>NC_081845.1:60751575-61951575 GCF_963259705.1 Myotis daubentonii
TTTTATTTTATACTTCTTTATTGTTGAAAGCATTACATATGTCTTTCTTTTTCCCCCATTGACCCCCTCCAGCCCGCCCCTGCCCCTCTACCCCAGGCCTTGAGCTCCCTATTGTCTGTGCCCATGGGTTATGCATATATGCATACAAGGTCTTTGGTTGATAGTAGTCAGCCAAAGACCTTATATTATTTATTTTAAAATTAAAGTTGATGTATACTAATATATTAGTTTCAGGTATACAACTCCCTGATTAAACATTTATATAACGTATGAAGTGATTGCCTTGGTAAGTCTAGCATCCATCTGACACCATATAGTTATTTTTTTATTATTTTATTTTATTTATTGACTAAGGTATTACATATGTGTCCTTATCCCCCTTTTGCCCCCCCCCCCACTCATGCCCTCATCCCCCTGGTGTCTGTGTCCTTCGGTTATGCTTATATGCATCCATACAAGTCCTTTGGTTGATTTCTTCCTCTTATCCCCACCTTATTCTTCCTCTTATTCTTCCTCTTATTTCTTCCTCTTATTCCCCTACCTTCCCTCTGAGATTTGATGGTCTGATCGATGCTTCTCTGTCTTTGGATCTGTCTTTGTTCATCAGTTTATGTTGTTCATTACATTCCACACCTGAGTGAGATCATGTGGTATTTATCTTTCTCTGACTGGCTTATTTTGCTTAGCATAATGCTCTCCAGGTCCATCCATGCTGTTGCAAATGGTAGGAGTTCCTTCCTTTTTACATCAACGTAGTATTCCCTTGTGTAGATGTACCACTGTTTTTTAATTCACTCATCTGCTGATGGGCACTTAGGCTGTTTCCAAATCTTGGCTATTGTAAATTGTGCTGCTATGAACATAGGGGTGCATATATCCTTTCTTATTGGTGTTTCTATTTTCTTGGGATATATTCCTAGAAGTGGGATCACTGGGTCCAGTGGTAGTTCCATTTTTAGTTTTTTGAGGAAACTCCATACTGTCTTCCATAGTGGCTGCACCAGTCTGCATTCCCACCAGCAGTTCATGAGGGTTTCTTTTTCTCTGCATCCTGTCATTTGCTGATTAATTGATGATAGCCTTTCTGACAGGTGTGAGATGGTACCTCATTGTTGTTTTGATTTGCATCTCTCAGATGATTAATAACTTTGAGCATGTTTTCATATGTCTCTGGGCCTTCTGTATGTTGTCTTTCGAAAAGTATCTATTTAGGACAGTTGCCCATTTTTTGATTGGGTTGTTTATCTTCCTTTGTTAAGTTGTATGAGTTCCCTGTAAATGTTGGAGATTAAACCCTTATCAGAGATAACATTGGCAAATATGTTCTCCCATGCAGTGGGCTTTCTTGTTGTTTTGTTAATGGTTTCTTTTGCTGTGCAGAAGCTTTTTATTTTGATGTAGTCCCATTTGTTTATTTTCCACCATATAGTTATTACAATATTATTGAGGATATTCCCTATGCTGTACTTTATTTCCCATGACTATTGTAACTAACAATTTGTACTTGTTAATCCCTTCACTTTTTTCACCCATCCCCTCAACAACCCTTTGACCCCCTCCAACCCTCCCATCTGGCAATATCAAAATGTTCTCTCTATCTATGTATCTATGTCCATTTATGTTCTGCTTGTTCATTTATTTTGTTTTTTAGATTCCACATGTAAGTAAAATCGTCTGGCATTTGTCTTTCTCTTTTTGATTTATTTTATTTAGCATAGTATAAATAGGTTCATTCATGCTTTTGCAGATGACAAGATTTCTTTCTTTTTATGGCAGAATCATATTCCATTGTATATATGCACTGCTTCTTCTTTATCCATTCATCTATTGAAGGACACTTAGGTTGCTTCCATATCTTGGCTATTGTAAATAATGATACAATAAACATATGGATGTATATGTCTTTTTGACTTAGTGTTTTGGGTTTCTTTGGATAAATACCCAGGAGTGGAATTGCTGGATCCTTCTTTGGCTCTTGTTATAGCCTTGATTTCAGATTTAACAATGGAGAGGGAGTGAGAAAGATAGAAATATCTTCTGCATGTCTCCTACTAGGGAAGAGCCTGTAACCCCAGCATGTGCCCTGACCTGGAATGGAACCATGACCTGGTTCATAGATCAGTGCTCAACCACTGAGCCACACCTGCTGGCATAGCCTTTGCTTTAAAGTCTATTTTGTCTGGTATAAGTATTGCTACCCCAGATTTGTTTGTTTGTTTCCATTTACAAGAAATATCTTTTTCTGTCCCTTTACTTTTAGTCAATCTGAAGTGAATCTCTTGTGGACAGCATATTTAAGGGTCTTGTGTTATTATCCATTTAGTCACCATATGTCTTTTGATTGGAGTATTTAGTTGATTTGCATTTAAAGTAATTGTTGATAAATATGAATGTATTGCCATTTTATAATTCATATTGAAAGAGTCTGACAAAGACCAGATTTAGGAAAGACCTTCTGAGGTTACTGTTATCAGTGGATCCCTGGTGATGATTTCTTACAAAAGACTGGCTTAGGCCGAAACCAGTTTGGCTCAGTGGATAGAGCATCGGCCTGCGGACTGAAAGGTCCCGGGTTCGATTCCAGACAAGGGCATGTACCTTGGTTGCGGGCACATCCACAGTAGGAGATGTGCAGGAGACAGCTGATTGATGTTTCTCTCTCATCGATGTTTCTAACTCTCTATCTCTCTCCCTTCCTCTCTGTAAAAAGTCAATAAAATATATTTAAAAAAAGAAAAGAAAAGACTGGCTTAGCCCAGGCCTGGAATATACTGCCCATATTAGTGTGGGTCCTTACATTGGTAGAAGGTTTCCTCTAGGCCAGATCTCTTTTTCCAGGTCAGTGCCAGCTGTTTGTTGCCTGTGATTGGGTCTGACATCTCTGTTGCTGCTTGCTGGGTATATTTATCTCTGTGAAATCTGTACTTCAATTCCCAAGCATTATTATTGGTTCTCTTTGTCTGTGGCACTTAAAGATTTCCCTTAATTACTTCAAGCTTGGCTATGTACTTTTCCTCCTAATACTTTATCTAGCATTAGGTAATCTTGACCTAAAATCTTAATTATAGATCAATGTTAATCTCATTCTTTGTGGCAGACATTTTTTGTTTCTTCCCACTATCACTTCCTCCCTTGTATCTTGCGAATTTTGTTCATAGTGAATGTGCTGAACTAAATACTGGTTTCCTTAGTGTTCTTTGCTTCTAAGAATGGCCAGGTGACATAGTCTTGGCCATGAAGCTAATAACGAATAATGATAATATGGGAATGCATGCATCTGGCACTGTTTTGTTTTGTTTTTAATTGTTCCAATCTTGACACAGATTTATTATTTGGAACTATAGCAACCATTTTGTAACCATGAGGTGACAAAAATGAAGAGAAAGGTCAATGGCCTAAGGATAGGGGAATGGAAAGCTGGATAAAATTTTAGTAACTAATGACATTGTTGAGAAATAGAATCAAAGGTAGCATATGCTGTGGAGACAAACCTTGATTTGTTTGAACCATAGTTAGTTGGCAGGTGTTATTTGTTTGGTTTTATTTTGTTTTGTTTTTGTTACTTGTGGATGAGCCTATTCATAATTGACCTATTTCTCTAATAGTTGGGATATTGATATTAGGTTGTCAAATAAGAGACAGGAAGCTCTCTCTCGTACTTGCATTGGGTTATATGATCTTTTGAATAGTAATTGATTAGTGACATGTATTAAAAAAGAATTGTTAGAATTTATAGAAAATGCAATACAAATTCACCTTTTTGCCTTGTGATTTTTAGGTTAAAATGCTGGCATGTGTTTACAATTGACAAATTAAATTAAAATTTTATATAAAATTGATGGCTTATGACTTGGCTGGTTTCAGGATAAAATTCTGTAAGAAAGTCTGTTGGCTTCTATAGCTTTAAAATATAGAACTATGCTTTGTTTCTGCTTTATTGTTATACATTCTAAACTCCAGCTTTTGCATTACTTATACATCTGAATATTATATAATGCTACACAGCAATAAACTATATAAGAGATAATAAATATGACCAGAATAGAAAATTTAAGAAATTAATAGGAAAGGAATTATAAATAATTTGCCTAATAACCAAACTTTAAAAAATCCTATTGTAAGTAGATGGAGAATGGAAAAAGAGATACTTAATTTTTATGTGAGAAATGTGGGTTGATATACAACTTCCAGAAAGTATTCTTGTTTTTCCTTAATGTGTATTTCTCCTTTTGTATTGTGCAATGACAAGACATTACATAAGATGGCAGTAGGAGATTATAAATGTTCCTTCTCAGGATGACACGTTTCAAAGAATCGTCCAGTGAAGCATAATAAACACAATTATATAATAGCTATCTTAGATTGCTAGATTTTTTACATATATTATTTTTTTGACTACCCAACCCTCTTTTTAATGGAAAGAATAAAGCTTCTAATATTGAGTTTGCATACATTTTTAAAGGAACTACACACAATAGTATATTTCAGTTCACTTTTCTCAGCCTCTCTAAAAAGTACAGTTTTGCTTAATTTTTGGGGGTATGACTTCATAGAGTAAACCAGAATTGCTTAGAATATTTTAGTATCTTAAAATATATATATTTAATTGCTCACTGTAAACTCCATTAAAAGGCTATATTTCCAGAGATGAACCATTTCTTTACTCCTCCCCCTCCCCCAAGGGTTATTGGACTGGATTATTTTTTAGAGTATGCCATTATCTATTTTTTTTAATAAATCTTTATTGTTCAGATTATTACAGTTGTTCCTCTTTTTTCCCCCCATAGCTCCCTTCTACCCAGTTCCCGCCCTACCCTCTGCCCTTGCCCCCACACTGTCCTCATCCATAGGTGTACGATTTTTGTCCAGTCTCTTCCCACACCCCCCACACCCCTTTCCCCCCTGAGAATTGTCAGTCCACTCCCTTTCTATGCCCCTGATTCTATTATATTCACCAGTTTACTCTGTTCATCAAATTTTTTATTCACTTGATTTTTAGATTCACTTGTTGATAGATATGTATTTGTTGTTCATAATTTTTATCTTTACCTTTTTCTTCTTCCTCTTCTTAAAGAATACCTTTCAGCATTTCATATAATACTGATTTGGTGGTGATGAACTCCTTTAGCTTTTTCTTATCCGTGAAGCTCTTTATCTGACCTTCAATTCTGAATGATAGCTTTGCTGGATAAAGTAATCTTGGTTGTAGGTTCTTGTTATTCATCACTTTGAATATTTCTTGCCACTCCCTTCTGGCCTGCATAGTTTCTGTTGAGAAATCAGATGACAATTGTATGGGTACTCCCTTGTAGGTAACTGACTTTTTTCCTCTTGCTGCTTTTAAGATTCTCTCTTTGTCTTTTGCCCTTGGCATTTTAATTATGATGTGTCTTGGTGTGGTCCTCTTTGGATTCCTTTTGTTTGGGGTTCTCTGCGCTTCCTGGACTTGTAAGTGTATTTCTTTCACCAGGTAGGGGAAGTTTTCTGTCATTATTTCTTCAAATAGGTTTTCAGTATCCTGCTGTCTCTCTTCTTCTGGCACCCCTATAATTCAGATGTTGGTACACTTGAAGTTGTCCCAGAGGGTCCTTACACTATCTTGATATTTTTGGATTCTTTTTTCTTTTTGCTTTTCCGGTTGGGTGTTTTTTGCTTCTTCATATTTCAAATCTTTGACTTGATTCTTGGGATCCTTTTGTCTGATGTTGGATCTCTGTATATTATTCTTTATTTCAGTCAGTGTATGCTTAATTTCTAGTTGGTCCTTTTTCATATCCTTGAGGGTCTCACTAAATTTATCGGCCATTTCTAGAAAATTCTTGAAAAACCTTAAAAGTGTGGTTTTGAACTCTATATCCAGTAGTTCTCTTTCCTCCATTTCTGTCATTTGTGATCTCTTTCTTTGTCTCTGCATTTTGGCTGCTTCCCTGTGTTGATAGAGTGGCTTTGTGTGCTAGGTGTCCTATAGGGCCCAGTGGCTCAGCCTCCCAAATTACCTGAGGTGGACACTCTTGGTGCACTGCCGGGGTCCAACTCCAGCGGGTCCAGGGGTCCCCAAAGGCGTGGACGGAGTTGGCGAAGAAGGAAGGGCACGGAGACAGCGTTCAGTTGATCAGCAGCCTAGCCAGGATCTCCAGCCAAGTTCTGGTCTCGATCTCCAGAGAGGTTCTGTCCAGGTTCTCCAGTCAGGTTCAGTCACCAGGTTCTAGTCAGGCTCTCCTGCCAATCTCCGCAGTCAGGTTCAGTCCAGGATCCCCTGCCATGCTCTCTTGCCAGGCTTTGCCTCCAAGCTCCGAGGCCAGTCCCTGTCCAGGATCCTCCAGCATGCTCTCGCCAGCGAAGTTCTTCTGTCTCTAGAGAACGTTCTGTGTAGGTTCTGTGCCTAGGCTCTGTCTCTCTTGGTCCTGTCTTCCAAGCCCTGTGTTCTGAGTTCTGTGTCTTTCTGTCTTGTTACATCTGTATTTATACCAGTTGATTCAATCCTATCAATCTCTATTACGAAGGTTAGGGCATTTCTTATCTCCATTCCAGGGAGTAAAGATTATGTAGCTTAAGCATGATTGTTTGTAGTGATTAACTACCTGCCTGGCACTTAGTTAAGGAGTTTCATCCCCTCCCTGACTTCAGGGAAAAATTCCTACCTGGGGAAACAACCTTTCTAGGAGAGGCATCCCCTCCCTGACTTCAGGGAAAAATTCCTACCTGGGGAAACAGCCTTTCTTGGAGAGGTGACCTTGGTTAAAACACATAGCGCTAAGGGGAGCAAACATATTAAGAACCGTATGCTATATATGCCAGGTCCCTTGAAACAGCAAGGATGGACCGGCTCCCGGCAGTGCACCCCTTTGTGGGCTGTGTGCACAGTCTTGTTGTAGTTAAGCTTTGATTGTTGTTGGTATCACTTGGAGGAATTGACCTCCAGGCCAATTGGCTGTGAGAATCAGCTGTGTCTACAGTGGGAGAACTTCAGTGCTGAAGACACCCTTATGGGGCAAGACTTGCTTCAGTGGGGCTTTGGTGCTCAGTGAGTCTGCTCCCTGAGTGTGCCCCTTATGGATCTGAGGAGTTGTAATCTGGATGGTCCCACTCTGACTACCGGATACACTGGCTCTTGAATCTCTAAGGAGGTGCTAATTTAGCCTCTGCCTGAGGCTACCCAGCAGGAGCTACAGAGAGATCTGCAGATTCCTCTTCCTTGTTTGGGGTTTGGAGGTGCCCAGATGAGGCCCAACTGTGAAGCAGTGCAAGCTGCTGTGGAGCCTTGGGCCTTCTTTTGGATATTCTGGGTCTCTCTGACCCAGCTGCAGTTTGTTAGGTAATTTTAGATCTCAAAGTGCCAGCAAAAGGCTCTGCTAGCAGCTTGGGTGGGGCGGGGTCTCGGGGATCAACAGGGTGGAGCAAACAGCTATAGCTGATCCTCAGCCCTGCCCTAAGAGGCCCCTGGGTCTCAGTGTCCCATCTCAGTGTCCTGTGGTAATCGTTTAAAGCACCTCTGAGAGAAAGCTGCCCTCGAGTTCTGCCCGCTGCCAGACAGTCCAGTTTCTTCCCGAATGATTCTGGGTCCCTAGAGACTCGCCCGGAACTGGAGTTCAGCCGTCGGGAGCTTGTGACTCCCTCCTGATTGAAAAAGACACCGGCATCCTCCGTTGTCACCCCTTTCCGTGCTCATGCGCCTCCGTACCTCTGCACTTTACTTCTGCACCTCCTCTGAGTCTCAGTGTGTTTTTCTCTTTCCTTCTAGTTGTAGAATTTCTACTTAGCCAGCCTTCCTGTGGTTCTGGATGATGTCTGTTTTGTCTTGTAGTTGTAGTTTTGAAGTGGTTGTGTGAGACAGCAATTTCCGGTGTTTACCTATGCCGCCATCTTGGTTTCTCTGCCATTATCTTAAATCTTAGAAAATTAATCTGATATGAACTAAGTTTCCCAGGATGTAGTTAGACATAAGAGATAGACAGTAAGCTTTATGTTCTTTGATGCTTCCAAAAAGGATGAACATATTGCTTAATGCCTTTCTGCATTTGAGAAGCCACATATGAGGATGACTCATAATGATTGTATCTATAATAATAAAAGCATAATATGCTAATTAGAATGGACATCCTTCTGGATGACCTTCCGGAAAAAACTGGGGCTGCGAGGGCCGAGGTGGCCACTGTGGTGATGGGGGCAAAGGCAGCTGCTGCTGCGGCGGGGGCTGAGCCCCTTGCAAGAATTTTGTGTATCGGGCCTCTAGTGATTATATATTAATAAAGGGTGAAGAAAAATTGGAGGGAAATTTTCCAATACTAAATTTGTACCTGTCTTTTTTGAATAACTTCTGTATTCTTTAACATCAGTCCATGAACACCAGAGGACCATTTAAGTGTGGATAACTCTGCATTTCTTTCAGCTATGTCAGGAATGGAAACATGGAATCTATCTATATAGAATCTTTACATGAATTTGTTGATATCCCTGGATAACTGGGTTCCATAAACCGGTGAATAAAATACCATGGTAGAAACACTTCATCTATGACAAATGTGATGTTGTTCAACTATTACCCTTTTTACATTAAGGAAACTGTATTTCAGTTCCTCATATTAACCTTCTAGAATACTATGGGTCATGACATTTCCTCTAACTATATAAACACTGAGGATTTGGTATTTTTTGTGTGTGTTTTTATAAAAACCCATTCTCTTAGGATAAAGTAAGGTCATAGCTTTGGTCTTACAACATCATAAATCTTAACCCAATATAATGTGCTGATCCAAAATGCAGTTAAACATATATAAGTTTATAGGCATATCACAAGCCTGTTACAACTGGAAAATTTTTAATAGACTTCAATTTTCTTAGAGAAGTTTTAGGTTCATAGTAAAATTGAGCAGAAAATATAGAGTTCCCATTATGCCCTGTCCTCACCCACATAACTTTCCCATTATTAACATGCTGCATCACAGTGGTATATTTGTTTTCATTGATGAACCTATATTGATTCATCACATTTACCCAAAGCTCATAGTTTATGTTACGATTTACTATTGGTGTTGTGTAGGGTTTTTTTTTCTTGTTTTATGGGTTTTGACAAAATTATGTAATAACATGTATCTGCCATTATAATGTCATACAGAGTAGTTTCATTGCTCTAAAAATTCTCTTTGCTCCATTTATTCATCTCTCCCTCCTCCCCAATTCCTGTCAACTACTGATCTTTTTACTGTCTCCATAGTTTTGCCTTTTCCATTATGTCATATAGTTGGAATCATATTGTATGTAGTCTTTTCAGATAGGCTTCTTTCACTTAGTAATATGTATTTAAGTTTCCTCCTTGTCTTTTCATGGCTTGATGGCTCATTTCTTTTTAGCACTGAATAATATTCATTTTCTAGATGCACTACAGTTTATTTTCTCCATCTACTGGAGGACAACTTGGTTGCTTCCAAGTATTAGAAATTATAAATAAACTTGCTATAAACTTCCATGTGCAGGGTTTGTGTGGACATATTTTCAACTCCTTTGGGTAAATAAAATACCAAGGAGTGTGATTGCTCTATCACATGTTAAGAGTATGTTTAGTTTTGTGATAAATAAACAAACTGTCTTCCAGAGTGGCTGTATAAGTTTGCACTCCCACCAGCAATGAATAAGAGTTCCTTTTTTTCTACATCCTTGTCAGCATTTGCTGTCAGTGTTCTGTTTCTTTTTTGCCATTGTAACAGGAGTATAGTGGTCAGACTGAACTTTGATACCTGCAAATTAGTAGATTTTAAAAAACATGTCAATCATTAAGTATTATTAGCCATAATTTAAGATGAAATTGTAGGATATGATTGCTATTATTTTACATTTGAATTTTGAAATTAGGTTTATTGCTTTCTGACCATTTAAACCTTATTAGTAACCAATTAAAAATATAATACAGAGTTTACTTTTACTCCTATTACATGTTGTTTATTTCAAGTGTGCAGGAGTAGGCACAAGTAAATTTACAGTTATTTCTATAGAATAATACAAATTAACAAATAATAATACAAAAATAAAATCTGTTTCTTGTACTCATAACTGTAAATCTACTTTTGCTCACCCCGTATATATTAACATTTTTGATCTTTTATTTTCCTAGTTTACACAATCCATAGTGTTATAACAAAACATTATTTTTAAATAATAGTATTATATTAATATTTTGCCAATTTAATAAAGAATTAGCAATAAAATATTCATGGATAAAAAATTTTAGACTCTTTATTTTTTAAAAGAAATGGCATTATTTTTACTTGTAGTTCTAGCTTCACAGTTTTTATAATCTGACCCCTGTGTTTTATATTCAGCATTCTCACTCTGTACCAGTTTTTACCGATGCAACCTGAATGAGCAACATAGTTCCCCTCACAGTTCTCCAACAAGCTTCTACAATATCATTTATAGTTTTTATCTGGGCATCTTTTCATAGTGAGGGAATCTGTTATCTACTGCCCTTTACTCCAGGGTCTTAAACTGTTTCCACAAGTTCTGAACTAATTCTCTGTCGTATAGACAGCTATCTGTAGGACTCAGTGTCTTAGTTAAGCTCTGGAGTTCCTATTCAGCTTTGACCAGTCACACAACTTTTCAGCAAGGTTAACAGTTGTTGTAATCAAGTGCCATGTTGAGATGGCCGTGGAGTTGGGTATGTGTGTCTTCCAGGGAAGTTGTTCCATCTGCTAATTGAGAGAATTCGCAGAGTGACACATAAGCCTTTATTCTACTTCAGAGCCCTGGACTACAGATACATCATTGTCATGGAGTTCAGTCTCAGGAAAGGCGAATGATTCCTCAGCTTATTCCTGATGGCCTTCCTTTTGTGTAAGGTTGATCAAAACAAAAGTGAGAACAAAAATAGAGAAGTTAATAGACCTGATGGAAACTCGTAAAAACTCAAAAGCAAAGAATGGAACCCCATGTATTAATGGGGATCCAAGTTTTCTCTGATAAAATAAAACTCTATGATATGTGGGGAGTAGTTTCTCATTCTAGTTTTAGAGGGGGAAAAAGAGGATGAATATAATTATTTTTTATTGTAGAAGTCATCATGTAGAGAAAGAAATATAAGAATCCAATTATTTAAAGGAAGAATCTGTGATCTCATAGAGCAAGTCTTCAGTATAATACCTGCTGTTGTGTTTGGGGAGAGATGATCCTTAGACGTTTTTTGACCACTAGAAGAGGTTTTGATGATGACAAAGATGATGATAATGACAATTGACTAAAATTTTTTGAGGATCTGAAATCCAATTCTCATTTTTCTAATCATCTAATCTACCCTATAAGATAAGGAGTACTTACATTTTACAGAAGAGGAAATACATTTAGAAGGTTATGTAACATGTACAAGGTCACACACAGCAAGGTCAAATGAAAGAGGGAAGTCAGAACCCTTGACAGCCAGTCTTCAAAGATTGTGATTTCCTGCTATACAGTAATCAAATTTTACTAAGAGAATGTTTAGGGAAAACATCAGATCCTAAGCGAGTTAATATTTTTAATATAGTCAATGCTTGTTGAAAACTGTACTTCTCTTTTTTCTTTCTCCTAAGAATGAATGAGTAATGTGGCTGAATGAGTAGAAGTGATTTTTCTAGGCATCTGGCTATAAAACATCTTTTGGAATAAATTCAAAATTATGTTCTTTAAAGCATTCTATATTTATAGGGAGTAAATAATCCAAATTTATCATATGCTCCAGTATGATTCTGCAGTTCTTCAGGCTAAGACAATAAAAGTTAGCAATAGCTTTTTTCATACTAATTTTGAATAAAAACAACCATTTCCAAACATTAAAAATAGTATGAGTGAGTTATAGTTCCCTCTATTTAAGAAACTGATTCTGACACTCATCAGCTCTATGACCTGGGGCAAATGATTTAACTTCTCTAACACTCAGCTCCTGGCCTAATAACAGCACGAGGCTTGGATGAGTTAATGAAAATAAAAGCACTCAGAGCAGTGCCTACCACTGAGTAAATATTCACTCTGATTATTATTTTATTTAAAGATACAGCCCAAATAGCCTAGTTTCAGAGAATACAAGCAGAGACATATTCCACAGCATATTTAAAAAGTAGCTTTTAGGATATACCTTGAACTTCAAACAATGACAGGAGTGCCAAAATAAAAATGAAAATAATCCAGTTAAAAATGTGTTGGTATAGGTGCTGAAGCGGATGTGAAAAAACTTGGTCTTTCGTGCTCTTTCAGTGGACAATACTGTTGCAAAATGGCAGCACTTCAATGAGACACCAGTGTTACATGAAATCAAATGAGCTGTGTGGTCGACTTGAGCATTATGTCCCTTGATAGTATTAAGCAGCAAACTGGCCTGTGGTCAGTCAGCATTTTAATCTCACAACTGCTCTAGGCCCTTCAACATCAAAGCCTAGTTACATTCCTATTAGTTGTTTTATACAGAATGTTCAGACTCACGGGGTTCCTGCTTTGTCAGTCAGAAAATTCTAAGGGAACAGTATGATCTTAGTGCTGAACTCAGTATGAGTAAATCATTGATATCAGACAGTTTCAGAAAACTAATTATGCTTTCATCTTTTTAATCTTAAAAAAGAATAACTTCTCATACAACAGTGAAAAAAATCTAAAAATCAGTTTTTTTGAGGTTTGACACACAAACTCAACCAATGCTATCAATTCTGAAAATATGTGAAATAATTAATGTGTTTTCACAGAGTTTGCCTGGGAAGCGAGTACCACTAGGATGCCCCATAAGAAAGGGCAGTGATTAAATGGGGGTTTGGTGAAATGGCCCAGTGGGTGCGAAATATCAAGTTCTTGATGTGGATCTCGAGGCCTAGAAAATTCCTCAGGCATTTGGTACTGTGAGGAATTGGGGATGCCTCTGCTTCCTGGATCTCCTACTAAGAACATTTCAATTTCCCTAGGAGAGGGACCAGCTTAGCCATTTTTATTGAGATTACAGGAGCCCTCTTTTGGGGACATTGTCCTCAAAAGACAATCTTTTATTTAGATTCCGGTTACTTTGCTATACTTATCTCAGTGGGGTCACTAAATTTAAGTTTTACCAAAGGGGGAAAAAAAACCCCACAGTATAATCAATAGACTTTAATTAAATCCAACTTCATTTTGGGTACTTGGCTTTGAAGGAAGAGAGTGTGTTTTCAGGCACAGAAAACAGCTTAAGGAACAATTTGGAAATTTGAAAGAACATTCTGTGTTTGAGCAATGGCAAGTAGTCTGGTCTGTTAATAATACCGGGGCTGGGGACCTGGAGGGAGGTCAGTAAAAAAGGAATGATGGATTTCTAGATCTCTAGAATAAAAGCATCTTTAAAGCAAGGTCACCCCCAACTCAAAGTCCTTAGCTGTGTGCACTTTTGCTCTTCATTTTCTTCACAACTTCTTCCTGTCAATTCTATGCAGTTGGTAACTAACTGAATTACCATCGTAATTCTGGCTTTGAGTGACTGTCTTGGCTAGAGCCATGTAAATCATGCCCACAACTAAATTCTTGTTCTAATTCTTTCTCTTACCTGAGGACCTCTTGACTGAATCCCACTTTTGCTTTTCAAGCCCTTTGATTTCTTCTGGCTTGACTCCTAATGTCCTTCCATTTGTTCACTAATTTCTGATTGTTTATATTGGGTTGAGGCTCTCTCCCTGGCTTTCAGTGCTGTGTGGACCAGATTCTGCTCCCATTTTACCTCCTCCTGGTTCTAGCCATATTCTCTCAGGCCGAATGAATTCTTCACATGACTTGTTATTGACTTCAACTCCCTGCATCCTGCCTTGCAGTATAATCTTCTCTTTCACTTTCTCTTTTCTCTCTAAGTTACTCCAGAGAAGGGCCCAACTGATCCTCATACTTCACAGGATTACATATAAAAATATTTAATAAGTGTTTACAAAGTTGAATTTTATTCAGGGATTGACATTTTTATTTCCTGTTCTATCCAATAACTCATATTACTGCATTGCTTTTTACCCCTCATATTTATCCTATATAATAAAGAGGGAATATGCAAATTGACTGTCACTCCACCACAAAGATGGCGACACCCACAGCAGGGAAAGGGGGGTGGTGTTTCTGTAACACAAGATGGCTGCACCCACAGCGAAGGCCAAGTTCCCATAATAAGCCTTAATGAGCAATCATCAGGTACCTCAGGCCGCGCCCCCCCCACCCGGCACTGGGCTAGGGGACCTGAGGCCGGCTGCACCCTCTGCCTGGCGGGGCTTGACAGGACCTTAGGCCGTGCCCCGCACCCAGCAGGGCTTGACAGGGGACCTCAAGGTGTGCCCCCCTGCCCCAGTGCTGGGCCGGGGGACCTCAGGCTGCTCCCCTTGCCCCGGGCTGGGGGACCTCAGGCCACGCCCCCTGCCCAGCGGGGCTTGACAGGGGATCTTAGGCCATGTCCCCCACCCACGGGGCTTGATGGGGGTCCTCAAGGTGTGCCCCCCTGCCTGGCAGGGCTTGACAAGGGTGGGACTGGCCGGGTTTGGATCTAGTCCAATGGCGAGGGGGGGGGCAGCCAGGTCTGGGTCTCGTGCGATTTTGAGGTGCATGTGGGTGGGTGGGGACTTGAGTCAGGGTCCCATGGTGCACCCCAGACTCTGACAGGAGGAAGATTTTCATAAACATTTTACTAATTTTCTTTCATCTCTGACACTTCTATTATAGAGAAAGGGCAGATAGCCATATTAAAATATTTCCTCTAATAAATCCCCTTTTAATGTGCATGAATTTCATGCACTGGGCCACTAATTGATGTATAATTAATTTACAAATAAAAATTGTACATGTTTAATGTTTACAATTTGATATATGTATACTTGTTAAATGATCACTACAATCAAGCTAATTAATCTTTTATTTCACATAGTTATCTTTTTATTTTGGTGATATAACTTAAGATCTACCCTCTAATTTCAGCTACACTATACAATATTGTTAACTATAGTCACCATGCTGTACATTAGATCTTCAGAATTTATTCATCTTGCATAAGTAAAACTTTGTACCCTTTAGTAACATTTCCCCACTTCCTCATCTTCCTAGCCCCTGGAAACCACCATTCTACTCTCTGCTTTTATGATTTTAACTATTTTAGATTCCCCATAGCAGTGAAATCATACAGTGAAATCTTTCTGTGTTTGGCTTATTTTAGTTAGCATAATGTCCTCCAGGTTCATCCATGGTGTTGCAGATGACAAGATTTCCTTCTTTTTAGGGGCTATGTAATATTCTATATTATGTATATTCCACATTATCTTTTTTTCACAGTTTTATTAAGATATAATTGACATACATTGTATTACTTGAAGGTGTACAACATAATGATTTGATATATGTATACATTGCAAAATTATTACCAAAATAAGTTTGATTAAAATTCATTACTTCATGAACTTACTTTTTTTTTTTGAGATGAGAACTTTTAAAAAAATATATTTTTATTGATTTCAGAGAGGAAGGGGGAGAGAGAGAGAGAAACATCAGTTATGAGAGAGAATCATTGATTGGCTGCTTCCTGCACACTCCACACTGGGCATCAAGCTTGCAACCCAGGCATATGCCCTGACCGGGAATAGAACCACAACCTCCTGGTTCATAGATTGACGCTCAACCACTGAGCTACGATGGCCAGGAGAGAACTGATAAGATCTACCCTCTTAGTGACTTTCAAATATACAACATGACGTTGTTAACTATAGTTATCATAATGCACATTACATCCCCAGAACTTGTTTATCTTATAAAAGAACGTGGGTTGTTGTTTTTTTATGGATACAATCATTTCTTCTATCTTACTGATGATATTAATAATAAAGTTTTCTCTTTAAATTTTCTACTGGGTTCCTCCAAGTTTCTTCTTTCAGTCTGTTTTTCTCTCTCAGTGTGGAGAATTTCTTTTTTTTCAAATGTTTAGTGATCTTTGCTGTTGGTTTATATTTAAGAGTGCAGCAATAAGGAAATGATTAGAAATGTCATGTGAGGTTGGATGATTGAATGGTGTTTTGGGCTTTTCATGATGGGATCCTTAAATATCATATCTGTAGGTCTTTTCTATGGGTTGATCGGTTTCTCTAGAGAAAGATCCTACCATCTGGTGCGTGGGAAATAGCCTGACTGAAATTGTTCTGGAAGATGGAAAGGGGAAGACAATTCTGGGGATCCCATCTATGCCCTCTATTGTATTGGAATTCCCCAAGTCTACAGTATTTTAGTTTCAAAATTTCCAGAGAATTAGCCTCTGCTATCCTGCCTAGAGTAGGGGTGGGTGGCAGTGGGAATGGGGTATTTGCCTGGTTAAGCAAGATGACAGAGGGAACCAGTGTACAGACTCAACCAAAATCTGTATTCAGCCTGTGTATTATTATTTCTTCCTTCTGATACTTCTGATACTACCTTCTGATACTTTAGCTCTATGTCTTTAGCATCAAAAGAATTCTACAGATGAATTCACTCTCAGCTCCCATCAACAGCCATCTCTGCAAAGACTTTAGATTAGAGCGTCTCCCTCCCTGTTAGGTCAATTCCCATTCTCCATGTTCTGCCCACCCCCAATATATTTGTTGGAATCTCTCATTCACTGATGAATCTCCTGCTGTTCTCCTTGTCCTTGGGGTATTTGCCCTTCTTATTTCTTTATCCTCTGTTTGGTGATACCTCAGGAGACAGGGAAGAGTACTGTTTGTGGTCAGTCTATTCTGTTGAATTAGTTTTTATTTTTTTCAAACATTCTGAACTTTCCCCCTCTCATTGTTGGTTTTTGTTTTCCATCAAATTTTAAATTTTATTTTTTATCAAATTTATTGAGATGACATGGGTTAATACGATCATATAGGTTTCAGGTGTGAGTTTCTATGTTACAAGAGTTGTATATTCTATTGTGTGCCCACCACCCAGTCAAGTCTTCTCCCATCACTATATATTACAACCCCCTTTTCCCTTCATCCCTGACCCCCTTCCCTCAGGCAACCACCACACTGCTGCTTATGTCCACAAGTTTCAGTGTTATATCACTACTAGAGGCCTGGTGCACAACATTTGTGCACTGGGGTGGGTGGGGGGGGGAGAGGGGGAGGACCCTCAGCCAACCTGCGCCCTTTGGCAGTCCGGGAACTCTCAGGGGATATCCGACTGCTGCCACCGCCGCCGCGCTCACATGCCATCAGTCCGGCTTGTGGCCGAGGGAGCGCACTGACCACCAGGGGGCAGCTCCTGCATTGAGTGTCTGCCCCCTGGTGGTCAGTGCGCTTCATAGCGACTGGTCATTCCGCCATTCAGTGATTTGCATATTACTCTTTTATTATATAGGACTAGAGGCCCGGTGCACAAAAATTTGTGCACTCGGGGGAGAGGGGGGATACCTCAGCCCAGCCTGTGCCCTCTCGCTGTCTGGGACCCCTCGGGAGATAACGACCTGCTGGCTTAGGCCTGCTCCCGGGTGGCAGAGGGCAGGCCCAATCCCTAGGTGCAGCCCCTGGTCGGGCTCAGACTGGGGGGTTGGGGCACTGCCCCCTGTCATGCACAGAGCAGGGCGGATTAGGAGGTTGTGATGCCATCCCCAGTCACGCTCAGGGTAGGGCCGATTGGGGGGTTGGGGCACCGCCGCCTGTCACACTCAAGGCAGGGTCGATGGGGAGGTTGCGGCGCCACCCCCTGTCACGCACAGAGCAGGGCCAATCAGGGGGGTTGGGGCTCCGTACCCTGTCACGCACAGAGCAGGGTCGATCAGGGGGTTGGGGAGCACCCCCCTGTCATGCACAGAGCAGGGCCGATCAGGGGGTTGAGGAGCTCCCCCCTGTCACTCACAGAGTAGGGCCGATAGGGAAGTTGGGGCACCGCCCCCTGTCACACACAGAGCAGGGCGGATCAGGGGGTTGGGGCACCGCACCCTGTCACACTCAGGGCAGGGTTGATGGGGAGGTTATGGCTCTACCTCGTCACACACAGAGCAGGGCCCGTGGGGGGCGGTTGGGGTGCCACCCTCTATCACCCACAGAGCAGGGCCGATCAGGGGGTTGGGGCGCTGCCCCCTGTCACACACAGAACTGCAGGGCGATCGGGGTTGGGGAGCTCCCCCATATCAGGCACAGAGCAGGGCTGATCAGGGGGTTGGGGCGCCTTCCCCTGTCACAAAGAGAGCAGGATAGATAGGGAGGTTGTGGCCCCGCCCCCGTCACACACAGAGCCCCAGGGCGATCAGGGGGTTTGGGCACTGCCCACTGTCACTCACAGAGCAGGGCCCATCAGGGGGGTTGGGGCTCCGTACCCTGTCACGCACAGAGCAGGGCCGATCAGGGGGTTGAGAAGCTGCCCCCTGTCACTCACAGAGTAGGGCCGATAGGGAAGTTGGGGCACCGCTCCCTGTCACACACAGAGCAGGGCGGATCAGGGGGTTGGGGTGCCACACCCTGTCACACTCAGGGCAGGATAGATAGGGAGGTTGTGGCCCCGCCCCCTGTCACACACAGAGCCCCAGGGCGATCAGGGGGTTTGGGCACTGCCCACTGTCACTCACAGAGCAGGGCCCATCAGGGGGGTTGGGGCTCCGTACCCTGTCACGCACAGAGCAGGGCCGATCAGGGGGTTGAGAAGCTGCCCCCTGTCACTCACAGAGTAGGGCCGATAGGGAAGTTGGGGCACCGCTCCCTGTCACACACAGAGCAGGGCGGATCAGGGGGTTGGGGTGCCACACCCTGTCACACTCAGGGCAGGGTTGATGGGGAGGTTATGGCTCTACCCCGTCACACACAGAGCAGGGCCCGTGGGGGGCGGTTGGGGTGCCACCCTCTATCACCCACAGAGCAGGGCCGATCAGGGGGTTGGGGAGCTCCCCCCTATCAGGCACAGAGCAGGGCTGATCAGGGGGTTGGGGCGCCTTCCCCTGTCACGAACAGAGCAGGATGGATAGGGAGGTTGTGGCCCCGGCCCCTGTCACACACAGAGCCGCAGGGCGATCAGGGGGTTTGGGCGCTGCCCCCTGTCACGCTGATCCCGGTGCCGGGAGGCCTCGCGGCTCCGCTGATCCTGGTGCTGGGAGGCATATTACCCTTTTACTATATAGGCTAGAGGCCTGGTGCATGGGCGCGGGCCGGCTGGTTTGCCCTGAAGTTGTGTCCTGGATCAGGGTGGGGGTCCCGCTTGGGTGCCTGGCCAGCCTGGGTGAGGGGATGATGGCTGTTTGCAGCTGGTCACACACCCTTCAGGGTGGGGGTCCCCATTGGGGTGCCTGGCCAGTCTGGGTGAGGGGCTGAGGGCCGTTTTCAGGCTGGCGGGTGACTGAAGCTCCCAACCGCTCCTTTTTTTCTTTTTTTTTTATTTATTTATTCTGGGCCAGCTTTAGCTCTGAGGCTTGGCTCCAGCTCTGAGGCCTCGGCTGCTGAAAGCAGGTATCTGGTTTGTTTGGGTTCTATAATCGAAACACTGTTTCAACTCCAGCTCTGAGATCCCGGCTGGCTGAAAGCAGGTTTCTGGGGTTTTGTTTAGCTTCTATATTTGTAACAATGTTTCAAACTGCAAGCTCAGAGGCCGGCAGCGGCAGGTGGGGAACGTTGGGTTCCTCCATCACTGAAGCAAGCAAGCCTCATGTTTGCTTCCAGCTGCCTGGCTGCCGGCCGCCATCTTGGCTGGCAGTTAATTTGCATTTCGCCCTGATTAGCCAATGGGAAGGGTAGCTGAGGTACAGCTAATTACCATGTTTCTCTTTTATTAGATAGGATTGTTAGAGCCAAGTTAGTATCATTCTTGGCTATATGCTCTCAATTGTCTCACCCAGAAATATTTTTTATTCTATTTTTATTATTTAAATTATTTTTTATTGTTGACAGTATTACAGATGTCTCCAATTTTCTTCCTTTATGTCCCCCTCCAACCAATCCCCACCCCACATATATGCATATTTTCATTCTATTTTTAAATTCCCTCAGGGTTTGGTATTGTATGTGTATTACATTCTTAAGCTCTTTGAAGATAGAGATACAGTTTGCAGTTATGCAAGATGTGTTTATTAAGAGCTCCCTAACTGGTGTGCTTGGACACACTATACCAGTGCAACACAAATGAATATGAGTGTTAGATATTGCTCCTCTCAGTCCTTGGGAAGTCAGGCTGGTTCTGGGCCTGTGGCATCATGCATGCTATTTATTCTAGTGTATCATACAAATAGTATCATTTTCTTTTGAGATCTGACATAGGAAAAACTGGAAGCACTGCTATAAAGCAATGTGGTTGATACTTTCATTTTGATATTTGATACTTTGGACTGTTCAATCTATCTTTTCAGGACATAGAGTGTATTCTTTGGTTAAATCATTAATATAAGTGAAAAATACTAAGACTATTAATGGAAAATAGTATAATTAAATGGACTTTGGGGGGCTGAGTAACTAGATAAATTTAGCATTGCTTTACCCTATAATCTTTTGTTTATTAGTAGTGAAAACTCACCCCAGGTAAAGGAAATATTTTAAGGAATCAGGCTATATCTAAAATCCAAAAGCAGACAGTGTTTCCAGGCTGCATGGACTGATCCAGGAATTGATAAGGAAGAGAATGAAACTGCCTTCGGTTCTTCCAGGCCAGCCTCCTGCCTTTGTTCTTCTTTTGTGTGTCTACCCATTCTTTTCTCTGAAACATAATCGTAGTTCAAGGACCTAGTGGAGAGTCACAAACATCTTTCAGTCTCAAAATTGAACTCCCAGGAGAAAAACTGATTGACTCGGCTTAAATGAGTTTGCAAACCATGGTAGTAGTTTCTCTGCAGAAAATTATCAACCCAAAGTCAAATTGTATGAACATGGTTTAGGTGTTTTACTCTTTTCCCTGGGAAAGAGGTTTTTATAGAGGACATAAGGATTGAGCAGGTATTCCAAACATGTTCACTACATGCAGGAAAGCAATTTTCTTTTGCTTTATGACATGTAGGACATTTTATCACCATACATTTCTCTCTACAGATGCCTTAGGAAATTGTGTTTGAATTTATACATTATTTTCATAATATAAGAACTGGAAAATCTTTATTTTTTAAGAAAAAAATATTTTTTGAAGGGAGAACATATTAAAGTCAACCATTTAAGAATATGGGTGATCGGTCTGTGTGAAACAACTTCTGGTTAAATTGAAGTGTGGCTATATAGCAAGGAAACTGATTACCTTTGCTCTAAAGGCAGTGGGCTGAATAGATTGGAAAGGAGTAAGATGACAGGCAGGGGAGCCATTAATCACAATCATCCACAGCAAAAATAATGAAGTACTGAAATAAGGCAAGGACGTGGGAATGGAGGCTATGGGACTAAAATGATGGTATTGAAGGAGTGAAGGCATTTTGTGATAGGAAATAGTGTTTATTTGTTTGAGCAGTAAGAAAAATGTAGAAAGTAAGAAAATGCCATGTTTTTTGCTTGGGCAAGTGAGTAGATAGTGATAACATCTGTTGAGATAGAGAAAGTAGGAGAGGAGGAGAATGAACTAGTTTTTAGACATGTTCAGTTATAAATTCCTGAAGAGAACATGCAAGAACCTACCATGTAGTTAGGTATATGTATTTATAGCTAAGGGGAAAAATTCTACCAGAAATGGAGAATTAGAAGTAAATGCATTTTTATTTTATTTATTTATTTTTTAAAAATATATTTTATTGATTTATTTTTATTTTTTATTTATTTATTTTTTTTACAGAGAGGAAGGGAGAGGGTTAGAGAGTTAGAAACATTGATGAGAGAGAAACATCGATCAGCTGCCTCTTGCACACCCCCTTCTGGGGAAGTGCTCGCAACCAAGGTACATGCCCTTGACTGGAATAGAACCTGGGACCCTTCAGTCCACAAGCTGACATTCTATCCACTGAGCCAAACTGATTAGGGCGCATTTTTATTTTTAAGAATAGCTTTTAATGCATATATATGGGGAAAGAGAGAGAGATTAAAAATGTTTGTGTGAATTTTTGTCCTTCATTTAAAAAAAGATTATAGATTTAAGCAATGGCATGTTGGCAACAATGTTATTATTTTCACAAAACTTTTTATTGATGTATAGCATATACACAAAATTTTCAGTGGACTTTCTCAAAGTAGCACAGCCATATAATTAGCCTTCTTTTCAAGAAACAGAACATTGTAATCTCCCCCGAAGACTCTGCTTATCCCCTTCCAAACATGCCATCTTCCCCAAGAGTAACCATCATGTAAGATTACTTTCGTCTGCTTTGAATTTTTAATAGATAGAATTATACAATATGCAACTTCTGGTGTCTGGCTTCTTTTTGAGATTCATACATGTTGTTGCATGTAGTTGGAGTTGTTCATTTTCATAGCTATGTAATATTTCATGTTGTAACTATACCCAGTCTATTTAGCCATTCTATAACTAATAGACATTTGGATGAAGCAGCATTATTTTAGCTGTTGTATTAACATAGTTAAGTGAAAGATGATAAATGATGGGTGCAGAGTGTATTCAGAAACAATGGAGAAGGGTACTGGACTTCTGCAAGCATATAGGATGGTAGATTAACCTGGACATGAAAGAAATCTGATGGAAGAGGTTTTGAAACCTGGGACCCTGGTTACAATAGTTACATTTCTGAAATCAATACTAAGGGGTGACCTAAGAAAAGTCTATCAGTAGATTTTCTCTGTTTCTAAAGAGTATGTAAGTAAACCACAAATAATAATGTGAAGAGGCTTTGTTGTTATCTTGTTATTTGGGATTTAGTGTTTCCCATGACCGGATAGAAATGGATTCATTTTGAAAAATCATTTAAAAAAAAGCCATCTGCTAAGTCTGGTAGATTGAAGTCAAGAAACCTAAGGCATGATGGCTTGGAATTAAAATAACTTTGGATATATCTTTACTATTGTTGTTACAAAATCATTAAAGAACTGGAGGGATCACTTAAGTGCTTCACTTTTACTATACTGCATTTTAGAGGGGGTATTGTAAGCTATCATGGTAACTGTGGATTAGAAAGTTGAAAAGACTTGAATGTCCTTCACATATGTAAACATGTAAAGGGCTAAAGTCACCTTCTTTGAAGAGACCAAAGAAAACCCCCCAAACCCTCTAAAGGATAGCCCTGTCTTTATTAATTACCAGAGGACTGGTGCACGAAAATTCATCCACTGGTGGGGGTGTGGGGGCCCTCAGCCCAGCCTCCCCTCTCTCACAGTCTGGGAGCCCTCAGGGGATGTCCTACTGACGGCTTAGGACATCCCATGGGGAGCGGGCTTAAGCCCCAGTCTGGCCTCCCTCTGCGGGAGGCGACCAGTGATCAGGGGAAGGTGCCGCCCCCATCACCCTGCTGCTGCTGCCACTGCCAACTGCCATGGCTGCTGGCTCTCCTAGGCCCTACTCGGCCCTCGCAGCCACTGCGGCTTTGTCTGGAAGGATGTCCGGATGGATGTCTGCAAGACGCCTGGTCTTTCTGGTCTAATTAGCATGTTACCCTTTTATTAGTGTAGATGTCTCATACAGGTACTAATGGCAATATTTACTGATAGATACCATGTATTGATCCAGATCTGCTTGAGTTCTTGAACCATTTATTTCCAGGGCAAGAAGTATAACAACATTTTCAGTGTTTCATCTTTTTGGGCTTGGAAGGAAAGTCTTGTGTCTGACAAACCTGTTTTCACTGCCTCAGGGATGATCTTGTTTGCCTCTGTAGGTTTTGACTCAACATGTATGACCATCTGCATCTTTCTTCCCTCTTGGCATAGTGTTTGTAGGAATGGGCTAACACTCTAGCTCAACATTACAGTAGAAACTTTATCTGAGAATTTGGAGGAAGTCTGTTTAGTTCTTTCCTAAATATCCACACAATGGCCAGTATTATGCTCAGAATGGGCAAATGATTTGGATCTCTTAAGCTGCCATCTACTTAATTATGACTATTGGAGGTCTGGAAATAAAGTGAAGAGAGTTGGGCACTTACCTCAGGTGCAAAAGTTAAGGTGTTAAAAACTCAGGTATCTAGATAAATAGTATTTTAATACAATATTTGAATAATAAAAATTTGGAATAATTAAAATTAAAAATTTAAATATCCACAATGAACAAAATGTCAAAATTTTAAGTGAAGATAGGATCAGTTTTATTGTTTTCACCTTTGCTGTAGGCTCCCATATTGCTTGGCTGGGCACTATTCAGTGACGTCTGGATTTCCCTTCCTTTGAGGTTTAATCTGCCAGACTGAATCCTGCCTGCTTGGAGGTAAGAAATACTGTCCTAACGTTCTCTTTGGGGGGGATTAATTTCTTTTTTTTTAATTATAAATCTATATAGTTTTGTTAAAACAAAAACTGACAGTGTTGTTATGAAGTTTACATTTAAACAAAGTTTCACAGAAATCTAACACATTCCTAAAAAGATTTTACAATGAAGGTCTAGATGTAGGTCTGGATAATGTCAAGAACTGACGAATTTCATGAGTCAAGACAGCATTTTGGGTATTAGTTAATTCTTGGCATAAAAAAAGAATTTTTGTTTTGTGTCTTAAAGTGTACCACTGCCCCAGTATGAAAGTGAAAGCTTAATCTTTTCCTGAGACCAGGGCTTTTGAAATAATACAACTCTTGAAGTGATTCAGCGAACTTGTGCTGTCAGTGACTGAACCCTGCCACCAGTGGTTTCAGGAGTTCAAAGTTCAAAAAACAGAGAGGCTCCAAGAGTTTCTCCATCCTAAAAACATGGGCCCCTCTCTTTACTCTCACACCTCCTATACCATCCCCTTCTCCTCCACCCAAATACCTCAGCCAGGAGCTTGGATGGACAAGTTAATATCTATAGCTTCATAATTAGAAGAGAAAGGGTCTTGTCAGTTTCAAGAGTTAGCACTTCTAAGACAGAATGATCTGCCTATATATATGCTCCAATAAAAGACTTTCCCTTCTCAACTAATTTCCATCCCCCCACCCTCCTGTCCCAAATGGCAGCTTTGGTAACTTATCAACTGGCTTAGTCCTTTGTTGGGAACAGAATTAATCTCAGGCAGGGAATACCTTGGCCTGTAAGTTTCAGGCATCCACAGCTTTTAAACAGTCTCTCAGAGTCCTCAATTAGATTGCCAGTTACACTTTTTAAAAAGAAAATATTCTGGACACAAAACCAAATCATTAGTTGTTTCTTCTTTTCATTGTTTCACCATTTCCCCAACCAGGCCCCAAATTTTAATAAAAGCAATCCTACTCATCTCCCTTCCCACCTCATCCCTCCCACCCCCAAATAATACAGCAGTAATAGCCAGAAACTGCACACATGCTACGCTGTACAAATGCAGCTCACACCATTGGGAAGAAGGCTGCGGGTTGTGGAGATGAGCTTTGAAGATCTGCAGTATCTCTCTGCTCTCACACGTACCCTTCTGCAAGTTTTGTCCTTCATAGAAGGCCCTTCGCTTTTCTCAGCAAAGTGCTGAATGAATTGTCTTGAAACACTTCCCCTCCTTCCCCTCCACATGGATGGGTGTGCAAACTATACAGCATGGAACAGCTTTAAAGCACTCGGGCTGCTGTAGGGCACAGAACTATACTGGCTCTTCAAAGGACATCTTCTCAAGCCACATCTATGGTATCAAGACAAGTAGAACTCCTTCCCCTCCCCGCTTGAAACCCACAGTCAGATGTGACAGGGGCTGGTACTCAGGAGAGTTAATTCTCGTCATCTTTTTTGTCGTCATCCTCTGAGGGATAGGAATGCCACGGCAGCCTTTCCTCATAGAAGGATATGACGACCTGGGGGCACTTGACATTGGCTTTCTTGGCTGGGACCAGGTCAGCCTCATCAGAGTTTTTCCATTTCATCAGGAACATGAGCTCTCCATTGGAGTCTGTAGCTCCAATAATCCGTTCAGGCTCCAAACCCGGGCAAAGCCTCGAGGCTTTTCTGGTCTGAGAACCCCTTCCACTTGAGGAGGTACTCCACTTTGCCCTTTACCACTCAATGATCGAGAACTTTTTCCACCACATATTCCTCTTCCTCCTCTTCTAGTACCTCCTCCACTTTTTTCTTGTTTTGTTTTTTCCCCATAGTGGCCACCAGTTTTCTGGTATAAAGGGTGACGCTGCTCAGAGAGTGCCCAAGAGCACGAGAGGAATCGGTACTGTGCTACTGGTGCATCACGTCGGGGGGCGCCGTCAAGCCCCTCACTGAGGGCAGGCCCAAGCCAACGGCCCTCTCCTAAGCCGAACAAAAGAGCTTCTCACTCTGCGCTGCCCACCCCCCGCACTGCCTGGGGGGATTAATTTCTGATTCAACAAATACTAGTTGAGCATCTAATATGTGCAAACCATGACACCAAGTTATATAAGGGGCTAAGAAAAATTTGTAAGCCATGAGCCCTGCTCTGAAATTACTTCTAGTCTAGCAGAGGCAATAAGACATAGACTTATCTGCTATAGACAGAAACTGCTGTAGTTCAGGGGATGGAGAGAACACATCAAGCTGGGGCAACCAAGGAAAGCTTTCTAGAAAAGGTATTATTTCACAGGGACTCTGAACATATGGTGAAGCTTGGACATTCACAGCTAGGGGCAGCAGATATTTCTGTGGAGAAAAGCCACAACTTCGGGAAAACTTGAGGTGTGTTTTAGAAGTGACCAGGAGCTTAGCTTGGTTGGAGAGATGGGTTTGGAAAAGGATGTAAAGTTCAGGAGGTAAAATGACTTTAGCTTTTAGAATTCCACATACATGTTTTTGAAATGTGACATACCTCCTTATAGTTTTTATCAGATTACTATTACAAAGTACTCTAGACTGGGTGTCTTATTAACAGCAAATTTATTTCTCACAATTCTGGAGGCTGCAGGTCTCAGATTATATTCTGAAGAAGGTTCTCTTCTGAGTTGCAGACTGCCAACTTCTTGTATCCTCATATGGTGAAAAGAGGAGCAAGCTAGCTCTTTGGGTTCTTCTTTTAAGAATACCAATCTCACTCATAAGGGCTCCACCCTCACTACCTCATTATATCCCAAGTGTCCCACCTCCAAATACTATCACATTGGGATTAGATGTCAACATATAAATTTTGGTGGAACACAAACATTCAGTCCATAACAGCACGCTTTGTTCTTTCAGATTTTTAGAGAACTGAATACAGCTACCAATAAGACAAATGGTAAATCCAAACTATTGTTATAAAGATCAGTTAAATCATGTGTTATATTAATGCCTCAACAGTAAAAAAAAGCTATCCTATCTAATAAAAGAGAAACATAGTAATTAGCTGTTCCTCCGCTACCCTTCCCATTGGCTAATCAGGGCGATATGCAAATTAACTGCCAGCCAAGATGGCGGCCGGCAGCCAGGCAGCTTGAAGCAAACATGAGGCTTGCTTGCTTCAGTGACGGAGGAAGCCAGTGTTCTCCGCCTGTCGCTGCCAGCCTCTGAGCTTGCAGTTTGAAACATTGTTTCAAATATAGAAACTAAACAAAACCCCAGAAACCTGCTTTCAGCCAGCCGGGATCTCAGAGCTGGAGTTGAAACAGTGTTTCGATTATAGAACCCAAACAAACAAGATACCTGCTTTCAGCAGCCGAGGCCTCAGAGCTGGAGCCAAGCCTCAGAGCTAAAGCTGGCCCAGAATAAAAAAGAAAAAGAAAAAAAGGAGCGGTTGGGAGCTTCAGTCATCCGCCAGCCTGAAAACGGCCCTCAGCCCCTCACCCAGACTGGCCAGGCACCCCAGTGGGGACCCCCACCCTGAAGGGTGTGTGACCAGCTGCAAACAGCCATCAGCCCCTCACCCAGGCTGGCCAGGCACCCAAGCGCGACCCCCACCCTGATCCAGGACACAACTTCAGGGCAAACCAGCTGGCCCGCGCCCATGCACCAGGCCTCTAGCCTATATAGTAAAAGGGTAATATGCCTCCCCGCACCGGGATCAGCGGAGCCACGAGGCCTCCTGGCACTGGGATCAGCGTGACAGGGGGCAGCGCCCAAACCCCCTGATCGCCCTGCAGCTCTGTGTGTGACAGGGGGCAGGGCCACAACCTCCCTATCTGCCTGCTCTGTTCGTGACAGGGGAAGGCGCCCCAACCCCCTGATCAGCCCTGCTCTGTGCCTGATAGGGGGGAGCTCCCCAACCCCCTGATCGTCCTGCGGCTCTGTGTGTGACAGGGTGTGGCGCCCCAACCCCCTGATTGGCCCTGCTCTGTGTGTGATAGGCTGTGGCGCCCCAACCCCCCGCCCCCACAGGCCCTGCTCTGTGTGTGACGAGGTAGAGCCATAACCTCCCCATAAGCCCTGCCCTGAGTGTGACAGTGGCAGCACCCCAACCCCCTGATCGGCCCTGCCCTTAGTGTGACAGGGTGCAGCACCCCAACCCTCTGATCCGCCCTGCTCTGTGTGTGACAGGGGGCAGTGCCCCAACTCCCCTATCGGCCCTACTCTGTGAGTGACAGGGGGGAGCCCCTCAACCCTCT
This sequence comes from Myotis daubentonii, assembly GCF_963259705.1. Taxonomy (NCBI): domain Eukaryota; kingdom Metazoa; phylum Chordata; class Mammalia; order Chiroptera; family Vespertilionidae; genus Myotis; species Myotis daubentonii. Next base: position 60,779,994 of record NC_081845.1, read on the forward strand.
GATCGGCCCTGCTCTGTGCATGACAGGGGGGTGCTCCCCAACCCCTGATTGACCCTGCTCTGTGTGTGACAGGGTACGGAGCCCCAACCCCCCTGATGGGCCCTGCTCTGTGCATGACAGGGGGGAGCTCCTCAACCCCCTAATTGTCCCTGCTCTGTGCGTGACAAGGGGTGGCACCGCAACCTCCTCATCGACCCTGCCTTGAGTGTGACAGGGGGCGGTGCCCCAACCCCCCAATCGGCCCTACCCTGAGCGTGACTAGGGGTGGCATCTCAACCTCCCGATCTGCCCTACTGTGTGCATGACAGGAGGTGGCACCCCAACTCCCCAATTGGCCCAGCTCTGAGCCTGACCAGGGGCTGCACCTAGGGATTGGGCCTGCCCTCTGCCACCTGGGAGCAGGCCTAAGCCAGCAGGTTATCTCCCGAGGGGTTGCAGACTGCGAGAGGGCACAGGCCAGGCTGAGGGACCCGCTCCCCCCCCCCCCCAGTGCACAAATTTTTGTGCACCGGGCCTCTAGTCTATATAATAAAAGCCTAATATGCAAATTGTCCCCTCAACCAGGAGTTCCACTTGGAGTTCAACTGCTCACTATGACATGTGCTTACCACCAGGGGGCGGTGTAGAACATGGAGTGTGCATGGTGCTGGCAGCAGGCAGCAGTGGAGACGCTGCCGCCCCGATGGGCCCCGATGAGAGCAGGATCATAGCGGGATGGTGGAGCAGATGAGGGGGAAGCTCCAGGCCAAGGTGGGTGCAAGTGGGGGCTCGATTGCCCCATCGATTGCCTTGCAGATGGTGACCAGCAGTCGGCAGGCTCTGATCGCCGGATCGGGGCTGGGCCCCAGGTTGGTATGGGGAACTGGGAGTGAGTGGCAGTGACCAACCCCCTGCAGCACCTGGCCGGGGGGCTGTGACCTCTCGCCGGCTACCTGGGGATGGGGTGATGGGGATGAAGGTGTGGTGGGTATGCGGGGTGTCCCCTGAGCTCCCTCTCACTCCCCCTGCTACCCTCACTTGGGATGCCAGGGCTCGTGCGCCGGGTAAGCCCTCTGCGTGGCCTTGTCCTGGTGAGCCAGACCGCAGCTGCAGGGACCACAGGGGCCTGTTGGGCTCCCTAAGGATTCACGCAGGAACTGGTCTGCGAGGCAGGCCGCACTCACTGCATCTCCATGTAGGAATTGGATGCCGTGACTCAGGTGGAAGGGGGGGCGTGTGGGGGCCTTGGGGCCCAGGTGCTGCCCAGGGCCCAGAGGTCAGCTGGGACCTGCCCTTCACGCCAGATGCTTGTGCTTCAATCACTGGCCAGGCCTAGGGATTGCATGTGTGCACAAAGTTCGTCCTCTGGGCCTCTAGTTAGAAATAAGAGTAGTACTAAACAAAACAGAACTCAGAATTAGTTTGACATCCCTTTGGGGTCTCTCTTCAAGTCCCTAGATATCTGGAGGTCTAAGAGGGGGATGTACATCATTATAAATTCCATAATGTCTCATTATATACACTAGATTTTCTATTCTGTTCTTTCTAGCACTTTGATTCCATTAGCCATATAGCTATTTCTTTGTTCTAGTGTTGGCTAATAGGTTCTGACTAAAGCTACCGACTCTAAGCCTCTAATTAACAAGCTTATTGAAAAAGCTTTTTCTGATATAATGCTTATTTGCTCAAATGCTTTATTTTAAGTGGTATAGCAATTAGAATCTCCTGTGATGAAACTGAAGGCTGTGAATATTCTTTAAAACATTTAAATGAAAATAAATCCAGGAAGAAAACTGGTTGTCATATTTAAATCTGTGCTGCATATTATAATTCTCCTGTTATTTTTGTGTAACCATAAAACATTTCTTGTATATTATTCCCCTAAACTTATTATAACACTCAGACTAAAAAAATTATCTTCTGGGTAAGATATCTAAGCTCTACTAATTAATATATCTGAAACTTTTCAAACTTGGGTTGGTAGCCCTGTTATGCATTTTAAAAATTTGTAATTTGAAAGATTTGTCAGACTCTGTTGGCTTCTCAATCTCTTGGTTAAAGAAGTAATACAATCATTTACCCTAGCAAGATATTATTGTCTTAAATTTGGTGTTATTTTTGTTTCTAGAAAGGTTCTGAATATTCTGGGTGCTAAACTCCTTAAGGAGAAGATAGAGGAGAGAATGTGAGCTGCTGACAGGACAGCAGTGTAGATCTGTCCCAGGCCCCTCACAGGAGCCAGCGAGAACTTGTCGTCTGGGTTATGGGATCTCCTTGGTGGGAGTCAACTCTCCTGAGTGGTTTTAGGAATAGAGTAAGCAAATGAAAGGGATTTTAGACTTTGATCACTGTGTAGGCTAGTAATAAAGATAAACTCAGCTCTAAAAGCATCATTTTATTTTCAACTAGCTATTTGGGAGACAATTTCAGTTAGGAAGGAAATTTTATTATCAGTTCAATTAAACGAAGATGTCCTTAGCTACTCTTTTCTCTTATACATTCTCCATTTCCTACTACTCTGAAAAAGTGGAATTCCACAATAGGTGAATAAATAATTTTTTATATTAGTGATTTTATTCCAAATATTGAAAAGAAAAGTTGTTCATAAAATCAAGACTGCCCATCCTAAATAGTCCCCATTGTTAGGTTGCCAGTTCCCAGGGGTGGTGGGTAAGAGAACTTTAAATATTTCCCTTTGCCACATGGCATGACGTTGAGTATTGTCTGTAGGAAGTGCAGGAGGGACACAGGGGAAGTAAGGCTGTGTCTCTCCCCAGGCTTGTGCAGGGTGAATGAGTTCTCCGGCACCTGGCTCCTGCAGTGTGGGTGGCTTCTCCCTCCCTGACTCTTGCAGCATGGACAGCTTCTCCAGCATCTGAGTTGTATGGCATGCAGCTTCTTCAGCACTAGCAGCTTCTCCAGTACCCATTGCCATCAGCAGGCAGCTTCTTCAGGGCCAGGCTCCTATAGCATGGCAACTTCTCCTGCCTGCACCGGGGTTCTTCACCATGCAGCTTCTCCACTGTCTGGCTTCAGGAATGTGGATGGTTTCTCCATCGCTCAGCTTCTGTAGTGTGTGGCTTCTCCAGTGCCTGGCTCCTTCAGTGTACCATTTCTTCAATACTTGGCTTCTATAACACATGCTGGTCAGCAGCACCCAGTGATCAGCAACTTTACCTGGTACTCTTTAGATGACTTAATGTAGTGCCACCAGCAAGACCCCTAACCTTGAATGACTTTTCCTGGCACTCTCTTGGGAAGCTTTGCAGCGAGTTTCAACTCTTGGCACCTCTCTGTGGATAGTTTATCCAAAGGGTAAATTTTCAGCAAGTTCTGCTAGAGTTACTTCTCAGTGACTTCAACATCTAGAGAATCATACTCATGTTATGTCTGTCCTGTCAAGATCTGGATTTTAGTTCTTGTGTAGGGTACAGTAGGTGCCTCTTCTTATTTCAACCATAGAGGTAGTGGCTGCCCCTATATCTGCTATTCCTATATTCTTCAGAGTTCTCTTTACTTTTTTTTTTTTTTTAAATATATTTTATTGATTTTTTACAGAGAGGAAGGGAGAGAGATAGAGAGTCAGAAACATCGACAGCCGCCTCCTGCACACCCCCCACTGGGGATGTGCCCGCAACCCAGGCACACGCCCTTGACCGGAATCGAACCCGGGACCCTTCAGTCCGCAGGCTGACGCTCTATCCACTGAGCCAAACCGGTTTCGGCTTCTCTTTACTTCTTACTAGCGAATTCCTCATTACCTCAGTCCCTGTTATAGTTAATAATTCCTTATATTGAACTTTCCCCAATTAAGTTACTGTATGGATTCTGTCTCTTGATGGACGGTGACTAATACAGTTACTGTATATCTTGGCATTGATCATTCTGTGTTAATTTTTCCCAAAGATATGGCGTGCTTTTTCAGTTTGTAGATGCAAGTTTTATTTTATTTCTGTAAAGTTTTTATTTTATTTTTCAATTACAGTTGACCAATATTATATTAGTTTCAGGAGTACGGAATAGTGGCTATATTTTATATAATGTACGAAGTGAATTTCCTTGATAAATCTAGTACCCACCTGGCATCATACCTCATTATTACAATAGTTTTTACTATATTCCTTATATGTACAGTTCTTTTGAATTATACTTTTAATATATTTTCATTACTTTTATTTCCATTCACACAGGAATATCAATTATATGTACAGGTATACCTTGAAGATACTGCAGGTTCGGTTTGAGCCCACCACAATATAGTGACTATCATGATAAAGTGAGTCACACAAATTTTGGGTTTCCCAGTACATATAAAAGTGTGTTTATACTATACTCTATTAAGGGTGCAATGGCATTATATCTAAAAAAATGTACATACCTTAATGTTAAAAGACTTTATTGCTATAATATCTTAACCATCTGAGGCAGTTGGACATCCCTCTCACAATCTGGGACCGCTGGCTCCTAACCACTCACCTGCCTGCCTGATCGCCCCTAACTGCCTCTACCTGCGTGCCTGATTGCCCCTCACCCCTCTGCCTGCCTACCTGATCGCCCCTAACCTCTCTGCCTGCCTGCCTGATCACCCCTAACTGCCCTCCCCTGCCGGCCTGATCTTGCTCCCAACAGCTCTCCCCTGCTGGCCTGATCTCGCCCCCAACTACCCTCCCGGGCCGGTCTGGTTGCCCCCAACTGCCCTCCCCTGACGGCCTGATCTCGCCCCCACCTGCTCTCCCCTGCCAGCCTGATCTTTCCCCCAACGGCCTCTGCTTGCCTAATTGCCTCCAACTGCCCTCCCATGCTGGCCTGATCTCGCCCCCAACTGCCCTCTCCTGCCAGCCTGATCTCGCCCCCAACTGCCCTCCCCTGCCGGCCTGATCTTGCCCCCAATGGCCTCTGCTTGCCTAATTGCCCCCAACTGCCCTCCCCTGCCGGCCTGATCTCGCCCCCCAACTGCCCTCCCCTGCCGGCCTGATCAACCCTAACTGCCTCTGCCTCGGCCCCCACCACCATGGCTTTGTCCAAAAGGAAGTCGGACGTCTGGAAGATGGCTGGTCAACCCGGTCTAATTAGCATATTACCCTTTTATTAGTATAGATAGATTATATAGGATAGGATTGCTTAAATGGGGTGTGGGGAAAGCCTTTTTCAGCAGGAAGAGATGCTCTTGGCATACATAATACCTATATCTGGACTGATAGCCAGCCATATGCACCATACTGCCAAACTGGTTATTAAAAAATTGAAGCGCTTTCTTACACCTTACACCAAACAACTGTTGCCCTTAAAACCCCTCCTTAGCCCCCACCTTAGGTTCTGCCTTTGCAGTTCCCCAAGATTAGGTTCTGATTGGTCGGTTTCTATGCCAGTCAGCGTCAAAAGCTCTGCCTCCTAGGCAGCCATTGGCTCCTCGCAGTTCACCCAGATTTGGTTCTGCTTGGTCAGTTTCTATGCCAGTCAGCGTCTCCGGGCCTATCTCCAGGCCTGATCAGAGAGGCAGGGCTGATCAGCAGCCCCCATGGAGGCCCGGAGAGAAAGAGGCTCGGCTGCTGGCCAGGCCCGGAGAGAAAGAGAGAGGCAAGGGCTGATCAACAGCTGCCATGGAGGCTACGGATCAGACCCTGCTTCTCTCTTCAGGCCTCTCTCAGGCCTGATCTGCAGCCCACAACGGTGGCAGTCAGTGCTGGGTCTGACTGCAGGACTGACTTTCAGTACTGACTGCAGGACTGACTTCCGGTCGGTTGAGCCTTCAGTCATTTTGGACATTATGGACCCTGGGTTTTTCTATATTAGGATAATTATGAGGGGTTCTAGAGTTTTCAGAATGGTAAATGAGTATGGCTTCAACTAAAGTCACCAGCTGCATTCGCCCTAATACGAGAGTTAACTTGTCCTTGGAAGCTTTGAAGTCAGGTATTGACTTCTCTCTAGCTATGAAAGTTTAGACGTCATATTTTTCTAATATAAGGCTATTTCATCTACATAGAAAATCTGTTGTTGAGTGTAGCCACCTTCATTAGTTATCTTGGCTAGATCTTCTGGATAACTTGCTGCAGCTTCTGCATTAGCACTTGCTGTTTTACCTTTCACTTTTATGTTATGGAGATGGCTTCTTTCTTTAATGTCATGAACCAATCTCTGCTACCTTCAAACTTTTCTTGTGCAGCTTCCTCACCTCTCTCAGCCTTCATAAAATTGAAAATAGTTAATGCCTTGCTCTGGATTAGGTTTAGGCTTAAGGAAATGTGTGGCAGGTTTGATCTTCCACCTGGACCACTAGAACTTTCTCCATATCAGTAATAAGGCTTGTTTGCTTTCTTATAGGTTATATGTTCACTGGAGTAACACTTTGAATTTCCTTCGAGAACTTTTCCTTTGCATTCACAACTCAGCTAACTGGTATAAGAGGCCTATCTCAACCTTTCTCATTACACTTAATCATTTCTAACTTTTGATTTGAAATGAGAGATATACAACTCTTCTTTAATCTGAACACTTAGAGACAGTAAGTTATTTATTTTTATTTTTTAAATATATTTTATTGATTTTTTCACAGAGAGGAAGGGAGAGGGATAGAGAGCTAGAAACATCAATGAGAGAGAAATCAATCGGCTGCCTCCTGCACAGCCCCCACTGGGGATGGGCCTGCAACCAAGGTACGTGCCCTTGACCGGAATCGAACCTGGGACTCTTCAGTCCGCAGTCCGACGCTCTATCCAGTGAGCCAAACCGGTCAGGGCAAGACTGTAAGTTATTAACTGACCTAATTTTAATATTGTATCTCAGGGAATTGGGAGGCCCAAGGAAGGGGAGAGAGATGGGGAATAACTAATTGGTGGAGCATTCAGAACACATACAACATTTATGGATTATGTTTGCTGTTTTAATGAGTATGGTTTGTGGTTCCCCGAAATAATTACAAAAGTAATATCAAAGATCAGTACAACAAATATAATAGCAATGAAATTTTGGAAATATTTTAAGTATTACCAAAATGTGACACATTGACATGAAGTGAGCAAATGCTGCTTAAAAAAATGGCAGCGATAGACTTGCTCAATATGAAGTTGCCATAATAAAAAACCCGAAATATCTGGGAAGCACAATAAAACAAAGTGCAATAAAACAAGGTATGCCCATATGTAAAGCTGCATTTCCTCCATTTTCTTTACCTTCTTTAGCTGTTATTTTCACTTGGATCTTTAAATGATCTTTTGATCATTTTCACTTCAGTTTCTTAAAAAAAATATTCTTCCATGTGTCTGCATTTTTTTTTTTCATGACTTCTGTGGTCTTAATTTTTGGAATGGCTTTATTTTTCTTTCTCACTTCTTTAGTGCATTTGCAAGCTTATCTTTAACTAATTGTGTTGTGTTACTATGTCTTCCTTGATTTTGCATAATTCTGTTTATGAAGTCCTATTTCATAGAGACATTTGTTTTACTGAGTGTTTTATATCTATGGTTTATATTTGGTTACAATTTTCATCTGTTACATGGAAACATTAGTATGAATTTTCTTCATCAGTTATTTGTTTTCCATGCTTCTTTCCTCTGTTTTTCTATTAATATGTTCATGTAAATCTTTTGCTAGCTCTTATTTAATTATAACACCAAAGAACTTCAGATATGTTCACAACACAGTTCTATATCTTCCACCTTGCCTCATCATGAAACTGCTTTGTGTAAGCATGTGATTTATCAGGTATCCCCCTCTCTCTTGCTCTTCTCTGAGTGTGTCATTAACTTTGAATGATGAAGATTTTTCAACTTTTAAAAATATATATTTTTATTGATTTCAGAGATAAAGGAAGACGGAGAGAGATAGAAACTTCAATGATGAAAGAATCATTGATTGGCTTCCCCCCTACTGGGGATCAAGCCTGCAACCCGGGCATGTGCCCTTGACTGGAATCAAACCCAGGATTCTTCAGTCCACAGGCCGATGCTCCATCCACTAAGCCAAATCAGCTAGGGCAGATTTTTTTTAACTTTTATTAATATGGTGGGAGAATTTTAGGCAGCTAAGTTCTCTGTTAATGTAGAAATAGATTTATGTGTTGCTTTTTGTCTTGATTCTTCCTCCTCTCACTAATGGCTGAATTTTCTGTGTTCTACCATGATCTACATTGTCTGCTATAATTAGGCCCTGGGTCAGTGGGAAGATTGTTTAAATCTCTCCTGGTGAAAATGGTCACTTCCTGTTTGGTGTATAAACTGAGTATGTGATCCCCCAACGCGTAACAAGAAGATAAGCCCCCTAACCAGCATTGACCTTGTCTGCATATCATAAAGAAATTCAGGAAAGAGTGGAGGAGATATTAGTATTTAAATATTTCCTGTTTCAGGTTATATAGATTATATTGCTTTTTCCAGGTATCAATTGAAACATTCTGGTGAAATTCTTAATTCAAAGGAATGACTTTATTTATTTATTTTTTTGGGCACTATGTTGAGAAATGTATTTATTTGCTAATATATTTATCCATAAATGCAGTCTGGTCTCCTGGTTTTTGTCCTGTTATGACTGTCACCCAGGGTAACACCCATGTCTTCCACATCGACAGAAATAAATTGTGATCTCAGAGGCGAGGCTCTGATGCATGAAAGGACAGGGTGAAATGGGGGGGGAGGGCTGGCAACGAGAATTGGGCTATAAGCCCCTAAACGCTCGGTTCAGTGAGATCAGGGAAGGAGAAAGGATGACTGGATTCTCACTGTGGTTCGGTCTGTATTACTGGGGTGCTATTTGCTTCACACAATTTATGACTCGTCAGACACTTTCTTTGTGACCTTGGGCTAATCCTCTGTGCCTCACTTTTCCACCCATAAAATGGGCCCACTCACAGTTGTTGCAGAGCTCCCCTGAGATAACAGAGGGAACGCATGTTCCAAAGTGGGAAGTAACCAGTGATCGAGGACATGCTAACTGGACCCGGAGCCCAGCTGCATACAGCCTGGGACCCCACCCGCACACAGCCTGGGACCCCGACCTACACACAGCCTGGGACCCCCACTGCACACAGCCTGGGACCCGCACGAGCACACAGCCTGGGACCCCCACTGCACACAGCCTGGGACCCCACAAGCACACAGCCTGGGACCCCCACCTGCACACAGCCTGGGACCCCACAAGCACACAGCCTGGGACCTCCACTGCACTCAGCCTGGGACCCCACAAGCACACAGCCTGGGACCTCCACTGCACACAGCCTAGGACCCCCATGAGCACACAGCCTGGGATCCCACCTGCACACAGCCGGGGACCCCATAAGCACACAGCCTGGGACCCCACCTGCACACAGCCTGGGATCCCCACCCGCACACAGCCTGGGACCTCCACTGCACACAGCCTGGGACCCCACAAGCACACAGCCTGGGACCTCCACTGCACACAGCCTAGGACCCCCATGAGCACACAGCCTGGGACCCCACATGCACCCAGCCTGGGACCCCACAAGCACACAACCTGGGACCCCACGAGCACAAAGCCTGGGACCCCACCCGCACACAGCCTGGGACCCCACAAGCAGGCCTGCCTTGAAGCTGTTTCCATTAGGAGGCCCGGTTGGGCGGACAGAACAGCAGGGCCTGAAACTATCTGTACCCCAAGCTCCAATCAGATAAACACCAATGACTGCTCTGCCTACAGACGGACTACGTGGTGCCATGTCGGCATGAAGTCCACAGGGCTCTCCGCCAGCACACGCACATCCCATCCCCCCTGTTTCTCCGGGAAAGGCTTGGTAGGGGTGGTGGCCGCCTGGTGCCCAATCTTGAACCAGACAGAGCAAGGCATTTAGCTTCCTCCAGGGTAAAATGAAAATAATAATAATAATAATTAAAGGCCACTAATTTCGTACAGATCTTCTGAAGTAAAAGAACTGTCTACATGCTAAAAGCTACATAAAGCATAAATTATCAGCTGGAACGAGGAGACGTACATAAAGTTTCAGAAAATAAATAGGCGTGTGTTCCGCCCAGCCGGCCGCTCGCAGGCCAGCATTCCTGTGGACAACGGACGGACAGCGACGGTGCTCGCCGTCAGAGGGAGAGGCCGTCCCTGGATTTCGTTTAGTTCTCTGCAGAGATCGTCGAGAGGGAGGCCGTGGACTCTGGCCCTGCGCTTTTAAAAAACGGAAGGACAAAAAAGAAAACCGGCTCTCACCCCGGATCCTCCTCCAAGACCTGGCGCGCGGCCTGGTGCCAGCGCCGAGATCAAACCCAAAGGAATGACTTTAGATGCTGAAATTTTAGACTCCTTAGCAGGTTACTATTAGAAATATTTTGATAAGTATGGGTATTTGTGTGTCATTTTATTAAAGAGGTGGGCAGTCAGACTCATCCATTTGTAAGTAAAGGGAACCAAAGTCTAAGGGCTGGGGTTTTCTCCCTTAAATCCACAGGATAGGAAAGGACTGTGAGGGAAATGTTCCATAAGGGAAGGAAATAAAATACAGTACAACAAGGAGAGACTATGGAAAAACCCTGTGAGCAGGTTCATTGTTGCCTAGCAGCAGTAATGACGCTTCTAGGAAACTCTAGTCCTTGGACTTTACAGCCTCTGGAAGAGTTACAAAGGTATTATGCTGAGAAGTAATTGAAAAGACTGTTTTATAAAGAGGCCATTTTTGTGTGTTCTTTTAGATTCCTGACACACAATGTAGGTTTAATAAATAGTACATAAAAAGTTTTCTCTAGGGAAAAATTGCATTTTAGATATCCATTTTCTCTGCCACAGGAAAATAATGTGAAACTAAGGCCAGAGAGGTAAGGTTTTATATGGCAGTCCCAGATGTACATTTAGCCTGGTGCTGGAGTATTAATGGTAAGTGTCTTCTGCTTTAGGGAAATCAAAACAGTCGTCTCAGAGATCATTTTTAGACTTGCACATTATTCTGTTTAAATTCACGTTAAAGAGTATATACACTGGTATATGGGTGATTGTGGAAGAGAAAAAAATCTGAGGTTTAAAGTACCAGAGGATTGAGGATTAAAAATGGCGGCAAAATAAGTGGATGCTGCACGGACATACTCCCAGGAACAAACTGGTATTACAACTAAAATACAGAAAAACTTCCCAAACAATCAACGGAAAACTCACAGGAGATAACCCTGATACCCAAGGACCGAAAGTGGAGACTGCATAGAGGCTGGCATGAGGGGCAGAGGTGTGAAAGGCAGGATGAATCCCCAAGAACAGCAACTGAAATCCTGGAGAGATATCTCAGCTGTGGGGGGTTGCCACTGAGAACTCTGGGATCTAATCCCCAACCCAAACTGGGACCCCCAGCAGAGAGCACCAAAACTGAGGAGGGTACCCACATAACATCTGGATGTGAAAAGCAGCAGGGTACTGTCTGCCATGGAGTAACAGCTGAAAATTCAGGCACCCTCTTAAAGGGCAAAACACAGAATTTCTGGTGGAGCCACCTACCATGTGCTTCAGCAGAGGGAGGGTGAAGTGGACTGGAGCTGTGAGAGCAGAAGTCAGGACTGGGGACTTGGGGGATAGAGCTCAGAAAGCAGACACCCTAAGTTTCCTGGGCTGAATCATTCCCTCAAGCAGCGGAGGACATCTTTTCCACATAGACATTTGCCTTGCCTGGGGGGAAGACAGTTGACATACCTTATTGGAAAACACCTTGCTCTGAGGCCACTTAAGAGGTTAAAAATAACAATTAGCTCCAGACAGAAGCAACTGCCCCACCCTGTTGGATAAAACTGTCACCATACCCGAGGACAATTTCCTGGGGGGGGGGCAGTTCAAGTTGGAATCCTATCAGTCTGTAGGCAGAAGCAGTCTCTGGAGGCTTTGAGTCTGTGCCTGATATAATTAGTCAGAAACAGCCTTTAACACTGTCCTCACTACAGATTGAGAGGTGTAGAGCAAACATCTCAAACTTGCGGCTGGCTGCGAGTTTGACATGCTTGGTGTAGAGGATCTACCTAATACATAGTCACAAACCCAAACAGAAAGCCAAAATGAGGAGACAAAAAAACAACCCCCAAATGAAAAAACTAGAGAATTCTCCAGAAGAAGAGATAAATGAAGCAGAGATAAGAAATTTATCTGAGAGTTCAGAGTAATGATGGTAAAGATGCTCAACAGCATAAACAAAGATATAGTAACTATAAAAAAGGAACAGTCTGAGATAAAGAATGACATAGCACAAATAAAGAAAACATTGGAAGGAATACACAGCAGATTAAGGGAAACTGAGGATCAAACCAGTGAATTAGAAGACATAATTTAAAATATCACTCAATCAGAGAACCAAAAAGAAAAAACAATTAAAAAACAGGAGAACAGCTTAAGGGAGCTGTGGGAAAATGTGAAACATAACAATATTAGAATAGCAGGTGTGCCAGAAGAGGCAGAAAGAGAGAAAGGCATAGAGAAGGTGTTTGAGGAAACTTCCCTAACCTGGTAAAGGAAAATGTCACACAAGTTCAAGAGGCACAGAGAACCCCAAACAAGAACAACCCAAACAGGCCCATGCCCAGACACATCATAATTAAAATGCCAAAAATTAAAGACAAAGAGAGAATCTTAAAGGCAGCAAGAGAAAAGAAAACTGTTACCTACAAAGGGGTTCCTATAAGGCTGACATCTGATTTCTCATCAAAAACTCTACAGACCAGAAGGGAATGGAATAAAGTACTCAAAGTAATGGAAAGCAAGGATCTGAGAACATGATTACTATTTCCAGTAAGGCGATCATTCAAAATAGACGGTCAAATAAAGAGCTTCCTAGACAAAAAAAAGGCTAAAGGAGTACATCACCACCAAGCCAGAATTACAAGAAATGCTAAAGGGATTGCTGTAATGAGAAGAAACAGAGAAACCCAGCCATACAGAATTAAAATGGCAATAAATAAGTGCCTATCAACAATAACCCTAAATGTAAATCGATTAAATGCTCTAATCAAAAGGTATAGGGTAGCTGAATGGATACAAAAACATGACCCAACTATATGCTGTCTCCAAGAGACCCACCTCAAAACAAAAGACACAGGATGAGAGTGAAGGGATGGAAAAAAAATTTCCATGCAAATGGAAAAGAAAATAAAGCTGGAGTAGCAATACTTATATCTGACAAAATAGACTTCAAAATGAAGGCCATCACAAGAGACAACAAAGATTACTACATAATACTAAAGGGATCAATCCAACAAGAGGATATAACCCTAGTAAACATATTGCACCCAACATAGGAGCATGTAAATATACACTGAGTGGACAGATTATTATGACCACCTGACGTTTGTAGGCAAATTAGCTATAATTTCACACTGAAGTTGCTAGAGGGCTAGACCATTATAAATAGGGAAGCAGGTTGTTTACCATGACAGTAGAAGTGATTTTTTCCTGAAGATATGGGTAAACATCACGATTTAACAGCCTTTGAACATGGGAGATATATATACATATATATATATATATATATTGAGTGGCCAGATTATTATGACCACCTGACGTTTGTAGGCAAATTAGACTTCAAAATGAAAGCCATCACAAGAGACAACAAAGCTTACTACATAATACTAAAGGGATCAATCCAACAATTGGATATAACCCTGGTAAACATATATGCACCCAACATAGGAGCACCTAAATATACCAATGACTATATATATATATATATATATATATATATATATATATATAGTCATTTTAATATGGGCCAACCTTGCCTTAAACACTTCTCAGTCCTTATCTAAATCAAAAGCAAGATGTTCAGTAAAGATGGGAGTTTCATCTTTGGTGAATATAAAGGATTCAGCAAGTATAAGGGCCTGTAATGCAGACCACAGCAAGGTGATGGCAGCAGGTGAAAGGGGTTGGGGTGTGTCTCATTAAACTCTGACCACAGCAACAGCAATAGAATCTCAGCCCAAGAGTGTACTAGTACAGCGGTTGTAGCTTAATCTTGATCGATACATGTCAGGGCCAGCCTGACAGGGTTGAGCCGGGCTGAGGCAGGGAGGTGGGAATTGAGAAAAGAAAGAAAGACAGGAAAGCGGGATCGGGAGGACTCCAGTTCTCTCGATGAACTGAAGCAACTTTATTAGCCACACAATCCTATTTATACACAACACACTGAATCGGAGGTCTGTCAAGAGGAATGTATTCTTTGTTCCTCTTAATCTCTAAGGGAGAGACACAGCACAAGGACAAGTTCTCAGTACAGCATATCTCAGTAAATAGTTACAGACTTCTTGGTAAGCTATGAAAGGCTGTTCTCATTCTACAAATGTTGCTCTCATTCTACTGATACTCGCCATCCAAACAAGTCTGGGAAAACTGTGTGGGTAAGGGTCCCAGCCTTGCTAGCCCCTTCAGGTGCAAGGACCTTGCCAGCTTACATCTGGCCCCAACAGATACAGTCTGTGGCTTTAGCAGTGTTTTGGGCCAACTGGGGCCTCAGAAGACGACAGCAGGGCCCAGAGACTTAGGAAGTAAGCAAAGCTGATGCAAAGGAGAAGAGGGTTTTTCCTCTTTCAGCATATAGGACTTTTCGATGTTAAGGCCTAGAAAAATTATGGGATGTTTATTTTGTAAAAGTCTACAGGCCAGCCTTAAAACTACAGCTAAGTTTCATGAGTGGCTCAGAGCATTGACATGTATATTTCTAGCAGCCTGAGATAGGCAGAGTAGAAAGGTGACTTCAAATTTCTTTCTCTTTATGTTGTTTTCAGTTGCATTCTAGTCAAGGGAAGATCATATGGAGAGACTGACTGTGCTGTGTGTGCCTTATTAACAGGCTTGTAGGTGATATTCTTTGCATTGCATGGCATCAGTTCTCTGAAAAACAGGTAGATTTTCTCTACAGATATAATAAACATAGTGTCATTATTATTATGAGAATTAAATAAGAAGATGCAACTAAGTGCTTAGCCAAGGGTTAGGAAAATAGTTACTGCTCTGTAAATATTAGCTACCATTTAAAATTAGTTTCAAGATTAATCTGAGGTGTAGGGTACTCTTTGCGTGAGTGGCCAATTTATTTTTTATTATTATTACTAGAAGCACGATGCACAGAATTCGTGTAAGAGTAGGCCTTCCTTTCCCTGGCTGCTGGCACCAGCTTCCCTCTGGCACCCAGGACCCGGGCTTCTCTTGCAGCCCTGCCTTCGTCTGGAAGGTCGTCTGGTGTAATTAGCATATTATGCTTTTATTATCATAGATTATTTGTTAATCCTCACCCAAAGATATTTTTGCCATTGATTTTCTTTTTTTTTAGAGAGACTGGAAGGGAGGGAGGGAGGAGGGGGAGGAGGAGGAAGAAGGGAGAGAGAGAGAGAGACAGACAGACAGACATTGATGTAAGAGAGACATATCAGTTGGTTGCCTCCTGCACATGCCCAGGCCAGGCTAGGGATGGAACCTGCAACTCAGGTATGTGCCCTTGACTGGGAATCGAACCCATGACTCTTCAATGCATAGGCCAACATTCTAACCACTGAGCAACAACAGCCATGGCTTGAGTGGCCAATTTATGATAAAAATGATAAAAATGATAATGATAAAAATCTCTATTTTGCCCTTCTTTTTCATCAGTATGACTATCAAAAAATGCCATATGATGAGGCAAGAAGATACATAATATCCATAAAAATGATATATTCTTCTATAGAAATCAAAAAACCTGAAAGCAGATGCACCCAGGAAATCCTTTTGGGGAATGGACATTAATGATATTGCTGGAGAGTATTAAAGACCTCTTGGGCAAATGAATGTATTTGCTTAAAATAGATCACAGAAATTGCACAGAACTAAGAGATAATGAAGGCAGGGCTTTTTCTTATCTGGACATCTATTGCCGGGAGCCGGTCCATCCTTGCTGTTTCAAGGGACCTGGCATATATGGCATATGGTTCTTAATATGTTTGCTCACCTTCTTGGCACTATGTGTTTTAACCAAAGTCACCTCTCAGAGAAAGGTTGAATCCCCAGGTAGGGATTTTCCCCTGAAGTTAGGGAGGGAATAAAACCCCTCAACTAAGTGCCAGGCGGGTAATTAATCACTTTAACTACGAACAATCATGCTTAAACTACATAATCTTTTCTCCCTGGAATGGAGATAAGAAACGCCCTAACCTTTGTAATAGAGATTGATAGGATTGAATCAACTGGTATAAATACAGTTGTAACAAGACAGAAACACTCAGAACTTACAAGACAGAATTCAGAAGACAGAACCTACGCGGAACCTGGAGATGGAGGAGCTTCGATGGAGAGAACATGGCAAGGGATCCTGGACTGAACCTGACAGCAGAGGTTGGCAAGAGAGCCTGACTAGAACCTGGTGACCGAACCTGGCTGGAGATCTCAGACAGAACCTAGCTGGAGAACCTAGCGAGGGAACATGGCTACAGAACCTGGCTGGAGATCCTAAGCAGAACCTCTCTGGAGATCGAGACCAGAACTGGGCTAGAGATCCGGGCTAGAGATCCTGGCTAGGCTGCTGATCAACTGAACGCTGTCTCCGTGTCATTCCCTCTTCGCCGACTCCGTCCACACCTTTGGGGACCCCTGGACCCGCTGGGGCTGGACCCCAGCAATCTATTAGTTGGTTTATGCAGTTAAAATCAGACACTATTCTGACAAGTCATTTTTCAAAGATATGAGTGATAGGATTGCTTTGCTGGTCCTAATTCTGGCTAACAAAGGGCTACTAGCTGGTGAAATGGAAGTGATTGAAACCTTGGGATAAAGCAGCTTTTTTATTATGACAATTTAAAGAACTTGAAAATTATGCCAAAACAGGTTTGGCTCAGTGGATAGAGCGTTGGCCTGCGGACTGAAGGGTCCCGGGTTCGATTCCGGTCAGGGGCATGTGCCTGGGTTGCAGGCACATCCCCAGTAGGAGATGTGCGGGAGGCGGCTGATCGATGTTTCTCTCTCATCGATGTTTCTAACTCTCTATCTCTCTCCCTTCCTCTCTGTAAAAAGTCAATAAAATATATTTTTTTTAAAAAAATAAAGAACTTGAAAATTAGTGAGTAATAAAATAACCATCCATGTACATATTATCTGAATTTAATAATAATTCACTTTTGTTTAAGAGTCAGTTCTTTCTCTGGTTTTCTAAACTGCCAAGTGCCTATATGAAAAATATTAAGTTAGCAATAACAGTTTGATAAGTCAAAAATAAAGGAATGGAGCTATTTATTAGGATAGTACCTCCTCCTGATTTATGTCAGACCTAGTGTTTATTTTTGCAATTCTGTTGCCTAGTCTGTAATTTCCCCTCCTTTAAACAAGAAGATGGTCATTCATTCTCACTGGGATGCATTATTTTTAATGCATCCATTATTTTTAATATAGAGAGGAGATCATTGTAGTGAAATACTTTGGATTTTGGAGCCCCATACACAGAAAAGAAAATCAATCAATGACTTGATTTTTATTGATATGGAAAATAGTGATTCGAGAAATATATGCATATATACACAATATAATGGTAGGGTGATTTCTGTTTCAAAATGTTGAATTTGTAAATAAAATAGTTCTTCACCTTTGAGAGAACACTATTCTTTCCAAAAGTTTGAATTCTTTTTCAATTTATTTTGCCATTTATTTTTATCATCACTCTGTGATATAGATAGATAAGAAGAGGTCAATATAACTTAATGATTAATATCCTAAAGGGAGAATGTATCTTTGGGAAATTTTATTTGAAAGTTGAGAGAATATATCTTGTTGTCTCTTGCCAAGAATTGTGAAGACCATAAAATATATTGAAGCATATATAAAAATGAGTTTATAGTGTAGGTATCTTTTTTTTCTTAAAAACAATGTTTATAACCCATAGAATAAAAAAAAGAAACACACAAAAATACCATATGCTTTGTTTTATGACTGTAGATGGTGTGATATGTCACCATACCTCTGAAAGCCAAGCATATGTCTATAGTAAATCCTGAAAGCATAAAATAAACTTAAATACATGCCGTGCTGAAAGTAGTGTAGAGAGAAGAATGTCAGCAGACCTATGAAGTCCTGTCAGATACAAATAAAGAAGATCATTAAGTCTATTTAAGATAATAGTTTTCTGAAAATTCAAACCCTGTGTATGTAATTCTCATTGAAATGTGTTTGAAATCATATATTTCATTGAAGATTAAATACTAAAATATTAATAGGTGTAATCTATTCTTATAGGGATTATAGATAATTTTATTTCCCTATTTAGAGTTTGTAGTATTTTGCTGTTTTTATAATATGTTAATATTTTATAATACTTTAATAAGAAGAAATATGTTTTAAAGAGAAAAAATATTTTTGTAAACTCTTGGAAAATTACTCATAAGAGAAATCCAAACAATTCATTTACCAGACCATGGCATCAGAGAAAATAAAGATTATTTGTTGTTCTTTTAAATTATTTTTCTTATAATTCTTGTGTGCTTAATGACAGGATTTTGATCCATCAGTCATGATTTGTTTGGTGCTCTCTATGTTATTAACAGTTTAATATATGTTGTGGTGCAAAAATAGGGGGTGTTAAATCATGGAGCTTTCTTGTAATGAGCACAGCATCATTTTTTTATAGACAAAACATGTACACACTAAAAATTAGAGAATAGTCAAATGCTAAACTGCATTGCTGAGAGTGCAAAGAATGGAAAGGCCAGTCTGGAACAGCCTGAGGTTTTTTGTTTTTTTTTTAAATATCAGATTTGAGCTTAGCTTTGAAAGACGTATAATTAAGGAGCCTTGAAAATCAGAGCATAGATTACAGCACGGTTAGTAAGAATTTATCATCAGGCTTGGTGAAGTAAATTCTGTCTTAGGAGAAATAGTCTGGACATTAGCCGTTGAGTAGGGGCAAGACTTGGGGAAGAGTGGCAGAGGAGACTGGTTGTCTTTGAGTTCCCTTCTCTCTCTCTCTACAGCAGGAGAACCCTGGGATTTCTTAGTGGCGTACATGGCCATTTATTCCCTAGCTTTCCTTTCACTAAATTGTGGTCATGTAGTGTGGTCTAGCCTGGGGTGTGAGGGAAAATGATATATGATAGATACTTTCAAAGACTTGTCCTTAAAAGAAGGGGCTGTGCTGCTTATTCCCCCTCCTTTTATCCTGCTGCTGTATGGGTGAGAGAAATTACCTTCTATATTTTAAAAAGTATGTTAACTCAGATTTCTGTTTTATGCAGCTGGACCTATATCATAACGAATATAAAATTTGGTATGTGAAAGTAGAGTACAGCACATAACAGAAACTTAGATGCATTTGTTTGATAATTTCAAGTATACAGACATTACAGAATGTAAAGGGAGTTACTTTTTCTTGTAATGGTGTGGCAAAACAGTGGCAAATATAAACAGGCAGATTATGGACCAAATGAGCCACTAACTCCAGGGAAAATGATGGGAAAATTCAATGTCTGTTGGTTGCCTCATACCTGGTTTAAAAGGTCCTACATCAGAAGAGGCTCAGGCTAGATTCAGCTAGTTTGCAAGTGGAAACGGAAGGAAATATAACTCTGATGAGAGATTCAGTGTCTGAGGCAATCTCAGAAGATTGTGGTTTTGGTAATTTGGGCCCTTAAAGAGCTGAAAAAGTCAATTAATTTTATAATCCAAATTCAAGCAATTATAGAACTGTCAGTTTTAGCAAAGATAAGAATAAGGCCCCAAATCTTTTCAAGCACCCCTGTCAGACTGTGGGAGCCAGTCTAGCTGCAAAGAGGCAATGAAGAGTGTTGCCCTTCTATCCAAGTCTCGGGTGGCTTCCAGTAACTGCCGGAGAGTGTTGTAGGCAGAGTAGAGAGGTGGTGACTAAAATGTCCGTCCTCAAGTCTTGGAATGATCTGGTGAAGAAATCTTTGTGCTTATCCCTTGAAGAGTAAAAGACTATAAGCCTAGTAAGTTTTTGAGGGAATGTTATTGCCAAATAATCCACATGCCAAGCCTACAAAAGCCTTTGATTTATTATCATTATTTTTTAACCACAAAAGCAACTTGCAAATCTGCAGACCTACATTGGTGGAAAGTAGGTTGTGAAAGCTGTGCAGCTTCACTTCAGTTGTGTCCACAGAGGATAATGGACAAGAAAGAAACCCCCAGAGGGCAAAAGCAGAGGCCTGTGAGGAAAATAGACAGGTGGAGAGCAGAACTGAAGTCTTCTAGGTTGGTTAATGGAGACACTTATGAGCTCTGGGAATTTTCACAATATGGGCCCATATGTTTTTTTCAAATTTAAGATTAACTTTTAATTTAAGTATACACATTATATAAGTTTTATCTCATAAAAATGTGCCCTATATTAAATACTTATAAAGATCCATAATTACCTATATGTAAGGCTTTCAATCTAGTTTATTCATTATCCTGAATCCTTTTTGCCCCTGAGCCTGCCTTTGTTTCCTCTCCTAAAGCTTGATGCAGAATATAACTGCTCCTATGGGAGGAACAAGAAATCAGGGACACAAGGGAGACCAGTGGCAGTTATCCTTGATGATGCCAAGAGGCCCCCAGCACCATGACCATCTTTATTCAAATGTCATTTAGAAAAAATAAGCTATATGAGCAGCCTGCATGCAGTTTTCCCACATGAAGTGTATTCCATATAACTGCAGATATTAGTTAACTGGGTAGCTTTTATTGTAGTTACCTTGCACTCTTCTACCATTGGGTATATTGGTTAAGACGACTGCCCTTTTTTTTGGTAGGCGGAGGAAGCATAAATGACTAAATCACATCTGGACCTGATTTAAAGGAGTTGTATATCACTAAAATAAATGGATTTTGATGTAATATAGTAATTGGATAAAGGCTTGAGGTGATGTCCTTTGAGGTCTGGGTGAGTTTGTTACATATATTGGCAGAAGTGTGCTGTGCCACTCAGGTCTCTCTCTCTCTCTTTCTCATTTTTATTTAATTTATTGGGATAACATTGGTTAACAAAATTATATAGGTTTCATAGCCAAGATCTGGAAGCAGCCCAAGTGCCCATCAGTAGATGAGTGGAAAGGAAAGCTGTGGTATATTTGTACAATGAAATAGTACTCGGTTGTGAAAAAGAAGGAAATTTTACCTTTTGCAATCGCATTGATGGATCTGGAGAGTATTATGCTAAGTGAAATAAGCCAGTAAGGGAAAGACAAATACGGTATGATTTCACAAATATGTAGAATCTAATGAACAAAATAAGCTAACAAAATAGAATCAAGTCTCTTTTTAAGAGAGCTTCTGCAGCAAGAAGTGCAGTCAGCTGTAGCACCTTTGAGGTCCATCGAAGTATTCAAGTAGAGAACATGCTCTTTCTGACTGTCTCTGGGAAAATCGAGCCAATGATTCAGCATGGTGGGGGTTCTAGGTGCTAGCCATTGCTGCTCAATATAAGACTTATGCAAAGGGCAGTTTTTGGCTTTATAGCTCCCTGTTGGGCTGGTTGAGAGTTTTTTTAGAGTGGTTCTTCCTACCAAAGCCTCCTTCTTTCTTCCTTTCCTTTTGCAGATGTCAGATGTACATTGAGCATTGAAAGCTTTTGCGGCCTATTCCTACTCCCTCTTCCCTTTATCTTACACAGGCATCCTTACCCAATAAATCTCTTGCACTTCTTACTCTGCTTTGATCACTACTTCCTAGAGGGCCAGAGCTCATATAAGCACACATGCCTATTGGTCACTGCAGAGCAAAGTACAACATGCCAGTGACTTTTCTTGTCTGTAGGATACAAGTTATTACCACTGTGCCACTCAATGGAGAATGTTCTCTGTGTCAAGTTCAAATAGATTCTCCTTTCTACACTTCACCAAGGCCTTTGTTTTATCCTCAAACTTTTTCAAACTCACAACCATATTATCTATTCTACTAATTCTCATCTTTCCTCTGAGTCTTTCTAACCTAACCCTCTCGCTCCTGGCTCCAATCTTTACTAGGACTCTCTCTAAGACAGTCATATGGCTGTCATTCTGGAATTTCCCTTCATTGCTGTCTTGAGTTGGGAATCACTGATTTTGGGGGCCTAGGTGACCTTCTTTTTTTCTAAAATATATTTTATTGATTTTTTACAGAGAGGAAGGGAGAGAGATAGAGAGTTAGAAACATTGATGAGTGAGAAACATTGATCGGCTGCCTCCTGCACACCCCCTACTGGGGATGTGCCCACAACCAAGGTACATGCACTTGACTGGAATCGAACCTGGGACCCTTCAGTCCGCAGGCCGATGCTCTATCCACCGAGCCAAACCGGCCAGGGCATAGGTGACCTTCTTTTATGTTTTGATAGAATGCTTCCGTATTTTCTTAAAGTACAGGTGCATTCCTAAGCAAGGGTGCATTTAAGTAAACTTCTGGGTCCTTGCATATTTGAAAATACTTCCATTATTCCTCATGAGTGATTATTAGGTTGGCTATAGAAATCTGAGAAAAAAATCATCTTTCCTTGGAAGTTTGAAGACTTTGCTCCATTGCCTTTCCACACCCTATGTTTTCTTGAGAAGGCTAATATCTGTGATTTTCATTCCCTTGCAGATAAGCTGTCCTTTTTCCTTGGTAGCTTTTGGACCATTTCTTTATGCTCAAAAGATATGACATTTTGCCAAAACATTTTGAAGTCCTGGACACAGAATGAGTTCTTTGGATTTAAAGACTGGATCTATCTTTATGGGAATGATATATTATCACTTCTGTGATAATTTTTCCTTCTTTCTTTTTCTCTTTTTCTGGAATTCTTTGGATGTAAAATGTCTTAGGATAATCCTTTGAATCTCTTGTCTTTTCTCACATGTTTTAGTCTCCATGTGTTGCAATCTGGGGGATTTCTTTACATTTATTCTCTAATTTTCCTATTGAACTTCTATTTGGCAATCAAATTTTAATTTCTAAGAGTTTTTCTTATCTGATAGTGCCTTGTACATACTGTCTGACTGCAGTATCTTTTGAAGAAATTAATCATTGTATATATAAATGTATAAAAAAATTAATACCCCTGTACCTATCAACCCTAGGTAAGAAAGGAAAAAGCACCATAGAAACCCCTGTGTTCTCCTTATCACAGGTAGCTCCTATACTGAAAGTCGTGTTAATCATTCCTTTGCTTAAAAAATATTATCTATGTATTATTCCTAAACACTGATTACTTTTACCTGTTTTTTAACTTTATAAATGAATTTATATTGCATTTTAAAAAAATATATTTTATTGATTTTTTTATAGAGAGAAAGGGAGAGGGATAGAGAGTTAGAAACCTCGATGAGAGAGAAATATCGATCAGCTGCCTCCTGCACACCCTCCACAGGGGATGTGCCCACAACCAAGGTACATGTCCTTGACTGGAATCGAACCCAGGACCCCTCAGTCCACAGGCCGATGCTCTATCCACTGAGCCAAACCGGTTAGGGATAGACTGCATTTTTTTCTTTGTGAATAGTTTCTTTTACTTTTTGGAGTTGCTTATTCATTAATAGCTTCCATTTTCTACTCTTTGTAGTTGGAAGTTTATATCTTAAAGAAACACATTATTATCATTTTAATGAAGCCTTGGGAGGTAGAGGAGGTAAATGTGTACTTAATCTGTCATATTAAACTGTAAGCCTAGATAAGATTTTTAATAGCTTGTGAATCATGCTATTTTATTTATTTATACTTGGTTTATTAGCATATATATTTATACTAGTGGCCCAGTGCATGGATTCGTGCACATTGAAAGGGAAATAATTAGAAGAAATATTTTAATATTGCTATTTGCCCTTTCTGCCTCAGCGCCTGGGAACCGGGCGGTGGCCCTGCCCCTCCACTTCCCCCCCCAGCCCCCCCTCCCCCACAGCCACCCCCAGTCCCCCTGCCGCCACTGGTCGTGGTCTGCGGGGCAATTGGCGGGGCAATCAGGCCTCCGATCGTACCCGCCTTGGCCTGGCGCCACCCGCTCACCTGCTTCACCATCCTGTCATGGTCTCACTCTCATTGGGGCCCATCGGGGCTGGCAGCACCCCCACTGCCGCCTGCTGCCAGTACTGCATCGCTGACACCTGCTATGTTCTGTGCTGTTTCCTGGTGGTCAGTGCATGTCATAGGGAGCCGTCAAACTCCTGGTCTGAACTCCCAGTTGAACGACCGCTTGAGGGGACAATTTGCATATTAGGCTTTTATTATATAGGATGTGCAAGGAATAATTTTAAAATATTTTGTAATTTAAAGTATGAACTAAATGCTCTTGAGGTAGTGGGATGTAATGAGCTTTGGGATCAGTCAAACCTGGATTGAAATCACTAATCCACCACCTTTTAGATGAGAGATATTGGGCAAATCACCCTCTAAAATCCCAAATTTCACCATTTATAAATCAGGATAAAAATACTCCAAAGTGTTGTTTGATGATTAAATGAGGTAGTGTACTAGTATGTGAAGGATTTAACCTTGTTCTTAGCCTATAGTACAGTGATGGCGATCCTTTTGAGCTTGGCGTGTCAGCATTTTGAAAAAACCTAACTTAACTCTGGTGCCATGTCATATATAGACATTTTTTGATATTTGCAACCATAGTAAAACAAAGATTTATATTTTTGATATTTATTTTATATATTTAAATGCCATTTAACAAAGAAAAGTCAACCAAAAAAATGAGTTCGCGTGTCACCTCTGACACGCATGTCATAGGTTCGCCATCACTGATATAGTAAATGTTCAGTAAATATAGTTCCTGTTCCTCCCTCTGATTAAAGAAGAATGAAGCTTTTTTGTTCTAGTCCATCTCATAAGCAGGGCTAGTTTTATGATCTATGCTCAAAAGGGCTGCTTGGTTTAATGCCCTACTGTCACTGTCTTGAAATTATTAATAATTTTATCTTTGATTTTGTGTTATGTAAGTGGGGCAATGGAGCACGTGCATTAGGAGAGAAGATACATTTAATATGAGTCTATCTTTTCTTGCCACTCCATTCACATAAAATGCTCTCAGTGCAATGAGCACAGAATTCTAGTGAATGCATAATGCATGGGAGATTGGTGAGATTCAAAAACGAGGTGTTATGTCTATGACTAAGTTCAGGTGCTGACAGCCTGAAAGGCTACACTTTATTCTGAGTCAAAATTTGCTTTGAATGTGGAAGCAAGGCATTCTAAGAAACACAAATGATTGTGGAAACCTCTCTTGGCCTTCTGTTTGCCAATTACTTATGCTAGAAAT
Organism: Myotis daubentonii; assembly: GCF_963259705.1. Lineage (NCBI taxonomy): Eukaryota > Metazoa > Chordata > Mammalia > Chiroptera > Vespertilionidae > Myotis > Myotis daubentonii. The sequence continues at coordinate 60,805,117 of NC_081845.1, forward strand.
CTATACTAACAAAAGCCTAGATAGCGTCACGCCCTCGCGCACGATGTCATCACAAGATGGCCGCCACAATCATGGCCACCTCAAAAGATGGCCACCACAATGATGGCCGTGCGCACAGTGGAGGCGGGGCCCGGTGGCCGCTCTGTGCAGTGAGGCTGAAGGTCTCACAGCTCCACGTGGCGCAGAGGAGGCAGGTCTCATTGGAGGAGGTGGGTTGCGGCAGGGGAGGGCAGTTGGGGGCGATCGGGCAGGCAGGGGAGAGCTGTTGGGGGTGATTGGGCAGGCAGGGGAGGGCAGTTGGGGGTGATCGGACTGGCAGGGGAGGGCAGTTGGGGGTGATCAGGCAGGCAGGGGAGAGCTGTTGGGGGTGATTGGGCAGGCAGGGGAGGGCAGTTGTGGGTGATTGGGCCAGCAGGGGAGGGCAGTTGCAGGTAATCAGGTTGGCAGGGGAGCAGTTAGGCCTCATTCAGGCTGGCAGGGGAGCGGTTAGGTGTCCATCAGGCTGGCAGGGGAGCAGTTAGGTGGCAATCAGGCTGGCAGGCAGAAGTGGTTAGGGGCAATCAGGTAGGCAGGCAGGCAAGTGGTTAGGAGCCAGTGGTCCTGGATTGTGAGAGGGGTCCCAGATTGGAGAGGGTGTAGGCTGGGCTGAGGGACACCCCCACTATGCATGAATTTTGTGCACCAGGCCTCTAGTGATAATATATAAAGGGAAGGATAATTCCTTTTTTCCCTAATCCTCCCAAATTTATTAGTAACCCAAAGGTAGACAGTGTTGGTGAAATGTGCTGGTACAAAGAAATGAAGTTAAAAACAGTTGAGTTAGTTTTGTGCAGTATTTCCACTCTTCTGCTAAGAATGAAATACATATGCATGTAGGAGCTGTGAAGTATGAATTGTGTAATTTTGGTGATTCCAAATACCTCTTAAATGCCCTTGTATTTAAACACTTACTACAATATAAATATGAATAGTAAACTCATACTAATAATTAAAAATTTTAATTTTTCTAAACTTAGAAGGACATTAAATAGCAAATAAATAAACACCATAAAACATTATGGAAGAAAAGAGAAGCTTTATGTTTCAGTATTTTCAGTAGCACTTTTTTCCCTAGCATTTTGAATAAGGGATTTTGTGCTTTCATTTTACGCTAGGCCTCACCAATTATGTTGCCAGCTCTGCTTACAAGAACATTCACTGAATTTCAAAGCCTGTTCTTGATCAGCACAAACTCGAAAATGATAGCCAGTAAATTGGATTTGCAATTTTCTTTTATGACGGATGGAGACAATATCATTGGACACAATCTAATCTTGCTTTTAGATAATTAATTATTTTTGCTGTATCGATGAGTCTGAGGCCAAATAAGCCTGCTTAAATGAAGGAAGTGGAAGGGGAAGAGATAGTAAACCTCTCATTGGACTTCAGTTATTTTAGGAGAAGGAGTTAAAGAACAAGATTGTGTGGAGGAGGTGCCAAATGCGGACGCTTTGGGGGGCTGTTTCATTCTTTTATGATGAATTGCTTGTGAGTGTGCTTAGGAGGTTCTCCAATTCATTACTGTCCCAAGCTCCATCCATAGCACTGATAGGCTGGTAGATACTCGGTGGCTAGAGACATGAAGGGGAAAAAACAGAATTTAATTAAATGGCTGAGGATTTTTTAAGAATTCATATGAAGTTCATCTAATTAAAGATCAGGTTGTGACACACTCTTTGGCAGGGGAGGGTGACCTTGGGTGGCTAAGGCGTCCCGGTGCCCGGGGGCTTGAGCACAGAGAGCTGGAGGGCTATGCTGCTGAGGGCCCCCCAAACGGGGTGGAGGAGGCGCGACCACGGCTCAGACAGAGGAGTGGAAGAGCGGAGCCTGGACAACTTCTTCCCCAAGAGGGACAAGAAGAAGGAGCAAAGCAACTGGCAGCGAGCAGGCAGTGGAGCTGGCGCCAGGGCCCGCCGGGTGATGGCCCCACCGCAGGCGGGGAGGGGAGATGGGGAGGGGGGGAGGGGGGGAGGGGGGAGAGGGTGTAAGGGAGCCTCCACCAAGGCTGTGCTGATGGATGAAAGTGTGTGGAAAGAATCTGAGCAAGAAGAGGTTGATTACAGAGGCCTCAGAGTTCAGGCAGTGCAAATAAGTGAAAAGGAAGAAGATAGTGAAAAAAGAGAAGATCCAGGTTATAATTGGGAAGAAGGTGGAGGTGGAGGTGGTAGTAGTGTAGAAAAATCTTCAGGTCCCTGGAATAAAACAGCTCGGGTACAAGCACGTCCTGCTTCTGTAATTGTTACAGAAATCCCGGAACCAGCAATGACTAGTGGTGTGTATCAGCCTACTGGAGCCACCGAAACCCCAACAAGGAAAACACCATAAGAACTGCTAGAAATATACAGCTATACATAGTTCGCATCCCTGAAGTCCACTGCCAAGCACATAGAAAGCCGAAACAGGCACTTAAAATGAATGCTACCTGGGGTTAAATGACCACATATGGCACATCCACAGTTTGTTTATGGCCATGAATTTTTAAGATTATGTAAAATAGGAAGATATGTAAATGATTTCAGGTTGAAATAATTGTGTTTTATTTTTTTTTGGGGGGGGTTACTTGTAAAGCCCACATTTTTGGCTTTTGAGACCTTTTTGACTCTGGGACCACAGCTGGCTTGAATTTAAATCTCCACTTGGACTTGCTCCTGTGCCTCATCCTACAAAATAAGGGGCAATGATTCACCACACTCATCCTGCTTTATCTGATCCACTCCCCTGAAGTAGAAGTGAGGAGTAGTCACTGAATAATAAATAGAACTTTACTTGAGTGAGAAAATCGTTGCCCTTATTTATGCATAAAGAGAGAGGTATTGTTTATTATTTGCTAACAGTAAAAGTGAGTAGAAGGAATCACCAGGTTATTAACTTTTTAACTTTCCAGCTGTCTTCAAGTTGGTCCCAAAATAGGTGTGTAGTTAATAGCACTGAACACTACAATAGATTTGCTACCATAGAAAATGGGACCATAGAGCTTCAGTTACAGTATTTTATGTTTTCTGTTCAATTGAAGCCTTAAAAATGGTTTAATAGGAATTTTATATACTAGTTTTCTCCTCCTGCCTCTCCCTCAAGATTCCTCTAAGGGGTGGCTTTTTTTATTTTTCCAACTCAAGGAAGACTATTTTAAGAACAACCTCAGGACATTTTTACTGATTACATTTATTTTCCCTTAGGGATAAGGAAATGGAGAAGAGCTTTGAAGTAGTAAGACACAACACTAGAGGTAGGGATGAGTGTTTAAATAAAACAGGCCCTTAAACTTCAGCTAGACAACCATTATGCTGGGCTTGAAAATCAGAAAAGCACACATAACACAATTAAGAAATGGTCTTTGCTAACACTTCTCAGGTAACGACCACCAACAGCCGTTCATCATCTGATCTCTGCTGGATCGACAACAGGTGCAGACCCCTCGATCTAAGTGATCAGCCCTGTTGCACTACGGAAGTTTCAGGTGCCACAACTGCTCTTTATTGTTATAAATGTGTGCACTAGATTCAGCACTGATCTTTCATAATAATTACTCTGCAATACAAAACCAAACCAAACCAACCAAACAAACAAAAAAAAACAACACACCATAAAAACAAACCCACAAAAACTGCAGCCGGTGGTCATTTCAAAATCTTTTTATGTTCAGATACTGAGCCTTTGTAAAATTAACTACCTCAGATTTGTTGCACTCATTGTGGACTTCATGTGAACGTCTGGATAAGAAGGTTACAGCTATTAAGTAGATGTGAAACTAACTTGAAACCAGCTTTCCTGGATTCCTATCAGAAATTCTGCAGAAAGTCAGCCATCTGGTTTCTGATCTGCTGTAAAAGATGAAAATTTCAGCGACCTTAATTAACTTGTCCTGTGCCCCACCCTTAAGGAATACTCTGCAGTGGGCTGTGGCTGTATTTGACTTCCTACATGCCGCTCTCAAAAGAACTGATGTGTTCAGATGCTCCGTGTAGGGCTGTGATTTATAATTTAAACTTTAGTGTTGTATTCTGAGGTAACCACAAATTTCCATCAAGTGGGAAGGAGGTGTGGGAGGAATAATCCTGTTTCTTTTAGTAATTTGTCATTTGGGCAATACCTTTTCTATGTTCCACATTAAGAACTTTTTTTTTTTTTTTTTGCTTTGACTTGGAAGAAGTCCTTTGACAGAGCATATTACTTGGTTAAGTAAATGACTTGAAATATACATTAGAATTGTGAAATGACTGGTAACATTGCCCATCCCTAGGAGTGGAACCAAATAGCCTTTGGTATAAAGGGCAGTGGATACAGGGCGCTCTACTTCAAGTGCTGTTAAAGTCTCCTCGAATCAGGTCCAAAACATAAAGTTAACGGCAGTTTCTGCTCAAGTCAGGGATTCAGTGACCTGTTCTTATAACTTAAAAGCAAAGTGAGCAGAACCCCAACCTAAAACTCACTTATGTTTCATGGATCTTGCATGATCTTTGACAATTCCAGATATACTTGTTGTGCCCAAATTTTTAAGTTATTGGACATTCTATAGATATAGTGATTGTCCCAGGGTAGCTCTGTTATCAACCTTCTGGTGAGTCTTTATGTTGTTCATTTGGAAAGTCAAGGGTGAAAGAGAAGCACTTCTCTTTTTTATAATTACAACTTAATCTATCCAGTAACTTTCAGTCCTTAAAAGGGACTTCAGGGAGATACTCAGGATTACTGAAAAGGTTTCTTTCCATCTAATGAGATAGTCTGATAATTTTCTAGTTTTGTATCTTTGGTTCAATAGAAATATTCAAAGTGGTGTGTGACCACTTGATGCAGCGTCTGGGTTTCTCTGTAATAAATATCCTTGCCAAATGGCGGGAGTTGCAGACTTGCTACTGGCAAGAGTGAAGCAAATGGGTGAGTAAAACAATCCTGTTGTTGGAGCATATTTCTGTGGGAGTGAACAAAAACAAAACAACAACAACACTGGTTTTGTTTAAAACACAAAAAAAGCATATACACACAAGCACAAGCATATATAAACACCTTTCCATTTAGACATCAGTGCTTTGAATATGTGAGGTTGGCATTGAATACAGCCGTCTATAGGAAAGGTTAAAAGACAAGATCTAACATAGAAAGCTAACAAGAAAGTAAAATATACTTGCTCTTTAGATACCACCACCTCCCTTTTATTTTTTTCTTCTTATTGACAATTGCCATTTATTATAGTGTAATATTGCTGGCCTGTTCTTAATAGTTACTCAGAGTCTGGATTCCTTGGAGGGGTCTTTACTCTAGGAGACCCTGGGGGCATTTTCATGCGAGTCTGAAGGCTTTCTTTCTTTTTTTTTTAAATTGTTTTATTGCTTAAAGTATTACAAAGAGTATTACATATATCTCCTTTTTCCCCCCCGCCCTTGACAATCCCCTGGCCTCCCCTACCCCCCAGTGTCTTATGTCCATTGGTTGTGCTTATATGCATGCATACAAGTCCTTTGGTTGATCTCTTACCGCCCTCCCTCTGCCCCCCAACCCTCCCCGGCCTTCCCGCTGTAGTTTGACAGTCTGTTTGAGGCAGCTCAGCCTCTGTATCTATTTTTGTTCATAAGTTTATAATGGTCTTTATTATCCATAAATGAGTGAGATCATGTGGTATTTTTCCTTCATTGACTGGCTTATTTCACTTAGCATAATGCTCTCCAGTTCCATCCATGCTGTTGCAAATGGTAAGAGTTCCTTCTTTTTTACAGCAGCATAGTATTCCATCATGTAGATGTACCACAGTTTTCTAATCTATTCATCTACTGATGGGCACTTAGGCTGTTTCCAGATCTTAGCTATGGTGAATTGTGCTGCTATGAACATAGGGGTGCATATATCCTTTCTGATTGGTGTTTCTGGTTTCTTGGGTATATTCCTAGAAGTGAGATCACAGAGTCAAAAGGGAGTTCCATTTTTAGTTTTTGAGGAAACTCCGTACTGTCTTCCATAGTGGCTGCACCAGTCTGCATTCCCACCAGCAGTGCACGAGTGTTCCTTTTTCTCCACATCCTCTCCAGCACTTGTCGTTTGTTGATTTGTTGATGATAGCCAGTCTGACAGGTGTGACATGGTACCTCATTGTTGTTTTGATTTGCATCTCTCGGATGATTAGTGACTTTGAGCAAGTTTTCATATGTCTCTTGGCTTTCTGAATGTCCTCTTTTGAAAGGTGTCTATTTAGGTCCTTTGCCCATTTTTTGATTGGATTGTTTATCTTCCTTTTGTTAAGTTGTATGAGTTCCCTATAAATTTTGGAGATTAGGCCCTTATCAGATATGATGTTGGCAAATATGTTTTCCCACGTACAGGGCTTTCTTGTTGTTTTGTTGATGATTTCTTTTGCTGTGCAGAAGCTTTTTATTTTGATGTAGTCCCATTTGTTTATTTTCTCTTTAGTTTCCAATGCCTTAGGAGCTGTATCGGTGAAGAAATTGCTTCGGCATATGTCTGAGATTTTGTTGCCTTTGGATTCTTCTAGTATTTTTATGGTTTCCCGTCGTACATTTAAGTCCTTTATCCATTTTGAGTTTATTTTTGTGTATGGTGTAAGTTGGTGGTCTAGTTTCATTTTCTTGCATGTATCCGTCCAATTTTCCCAACACCATTTATTGAAGAGACTATCTTTGACTCCACTGTATGTTCTTGCCTCCTTTGTCAAATATTAATTGCGCATATTGGTTCAGGCCGATTTCTGGGCTCTCTAGTCTATTCCATTGATCTATATGTCTGTTCTTGTGCCAATACCAGGCAGTTTTGAGAACAGTGGCTTTGTAATACAGCTTGATATCTGGTATTGAGATCCCACCTACTTTGTTCTTTCTCAGGATCGCTGCAGCTATTTGGGTGAATGCTTTCATAACTTGTATGGTATATCATAAGTAAGCAAGAAACAAGGTGTTTCAGGGTTAAAGACTTCAAACTTAATTATTGAATTCATACATATTTTGCTAGGTCCCTTTAAAAAAATCTCTTAAATTATGGAAGTGAAGTCCTTTCCTTTACTTGTTTTCCACAAGTAAAAGCTAAAGCTTCAAAAGAAGAAAGATGGGTGAGGTTTATAAAATTTTCAAATTAGTAGTTGTATAAAATAAAAATAATTCATTATGAATATATTTTTACTACTGATAATCATCATTTCCCCCCTAAATGCTCATGAACAATCTCTTTATTACTTCATAATGATAGTAATAATAATAACAAGCACAATTTATTGTACTTATGTGGTAGGCACTATTGGGCTTTACACATATTAACATATGTACTCCTTGCAGCAACCCTATAAAGTATTTATTTTCATTTTACACACAAAGAAAATAAGCACAGAGGTGTTAAGAAATATGCCACGACCACACATGCAGTGAGTGGTGAATACAGAATTTAACTCAGGTTGTCTGATATCACTGCACTGCGCTGTTTCTCAACTTTTATCTTAATTTCATAATTTAGAATCAATTTTATAATGCAATGAAGTGATATTGCCATATGCTAATACAACATTTGGATTTAAGTCTCTGTATTCTGGTTATAATGCATAGTATTTTGAAAATTAGAATAATAGTAAGAATATTGCTTAAAAATGTGTGAAGATATGGGGAATTTACTATGCTATCTGGGTTCTGAGAGAAACTTAGATTTCCTTATTGGTTGTTATACCAGAAATGTGATTGGTAAATGCTGCTATCATGGCACTGAATTTTACTAGATTGAAAATGCCAGGCAGGAAGACTTTGCCTCTTGCTTCTCTACAGAGCAGGAGGTTACATAATTTTATGTGATTAACTAGAAGCCCAGCACACAAAATTTGTGCACTGGCCGGGGTGGGGGGTTCCTTCAGCCCAGCCTGCCCCCTCTCACAGTTCAGGAGCCCTTAGGGGATGTCCTACTGATGGCTTAGGCCCGCTCCCCATGGGGAGCGGGCCTAAGCCACAGTCTGGCCACGGAGGCTCAGAGCAGGCGCCATGTGTGTGTGTGTGTGTGTGTGTGTGTGTGTGTGTGTGTCCACTGGGGGTCTGCCCCAAGCCGTGCCATGGAGGCTCGGAGCAGGTGCTCTGTGTGTGTGTGTGTGTCCGCTGGGGGCCTGCCCCCAGCCGTGCCATGGAGGCTCGGAGCAGGTGCCCCTCTGTGTTGATCTCTCAGGCTCCAGGCTGTGCCTGCATGTTGTTCTCTCAGGCTCAGGGTCATGCCTGGCCCCTCCTCCTGAGTTGGTTGTGACGGTTACGAACCAGAGTACCAACCTCATTTGTAATATATAGTCAGTCAGCAATAGAAGAGTCTGAAGACAGCACTTACAGACATATTAGAGCCTAGCAATATTTTTTAGAGAGGATTGCCTGTTGGCAACCTGCCTAAAAGGCAGGTTAATATAGAAATTAAGGATGGAAAAGATGGAGAACTTCAAAAAATATTTGTTGATTTGATGTTATTTGGTTCTGTGTCACTTTGGTTATCTCTTTCTATGCTCTTCTTGTGACTAGCCAGTCTCTGCTTCTTCCTTCATGTATTTGTGGAAATCACATCCTTAGGAAGAGAACATGATGAGATGGTACCAAATAAATGGTCTTTTAATTGCACTTACATATCATATGTATTCAAGCATAATAATCAGAACTATCCAAACCATGGCACTATATTATTTATTATATTACCAGATCCATAGGAAATTCTGTGATTAAAGAATAAGGGTAATTCTCAATACTAGTAATACAGTATCAGTACGATTAGTGACTGAGTTTTTTAGATAATTAAGAATTAAATTATTAAGCATACATCCCTAATTACCAAAAGTGCACATTAAAAAGATCCATTTTTATTTATCAAATTGGCAATAAAAATGGCTTTTATTCAGTGATAGTTAGGAAAATGGGCACTCTTATACACTCTTGAAAGGGAGTCAACTGATATAATCTTTCTAAAAGGCAATTTAGCTATATATGTATCAAATTCTTAAAATGCTTGTACTCTTTGACACAGCAATCCCATTTAGAGGACCTTATATTTAGGCAATATTTCATGGATTGTACAGTCATGCACCACATAATGATGTTTTGGTCAATGATGAACAGCATGTACAATGGTGAACCCTTAACATTATAATGGAGCTGAGAAATTCCTATTATCTAATGATGTTGTAGCTGTCATAACATTTAGCACAACATATTACTCCTGTGCTTGTTGTGATGGTGGTGTAAACAAACCAAACCTATGCTGTCAGTCATATAAAATAATAAGCACATACAATTATATACAGTACATAATACTTGATAATGATAATAAATGACTATATAATGGGTTATGTATTTACTATACTAATTACTATTTGGATTGTACATGTACTCTTTCTACGGATAAAAAATGTTTTCTGTAAAACAGTATGCTGTGATATACTTGCAGCAGTCTTAGATATCTTGTGTTAATCATATCTTTTGTTTGTATAATTTTATCTTGTGCTTGATTTAATCTCATGTTGTTTTTTACAGTAAGAGGTCTGTACAGGTTTGTAGCCCTGGAGCAGTAGGCTATACCATATAGCTTAGGTGTATAGTAGGCTATAGCATGTAGGTTTGAGTGTAAGTACACTCTATAATGTTCACACAGTGACAAAATTGCCTAATGACATATTTCTCATAACATAGCCTTATCATTAAGTGATATAACATTTAGCACAATATGTTACTCCTGTATATTTCATATGCTGAATTTACATCCCTTCACTTTTTTTACCCAGCCCCTCAAACCTCTTCCCTCTGGCAACCCTGTTTGTTATCTGTATCTATGAGTCTGTTTCTGTTTTGTTTGTTCATTTATTGTTTTTTAAATTTATTTAATTTCTTAATATTTTATTTTTCAATTAAAATTGATATTTAATATTATTTTACATTAGTTTCAGGTGTATAGCATGGTGGTTAGACAATTAATGTAATTTACAAAGTGGTCCTCCCAATAATTCTAGTACCCACCTGGTACCATATGTAGTTATTGCAATATTATTGACTATATTTGATATGCTGAATTTACATCCCTATGGCTATTTTGTAACTACCAATTTGTACTTCTTAATCCCTTCATTTTTTTTTATCCAGCTCCTCAAACTCCTTCCTTCTAGCAACTCTGTTTGTTATCTGTATCTATGAATCTGTTTCTGTTTTGTTTGTTCATTTATTTATTTTTTTAATTATTTTTTTATTTTTCTTTTTTCTTTATTGATTAATTTATTTTGTTCTTTGGATTTCATGTATAAGTGAAATCATATGATTAAATATTGTTTATAATAACCCCAACTTAAGAAACAACCTTAGTGTCCATTAATGATAATTTACTATTAAATCATGGCAACTGCCTAAGATAAAATAAAAAAGGCAGGAGAAAAACATTTAATGGCACACTTACAAAGATGTTTGTAAGATAATTATAATATACTAATAGCCTTGTGCACAAATCCGTGGGCCAATAGTTCGCCAGTATCTCACTGCTGCCCTCCAGTAGCTCTCTGCCTGCTGCCCCACCCTCCTTAACTCTTGCCCCCACCCCCGCTTCCCCTCATAGCTTGCTGCCCTCCCCCCTCCTGTAGCTCTCCACCCCCCGCTTGTAGCTCACTGCCCCACTCCCTTGCTGATCCTTGATCCAGTCGTTACATGGTCAGTGGTTACCCTTCATGGTGTAACAACCATTTGCATATTACAGCTTTATTATATAAGATTTTAAGCAAAAAAAAGAATAAAAAACTGTGTATATATCATATATTTGTGAAAAAATACTGTAGAGCAAAAGTATCAGAAAAATGTATATCAAATGGTTTAGGGTTTTGGGCTATAAGGCTGGAAATTTCCCAAACTTTAGAAGGGTGTTCAAAAAGTGCTGAATAATCAGAAAGCATAACTACCAGGTGAAATCTCATTATAATTGTTCTTTTCTAAACAATGTAACAGAAGCTGAAGTATAGTAGGACCTTTTTAAAATTGTTGGCTAGTAAATAGCAAATCTAGGATATATACTTAGCCTCTCTATCTCCAAATCTCATAATTTTTCTTTGACATCACTTGGCCTTTTCAGAGTCAATGAGGATGATACATTCTACTCTGAAATTCGTAGCCAGTAGTCAAAGTAAATTAATATATGAGTTTTTAAATGGATTGGATCGATATACAATAGGAGTTTCCTTCAGTAAACTAGTTTCAATCCAGTAAACCGGTTTCAATCCAGTAATAACTAAGAAATAAGAATTTACTTGTATAAGAATCCTAATATTACTAATTGGAGTATGTTGATCCTTCAGGCATAGTTTTAATGTATTTTAGATGATGGCATTTTTGATATGGAAAAAAGGCCTGTTATACCTACTGGTTCTGGGTGAGGATGAGAATAATTACTGAGTGTATGTGGTAGTTTCAGAAACTACAATCTCTCATATTTCTTTGTGCTCCGAGAAGTACTTTCTAAATACGTAAAGAACCTGCTCATTGAATTCTCGATAAAACATAGAGAACTATGGAATTGACTCAAGACTCCTTCAGTAAATGACCTAGGATGCTACAAGAGCATTGGTTGATTTGGCCACAACTGTTTAACTGTCTCAATTTTCCAAAAGGATTTAAAATTAAGGTATATTCATCTATCATTCTTATTGGCTATTCAATGTATTTTAGAGGGAGCTTGGAATATCTCAAAGGACATCATTAGCCTTAGAGACAGAAGGTGTTGGTTTAAGTTCCTGTCCAACCAACCATCAACAGTGTGACCCTAGATGAAATCTTGCCCTCCAGTGGCCTCAAGTTATTTATCTAAAAAAGGATAAGTGATAGCTTATATCATAAGGATTGTTATGAATATTTTAAAAAATGAAAGTTAGCATAAGAAAGTGCTTTTAAAATGCCAAACTACTGTGCAAATCAGAAGAATTATTATGAGACCTGAATGTCGAGTCACCAAAGTGGCACTTAGAAAGGAGGAAATATTTACTTCTTTTAGCATTTTCTTCCACCTAGTTTTTTAGCTGCTGCTGTTATAATAACCGAAAGATGCCAAATCTTTGGGATTGTAATCCAAGGTATATAGAGTGAATATCTCTTTTTTTTCTTTTAAAAGAAAATACTGTGTCCCAAACCTAATAAAGCACAATGTTTGGTAATTGGTGTGTTTTTTTAAAAAAATTGTTGAGGGAGGCAGAATTTGACATTTCCTCAGAGACAAGTCCAAATTGAGGTTGAGAAAGTAAAGTCTAAGTTCTGGAAGAAGGTGCCATAAAAGAAATTACTAAAATAATGGAAGAAAAATATTTTTTCTTAATAATAATAGTATCACTTTTTAAACTTTATTTTACTACTAGAGGCCCGATGCACGATATTCATGCACGAGAAGGGTCCCTAGGCCTGGCCGGAGATCAGAACTGATCAGGGCCTTCCAGCTGCTGACCGGGGCCTCCCTTCCCTGGCTACTGGCTGCCAGCTGGGGCCTTTCTTTGTTCTATGCTGCCCCTTAGTGGTCAGCACACATCATATCAAGTGATCAAACTCCTGGTCTCCTGGTCGAACTCCTGAGGGGACAATTTGCATATTAGGCTTTTATATATATAGATGTGTGTTAGGTACTCCCCTAAGACCTTATCTAATTTTTACAACATCCTTCTAAGATACATATTATCCCTATTTACAAATGAGGTTAATAGATGTTAAATAGTTTGCTCAAGGTCACATACTTAGTAAGTAGTGGAGCTGTGGTACAAACTCAGATGGTCTGAATGTTGAGCTTGCTCTCCCAACCACTGTGCTAATCTCTAGTAAATACATAACTACCATCTGCCAAGCTAAGTAAGAGAGAGTTATGCAATGTCTTGCCAAAAGCTTAAGATTTTGCATGGCAGTTTTTGTAGCTATTATTAGTTACTAGGGGCCCGGTGCACGAAATTCGTGCACTGGGTGTGTGTGGGGAGGGGAGTGTCCCTCAGCCCAGCCTGCCCCCTCTCACATACTGGGAGCCCTCAGGCGTTGACCCCCATCACCCTCCGATCGCCTGATCGGCCCCTTGCCCAGTCCTGATGCCTCGGCCAGAGGCGTAGACCCCCATCACCCTCCGATCGCCTGATCGGCCCCTTGCCCAGGCCTAACGCCTCCGCCAGAGGTGTCAGGCTTGGACAGGGGACCCCCATCTTCCCCTGATCACTGGCTCTGGCCCCCGCCCAGGCCTGAGGCCTCTGGCCCAGGAATCATGCCTGGGCAGGGGACCCCCATCTCCCTCTGATCGCTTGCTCCACCCCCCGCCCAAGCCTGACGCCTCTGACCCAGGCTTCAGGCCTGGGCAAGGGGACCATCATATCCCCCCAATCCCCGGCTCCGCCCCCCGCCCAGGCCTGATGCCTCAGCCAGAGGAGTTGACCCTCATCACCCTCCAATCACCATTCACCGGATCGGCCCCTTGACCAGGCCTGAGGCCTCCGGCAGAGGTGTCAGGCCTGGGCAGGGGACCCCCAGCTCCCGGCGGTTGCAGGCTCCACCCCTGCCCAGACCTAACGCCTCTGGCCTAGGTGTCCAGCCCGGGCAGCGGGGACCTGCAGCTGCAGCGACCCCGCGATCATGGGCTCCGCTTTAGGCCCAGGCAAGGGACCCCTAGCTCCCGGGACTGCCAGCTTCGACCGTGCCCAGCTCCCATCGCTGGCTCCACCCCTACTTCCTGCTATCAGTGGCCAGGGCGGCAAAGGGGCCTGATTCTCCGATCATGGCTGGGGGGCAGGGCAAAGGTGGCCCCAGGGCCGCCTTTGCCCTGCCCCCCAGCTCTTAGCTCCCCCCTGGGTTTCTGATCACTGTCAGTGGCAGGGGGCTTCTTCCTGCTTTCCCTTTCGCCTCCCTGCATTGTGCCTACATATGCAAATTAACCGCCATCTTGTTGGCAGTTAACTGCCAATCTTAGTTGGCAGTTAACTGCCAATCATAGTTGGCAGTTAACTGCCAATCATAGTTGGCAGTTAATTTGCATATAGCCCTGATTAGCCAATGAAAAGGGTATCGTCGTACGCCAATTACCATTTTTCTCTTTTATTAGATAGGATTCCTGAATATCTTATTTGCAGATGTACATTAGAGTTTTTGTACTAGATAAGACTTAGAATAAAAATGATACATAGATAGATAGCAATAGGCTTTGGGGGTATCCAGAGAAACATGCTCATGGAGAAGAAGCAGTCTTTGGAGATTTGGTCTTTGACAGTGTAGTTTTATTTAGCAATTACTAATTGAGCATTTGCTATTCCAGGCTTCACAAAATGTCTTTTTCTTCTAGTAATACTAGTGTCTTGGAAAGGAAGTCTTCTAAGAAACGTTGTCTCCTAGCTGCATCATTGTACATTGTACATAGTTTCTCCACACTTTTGGAGACCAAGGGAAAAGGGCTAGTCCAGAACTCTGGAAAACAGAGAAATTTGTCTTAGACACACTACTTATAACCTAAGTACTTGATGGGTCATCTGTGTAGCCCCAGCTCTCTAAACCCAATGACTGAAGGGAAGTTGAGCTTACAGTAGATGGTGTGCCACATGGTGTCTTGCAGTGGCCTCACAGACTTTGGCTTTAAGTCTGAGTGAGAGACACTGAATTACTTGAATCAGGCCATGATGGACAGCAGATGGTCCTTTATTTGAAAAAACTGCAATGGGAAGTCCTTATGCTGTAAAAATTGCCTTAGCATTCTCAAGGGACAGAGCACTACAGCTCAGAGGAAAGAAAAACCATACTAATGGAGTTTTCTTGTTCACCTCTTAGGTCAGCATCACTCCTGATACTGACTTTTGAACCATTAATTTTCTCTAGAGAATTGCGGTATGTCCCCCCACATACACGTTTTTTCCTTTAAGAAACTAAAAAAAGACATTTCCTGTTAGTATTTAAGAAAAGACTGTTTCAGTAGTTTTCAACTATCTGTGAATCATTTTACCAGATGATTATTATCAAGAAGAAGCATTTCATGGTAATTTATATATTTAAAATAGAATTAAATGCCTGGTTGAGCTCTCTGTGATCTGCAGTATAGGAAAACCTCCATTGTATATTTCTTCTCTTGAAAGATATCCACTTGATAGCACTCTAGTTTTTATTGTCTTTACCAAAAGAGTTGGAAAATGCGGTGTACACAAGCTCTCTTCTTTGTTTTCCATTCCCTCGTTAGGTCCTGGCATCAACCTCTACCACTATTCAAAAATTCCCCCTGAAAGGCTGAATTGTTCAATGATTTTTTTCTTTGGCTTCATCCTCTTCCATCATGCTTGTAGTACTTTACAAAATTGACAAACAACTTCTCCCACCTTGAAAGAATTGCCTCCTGCCTCTATTGTTGTATGTTCTCCTTTCTCCTACCCTATTACATACTTCTCCTTTCTTACTGGAAAAGCATCTCCAGGTTATGGGAAAATGGTTGGTTCCTTTGTACCTGTGACTATTGAAGGGAGGGTGGGAAAATGAGATCCTAAAAATGTCCTGGTACTTTTGCCTTCAGAATCAAGACGTCCAGTAGAGTTCAAGGAGGCTGGCCAATAACTGCTGCTCTATTGAGCCTTTGGGGAGACAGCCTACATTAGCTTCTATCCCCTTGAATGCTGCTTGGATTTCTAAGAACTTTTCATAGCTCTGGAGGCAGCAGGAACAAGTCATCTTTAATTCTGAAAAGTGTTAAGACCAGCTTAGCTTCTGATAACCCCACTGGTATAGTCTGCATTCCTCACAGGTATGGTCCAATATCTTCTCACAGTTATCCTTTGAAATACAGTTATGAAGGAGAGTGTTAGAAAAAGCAGCCTTTCACCCTGGCTAGTGGTCAGTGGGTTGAAGGGTCGCACTGTACACCAAAAGGTTGCAGGTTCAAGTCCAGTCAGGGCACATACCTAGGTTGTGGGTTTGATCCCCGGTTAGGGTGTGCGTGGGAGGCAAGGGGCCGATGTTTCTCTCTCATATTGATGTTTTTCTCTCTCCTTCCCTTTCCCTCTCTCTAGTTATCAATAAAAACATATCCTTGGGTGAT
Source organism: Myotis daubentonii (assembly GCF_963259705.1). Classification (NCBI taxonomy): domain Eukaryota; kingdom Metazoa; phylum Chordata; class Mammalia; order Chiroptera; family Vespertilionidae; genus Myotis; species Myotis daubentonii. The sequence continues at coordinate 60,821,158 of NC_081845.1, forward strand.
TAAAAAAAAGAAGAAGAAAAGGAAAAGCAACTCTCTTACTTTGCTAAACCTGAAAGGGACTTTAGTTACTTGTTCACCTTTGTGCTTCTGAGGGAATTATCAATATCAGAAAAACTGAAATTATATATGAGGCAGAATATAGGAAATGCTACACATCACCTGGACTATATTGATGATACAGCCTTTAAAGCATTGATTATAGGAATAGACAAAAGTTTGGAAAACTGTATTTTTAGCAGGCAGGGAATTTTGTAGAAATACCACATTCAGTTTTCTGTTACTCCAGTATAGGATTGGCTGTGTAATTATAGATGTGTGGCAGACACTATGTAACAACAATTTCTTCCTTTCTTATATAGCTCTGGATTTGTTGTGAAGCAGTGTGCTATAAGCCAATCATGACAATCCTGTTCTTTGCCATGTAAGTCAGTCTCCCAGATTCCCTTTCAATTAGGGAGGTTCATGTGGCCCACTTCTACCCAGTGCCACACAAAGGGAATTCAGCTGTGGTATCTGAGAAAGCAGTTTTACGACCTGTTGAGAGAGTAGCCTGGCTACCAACTTCCTCCTGCCTGTGAATGTAATTGTGATGCCCTGAATAAGCACAAAGTGAACATGCTAACATGCTGATGATGGTTGACTGGAAAAAGTCTGGGTTTTGATGATATTGCTGAATTGCCAGACCAACCCTTGCTCATCTCTATCTGAACTTCTTATTAATTAGTTACTTATTTTTTCTGTGATCATTTATGGTTAAAAAAAAACACCCCAGTTTTTTGTTATTCATTTATGGTAAAAAACACACAACAGTTTTCAGTGATAGAAGAGGTAGTCTTGTCTTGGCTACGATCATAAGTAATGCATTCCTATTTTTTTAAAGCATTCGTTTGGAATGTTTGAATATATTATGCTCTGTAATGATCTTTTAATATGCTCTCCTAAATTATTAGACAATTTTCTTTAACATTTTATATCAATTTAGTTGTTCTTCATGAATATACTAGTATATGAGAACAATAATGTTATCATGGTTATGTAGCAAATGTTACGGTTATATTATTTAGAGGATATATCTGTATATTAATAAATTTAGTATTATCTTTTAAAATTTGTTCAAAAGTATCCTGATATAGTAGGAACAGATAGTACATTTATTTTCTCTCGTTCTATCTCTTAAGAAAAATTTTTTCTGTTGGAAGAAGTAAAGGTGGGATATTTCAAATGGCTTATTGATTCAAGCCCTTAATTTTTTTATTAAATAAAAACTCAAAGCAATACATTTCCATGTCTTTCAACATTTATTCCATTATATACTGATTGCCTTTTATAACTACACTAGAGGCCCGGTGCACAAAAATTTGTGCACTCGGGGGGGAGGGAGGGTTCCTGTGCCCTCTCACAGTCTGGGACCCCTCAGGGGATGACTACCTGCTGGCTTAGGCCCACTCCCCGGGGATTGGGCCTAAGATGGCAATCAGACATCCCTCTGGCAGCCCGGCAGCCCTCGGGGGATGTCCACTTGCCAGCGGGGAGCAGGCCTAAACTGCAGTCGGATATCCTTAGCGCTGCTGAGGAGGCAGGAGAGGCTCCCACCACCACCGCTGTACTGGCAGCCATCAGCCTGGCTTATGGCTGAGCAGAGCTCCTCCCATGTGAGAGCTCACTGACCATCAGAGGGCAGCTCCTGCATTGAGCGTCTGCTCCCTGGTGGTCAGTGTGTGTCATAGTGACCAGTCATTCTCAGTCCTTCTGCTGTTAGGGTCAGTTTGCATATTACCCTTTTACTATATAGGATAGAGGCCTGGTACATGGGCGGGAGCCGGCTGGTTTGCCCTGAAGGGTGTCCTGGATCAGGGTGGGAGTCCCGCTTGGGTGCCTGGCCAGCCTGGATGAGGGGATGATGGCTGTTTGCAGCTGGTCACACCCCCTTCAGGGTGGGGGTCCCGCTTGGGTGCCTGGCCAGCCTGGATGAGGGGATGATGGCTGTTTGCAGCTGGTCACACCCCCTTCAGGGTGCTGGTCCCCACTGGGGTGCCTGGCCAGTCTGGGTGAGGGGCTGAGGGCTGTTTTCAGGCTAGCAGATGACTGAAGCTCCCAAACTCTCCTTTTTTTCTTTCTTTTTTTTTTATTCTGGGATTTATTTACCTTCTATTGCTGTCACTGGAGCTGAGAGCCGGCTTTAGCTCTGAGGCTTGGCTCGAGCTCTAAGACCTCGGCTGCTGATCTGGGTTTTGTTTAGCTTCTATAATTGAAACACTGTTTCAGCTCTAGCTCCAAAGCAGGTTTCTGGGGATTGTTTAGCTTCTATAATTGCAACATAGTTGCTTAGAGTGCAGCTCAGAGACTGGCAGCGGCAGGCAGGGAACCTTGGCTTCCTCCTTCACTGGAGCATGCAAGCCTCCTGTTCGCTTCAGCTGCCTGGCTGCCAGCCACCATCTTGGTTGGCAGTTAATTTGCATATCGCCCTGATTAGCCAATGGGAAGGATAGCGAAGTTATGGTTAATTACCATGTTTCTCTATTATTAGATAGGATATTAATTGGAATAGGTTTTTTAGAATTGAATGTGAGAAATATTCTAAAAATTAAGTAATTATGCATGTTTCTTCACTATATCTGTAGGCTTGAACTGGGTTTTGGTGGTCAATAGGTTCTTAGGAAAAGGTATTTTGATGTCATCTGAAAATATATGAAGAGAAATAATCATAGAAAAATATAAAGAAGGAAATATAAACAATTTATAATTTTGCCTCACACAGGAAACCATCATCAGTATTTTGTTGTACCTTTACACAGTTTTTATTCTTTTCATTATGTAAATTTACACATATAATTTTTTATTATGAAACTATGCCCATGAAGGAGATGTTAAGACATTTTTCTCCATTAAATTATTGGAGAAAAGATTAAAATTCTTTGAACCCATATTTAAAAAAATATTTGTGTTTTTTAATTTACATACAGTAAATGCACTTTTTAAGTATGCAGTTCTATTAATTTTGACAAATGGGTATTGTCAGTCATGTGTCCACCTTTTCCATTAAAAATTTTAGCATATTATAATTATAATATTATCTGATAGTTTCAGCATGTGTGTCATATCTTAGTCTGGTTATATTGATTACTTTGTCTCTTGACATCATGCTGTCCCCCCCAAGCCCCCTTTTTTTGGTATATCTCTTAGCTTAGTGCTGAAAGACAGACATCTTCTGTAGGGTAGTAGAGAATGCAGTGAATCAATTTTATGCCTGAATTTGGGCACTCCTGACCCTTTGCTAGGATTTCAGGGTTGGGATTTTGAGTTGATCTCGTCATGAGTAGAGCTGGGTTTGGGATTTGTTGTTACTATCATTACTCTCAGGTCTCCATGGGTTTCAACTTCCTTTAGTATTACCTTGTGTTTTCCAGGGCTGTCTTTCCAGGAGTTATTCTGTCTGCTCTCTATTAAGCTTGAGGCTTTACTGTTACATTGTGCCCTAGAGAGGGCTTTCCATGCTCTTGCTCTTCTCCCAGTTATATCTCTGTTTCTAGTTACTTTATGCTTGTTAACCTGGTTGACACATTAATTTTTAGTCATGTTATTCTGTTGGAAATATTGATTGTTTTTACTCTGTTGTTATTCTAATACTTTAGTACTTATTATATTAACTAGAGGCCCGGTACACAAAAATTTGTGCACTTGGGGGGGTCCCTCAGCCCAACCTGTGCCCTCTTGCAGTATGGGAACCCTCGGGGGATGTCCACCTGCTGGCTTAGGCCCACTCCCCAGGGGATTGGGCCTAAGCTGGCAGTCAGACATCCCTCTGGCAGCTTGGGAGCCCTTGGGGGATGTCCACTTGCCAGCAGGGAGCAGGCCTAAGCTGCAGTCGGACATCCTTAGCGCTGCTGAGGAGGCGGTAAAGGCTCCCACCACCACCACTGTGCTGGCAGCCGTCAGCCTGGCTTGTGGCTGAGCAGAGCTCCCCCTGTGGGAGTGCACTGACCACCAGGGGGCATCTCCTGCATTGAGCGTCTGCCCCCTGGTGGTCAGTGTGTGTCATAGTGATCAGTCATTCCCAGTCATTCTGCTGTTAGGGTCAATTTGCATATTGCCCTTTTATTATATGGGATAGAGTCCTGGTGCACAGGTGGGGGCCAGCTGGTTTGCCCTGAAGGGTGTCCTGGATCAGGCTGGGGGTCCCGTTTGGGTGCCTGGCCAGCCTGGGTGAGGGGCTGAGGGCTGTTTGCAGGCTGGCCACAGTCCCTTCAGGGTGGGGGTTCCTACTGTTGTGTCTGGTCATCCTGGGTGAGGGGCTGATGGCTGTTTGCAGGCTGGTCACACCCCCTTCAGGTTGGGAGTCCCTACTGGGGTGCCGTGTCAGCCTGGGTGAGGGGCTGATGGCTGTTTGCAGGCTGGTTAAGCCTCCCAGTGTGGACCCTCGCCCCATGGGAGTGTGGCCAGCCTGGGTGATGGGCTGAGGTCTGTTTTAAGGCTGGCCACAACCCCTTCAGGGTGGGGGGCCCTACTGGGGTGCCTGGCCAGCCTGGGTGAGGGGCTGATGGCTGTTTTCAGGCTGGCCACAGCCACGGGCTGGAAGCAGGTATCTGGGATTTATTTAACTTCTATAATTGAAACTTTGTAGCCTTGGTCCTGCTTGAAGCCTGGGTTGCCCATGGCAAAGGAGGCTCCCAGCCCCTCCTTGAGCAGAGGCTGTGCTGGCTGGAAGCAGGTGTCTGGGATTTATTTATGTTCTATAATTGAAACTTTGTAGCCTTGAGCGGAGCTCAGGGCTGGCCAGGGCAGGTGGGAAGCTTGGCTTCCTCCATTGCTGGGGGCAACCAAGCCTCCTGCTCACTCCAGCTCCATGGCTGCTGCCATCTTTGTGATGGAATGACGGAGTGAGGGAGTGAGGGTGTGATGGCTAATTTGCATATTACTCTTTTATTAGATAGGATACTTTGGTATTGTGAAGAACTCCTGTGCCCTATTTTAAAATTTTGATTCTTTGAGCCAGTTTGTATTTGGAAGTGTTTCTATTTTGCCATATTTGATTTTGTCATTTCTTTTTGGGGAAAAAAGGAAGATCTTTGAGTTCTTTGGCAGAAACTGGCTATTATTCCTTTGGACTTTGTAAGTGGTAGAATGATCTGCTATTAAATCAGAATGAGAGTATTAACTGGCAAGGTGGTTCTTGCCAGTATTCAGCCTTTCAGTTCTCCTTAGCTTTAGAAGATCTGCCAGTTTAAAGTAATTATGAACATGCTCTACTCCAGATTTGCACTGATAATATTCTCTCCACCTTCCGTGATACTAGTTTTGTAGGTTTGTATCAATCCTAAACTGCTGACCCAAGAGGAGTAATAAAAAAAGACTAGTCACATTAAAGAGTTAGGACCACCATTTACATTGTCCACAATTCTTACAAAGCCATGCTGATTTCTAAAATATTTCTATAGTGAGAAAATATTGATGAAGATAATCAGAAGCATGAGCAAGTTTATTGCCTGCTTACTGGAAAAATACTCTATAAGCATGTCTTTTCAGAAGTATCTGCCACCTTAGGATCCCTTCGCTTCAAACATGCACACTACAAAGTGCCTTCTTATTTCCTCTTGTAACGTTTCCCTTGTACATACATCATGGGTTTGATAATGGAATTTAAGCAAGTTCAGGCCATTTTTCATCCCATCCTCTCCCATTTCTCTGCAGATTGTCCCTGATACACAAATATGGAAATGTTAGGAAATTTTGAGGTAATGTATTTCCCCACCGTTTTAGTAACAGTATTAGGACAAGCATTGAGACAAAACATTTTCTTATCCACACTCCCTATTCCATAACCACTTTGCTGCAAGTGTACATGATATACATCTTAAGGGTGTGGCTTTACAGTGAGTATGACTGTTTGCTGAGTTTTAAATGGCTGAGGGAGAGAAGCAAGATCATAGGTGAGATTCTTTTGTTTATTTACTTGTTTCTTTATTTGCTTATTTTTAATCCTCACCTGAGAGAGAAACATTGATTGGTTGCCTTCCGAGGTTGCCCTGACTTGGATCCAATCCAAAACCCAGGTATGTGCCCTACCGGAAATGGAACCCGCAACCTTCCATTGCACAGGATGATGTTCAACCAACTGAGCCACTCTGGCCAGGCAAAGGTGAGATTCTTTTGAAGGTCTGGGGAATAAGAGAAAGGTGGAGGAATTTTGTCATGTGTGGATTTGTATGTAAAAGTGAAAACAGCTGTGTTTCTTAGTCGCCTATTCTTAACACACTGGTTCCTCCTGCATTGTGTGTTTATATAGCTTGTCTCCCAGCATCCAGCCTTACCTTTTGATTATTGTTACTTGAAGAGGAGAGTGTCCTCTCTGCCTGGTGGTTCTTCATTTTCATATAGATGAGAGACTCCCCCTGCCAGAGTAAATTCACATTTTACAAATATGTTTGTAAAGAGCTCAGTGTCTCTTTTCCCTGATGCTCTTCTCAAAGCATTTATAGATGTTTTAGATGATGATCTAGATTACTTACATGTTTACTTGTTTAGTCCTTAAAGAAAGCAGAAGGGTGCATGTTAAAATTCAAAACATTCTTATTGTAATGTGGCAGTTGAAATGTGCCTAGCACATTACTTGCTGCTGCTTTTAGATTTTAAAAATAGGGCTTCTGACACCCTGATGCTCTTAATTGTAGCTCTATATTATGCACTCTTTAACAGTACTACATTTCTTATTGTAACATGCCTGCTAGTCAATAGTAGGTATGGTTATCTTTGTATTCATATTCTTATATCCGAGGGATGAGAGGAAGCTTGAATATTTCTTGAGCAGTTTATCATAGGAGAGTTCAAATTAATGAGTGGGTACATCTTAGAGAAATCTGCATTAGAGGGTAAGTAGTTGTATCAAATACACCAGCTAAGCAGTGTATCTCAAACATTTTGACCATGACCTATGGAAGAAAGGCATTTAACCCTGTCATCCAGTGTGCCTATGAATTCACACACACACACACACCCACACACCCACACACACACACACACGAAACAAAGGTTTATGAAATAATGCTATTATATAAAATAAGCTGGTCAAACTGATTAAATAAATTTTACTCACAGTGGTTTGTGATGCAGTTTGGAAAATACTAGCTTAGACTTTCATAGTTCATATCCTGGAGTTCTTGGAGCCTTATAATTTTATATGTTTATGTGTGGACTTGTTTTTCTGGATATAGAGTTTTTTCAGTTTTACCAGATTCTCAGAATGCCTGTGAACTCTGATATAAAGATACTAAAAAGACAAGTTCATTAGGTCTATTCTGTCAACTTCGATTTCTCTTTTATATTTTACTGTGATCACTTTCGCTCTGACATTCCTTCTCTTGTTCCCCAGTTTCAATATCATCTCCATCCAAGAGTTCCTCATGGATAAAGTATATATATATACTATTTTCATCAACATAATAATAGCAATAATGAAAGTAAGAACCATGTATTTAAAATCTCTTCTTCATTAAGAACTCTATTGGGAACTTAAAATAATTTATCTTGAATTCATATAGTAAATGTGCAAAGTAGCTCTTCTTATCCCCATTGTTTTATATGTAAAAGCTAAGACTGAGGTAGTATAAGCAGTTTGCCCAAGGTCTTACAGGGGGGAGAAGGATTCTAAAACAGATTCATGAGACTCTAAGCAAACACACTGCTTCCTGCCATGTTCCTGGTTTGCTTGGAGGTTTATCTTTATAGGTGTGTATATTTTAGTTGAATCAGGAACTGAGGTTGTGGATGAGATAAATTAGCTATGTGTGGGTAGGGGGATGAGGCTTAGTCTAGCAGTGGTTCTCAAACTTCCTAATGCCGCGACCCTTTAATACAGTTCCTCATGTTGTGGTGACCCACAACCATAAAATTATTTTCGTTGCTACTTCATAACTGTAATTTTGCTACTGTTATGAATCGTAATGTAAATATCTGATATGCAGGATGTATTTTCATTGTTCGTGACCCACAGGTTGAGAACTGCTGGAGGGAATGTAACTGCTGAAAATGCCCCTCATTACTTAGGTACCCTGAAGGAATTACTCACTTCTTTCAGTAGGGTCAAGTTTCTAAACTTTCTAAATCTCCGTCTTCTGGCTAATGAAAAGAAAATAGGATTTTATTGAGTCTCCTATCTACCTACTCAAGGACTTCAGTGATGATCAACTGAGATGAGGCAGGGCTGGTTGTCATATTGTAGGGAAGGGAGTCTAACCCTTGGGCTTGGGAGCTTTTAAGCGGCAGGGTTAAAGTCATCTTCTGATTAATCAACAGCTGGTATAGAATTATGAAAGACTGTGGGGAGATCTTGGCCCCCACCTAACCCGCCAGTTTAGCATTTATGTTTAGGGGATGTTCCCCTGATGTAATATGGGGGTTGGAGGCAAGCCTTGAAAGTTGTGTCTGTATACTGTGTGAGTTAGTAGCATGATTCATCACCTCAGCTTTCGAGAATGAACAGGGGAGTATTGTACTCACTCTGTTGTGATCAGGGGATTGTTCTCTAAGCCTGGAAGTTAACCAGGATCAATTTCTATAATACTGCTCATTGCAGAGTTCTAAGAATTGTAGGAGGGTAATACTTTTTTTGAGAGGCCAACCTGCAGGAGATTAATCTTCCAAGAATTAAGCCTTACTTCTCATAGGACTTCAAAAATAGAGAAAGAAACTTAGGATGTTTGAGTAAAAAGAGCAAGTTACCTAGAAGGGGTAAAATATTAGGGCAGCTTTAGAATTCTACTGAAGACATTCAAAGTTGAGATCAATGAAACCTCTCCCTTCCTTCAACTCCCACCATTTTCAAAACCACTGACATAAGTTTTAAACATTCATAGAAGAAAGTACAAACCAAGATCTGTGCTACACATATCCTCTTTTGCTCAGTGATATACTTCTTTCTATTTCTTTCTTTTGTTTGTCTTTCTTTCTTAGTTTATTATTCTCCTTAGCTATGTCCTATTCTCATCTCTGTTCTTTCTATTTCCTATCTGCTTCTTCCAGTCACTGTGCATTTGTTGTTTATTTTCATGCTAGTCACAGAGTAATGAAATAAAGTTAGTTATCTTTGTGAAGCTGAGGGGGTCTGCTACTTGCAGAGTATACTATCATTGAGATTGTTTGGTAACTTATAAGTATTACATTTTTGGAAACCCTGAGGTATACCTTGTCATCATTGTCTCCACTAATCCTCTTTTAAAAATCCTATATAATAAAAGGCTACTATGCAAATCGACCAAATGGTGGAACAGCCGGTCGCTATGACGCACACTGACCACCAGGTGTCAGACGCTCAAAGCAGGAGCTGCCCCCTGGTGGTCAGTGCGCTCCCACAGGGGGTGCGCCATTCAGCCAGAAGCCAGGTTCACGGCTGGCGAGCACAGTAGCGGTGGCAGGAGCCACTCCTGCCTCTGTGACAGCACTAAGGATGTCCGACTGACAGCTTAGGCCTGCTCCCTGCGGGGAGCATAACCTGTCAGTCGGACATCCCCTGAGAGCTCCTGGACTTCGAGAAGGCGCAGGATGGGCTGAGGGACACCCCTGAGTGTGCGAATTTCATACTGGGCCTCTAGTATATATATATATTTTTACTGATTTCAGGAAAGGAGAGGGAGAGAGAGATCGAAACATCAATGATGAGAGAGAATCACTAACTGGCTGCCTCTTGCACTCGCCCTACTGGGGATCAAGCCAGCAACCCGTCTTGTGCCCTGCCCGGGAACCAAACTGTGACCTCCTGGTTCATAGGTCGATGCTCAACCACTTAGTCACACTGGCTGAGCTGTTCCTCTTTTTTTAAAAGTATTTTGATGTTCTGTTAGGTAATGCCAACTCATTCTGATTTTTTAAAAAATTTACCTTCTTAACATTGCTTTTTGCTTTTCTCCCTAACAACTGCCTGTTAGGTTAAGTTAGTTGAGAAAAAACAAATGACTTAGATTTGCTATTGGTAATTAATGAGACAACCAATGAACATAAGCAATGACTCTAGCTTCCCTTTGTAGAGGTGAGTAATAGTGAGCAGTTCAAGTCCCATAGAGGTCTGGTGCTTAGATCAGCATGAAGATGCTGTGTTTAGAGTAATAGCATACATTGAAACTTTTCAAACTGAGGTTATCCAATCAGAAAATGTCTGGCATGTAAGGTAGGTCATGTTAAGGTTCTGTCAGGTCATTGAATCCTATTAGAAAAAAACTGCATTTTGCATCTGAGCCATTCCTCTGTGAGGTTTACTGAAATGTGGTGGTAAAATAGTGAATATTCTTTTATTATTATTTATCCATCACAATTCCTTGTGCCTTAAACCCAAGAAAATGTAATACTATTGATTGTGTGAGAACTTAGACTAAGCTCACCCTGAAGAAATACATTTCCCCCTCTCTCTTTGATGCCCTTCAGGCAAATGACAGTGGGAATATCTCATGCATGTTAAAAGCTGGTATCTGCCAGGAGAATTAATCAGCATATCCTAGATTTACTTCCAGTCTCCTGTGAATGTACAATGCGAGAAGCCTCAGTACAGTCAACACATTTTAGTGCTGGGCTGACTGAGGTCTTTACTCTGCCCAGGGAGGGAATGTCCTGAATGGACTGGACGAAGGCTCATGGAATTGAAGGAAATCCTTCAAGTCTGTGATTTGGCTCAGTTATCTACCAACTACCAGTGAACTTCAAATAAAACATTGGCAGAACTCACGTAATGAAAATGCCTTCCCTGAGATTTCCCAGTGCTCTAAAAATTCTTCGTCAGAAAACGAATGGCAGATGGCAGACATGAAACTAGCCATAGTTTCCGCTGAGCTTTACATAATGTTTGCTTTTCAACAGAATTATAGGCATGAAGAATGTTAAAATATTTTCTTTGGTTTAAAAATGTGATGGAGTTCTTTAATTCTTTTATCCACTGAAAAAGTGGCATGCCTGCTATATGCCAGGTCTGTGCTAGGCACCGGGAAAGTGGGGCTCCATGACGACTGACCTTTCTTTTATTTTTATTGAATTTATTGAGGTGACACTTGTTAAAACCATACAGGTTTCAGGTACACAATTCTGCAACACATCATCTGCATACTGTATTGTGTGTTCACTACCCCAAGTCAAGTCTCTGTCCATCATCGTTTATCCTCCCTCAGCCCTCCTCTACTTACCTCTTCTCTCCCCACCTCTGTTCCCCCGGACAATCACCACACTGTTGTCCATGTCCATGAGTTTTTAATCTTTTTTTCTTTTTCTTTTTTGCTCAGTTCCTCCACCTTCCTAGCCTGACAACCCCCCATCCTCCGCCCCCCGACAGCTGTCAGCTTACTCTCTATCTGTGCGTTTGTCACTATTTTGCTTGTTAGTTCATTTTGTTTATTAGATTCCACATATGAGTGAAATCATATGGTACTTGTCTTTCTCTGACTGGCTTATTTCACTTAGCACAGTGATTCTCAACCTTGGCTGTACATTAGAATCACCTGGGAATCTTTTTAAAATCCTGATTTCTGGGCCTCATCCTCCGGAAATTCTGTTTCTCTGTTATGGGGTGGGGCCACAACATTAGTAACAAAGAAACAGAATTTCCGAAGGATGAGGCCCAGAAATCAGGATTTTAAAAAGATTCCCAGGTGATTCTAATGTGCAGCCAAGGTTGAGAACCACTGACTTAGCATAATGCTTTCCATATCCATCCATGCTCTCCCAAGGGATAAAATATCTTTTTTTTTTTTTTTTTTTTTTTTTTTACCGCCAAGTAGTATTCTATTGTGTAAATGCACTACAGCTTTTTTACCCACTCAACTTCTGAGGGACACTCGGGCTGCTTCCAGATCTTGGCCATTTTAAATAACACTGCACTGAACATAGGGGTGCATGATTGATCTTTCTTATGATAGATCTGCCAGAATATAATTTTATATTCCAAAGAGTACCTGCGATACAAAATGAGTCAGTGAAGTTTTATCATGGTGGTAGGGAGGATGGTTAGAGATGCTTTCAGATTTTGTCTCCTCAGAGTAAGCAATTGCACACATTGTAACTAAAAGGTGAAATTGAGGGTCTAAAATGATTTTTAACTGAAGAGGGTAATGGAAGATAATGCAACCAGTTTGAGACATTTGAGACATAAAAGTCTATGCTACTCAGGAATTAGCCTGACTTGATAAGCAGTTGGACAGTGAATTTCTTAATCACCAAAAAACAGCCATAGAGTGAAGGTGAGGTAAACAGAGGTAAATGATATTGATTGAGAAACTTCTTCAGTGCATCATCTTATTTAATCTTCCCAAGAAACTTCTGAGGTGTGGGCTATCTTTCTCAATTTTATTTGTCAAGTAATATAGTAATATTTTTTTAAAATTAAACATAGCAAAAAAAAATGAACATAGCTTCTGTTCATGTGAGTATTAAATAAGGCACAAAAAACACTCAGAGCAATTCCTGGCACAAAACTAAAACTCAGTAGTAGAAAATTGATTATATGAAACAGAATGTTAACAGGGGGTAGTAATACAAAAATGAAGGGAGAAAAAAAAAACAGAAGAAAAATTGCACTGGAGAGAAAATTAGGGAGAAAATTCTATTTGATTCTGCCCCAACTTGTACCTTACTACTTTGGACCATTCCTAGGAAAAAGGTGAAAAGGGCAAAAATTGTCTAAGACTTTCTTCTTCTCATTTTTGCCCCTATTCAACCTAAGTTCAAGGTCCGAGTATAGATAGCCCTTTCTCAACTATTCTGATGTGTTTTTTCTCTGTTTGTTAATCCTCACCCAAGGATATTTTTTCCATTTTTTTTTTTAAAGAGAGTGGAAAGGAGTGTGGCGTGGGGGGGGGGGGGCGGGGGGAGGAAGAGAGAGAGAGAGAGAGAGAGAGAGAGAGAGAGAGAGAAGAAACACATTGATTGGTTGTCTCCCACAAGGCTCCCGAGTGGGGCTGGGGGTCCAACCTGCAACTGAGGTGCATGCCCTTGGTGGGAAATTGAACCTGAGACCTTTGGTGCATGGTCCAATGCTCTAACCACTGAGTTACCACCTGAGCCTCAGTTGATGTTTTAAGTCTATGATTCCTACTCCCTAAAATGTGTGTCCCCATTTCACTCCTTCATTAGTTACTTCAACTCTTTGTAAATTTGAAACATGGGTTTATAAGTTACTATATCAGGGGGATATTATTGTCTATTCTCTTTCAAGCAGTACATTTATATTTCATTAGATAACTTATGGAGACCAAACCTTAAATCAAAATAAATGACCCTGTGAATAAGTGTTTTAACTTCTACAGTCTAGTTTCACAGACATAATTGGTGAAGACAGTCTCTCTCATCATCTTATGGGACCCCATTCCTCCAACCCCAAACCTTTAAACAGGTGCAGTGCACATAAAGGCAGTTTGGTTAACCTCTGAGGTGGTCCAACTTCAATGTTTGGGAGGGAAAAACTGGAGCAGTCCTAATCCTTAACATTCATTCATTCATTTCTTTACATTTGGAAAGCTCTTTATTTTTCACAGATTGTCCTGTCTCCACTTGTTCAGTAGCCTTCTTGTGGAACAGAATTAGCCAGCTGTCACTGCTTCAGGGGAATGAATTTATAATATATTGTATTTTGGTGAACCTTTATAACTGGATGAATTACTTTTCATCCCCAAAAGGCTCTCTTTATTAAATGGCCACTAGACACATTCATAATACTAATACTTTTTGAATTAGTATTTTTGGATGAGTGCTCTCCCTGTGGCTCGGTGCTTTGGATCTATCTCCCCATGTCCTGCTGAAGGAGAAATGCTGGATAAGTTTTTGCAATGCATTAGAGGATCAACTCATATTCCTAGTTTGGGTTTAAGGAGTTACACTAAGAAATTGAAAATATGTGCACCATTAAACACTTTCTGATTTATGTGATTTCATGCTTTGAAGCTTTCCAGCATTCTTATCAACTTACTTTGTGAAGAGAAATATTGGTCTGGTCTAAAATATGCTTCTTTATTGGCTCATGTGGAAAAATGGAAACAGGTTTTACTCCTTTTCACACCTTTATTCCTGCCCGCTGTACAGCTGTTCAAAAGTTACCTCCTCATTTATTCTCTCCAGAATTAAAACTGAGAATATCACTTCGTTTTTTATCCACAAAATGTGTGACGAACTATAATTACATCCTTGCAGTCATTAAAAGATTTTCGACTAACCCATTAGGAATTTATAAAGTGTCAATTGTTACCAAAATGTACTTTCTATGAAAGCAAGAGAAGTTGTAGTTGACTTGATAGAGAGCTTCTTAATAAGTGTATTCTTTCCCACTAAATTAATGAGTTATAGAAGGTCTCTTCTAAACCGCATGGAGGAGCAAGCACTCCAGAAAAGGTTGCTTTAGGTTGAGATTTGCTAAGAGTTTGTATACAAATCTGGCATCGGAAACCCTAAATTTGAAATAGTTATTAGCAGCTTCTAGAAACAAACTAGTTTTACTAACAGTGGACTACAGTGGAATTTTCCTGAGGGTGGAATGAAATATCTAAAATAGGAATGATATTTGCAAATTCTTGATAATATAGTTATGCGAGTATTCTCCTTACATTGACTAGGTCTTTTTTTTTTTTTAAGGCAATTTTCAAGTTAATACTTTATTATTGCTCCCTTAAGAGAGAACCAGCTCAACTTTTCCATTCTCCTGCCAGTGCCTCTATAAATGGGCTAAGTTGCGCTCCTTCCCGCATGACCACAATATGTAATAGGTCTTAAGAATAAAATACATTGGAGGAAGGGTGAAAGCTATATCCAAACTTTCTTAGGCCACTAGTGACCGGAGCCTAGAGAACTGTTTTTAGAACCTATTAAAGAAAAACAAACAAAATTTTTCTTTTGATATTAAAATCAGATAAAAGAAAAGAAAATGTTGCAGAGTTAAATCTCTGTAGTAGTGGTAAAGATTAGGACACATACACATTTTTTTGGATGACAAATATATTGTCAATCTTTAATGATATTGTTGTAATGACCAAAATAGTATTGGTATTTAAAAATAAACTGCCTTTTAATCTTTTGTAGCCCTGCAATTAACTCCTGGTGACTTGCATGGAACTTAGGTCCCCATGAGAGCTTCTGACAAGGATTTCTAAGGTAACCATCAGCAAGAGCATTCATGGACTCTGCTCTGGTAGAAATTTGGGGTGCTGTTACATAATATGAAGGAAAGAGATACTATCATCCCAGCCGTCCCAGGACCATCCATTCTCGAACCATGGCTGACACATACACTGCCTTTCACATCTACACTGCATGGAAATAATTTTTCCTGTGAGATTATCCAACCAAGAAGTCTTTTTTCTTTTTCTCTCTCACAGCATTATAGGTTATCTCCCACTGCAATTCTGAGATCTGACTTACAGTTTTACATGGTAAAAAATGTCATCAAATGTATGAAAAACTAGAGTAGTCTTATGCTTCACTGGTGTGTTAAAGTTGTAAATGTTTCTAATAGTTTGAATTGGCCAATTATCCCTCCATAAGTACCTGTATGTGTCTGAAACTCTAAGCCTTTCACATATTTAACTTCACTTAATATTTATGATGTTTTTTACATGCATGAAATTGGAACATTCAAAGATGTTAAATTTCCTACCTGAGCTTACATAGCTGATAAATGAATAAAGCCATATTTCTCTGACTGCAAAGTCCATGTTCTAACCCACTATATACCAACATCCTTCATATCAGGGCTCCAGCTGCCCTAACAGCAACCCCCACACTCAATTGCCATCCTTGAGGGTGAGACCTGAAGGGGTTAGTGTTGACAGCACATTGGTTGGGAGGCTTGGCTCTTAATTTTATATATATGTATGTATATATATATATATTCTCTCCTCTAAACAGTGCCATTTTAGTTGCTTCTTATACCCAATTTATTTTTCTGCGTCAGCATGCATGCATATGCAAGATTAATGGCATTGTCAAGGTTGGAGAAAGATCCTAGGATTTCTGAATTTCTCATTGCCTTCTGGCTCCTCTCGTTGTGGCACTTCTTCCTGTTCCATCATTCTCCCCATCCCTGAAATTTTTTATCCATTCTTTTATATGCATTAGAACTACCACATTTATTAGAACTACCATATTCATTTCAACAGGAGTCAGGTGGGATCTGCTGGAATAAATTGATTCTAAGTCTTCCTAGATTACCTGTCTCAAGGTAAAGTCACCATTCTTGTCTATCCCCCTGTTTCATTTTATTTTCTTTAAACAACTTAGCTACCTGATATTATATTATGCATGCATTTGTTGATTTGATTGTTTCCTTCTAAAGAATTAAGCTTCTTGAGGATAGGATCTTGAACTTCTTGGTCACAGTTTTACCCCAGTGTCTAGAACATTATCTGCATTGCACAGGACTAAAGAGAAGTGCAGTCAGTTAGTGAAGTAAACTTTGTGCAAGGTTAGTACTAAAGAAGTGACAATAATTGCGATGCACATTAAGGGGGAAGTAAGGTTGAAGAAGGTCCTCTTTTAAAGGAGAGATTTGATTATGTTTAAAGATTGAAGGGAAGCTGCATGATGGGAGACCATATAGAATAGATGGTTGTTCTTCAATATGATCTGCACTATGGGGATGGGGTGAAGGAAAGAGGGGAAGCCCTGGCTTGTGTTTCTCAGTGGTTAGTGTGTCGGCCTGCACACCGAAGGGTTGTGGGTTTGATTCCTGGTCAAGGGCACATAGCTGGGTTGCAGGTTTGATCCCCAGCCCTGGTAAGGTTGGTGAGGGAAGCAACCAACCACTGTGTCTCTCTCTCACATCGATGTTTCTCTCTCTCTCCCCCTCCCTTTGACTCCCTCAAGAAATCAATGGAAAAAATATCCTCAGGTGAGAATTAACCAAAAGAAAAAGAAAAAAAAGAAAAGAAAAGAGGGGAGGAGTTAGTTTAGGATATGCTTCCCAATTGGTTTGCCTCATCACACTGATGGGCTACAAGAAGCCTAGAGTTTTGCAGAGACACTGATGCCTTCAGCCTTTGTGTTGGCTGGGGTGGCTGGCTGGAGCCTGGATGGCAGGACACCTCCAGCTGCAGGCAACCTCTCCTGTTTACCTCCGTGAGCCACACAAAAGTCATTCGCTGCATGTATCATGATGTGAAAGAACCTGGAAAGCTCTAGAGCAGCTGTGGGCAAACTACAGCCCGCGGGCCAGATCCGGCCCATTTGAAAAGAATAAAACTAAAAAAAAAAAAGACCGTACCCTTTTATGTAATGATGTTTACTTTGAATTTATATTAGTTCACACAAACACTCCATCCATGCTTTTGTTCCGGCCCTCCGGTCCAGTTTAAGAACCCATTGTGGCCCTCGAGTCAAAAAGTTTGCCCACCCCTGCTCTAGAGCATCGGTTCTCAACCTGTGGGTCGTGACCCTTTCATAGGGGTCGCCTAAGACCATCGGAAAACACATAGATAATTACATATTGTTTTTGTGATTAATCACTATGCTTTAATTATGTTCAATTTGTAACAATGAAAATACATCCTGCATATCAGATATTTACATTACGATTCATAACAGTATCAAAATTACAGTTATGAAGTAGCAACGAAAATAATTTTATGGTTGGGGATCACCACAACATGAGGAACTGTATTAAAGGGTCGCGGCATTAGGAAGGTTCAGAACCACTGCTCTAGAGTTAAGAAAGAGTAGGAGCATATTCTTTGGGTCTTAGAGGGTGAACACAATTTATGAAATGTGGTGGAAGTAAAAAAAAAAACACCTCACTAGTCCAATCTTGTCTCTGTATCTTCCTTTTTTCCTCCTTCCCTCTTTTCATGGATTTTTGAGTGAATGGTTGCTGTCTGCCACTTCCTGCACCCTCAGAGATATGCACCCTCAGGTTACCACTGAATCCTCACCTCCTCTACAAGTCTTCTTTGAACCACCAGACCGAGTTCGGGGCCTGCTCATGTTCTCACCAGCTCATGCTCATGCTGGGTCTGTATATCCATTGTAGTTTCTCCCCCGACTGTGTTGAAATGATCAGTTGATTGGTCTGTCTCCTCCATTTGTCCTCAGCATCCCCTGGAGCTAGTGCTATCTTCTTTGTCTTTATAGCCTGACCATCTAGCTCGGACCCTGGTGCAGAGACCCTGGCTCTTTAAGTAGTTGTTGAATTGAAACTGTACCAAGGTGAATAAGACATAGTCCTTGGCATCAAGTCGCACACTGGCTATTTGGAGAGACAGTTGTATAAATTAATAATTACGGCACGATGTGATAAGAGCTATAGCCGCTATATAAAAGGGTGCAGCCGGAGTCCAGTGGTGGGCACAGCTAGTGCTGAGAAAGCAACGGAGCAGTCATTGGGCTTTTTCCCTGCTGAATTCAAGCAGAATTTATATTCATTTAGGAAAGGTGAATATTGACTGCAGAAATGGTCGTTTGTTTGTTAAGTTATAGAGCTCTTACAAACTCTCAGATGGGAAGTTGCTAAATAATAGTGAAATATTAACCTCAACACCTGGCAAGCCTGGTTTTCATGTACCTTAAGGCATATCACTAAATCGATTGGCACCTATAAAGTTTCCTCCTGTGAAAAAAAGGGGTTTTATAAAGGTTGGCTTCTTTAATGTTTCTTTTTACATTATCCTGCAAAGGGTACTTTTCTAAGTAATAAAGGTCAGAATGATTAAGTAAGAGAGCTAATGGGTCTAATAGCAATTAAAATGAGCAAGCTCTTTACCCTCGTTGTGGTTAGGGGTATTAATTGTTCTGTATTTTCTTTGTTGAAACTACTGCAATTGTTATAAGTGCTTCATAATAACTTAAGCTGCTTTGTCTTCACACCAGGCATATTGATGCACCTAAACTAACACAATTCTTGGTGGAAAGTGTTCACTGAATATAGTGTGGAGACAGACAGACATGTTGGTTTGATGAAAACATGTGAATTTGGAATTTGGATCCACCTATATCTCATTTTTGCCTCAAGTAAGCTGCATAGTTTTGTGCAAGTGATACAAAGTCTCTTAGGTTTGTTTTCTTTCCTGTAGTCACAATACTTGCAAACATTTAGTAAGAAAGGTTGTTTGAAAATGAAATGAGATAACATATGAGGGGCTGACACAATGTCTGGAAAAGAATATGTGTTTAATGAGTGTACATTTGTTTGTCTTTTCTTATATATAATTAAGACTTTTTAAATCAGAAATCTCCTGGATAAATATTTTAAGCTTCTTTTACATTTTGCACTAAAAAAACTCTATTGCCTTTATACTCAACATCCCATATTTCTATATTGATAATACTATAAGAGCTAATATTTTTGGGGTACATAGCATGTTAAACATGTACCCAGTGATTGATCTCAACAATTTAATTTCTTATTTATTTAAGTCCATTTTATAGGTGAAGAAAATGAGATGAAGAGGCCAAGTAATTTGCCCAAGATAAAACTATCAAACTTCAGGGTCAGCATTTAGAACCCCCAGAGTTTGATTCCAAAGCTGTGTTTTTAACAGCTATCTCCTAATATAATATTCACTTTCTGGCTCTTCTTTTCTCCCACCATGTTAAACTATACTCCAAGCATGTCAAACTCAAGCCCTCGGGCCACATGTGGCCCACAATGAATATTTTTGTGGCTCAGCCAATATAACGGTAAGTAAGAAACGTTTTAATAAAAATTTTATAAGTTAATAACATAATTATTAATAGCAAACTACAATGTTCGCTGATGATTGATTACTATAATCGTGTTGCATTCATCTCCCTTATGCGCCTCGTGCACAAGAGCACCATTTCTCTCCACTAATACTAGCAGCAAATATTTTAGTAGCCGATTGCCATGTCATTAGTCTTTTACAGACTTGTTTGGTGTGCGTAACAGGAAACATTTTGCTTTCAGAGAACAAGAAAAATAGCTTTATTTGCGTAATGCTTATTAATTTGTGTAGTTATTCAGTGTCTGCTAAGTTCATGTTCAAGAAAAATATTAATTTTTATTAAAATGTTCTATTATTTTATGTTAATGACTTAGGGGCCCGGTGCACGAAATTCGTGCACTGGGTGTGTTGGGGGGGGGGGGAGTGTCCCTCAGCCCAGCCTGCCCCCTCTCACATACTGGGAGCCCTCAGGCGTTGACTCCCATCACCCTCCAATCGCAGGATCGGCCCCTTGCCCAGGCCGGACGCCTCTGGCCGAGGCGTCCGGCCCGGGCAGCGGGGACCCGCAGCTGCAGCGGCCCGCGATCGTGGGCTTCGCTTTAGGCCCAGGCAAGGGACCCCTAGCTCCTGGGACTGCCAGCTTCGACCGTGCTCAGCTCCCATCGCTGGCTCCACCCCTACTTCCTGCTATCACTGGCCAGGGTGGAAAAGGCACCTGATTCTCTGATCATGGCTGGGGGGCAGGGAAAAGGCAGCCCCAGGGCCGCCTTTGCCCTGCCCCCCAGCTCTTAGCTCCCCCCTGGGTTTCCAATCACTGTCAGTGGCAGTGGGCTTCTTCCTGCTTTCCCTTTCGCCTCCCTGCATTGTGCCTACATATGCAAATTAGCCGCCATCTTGTTGGCAGTTAACTGCCAATCATAGTTGGCAGTTAATTTGCATATAGCCCTGATTAGCCAATGAAAAGGGTAGCTCGTACGCCAATTACCATTTTTCTCTTTTATTAGTGTTGATTGCTCATTTATTTCAGCCCTTTGTATTCAGCATGTCTATATCGAAATAAACCTACGTTTCTATGAAAATTGAAGCTTTTGTTTTTATGCGGCCCACATAAACTTAAACCTTGTTTATTTGGCCCATGTTAGCCTTTGAGTTTGACATGCTTGCTATACTCCATCAGATAAAGAGGATTATGTAGGGACAGAAGAATCCATTTTCCATCGACTTTATAGCTTGAAGTCCGAGCCAAAGAGCAAGATCAGAAAGGAAAGGACATCACTGTTAGGAGGTCAGTGTGTTAGTATCCAGTGGCAGTGAGAGTGTTACCAGACTGTCCGAGGGCTGTCCCCTCCTCGGCTCTTGTCAGTCTTGTAAGAAAGATTTTAGATGAGTGACAGACAGCAGCGTTGAAGCAAATCAAGTGGATTTACTCAGAATACACTTGGGCCCAACTGTTATGGCTCAGTGGTTTAGCACTGAATATGCGGTCACAGTTTGATTCCCGGTCAGGGCACATGCCCAGATTGTGGGCTCAATCCCCATTAGGAGACATGCAGGAGACAACCAATCAATGATTCACTCTCATCGTTGATGTTTCTCTCCCTCTCCCCCTCTCCCTTCCTCTCTGAAATCAATAAAAAATATATTTAAAAAAGAATACACTTGGCATAAAGCACAAATGAGCAACTCAGCTAGTTTGAGTGCCCTGCCCACTGTGGGTCCAAGGGGTTTATTCCCTTTCCCCTATAGGGTTCAAAGCTCCTTTGCTGAATATCTTGGGTAGTCTGTCAGTTTCAAAGCCCCCTTCTACATTGTTGTGGCTTATCTTGGAATGTTTGTACATATATCTGGTCATCTTGTTTGGCAAGTCCTAAGACGGCTGACTTTGTTTCTTGGCTGAGATAACTCCCCTTTCTTTCCCCCTTCCCCTCCTCCTGCCCCAGCAGCTGTCTTTCCTGCCTCACATCCCCCAAGGGATATTTGTCCTTGCGTTTAGCTGGCACAAATGGCATTACTCAGGTCTTTGTTCTCTGTTTTCCCAGGCAAGATGATTTAAGTATTCTCCAGTTAGGGAGGAGAGGTATAAACCATTTGCTCTCAGTGGTCCTTGGTTGGGGAAGATAAGGACTTGTGATTCACAAGCTGGCTGCAAGCAGCCCAAACTGCTTGGCCTTGTTTAATTTTCTTGTCTCAGTTTCCTCATTCCACTTGCCTGGGAATTTTCTTAGCTTTCTTACTATCCTGCCGCAAGAGGGTCATGGGAAATCCCCGCTAGAAGAGGGGTCGTGATGGCCACTTTAACTTTAAAAGTTCTCTCATGGTACACTGACGGAGCTAGCAGTTGGCCACAGGTCCTGGGTATTAAGCCTCTGGCAGTTCACTGAGAACTGAGAATCTTTGCTTTCTTGTCAAGTTAAGTCACTGAGTTCGGGTTCCACAATGCCCATCTTGGGTCATCTGTACTTGAGGATTATCCTGGGGCCCAGAGTAGAGGAGTGTATGCCTAGTCACTTGGCTAAGGCTTTGAGCCAAGTCACTGTTGTGGAAAATTAGGTCATACATACTGAAATGTTGAATTCAAATGCTCTTTTTTTCTCCATTAATAAAGGAATCATAGATCAAAGAGCACAAACTATTATCCATGACTGTTCATACCAGCAAGTTGTGAGGAAATATACCTAGCACTCTGGAGAGTTGTGGTTCCTGCCGCCTCCAACCCACATAACACAGTCAGGTTAGGTGATTGTCCTCAGGCAGCTGTGCTCCTGCGAATCCTACCAGGCCCTCATGGCACACAGAACAAAGGGCCTTCAAGAACAGTGTGTTCAGCTTCAACTACAGTCTCAGTTACTTAGCCTCTTCATCGATGTGTGATTAGATGTTATTCATCTCTGTAGGCTGTGATTTGAATTTTGAATCTGTGAAGGATGAACGAGCACATTATATACATTTGAAGTTAAGGGCTTTTGAATTGGCTGCCTGGAAATTTGTGTAAAATAAGTCAACTAATAACGCACAGATTTTTTCTCTCCATTTCACCCTTACCTTCCTAAACCCTGCTCCTTAAGCTCTCCTCTCAGCAGCAAGGCTTTCTTGTGAATAGGACTGGGATGCCTTGAGCCTGTAGTTTTTGTGCACACGGTTAGAAGTAGTATTAATTGGATGAATTTGAACCCAGGATCTACTTTTTATTTTATTTTATTTGTTTTTTTAAAAAAATATATTTTATCAATTTTTTACAGAGAGGAAGGGAGAAGGACAGAGTCAGAAACATTGATGAGAGAGGAACATCGATCAGCTGCCTCCTGCACACCCTCCACTGGGGATGTGCCCGCAACCAAGGTACATGCCCTTGACCGGAATTGAACCTGGGACCCTTCAGTCCCCAGGCCAACGCTCTATCCACCGAGCCAAACCAATCAGGGCGGGAATCTACTTTTTAAATCATTCTTCTACTGCTGTACTTGTGCTCTCCTCCTGTTTCCACCGATTACCATTGACAAAGGGCAATCATATACTTGGGCTTAGAGCAGCAGTTCTCAACCTGTGGGTCGCGACCCCTTTGGGTGTCGAATGACCCTATCACAGGGGTTGCCTAAGACCATCGGAAAACACATATTTTCGATGGTCTTAGGAACCGAGACACCGCTCCTCTATCCGTCTCCAGGCGGATCTGTCCACATGCAGATACGCCCATATACGAGTACCGGGCGTGATGACATCATCGCGCCAACCCCTTCACATACACCCCGTACAAATACAGGTGTATGTGACAGGGTGGGCGCCATAATGTACTTATGCAGACCAGTCACACGTGTAGAGAGCAGCTACTGTGTAGAAAGCAGCTGCTGTGTTGAAAGCAGCTACTCTGTTCAAAGCAGCTACTGTGTTGAAAGCAGCAGTATTGGAGGTAAAATGACACTTCATGAATTATAATTACTGGTTAAATGTAAAATCATGTACTGTAAAATCATCAACTATTGCAAAAAAATAATCTGTACCATGGGAACTTAATCTGGATGCTGATCGGTCTTTTTATATTCAGCTGTGGTTGCTGTGAATACTGCCCCCTTGTGATAGTAACAGGTATGTAAAAAACAACAACACAGAGAATGGTAAATCATAGGAAACTTTAATGAACTGTATTGACTGAACTATGCCATGTATCATCTTTTGTATTATTAAAGCTATTGTTATATATTATTTTCATTAGCAACCCATCCCATGACAACAGATTGTGTAGAGAAGAACGTTAAGAAAAGAAAATATAGTGAGGATTTTTTACAGTATGGTTTTATCTCAATAATTACAGCAGGAATTGAGAAACCGCAATGTGTTATTTATTGTGAAGTTCTATCAGCTGAATCTATGAAGCCCAACAAACTAAAACGCCATTTTGATGGCAAGCATATGAGCTTTGCCGGCAAGGATACCAACTATTTTAGAAGCAAAGCTGATGGACTCAAGAAAGCCAGACTTGACACTGGTGGCAAGTACCACAAACAAAACGTAGCAGCCGTCGAAGCTTCATATTTTGTGGCACTCAGAATCGCCAGAGCTATGAAACCTCACACCATTGCTGAGGATTTACTGTTGCCAGCGGCCAAAGACATTGTTCGAGTTATGATCGGAGATGAATTTGTTACAAAATTGAGTGCAATTTCCTTATCTAACAACACTGTCCGCAGAAGAATAGATGACATGTCTGTTGATATTCTTGATCAGGTAATCCAGGAAATTAAATCTGCTCCATTTCCAATACTTAGTATCCAGCTTGATGAATCTACAGACGTTGCAAACTGTTCACAGTTACTGGTTTATGTGAGGTATATTAATGATGGCGACTTTAAAGATGAGTTTCTGTTTTGCAAACCTCTTGAAACGACAACTACTGCACATGATGTATTTGACACAGTTGGTTCATTTCTGAAAGAGCATAAGATCTCTTGGGGAAAGGTTTGTGGTGTTTGCACAGATGGTGCTCCAGCTATGCTAGGATGTCAATCTGGATTTCAATGTTTGGTACTGAATGAGTCACCAAAAGTCATTGGAACCCACTGTATGATTCATCGGCAAATATTAGCAACGAAGATGCTGCTACAAGAGTTACAAGAAGTAATGAAAAGTGTCATAAGTTGTGTCAATTTTGTAAGGCGAGCACTTTAAACAGTTGACTGTTTTCACAACTGTGCAACGAGTTGGATGCGCCGAACAATGCTGTGCTATTTCACACTGAAGTGAGATGGTTGTCGAGAGGAAAAATTTTAAAATGTGTTTTTGAGCTTCATGATGAACTCACAACATTTTTTAATCAGAAAGCAAGACCGCAGTTCGAAGCACTTTTCGGCAATAAAAATGAACTGCAGAAAATAGCTTACTTGGTTGCCATCTTTGCCATCTTGAATGAGTTAAATTTATCACTGCAAGGACCAAATGCAATATGCCTTGATTTGTCTGAAAAGATCCGATCATTCCAGATGAAACTTCAGCTTTGGCAAAAAAAATTGGATGAAAATAAAATTTACATGTTGCCTACCTTATCTGCTTGCTTTGAGGAACATGACATTGAACCAGACAAAAGGATTACGATGATAATTCCTGTGAAAGAACACTTTCACATGCTTGCAGACGAAATTTCACTTTACTTTCCAAATCTACCTGACACCCCATTTGCACTTGCCAGAAGCCCATTCACAAAATTGAAGATGTTCCTGAGACAGCACAAGAGGAGTTCATTGAACTTATTAACAACAATGCAGCGAGAACTGATTTCTCTATAATGCCAGTTACAAAATTCTGGATCAAGTGTTTGCAGTCATATCTTGTTCTGTCTGAGACTGTGTTGTGCCTTCTTCTTCCATTTCTAACAACATATCTTTGTGAAACAGGGTTTTCCAGCTTGTTGGTTATCAAGTCTAAATACAGAAGTAGACTTGTGGAAGATGATCTTCATTGTGCTCTTGCAAAGACTGCCCTGAGAATTTCTGATCTTGTGAGAAAGAAGCAATCTCAAACTTCACAGTGATGTTGGCTTTTTACACATACTTTCGCAAAATGTAGTAATGTAGTTTACTGTTGTTATATTAAGACTGTTTCCCATGCTATGCCATGCTTCCAGACAAAATTTCATTTATTTGTAATTGGAAATAAATATTTCACAGTATATAATTACATATTGTTTTTGTGATTAATCACTATGCTTTAATTATGTTCAATTTGTAACAATGAAAATACATCCTGCATATCAGATATTTACATTAAGATTCATAACAATAGCAAAATTACAGTTATGAAGTAGCAACGAAAATAATTTTATGGTTGGGGGTCACCACAACATGAGGAACTGTATTAAAGGGTCGCGCGGCATTAGGAAGGTTGAGAACCACTGGCTTAGAGAGAAGAGTGTAATTTGCATTTATAGATGAAAAACCAGAATTTTAGAATGATTTAAAATCTTGCTCAAAGTTATATAGGTAGCGAGAGTTGGACCCAGAAGCGTAAGCCTCATGTACATAAATTTAATGTATTTTTACCAGCTCTGTTTTCCCTCAGTTTTGCAAACACTGAAAGTTTGTTGCTACATGGTGTTTTGAAAAACTTAGCAAATAAGTAAATCTTGGAAAATAATGCTTTATTTATCCTACCAGGGAATTAATTTCCAAAATCAGTGAATAAATATCTCTCAGATGGCTGATGAAAACAGTACTGTTAAATTTTTATGGTGTTTACTGAGCAAGTACCCACTTTCACAAATAAAAACACCCTTTTCTCTCCCTTAGTTTCATCTCAAGTTAACAGAATGCTTACTTCTTTGGCTACATTTCCTCCTTCTCCATCACATAGTGTTTAAAGGGAAACATTTCTGAATTGTTTTACTAGTGATTGAACAATAGCATAGTCACATCTTCATCCTTGCTGTAGGCTTTCTACTCTTGAACAGATTGGGAATAAAAGACACAGTCACATGGAAACATTTACCAGAAACTGTATTTTCAACTTTGTTATTAATCTCTCAAATCTAAGATGAAAGTACTAAAGTGGAAGACACAGAAAAATAAGGTAGGCACTTTGAATGGAGTAAGATCAATATAACTGGTGTTTGTATAAGCTGGATTTCATGAATTAGCATTTTTGCTGGCACTAATTCACAACAAAAAAATCCAAGAATGCCCGGCCGGCGTGGCTTAGTGGTTGTGTTGTAGTGTACCCAGCGAATCACACAAGGATGTCTCAAGAACTCGAATTAAGGAGCCACATTTATTTCAAAGCCGGCGACTATGAGGGGGCAAATGCTCTCCAAACCTTGTAGTGCCTGAGTGAGGGCAGTAGCCATCTTATAAAGGCAAAAGCCATATCCTGCTAGACATTGGAATGTGGAATTATCTTGCGAAAGCAGTTTTACAGAAGCAAAATTAAGCAAAGTTAATAATCGCTAAAGGTTATCTACAGTTTCAGTTCCTGGAGCCACTGAGTCACTGGAAAGTATTCCCGGAGCCACTGAGTTAAGGAAAGCAATTTTGTGGTTCTGGTCCTCAGACACAGGAGAATAGCCTGTGTGATGTGGGCTGGCAACATAATGGGGTGATTTTATGTGAGTTTCCAGGTCTCAATCTGGAAATTGAGGTAACTACTCTATTGTTTAAGCAAGCAGGTGTACAGAAGTCAGAGCAGAGGGTTAAAATTCAAACAGCAGTTTTTACCCGAGATGAATGTTACTATGCTTCATTGCTTCAGTTGAGCATCGACGTATGAACCAGGAGGTCACAGTTGGATTCCCCATCAGGGCACATGCCCAGGTTGTGGGCTGACCCCCAGAATGGGATGTGCAGGAGGCAACCGATCAATGATTCTCTCTCATCACTGATGTTTCTATCTCTCTCTCCCTCTCTCTTCCTCTCTGAAATCAATAAAAAGTATATATTAAAAAATCCAAGAAGATGTGTACGAAAATATGTACCTAGAACAAAGTACATCTTAAAATGAGAGAATGTTGATTGAATCTGTGGAGTTTTCTATACTAGAATTTTGTTAATGCTGACTCAGGGCTTTTATTTCTTATTGCACCTTACATAATTTGAGCCATAATAATAAAGGATATCATAGTTGTAGATACAGACAATAAGTTCATATTAGAAACTAAAATCCAAGTTATAAGAAATCCAGTGGGACCAATTGGTATATGTTTTATACATAAGGTGACTCAGAGGAGGGGGCTCAAGTTTTGAAAACATCTCAGTAATTGATTATTCAGAATATTTTACTTTTTTTTTTTTTTTACTAGAGGAAAAATGTCTTTGATGTTAAATTGTGGTAAAAAAGGTCTGGGTTAACCACCTATAGTTATGATCACTTGTACTGAACAGTATTAGGTCTAGGAAAAATGTGTCTGATTTTTAAAAAAATATATATTTTATTGATTTTTTTACAGAGAGGAAGGGAGAGAGGTAGAGAGTTAGAAACATCGATGAGAAAGAAACATCGATCAGCTGCCTCCTGCACACTCCCTACTGGGGATGTGCCCGCAACCAAAGTACATGCCCTTGACCAGAATCGAACCTAGGACCCTTCAGTCCGCAGGCCGACACTCTATCCACTGAGCCAAACCGGTTAGGGCATGTCTGATTTTTTTGATAGTAAAAAGTGTGTGAAAGTAGAATTATTATTCAAGTTTATTAACTTGTTTATTGCTTATGTTTTAGGATCACATTTTAGCATCAGATATTGGAAAAATTGTGATTTCAATTTTATTTTTAGCCTCAGAAATACTGAGTTAAAAATGCAAGGAAGATGCATGGATGTGACAGGTCCACAAACAGCAGGTTGAAGAGAGTGTTTAGCACTAAATTGAGAGGAGGAATAACAAACCCCTCCTGCACTGTGAAAACTAATACTTCTCTGCCTTTTAAAGTCCTCAAAGCAAAATTACAAAAGCTACAGTTTTGTATCTTCTGGTCATTTTTGCTTTTGTTTAATTCTTTCCCCCACTATCACACAAGGTTACAGTAAGAATCAAATTAAAAAATCTGTATGTATGTGACAGGACTTTTAAGATTATTAAACACTACATAATTATGTATTTATTACAGAAAACCTGAATTTAAAATAAAACTTCTCACTCTGAGAATACTCAGCAATTACAAAGATTTTGTAGTTCTAAACTCTTCCTGTTCTACTTTTTTTTTTGCAGTTCTAAGTGTAATTACTAATTACTAATTTTTTGTAGTTCTGAGTACAATTACTAATTTTTGTGTAAGGCATCTCAGAAGTAATGGAATAGCTTACAGGTGGAAGTCGATTTCTTTGGCTCTCATATCAACCCTTACCAATTTTTGTGGTTCTCATACCAACTCTTATCAATTGAATACAATGAGGCTGAGTCCTACCTCAGGCAAGAGCGATCACTGTGATCGATTAATAATGTCTGCAAAGGGATTGGAAGGGAGGTGGATGGTAGTATACAGATTTTATAATTGTTCTTCCTAGACTAATGGAAAAGGGGTCTCAAATTAAGTAAAAGCGTCTGTCCAGCATTGAACATAAGAATGTACCCTATATTGGAACTTAGCAGGTTACAGTCTCCTATGTTCATTGCCATAGAATTAAACCCTGGTCCTACTGATACTGTTGTAATAATCTGGTTATTATTTAACAGGAAAGGAGTAAAGGGAAGACTAGATAATATAGGCTTGCATTTATACAGCTTTGCTCATTTAACACTCTCTAAGTCTTACCCATTGATCAATGGGGGAAAGGACTAGAAAAAAGCAGTTCGGACACATGCCCAGTAAGGCCTGAATGATGTGGAAAGTGCCTACCTATTTGTCAGTCACATCTGGGAGTGAGTCAGTAGCAAGAATAGGGTAGCCACTGCAAGGGCTCAAAACCTGAATATTTAAAATTCTGAACAAAGGAGCACACTCTCGGCCTTTGGCCCTACAGATATTTCATTTAATAGAATGTACCCATTGCTGGCCTATTGTTTTTCCTGGGACTCCTATTGCAGGGGACACACTCCCCTATACCCATGCGACTCACAGCTGCTTGGACTCCACACAATGTACTAATTAATGGACTTTAACTGATGGTGAACTAGATCCAGCTTCGACATAGAACAGGCGCTCTGGACACTGGCCCTCCTTTTGGCTCTGCTGGGTCCCTGTGGCCCTTCTTTCAGGACTGGGTTAAGGGGCATACAACTTTACAACCTGAGGAATGTAACTCCATGCAAATAAAGCCTTTTACCACATCTCATTCTCCTGTGGAGGCTTCTGAAAATGCTTATATCAATGGTACCCCAAGAACCCCCCTCCCACTCGTGTCTGGGAAATCTGGCCCACTGATTCCTCCGGTAACACTACCAAATTTACCTCCTTCTTAATTCACATCCTGATCTACAGGTATTTTGTTTAATAGAATGTACCATTGCTGGTCTATTGTTTTTCTAGAATAGTTAATCAGAAATAGAGTTGTAGGCACTTTTAGACAAACTTATCTCAAAATAAATTTAATCAGCATTTAAAAATGATATATACCAGATATCAGGCCGCAAGTTTCTTAAGGAAAATGTGGCTCTTAAAGTTAAGAAATCTGAATCTACAGAGGCCCTTCCCTTCCGGAGTGCAGCTTCTAAGGCTCTTTAGCGGAGGACGCATCCCCGTCTGTTCAGTTCTGCAGGAAACGCCGATGATGATGATGATGATGAGGTAGACTTTGCTGCATGCGTGTCTTCCTGGGTTAGTCACAAATCCTCTGCTTAGCCTACGACTTTCCTCTGGAAAGGAGGAAGCTTTGGTTTCTTTCACTTCCATGTTAGCTTCTTTTCTGTTATGTTTGTCTCATGTCTGGTCCTCGTTCTCTCTCTCTCTCTGTCTCTCTCTCTGTCTCTCTCTCTGTCTCTGTCTCTCTCTCTGTCTCTCTCTCTCTCTCTCTCTCTCTCTCTCTCTCTCTCTCTCTCCCTCCCCCCCCCCCCCCAGGACTCATGGTGATCACTTTTCACTGTCAATCTTTTGTGAACCTTTTCCTCTTTATGTCTTTCAACCCTTCTTTCTATGGTACAGTTCCTTCCAACCCTCAATTTCTGCAAAATTACTTAGTGCAAAGATATTATCAAACCAAGGTAAATAATAATTTTTTAAAGTAACTTAATTAATGAAGATTCTAAAAGATGTCCTTAAAGTAATTTAGTCAGGATTACTCTTTTATAGGGGAGGTTTTAGTCAGTCAACTGATGTTTCACATTTCTTTGTTTTTCCTAAACTGCAGATTACTTTTTTAATTGTTCATGGAATGCAAATAAAATGACAATTCTTTCCTACCAGATGTGCTGGATAGGCATGAGGGCACAATGATTTTCCTAACTAGTATTTTCATCAAGAAACCTATTCAGACTCTTTGAATTACTTCCTAAACTCAGTGTAATTGAACTGGAAACATTGCCATGGCAGGTTTGTGTCCTTAAGTGCTCTTAGAGGCCTGGGGACTAGGATATTGGGAGCATTGCAAAGAACCTCAAATTGTGGCTTGATCTTGTATTGAAAGAAACTCAACATCCTGTTCCAGGGGCTTTAAGATTTACACATTTGAATAAGAATCAGGATGGATGTGCTGATGTCCCAATGGGACAGCACTTAGCCAGACTGTTTCTGTTCCAGTGCCTGAGTGCATGGATTTGGGAGGAATAGGTAGATATTGAACCAAGCAGAGTTTGTAGATTGCTTTCTTTTCCCCCCCTCTTCTCCCACCCTCTGCAATGTAGATGTTGCTTAAAACATACAGAAATAAAAAATATCATAGAGAAATTTAGAAAATAGTGAAAAATTCTGGAGTATTATATCTTTTGTTGGAGTAAACAGGAAATAATGTCGTGTAATGAAACTGTTCATCTAAAATTAAACACCCAAAATGAGAAGCAATAGTGTTTATTTGGGATCAAAGAATTGCAGTTCGGGCAGGCAGCACAGATTCAGGCTGAAACCCAGATAGTGTCCTGATTACAGGATAAGGGCAGTGTTGTTGTTTTTTTCCTGTTTGTTTTTAATGAGAAAAGGAAAGGAATAATTATATGAATAGAAGAAATTCCTATTGGTGCTAACAAGCTGACTTACTCTTTTGCTGTGTATGGCTGGTGATTGAGTCTGTCTTCAGATAAATTGTCCATAATCTCAGTCCTTGTGGTCTGGATGTCTGCTTCCCTGTTGGCTTTACAAACAGCTCTTTAGAAGACCATGTTGGTTTAGCCTAATCCAAACAGCCCAAAGGTTCAAGGAGCAAGATGAGCAAGATAGTTCCTCTGGAAAGGCTGCTCTGCCTTGAGAATGACTCCATTTATATACTGTTAATCTGGAGTTTTGTCTGATACGGGATGTTTCTTCTTCCTCATCTAGGAGCACTTGTTCCTCATGTATAAAATAAGGGGGATTCAGAAAATGATCTCTGAGGTTCCTCAGTCCTAAAATGATATGGGTCTATGAAAATGTGATGATGCCACTTCCAAGGAAACCAGGATTGTTTTTGTTCTCTTTCCTTCTTAGTCTTTCTTCTTCTTTTTAATTCTTTATTGTTTAAAGCAGTGGTTCTCAATCTGTGGGTCGCGACCCCTTTGGGGGTCTAACGACCCTTTCACAGGGGTTGCCTAAGACCATCAGAAAACATATATATAATTACATATTGTTTTTGTGATTAATCACTATGCTTTAATTTATGTTCAATTTGTAACAATGAAATTGGGGTCACCACAACATGAGGAACTATATTAAAGGGTTGCAGCATTAGGAAGGTTGAGAACCACTGCTTTAAAGTATTATATATGTCTCCTTTTTCCCCCATTGACCTCTCTCCAGTCATTCCCCCCACCCCTCAGCACATGCCCTTACCCCACTACTGTCTGTGTTTATGGGTTATGTTTATATGCATGCATACAAGTCCTTTGGTTGATCTCTCCCCCCCCCCCCCCCCTGCCCTCCCTCCACCTTCCCTCTGAGTTTTGGATGGTCTGTTCAATGCTTCTATGTCTCTGGGTCTGTTTTTGTTCATCAGTTTATGTTGTTCATTATATTCCACCAATGAGTGAGATCATGTGGTATTTATCTTTCTCTGAATGGCTTATTTCGCTTAGCATAATGCTTTCCAGGTCCATCCATGCTGTTGCAAATGTTAAGAGTTCCTTCTCTTTTATAGCAGCGTAGTATTCTAATGTGTAGCTGTACCACAGTTTTCTAATCCACTCATCTGCTGATGGGCACTTAGGCTGTTTCCACATCTTAGCTATTGTAAATTATGCTGCTATGAACATAGGGGTGCATATATCCTTTCAGATTGGTGTTTCTGTTTTCTTGGGATATATTTCTAGAATTGGGATCACTGGGTCAAATGCGAGTTCCGTTTTAAATTTTTTGAGGAAACTCCATACTATTTTCCACAGTGGCTGCACCAGTCTGCATTCCCGCAGTGTATGAGTTTCCTTTTTCTCCACATCCTCGCCAGTACTTGTTGTTTGTTGATTTGTTGATGCTAGCCATTCTGACAGGTGTGAGATGGTACCTCGTCTTTCTTAAATTCCATATGAATGTTGAGGTATGACCCCTCTATTCCCACTTTGCTGAGAGTTTTTATCAAGAAAGGATGTTGATTTTGTCAAATGCTTTTTCTGCATTAATTGATATGATTATGTGATTTTTGTCTCTCAATTTGTTTATGTGATGGATCATGTTTATTGATTTGTGGATGTTGTACCAGCCTTGCATCCCCAGAATAAATCCCACTTGCTCATGGTGTATGATCTTTCTAATGTAATGCTGGATCTGATTTGCTAGAATTTTGTTGAGGATTTTAGCATTTATGTTCATCAGGGATATTGGTCTGTAATTCTCTTTTTTTGTAGTGTCTTAATATGGTTTGGGGATTAGGGTAATGCTGGCTTCATAGAATGAGCTTGCAAGTGTTCCTTCCTCTTGAATTTTTTGGAATAGTCTGAGGAGGGTAGGTATTAGTTCTTTTCTGAATTTTTGGTAAAACTCCCCTGTGAAGCTGTCTGAGCTGGGGCTTCTGTTTGCTAGAAGTTTTTTGATTACTGCTTCAATTTCATCATTAGTTATCAGCCTATTCAGGTTTTTTGATTCTTCCTGATTGAGTTTTGGAAGACTGTATTTTTCTAGGAATATGTCCATTTTATCTAAGTTGTCCAGTTTGTTGGAGTAGAGTTTTTCGTAGTATTTTTTTTTAATCCTTTGTATGTCTGTAGGGTCGGTTGTTACTTCACCTCTTTCATTTCAGATTTTGTTTATTTAAGTCTTCTCTCTTTGTTTCTTGGTGATCCTGGCTAGAGGTTCATCTATCTTGTTTATCCTTTCAAAGAACCAGCTCTTGGTTTTATTGATCTTTTTGTATTTTTGGGGGGGAGGTGGATCTCTGTTGTTTATTTCCTCTCTGATCTTTATTTAGTCTTTCTTCTTTTGCCCTTTTCTTTCTCTGTATATTTTAATAACTGATTTTTGTTGGCACATTTTGGGCACCAGTCACTTCCTAAGTGGTATCCACTTCAGAAACTGTATTAAAGAAAGGGACCCTCTGACTTCCCATCTATGTAGAATCCATTCTGCCTGGTGTCACTGTAGCATTGGTTTACTGATTGTCCATTTCTTCTGGAAACTTTCTCCTTATTTAGCTCCTTTGTTAATGAAATATCCTGTTTTGTTTTTTACATGTAACCAGCTCTACTTATTATTGTTATCCATATGGTACTTTATTTATGTTGTCTCATCTTCAAGTTATTTATATACTTGCTGGGCCTT
Organism: Myotis daubentonii; assembly: GCF_963259705.1. NCBI lineage: Eukaryota > Metazoa > Chordata > Mammalia > Chiroptera > Vespertilionidae > Myotis > Myotis daubentonii. The sequence goes on from NC_081845.1 coordinate 60,855,572, forward strand.
GTTTCATGATTTCTCAGAGTCTACCTGTTATGTCGGAAAATAACACAATTTTATATATGGTTTTCCATTTTTGTTTCTACTATATGTCAGTGTTTTTTCTTTACAAAACAAAACTAAAGCCAATTTGCTGGAAGTGTGTCTTTTTATTTATTTTTTTAAGAAATATTTTTATTGATTTCATTGAAAGGAAGGAAGAGAGAGAGAGAGAAACATCGATGGTGAGGGAGAATCATTGATCAGCTGCCTCCTGCATGCCCCCTACTGGGGACTGAGCCTGCAACCTGGGCATGTGCCCTGACCAGGAATTGAACCATGACCTCCTGGTTCATAAGTCGATGTTCAACCACTGAGCCATGCCTGCCAGGCTGTTTCATGTTTTAAATAAAATTTAGATTATTTATCAGATCTATTTTTTGAGTCATTGATTTTATTTTAATCTTTAGGATTTTATGTCTCCTCTCTTGCTTTCTTTATATCCCTATATCTTAGGTTTTAAAAGTATCTTATGAATTGAATATTTAGTTGGTTTATTTTCACGTTCACTTTCTTTGTTAAACAGTGAAAGTTTAAGGTTCAGTACATGCTTTGAGCTTAGTTTTTTTGTTCCCATTTGCCTCATGGGTTTGTAGGTTTACACGGGACAGAGACTATATATAATAAAGTAACACTTAGATGTAAGTTATTCCTAAGAATTTGGGCATAAGCATTAATATTTTCAAATAGCCAAAGCTTAATTGTGAATTATAAAAAATATTTTAATTGTGAATTTAAAGTACCTTTTAAAATAAACACCTTTTTTATGTAATGGAGAGGGGTAATGAGGAAGGGATTACAGTCCCAGAGAAGAGCATATCTCATGATTCTGTAATAGGAAAGGACTTGCTGGGTATGAGAGAGTATCGCAGATACATGAGGGGCAGGCTTGTAGGGGGTGGAGTTGGCAGGTTAGGAGGTAATGAATTATGATGGGCAATGCTGGCTATGTTAGACAGTCTAATTTTTTCTTAAAAAGCAATGAGAAATGCCCATAAAATTCTTTAAAGGGAGAAGGATATACTTTGATTAAAAGTTTTAAACAAATCACTCGGGAGAATGGATTGGAGGTGGAAAAGTGTGGATGCAGGAAGATCAGTTAATGCACCTGTAAAATGATGATAACCTTAATGAAGGGGGCACATAGAGGACTGAGAGGAATGAAAAATCTTGGAATATATTTAGAGAAAGACAAATAGGAACTGGATAAGTTGGATGTGAGGGAGAGGGATGAGAATAATGAGAAATCAAAGGTCACCTCAGTTATTTTAATCCTCACAGCCACCTAAATGAGGAAGGTGTTATTATCTGCACCTTACAGATAAGGACATTGAGGCACTGGGAAGAGAAAAGCCTGCTAAGGTCATATGCTTAGTAAGTGATGGCATGAGGATTGAACTCAGGCCAATAACTGTATAGCACATACTAACCACTATAACATACTGAACATGTATCTCATATCTTTCTAAATTTGATACTTGACTTTAAGCTTTCCACTTCAACATGTTCCCATTTATCTTGCATTTGAGACCTAAATAGCTCCAAATTGTACTTTTTCTTTCAAATAAGTTAGAGACAACTGTTACATAAATTAGCTGTCATCAGAGATTTATTTAAAAATCTAATGTCCAGCATATTTTATGGAGTTATACAGATTCAGGCTGATATGTACTTAATAAATCTACTATAGCACAAAGTGAAAAGTGATACTAATGGCAATGACCTTCAAGTATAAAAGTGATACTAATGGCAATGATCTTCAAGTATAATAAGATCGCTGCATCACCAATGAGAGGCTATGGTTGGCTTAGTAGTATTTTATCTTAACTTTTTTGTGTGTTGTAGGAGTTCAAAAACTGGTAATCAATTAGTATTATCTTTGTTAACACAGCTTAATCCTATTATCACAATCCCTCAGGAATCCTGACCTCCTTAGAATCCGGGAATAAGTGGAAAATAATTATATTTTATATTTTCAAGAAAGTAATAAAGACTTTTAAAAAGTAAATAGGGTGAACACTTTTCCAAGAGGAACAAAAGAAGCTTACAATTTAGTGTGTTGGGGGAATGAGGGAAGAAGGTTGCCCAATTTCTTCCTCCCCCAATACTATTTGCTAGCCTTTATAAGAATATGGTTTCATCAGGACTTGGTTGACAAGAGAACAACAAATTCCACTGAATTAAGGTAATGTGTAGTGAAAAAAAATCTTATGAGTCAGTGGGTTTTGATTATACATATAATAACTTCTTTTCTTGTAATTTCAAACGTCTACACTAATAAAAGACAAACATGCAAATTGACCATACCTTCACTATACCTTAAGCCATGCCCACCAGCCAATCAGAGCAACTATATGCAAATTATCCCAACCAAGATGGCGGCTGGCAGCCATGGAGCTGGAGCAAGCAGGAGGCTTGGTTTCCCCAATGATGGAGGAAGCCTGCCTGTCCAGGCTCTAAGCTTCACTCAAAGCAACAAAGTTTCAATTATAGAAGGTAAATAAACCCCAGATACCTGCTTTCAGCCAGCTGGAGCCTTGGGTTGCCCCTGGCGATGGAGGAAGCCAAGCCCTGGCCGGCTCTGTGCTCCACTCCAGGCTACAAAGTTTCAATTATAGAAGGTAAATAAATCCCAGAAAAAAAAAAAGCAAAACAGGAGAGGCTGGGAGCTTCCTTTGCTGGGGAGGCTTGGCCAGCTTGAAAACGGCCCTCAGTCCCTCACCTAGGCTGGCCAGGCACCCCAGTGGGGACCCCCACCCTGAAGGGAAAACCAGCCGGCCCCCACCCGTGCACCAGGCCTCTATCCTATATAATAAAAGGGTTATCTGAAAACTGACCCTAACAGCAGAATGACTGGTCACTATGACACACACTGACCACAAGGGGGCAGACGCTCAATGCAGGAGATGCCCCCTGGTGGTCAGTGCGCTCCCACAGCGGGAACTCTGCTCAGCCACAAGCCAGGCTGCCAGCTGCCAGTACAGTGGTGGTGGTGGGAGCCTCTCCCGCCTCCTCAGCAGCGCTGAGGATGTTCGACTGCAGCTTAGGCCTGCTTCCCGCTGGCAAGTGGACATCCCCCGAGGTCTGCCTGGCTGCCAGAGGGATGTCTGACTGCCAGCTTAGGCCCAATCCCCTGGGGAGTGGGCCTAAGCCAGCAGGTGGTCATCTCCTGAGGGGTCCCAGACTGCAAGAGGGCACAGGCCGGGCTGAGGGGACCCCTCCCCCCCAGTGCACAAATTTTTGTGCACTGGGCCTCTAGTATATTATAATTTGAGACTAGACATCCATAGTACTGTACAGTCCAGTTAAAGTACATGTGTTTTATTGGATGAAAGCATTGAGCAATGGGTCAGGAGGTTGATTCTCAACAGAGGACAGTTGGGTTTTATTTTTAAAAGTGGAAACAAAAATCAAGAATACAAAATTCATAGAGTTTTGTCTCTGGTAGATATCAAGCAGGCACCACAATTTCAAGGGCATTATATATGGAAACATGTTAAAAATTCTATTTTCTTTCTAGATCTTGGCTGTGTCCCATTGTTCCATGCTCTCTTACACTTTATTTTTTAAGTAAATCTCTGGAAAACCTTCCATGATAAATTAAAAATGATAAACATCATTTCAGTAAAATAAAGCCCATAATTTTTCTGAAAAAATATTACATTGAGACATTTATGCTATAATTTTATATTAAAATCTTTTAATTGAAGACGCCTTACAGCCTTTCCTTTATTGTTTGTTTATTTAGAAATATGGCCTATAATAGTGAACACCTGAATGTACAATGTTGGAGAAATGTATTTACAAAGATATTTTTGAATCCAAATGCAAATATATTTCCTCAAATATAAATCTCTAATTTAGTGACATAGTAGTCTAATATTACTATTTATTGTTTATTTCGCTGAATGGACAAAACAATAAATAAATACTTCACCCATATATCATAAGATTTAGTGAGTACTTCAATACATTTAGTATCATTAATTTTACTATGTAGGCATTTATACCTAATCTTTTCTCACAACCAAAATTGATTTAATAAAACTAGATGGTGGAGGAAAGATTTATCTATGTGTCTGATATTTGTTTTTCAGTATTGGAACCTTTAATTCATCATGTTTGTCATATTTATTTTCCAGACTTAGATGATAAAAATATATACGAATCTATTTTTGACTCATATACTGTTAATGTTACACATAATAGAAAGTAAATCTTCAAAATTGGTAGGACTGCTCAGTCAAACTATGCAAGCACACATTAGTTTACAAGTACCTACAGTGACAACTGCATCCTATGACATTGTTATTGACATGGTAGTAGAGCATACGTTTTGAGTAGTTTTTCTTCCAGTAGTAATACAGCCTTGCCAATGCAGATAAGGTATTTGTAGAATTCTACAATCTCATCAAGACACTGTACTTATCATCTTGTCCTTTACCTAACAGAGCAATATGATATGAGCAGTTACTACCTAATAATAATTTAAATAATAATTTAAAAATTATTATTGGAAGAGTATGAGGAACTAGACAAATGTTGGTTCTATAGGTGGTAATAATATACAACACTGCAAGAAGTATGTAGAATATATCAACGAAATGCTGATTCTGAACTCGTGGTACAAGGATATATGCCAGTGTACAAGATGCTAATACCTAAGTTTCATTAATAAAAATACTAAGCAGTATCTCTTTAGAACTAAAAACTGTCATTGAAAATTTCTATCTAGTTAAAAGACAGTAATCACCAACAGAGAAATATAAAATAAAATTGAGTGGTTAACATACATTTTGTAGAGCTGGTAGTAGGTAAGGGTTCATAAGTACAGGCACTAGGCCAATATATAGACATTTGTAGTAAAAGAGTTAATTGTGCTGGAACAACAAATGGGCTTGCCAGTGAAACTGCATGATAAACTCAACATAAGGTAAAACAAGTGCAATATTTTTATGCACTTGTGGATTTTTAGTATTCCTGCTTTCTCCAAAATAGAGACCTAGGTAAGGATTGAGATCTCAATTCTTCAAATGTAACAGAGATAGTGAAAAACTGAACACTACCACAGGTATGTATTCAGAGAGGTTAGGCAAGGGTGGCCCCAAGCACCAAAACTATCTAGAGCCTCTGCTTAGGGGGCAGATATGACAGATTACTTTCAATATTTGTGATGGATCGCTAAAGTGATTCTTTATCAGGATGAGGAGGTATAAGTTTCTGTGTAGGGAGTGGTACCTCCTAGATGATTCTGAAATGTCCAACTTTGCTTACTTTTGGGGGACTCTACTTTCTTTGAGAATCACTGCTTTGAAGATAGATACAAAACTAAAAATATTAACTATTAGAAGGGAAGGACAGACTACTTCCTACTTTTAAAAAGTTTTTTGACTGAAATCCATAGTAAGAAATATGTTTTACATCATGACACACTACATTCATTCCCATTCTCTGAGAAGAACACAAATTTACACACACTATTGAATAAAACTTTAGATAAAAAAATACCATGATGTTGTCTGTTATTTTCTCTTCTAATTTATTTTATTGTATTGTTTAAATGGTGGTATTAATCAATGAAATCAATTACTAACCATTAATGGGTAGTAATCCACAATTTGAAGAATGGCTAGCTAGCTTATATCTGTAGCATCAACTAGGAGGCAAATGTATGGTAAAGCTCGGAGGAAAATGCTGCCTCTAACACCACATGCCAGGTAAGCACACACTCTCCTTGGGGCCTTTGCATTTATCCCTCATGTGGAATGCTCTTTTCCAATTTGTCCAGTTAGCCGACTGACTTTTTTCAGATCTTTGCTCAAAAGCAAGCTTCTCTCTTAACACCCTATTTAACTTTGCAACCACCCCAACACTCCTATACCCCTTCCTGCACTATCTGTAATAATAAAAGCATAATATGTTATTATGCAAATCGACCAAACGACTGAACAGCAGAACGACCATCTGGATGACCTTCTGACAACCACCTATGACATGCACTGGTGCCAAGCCAGCCAAGGCAGGTGTGATGTGATTGATCGGGGGGGGGGGGGGGCCAAAATTGCCCCATGATCACCCCGTAGAGGGAGGCCCAGGCCACCTCTATGGGGCGATTGATGGGGGGTCTCCACAATTGATTGCCCCAAAGAGGGAGGCCCAGGCTACGAGGTCAGCGGCGCTGTGACAGGTGGGTGGGGCCTCCCTTCTGGGCAATCGATCGCGGAGCCCCGTGATCAATTGCCCCACAGAAAAAGGCCCAGGCTACCCAGCTGGAGGCTCTGTGGCGGGTGGGCAGGGCCTCCCTCTGCGGGGAGATTGACCTGGGGCTCCGTGACCGATTGCCTCACAGAGACCCAGGCCAGCCAAGCAATTGCACCCCACACCTGTCGCCCGCAGAGGGAGGCAACCTGTGGCAGGCAAAGGGGGGCAGCTCTGCACAGATGGCAAGTGGGGGCGGGGGCGGGGGCAGCTGGGGGAAGGAAAGCCCCAATAGGCCCTGATCGCCGGCCAGGCCTAGGGACCCTACCCGAGGGGTCCTGGATTGCGAGAGGGTACAGGCCAGACTGAAGGACACCCCCCCCCCTTCCATGAATTTCGTGCACTGGGCCTCTAGTATACTATATAATCTAGTACTTCTCTATAGTATGATAGTGTAATCATATGACATATTAAATGACTTTAATGATTTGTGATTTGTGTGCTTTCTGTGTCTGTCCACTAAGACATTAGCTCTACAGGCCAGGGGATTTTTATTTGTTTTATTCATCGTGTATCCCTAGTGCCTAAACAAAGCCTGGCACCTACTAGGTGCTCAATATATATTGAGTAAATGAATAGTTGTCTGACTGAATGAATACATGAAAAACATCCTGTGTCTCAGAAGAAGTACAGTCCAGCAGAGGAAGTAATTAAATGTACAACAGTGAGATACCCTCTCACACCTGTCAGAATGGCTATCATTAACAAATTGACAAGTGCTGGTGAGGATGTGGAGAAAAAGAAACCCTCTTGCACTGCTGGTGGGAATGCAGACTTGTGCAGCCACTGTGGAGAACAGTATGAAGTTTCCTCAAAAAATTAAAAATGGAACTTCCATTTGATCCAGTGATCCTACTTCTAGGAATATATCCCAAGAAATCAGAAACACCAATCAGAAAGGACATATGCACCCCTATGTTCATAGCACAATTTACAATAACCAAGATTTGGAAACAGCCTAAGTGCCCATCAGCAGATGAGTGGATTAGAAAACTGTGGTACATCTACACAATGGAATACTACGCTGCTGTAAAAGAGAAGGAACTCTTAACATTTGCAACAGCATGGATGGACCTGGAGAGCATTATGCTAAGCAAAATAAGTCAGTAAGAGGAAGATAAATATCACATGATCTCACTCCTTGGTGGAATATAATGAACAACATAAACTGATGAACAAAAACAGATCCAGAGACAGAGAGGCATCGAACAGTCCATCAATCCTCAGAGGGAAGGCAGGGGAGGGTGTGGGGCGGTGGTAAGAGATCAACCAAAGGACTTGTATGCAAGCATATAAGCATAACCAATGGACACAGACACTAGGGGGGTGGGAGCATGTGCTGGGGGTGGGGGTGGCCAATGGGGAAAAAAGGAGACATGTAATACTACATGTAATGCTTTAAACAATAAATAATTTAAAAAAATAAATGTAATTCCAAATTTTATTCCTGTTTCTCTAAGAACAAATTAAAAAGGGTTTAGTTCATTACCTAGCTGCATAAACATATTTAAATCCCTTTTCTAATCTCAACCCTCCCACACCTCAGCACCTGGGTTGAGCCTTTTAACCCCAATTCCCAGTTATTTCCTCAAAGTTCTCCTGTAATACCCACCTACTTGAGCTTTTCTCCTTTCTCTTTCCTCCTTCTCATGCTACATTATCTTCATACCAACAGTGGCTGGAGTGTCCTCTGTTCTCACCCCTCTGTTGGGTGGCAGTGACCCCAAGACAGCTGATGTTCTATGTCCACCACCTCCCTTCTTGTGTGCCTACCCTATAGGAATGCTAAAACATGCTTAGGACGTCAATACATCAGGGACAAAACATGTTATTTTGGAATAAATTTCCTATTAAAATATTGACTGTTAAAAAGATTGAATGAGAAGGACTCAGCTTTATTAACAATAACAAAACTATTAGAGAAAACAAAGTTTCACAGAAGATGAATGAAGACTCATATCAACAGAATCAAGTAAGAGATGGAAGGCACATTTCCTACTAAATTATGAAAATGGGTCAATCCCATTAAGCACCCAATTTTCAGGTTGATATCTCCCAGTATGAGACAGCAATGTACTCACAAATTTGATTTGCAATTACACAGCACCAGTTAAGTCTTTCACAATAGAGATCACCTATACAATTGAAGTCACCAACCTTCCTACCCTCTTGTTCCCCCTGGTGTTTGACACCTTTCAAAGAGAAGAAATAGAGATGATGGTTTGGTTATTCCCTCAGCATCCCACTCCCCCTCAACTAGTATGCTTTGTAGAAATATTATATATTTTTATAATAATACTATTTAATATTTCCTTGCCTTTCTTTTTAGAGATTAATTTAATCTATAACATGACCTTGGGTGGCATATATGCAATTAAATAAAATATAACTGTGATGGCACTTATTCCTTTCAAATATCAAAAGACATCTTAAATCATATTTTCAACTTCTTAAAACTGACTAATTTTTGAAAATTGAAAAGAATTAATGATGAGATGGTTCTCAGTTTTCTTCTGACATGAGTATTCTAGGCATGAAATTTCTTCTGTGATAGGACATGGGTTGAGGTTTGGCTGAGTGTTAGTGAATACATGTATTCTTTGCATGTGAGCAAAAGACCAGCCATAGGGTTTGCATTCAATTTTGGTGCCTCACCCATATCTCTTTACCAGAGAGGTGGACTCATCTTCCAGCTGCTGTGTTTTCCAGCCAAGAGCCCAGTCCACTTTCTTTCAGGTAGAAAACTCTGTAGAGCCATTTATACTCCTCATGGGATCAGGTTGGGGCTAGACTTCAGCTGAAACCACAGCTTTGCTTATTTTCTTCCTCTGTCGCATCTTTATTTCCTTTCTGTCAGTAAAATCTCTCAAACAGACATTGCTATTTGAAGCACTGCTTCTAGTGAATTTAACTCAAGATAGGATTTGAAGGAACAGCAATTCTCTTTGACTTGTTCCACCTTATCCCTTCTTATTGCCCCAAGGAACACATCACCCTGGGGATAATTGAGAAAATTTTCTGTTTGTGTTAGGATTTTTTTTTTTGCCTTTTTAAAAACTATAAACGGTAAAAACCCATCATGTAAACTTTATTTTTGGCCGGGACAGTTTAATCATTCCTCTTTTTGTGGAACTGTTGATCTCTGTCTTTGATCTGAATCAGTTAATTCGAAATATTTTACCTATTTAACTGTCTTCTTCCAAATGTTTCTTCAGTGGTTTCTAGGTGCTGATATTGGGAGTGTGGAACATCAGAAATATCCCTTAGCACATTGAGCCCCCAGGCAGATGAATGGTCAGAGACTGAAGGCTGCTACAAACACCTATATCTGAGAAATTCATGTTTCTGCCTCATACTGGAAATGAAAAATGAACCTATAAGTGATTTCATTTCTCCTTTCAAATTTGAGCAAATGCCTCCTATTGGCAGAACACTAATTGCATTTAGAATATTGGGGATAAGGGAGATGGAGAAATGTAGTTCTTAGGCTTCTATCCTCTGTGATACAGAAAAAGCCTAGAAGAGAATGGGGAAGAGGTGATGAGGAGGGTATGGGGAGGAAGGGAGTGAAAACACAAAACCTCCCTCTCCACTTTGATGAGTATATTTAACCAAAGATGAATCCATCTGCTTCTAAGAACTAAACAGAGGGAATAGTTTAGCATATTGAATATATCTGATTTAAATTGGCATTAATATTTGATATCAGCTCTCTGGCTTAAACAATGAAAATACTGATATAAATAAAACCATGCCCAAAGCTAGTTTAAGGCATAAGACTCTGATTTTTTATAAGTTAAAGAGAAATTATAAGCTATATTATTAGGTTTATTTAGATTTAAAAATTAATGTGTAGTTAAAAAAAATTGGAGTCATAGATGGCTTCATTTGAGACTGACTTTGACTTCCAAGGAGACATCTGTGATAAGAAAAATAAAATTTACTTGTCAGAGCCATATGGTGGGATGTAAATGGAGTTCAGATAGGATTCCTAGAAAATGAGAATTTTTGAAGACAAAAAGAAATAAAACTGAGATGGAAGCATAAAACAGGATATCTTGTTTTCTTGTTAATGAAATATGAGCTTAGGCTTCTCACTCCCAATTCTGGACAAAGGTCCTGAAAATTTGGCAGGTCTAGAGGAAGATGGAGGGAAGCATTGAGTGAATACTGGTAGAGTCTTCTTGTTAGTATGAAATTTCTAGTTCCCCATCCTTAGTCATATTCTGTTTGGTGTGTGTGTGTGTGTGTGTGTGTGTGTGTGTGTGTGTATGTGTATGATTGAGATTTTCATAAAGGCTTTGGAATTTGAGAGCAGAGGAGACCTGTGAATAAAGCTCTGAAGAGTGCCGTTCACATTGTCTTCCATGTGTATTGCACCTCCAAGAGTGCAGTGTGCTGTGCAATCAGGCAGGTGGCCTGGGTAGGCTCACAGAATTCCGATAGCCCAGAATGATGCTGGGGAAGCAGAATGAACTGAGGGGACTGGGAGAAAAACTGAGATGTAGCCCAGCTGGTCATGGGGTCAGACGAATAATCCATTGGCCAAAATGGCAAAGGCCTATGAGGAGAGTCTCTGTACCTAAAGGGCCTTTAGGAAGCAAACAAGAGATAACACACTGAAATGTATTATTACTAGACTGGAAAATTCTTGGTGCCAGGATGATAGCATAGACTGATAAAGACAAGATTACATCCTCCTCTGCTCACCCCCACCTCTACCATCCTATATGCTTCAACATCTACACAAATAAAACTCAAAAGCAAACTTTGGTGAGCAGAGAACTGATTGATACTTCTGCTATCTGATGCATTGGAGGCCCTAAATAAAAATTAAACTTTATTATTGAAAATTAAAGTTCCTTTTTTTTTTGCATTTTGGAGACTGAAATTTTTATTATCTTTGTCCTGGTAGGATGTAAGGCTGTGCCATGGAAACTGATGCAGTAGGAGAAAAAAAGTCCTGCCATGGTAATTCTCTCTTCAGTTAAAGTGATTATTTTAACTCTTTTAACTAAGGCATGTTTAGAACTAAAACACAGCAGCAAGACAAAGAAGGAAAGAAAATAATTGTATTCATTCTTTAAAGCTCACAAACTGATAAGAAATAAGAAATCACTTTCTGGTGAGAACTGCTTTGTGAGGGGGAAAGACCAAGAAAATAATTTAAAATTAATATATAGTTAATCATGGAGGTAAAAGTCTTGGTCTCCTTGTCCTGGGAAATATATATAGGAAAAGTAGAATAATGTGAGATATAAAAAAGTTAATATGTTGATTTGTAGTCAGCTCATAAGAAATTTGATAATAAATCTAGCTCTTTATCTTATTCTATATACTAAGGTTACTTTCTAAGGAATTAACTATCTACACTAATAAAAGACAAATATGCAAATTGACCATACCTTCACTATGCCTTAAGCCATGCCCACCAGCCAATCAGCGACTATATGCAAATTAACCCAACCAAGATGGCGGCCGACAGCCACAGAGTTGGAGCAAGCAGGAGGCTTGGTTGCCCCAATGATGGAGGAAGCTAAGCTTCCCACTTGCCTCGGCTGCTCTGATTTCTGCTCAAAGCAACAAAGTTTCAATTATAGAAGGTAAATAAACCCCAGATACCTGCTTTCAGCCATCCGTGGCTAGCTTCTCTCCCGCCTACCCTGGCTAGCTCTGAGCTCCTCTCAAGGCTACAAAGTTTCAATTATAGAAGGTAAATAAATACCAGAAGAAAAAAAAAGAAGAAAAAAGGAGAGGCTGGGAGCTTCCGTCACTGGGGGGGTTGGCCAGCCTGAAAACGGCCCTCAGCCCCTCACCCAGACTGGTCGGGCACCCCAGTGGGGACCCCCCACCCTAAAGGGGGTGTGGCCAGCCTGAAAACAGCCATCAGCCCCTTACCCAAACTGGCCAAACCTCCATGGGGTGAGGGTCCCCACTGGGGGGGGGGTGTGACCAGCCTGCAAACAGCCATCAGCCCCTCACCCAGGCTGGCCAGGCAACCCAGTAGATCCCCACCCTGATCCGGGACACCCTTCAGGGCAAACCAGCCGGCCCCCACCCATGCACCAGGCCTCTGTCCTATATAATAAAAGGGTAATATGCAAATTGACCCTAACAGCAGAATGACTGGGAATGACTGGTCACTATGACACACACTGACCACCAGGGGGCAGACGCTCAATGCAGGAGCTGCCCCCTGGTGGTCAGTGCGTTCCCACAGCGGGAACTCTGCTCAGCCACAAGCCAGGCTGATGGCTGCCAGTACAGTGGTGGTGGTGGGAGCCTCTCCCGCCTCCTCAGCAGCACTAAGGATGTCCGACTGCAGCTTAGGCCTGCTCCCCACTGGCAAGTGGACATCCCCCGAGGTCTGCCGGGCTGCCAGAGGGATGTCTGACTGCCAGCTTGGGCCCGATCCCCCAGGGAGCGGGCCTAAGTCAGCAGGTGGTCATCCTCCGAGGGGTCCCAGACTGCAAGAGGGCATAGGCCGGGCTGAGGGATGCCCCCCCCCCCCGAGTGCACAAATTTTTGTGCACCGGGCCTCTAGTTTAATATAAAATGAAAACAAGAGAAATAGAAGAACATATGAATGCATATGTGTCTGATCTTGGGATGGAAACAGCATTTCTAAGCATAAAACAATGGAAAACACCACAAAGAAAAAAACACCAGGTGGTAATAAAAACTCTTCTACATATATCATATGTAGATATGCATAATGCATATATTTGATATGAAATGTATACTTAACCATAAAAAAACTAGACAAAGAATAGACATTCTTTTAAAAATATTTATTTTTTAATCCTTACCTGAGGATATGTGTTTTTTTTTTTTATTGTAGAGAGAGGAAGGGAGAGACGGAGAGAAGGAGAGAGTGAAAGAAAAACATTGATCAGTTGCTCCCGTACATGCCCCAACCAGGTATCAAACCCACAACCTAGGTATGTGCCCTGACTGGCACTCGAAGCCACAATCTTTTGGTGTACAGATGACAGTCCAACCAATGGAGCCACCCAACGAGGACAAGAATAGACATTCTTAATATATAATCTGCTCCTATGACTAAGTTAAGTTAAACATCTCAGTAGAAATTGAATAAATTTAAAAGGAAAGAAATATAAGGAGAATTTTAACATCAGTAGTAATAATAGGCAAGCAAATGAATAACTTAATATGCTTAATTTGGCAAATAAAATCATCACGGTTTAAAACAATGCTAGTGTTGGCAGAGGCAGAGTGTCATGGGCACCCTCATTCAATGTTATTGAGAGTAGGATTTGGGACAACTATTTTGTTTATAGAGACTGTATCCTGAGTAACCAGCACAGTGCCTGGCATAATCCATATTCAATATGAATTTGTTGAATAAATGAACTTTTATACCAATCTCTTTGGCAAGAAGCTTTAAAAGCATTAAAATTTCATAGTGTTTTCCATTAATTCTAATTTTTAGGAGTGTATCTGATGAAGAAAACATTTCTGTATAATTTTTAGAAGCTCAGACATTGGAGTTACTAATTAATTTTTCTTAAATAGAAATGTAGGTAAAAGCAAAGGCCAAAGATTATAATTCTCAGTGAATTCACACCATTTGGTAAAGTTACAGAATAAAATTTGTGATGGCATAGGAAATGAGTTAGTTAATCATTACTGTGCTGATTGTGTATTACAACTTAGGGAAGTAAATTCAATTTTATACAGCAAATATATTCTAATAAATACAATTTGCTATAACAACATATAGTGAGTAAATTCAATTTCTTACAACAAACATATAAAACCATATTTGCAGTATTCATAACTTCAAGGACCATAATTATATTCCATAGGTGATGAGAATTTTTGTAGTACTTAAAAACTTTTTGCCTTTCTCAATAATCTAGACAAATTCAATTTCATGCTGACAAGATACAGAACATGTGCAAGTTTCATGTAAACGGGACCTTCAACCCAAACTGCTAATGCTCTCTCCTTGACAGCTTCGTGGAATCTGATTTATAAATTTCTTCAACCTTCTCTCTTCCAACAACAAAGTGGATTGCTAGCCCAATGTTTTATATTCTCAAATGCTTTTATTCTTAAGTTTTCTTACTAACTACTCTACTGATTTATGGCCTATCATTTCAAATGAAGTTGCAAACAAGACAGAATCAAAGCATGAACTTATGGTTTTATAACTCCACAATCTGAAGCATAAATTAATATTTATATGCAAAGATATTTATCAGCATGATAATAATGAAAAGTAATTTAAAACATCAAAATAGAAAAACAAGCCTGGTTGGAGTGATTGAGTTGGTTGAGTGTCTCATCCTGTGCATGGAAAGGTTGCCAATTCAGTCAGGGCAACCTATTGGATCTCTCTCTCTCTCTCTCTCTCTCTCTCTCTCTCTCTCTCTCTCTTTCTCCTTCCCCTTCTCTCTCCCTTCCTCTCTCTAAGCATGTCCTTGAGTGAGGATTTAAAAAATAAGTTAGTTAAAAGTAGAAAAATGATTAAATAAAATGATATGTCCATGATGGAATGCTCTGAAGGCATTTAAATGGTAAGAATATTTAAAGGCATAAAGATATGCTATAATATGTGATTAAAAATAGTGTATGAAATTGTATAAAAAGTGATCTCATTTTTTTATATATGTGGATAAAAAACAGGATGCTGACACATATTACTAAGAGTGATTATCTCAAGGGTGGTGTAGATATGGAGGAATTTATTTAGTTTAATTTATTATTTACTTTTTGTATATCCCAAAATGTTTCCTATGAGAGTGTAGTACTTTTAGAATTGTAATTTTTTAATATTTTTAAAATTGTCACTAATAAGTTTATCTTAGGTATATAAATTAGGATAGACCATGATGAAAATAAGAGTCCTAAAGTAAATATGAACAATAATTATATTTTTATTAAAATTGAAATTAAATATAAGGAAAGTTTATATATTGGTAACAGCCACTACATCATCATTTACATCTTAAAAATACAGAGATATCTGGAATTGACATAAAAGATCATTTACATCTATTTCTCTATTTTGTGTTCTCCATTTTGCCTCCCCCAAATTGGATTATTTCACTTAGGGCATTGCACTGAGTTCACCTCACTCACCTTTTGATAAAGTAATGGACTCTAGTTTAGGACTCTGGCTGATGCAGAGGCTTTCTAGGGTCAAGTACGAATCTGTAAAATAAGGACAAAAAGATTTACATACATAAGCATACTGTTATACACACAACAGGTGCAAATCACAGGGTTTGGGTTAGGAAGGGGAGAACAGAATTTTTAAAATCACAACCTGCCTCAAGAAAATGAGTTTAGTGCAGAGGACATGCTTGCAACAGAATGAAGCACTTTGCATAGCAGAAATGTTACAGAAGCAATACATTTCACATGTGGAGGCCTTTCACCATCCAGTGAAATTTTTTATGTGGATTCAGAAAGTAAGGGAAGGAAGAAAATGTATGGGCAAGGGTTTTGCAGTTTTGAAACCCAGGGAAAATGAGAAAAATGATAATAGAAATAATAAACTGTTGCAGTGCTTATCTTGTGTGAGGTACTCTCTTAGCACTTTATATCTACTCATACAGGGTGGGGCAAAAGTAGGTTTATAGTTGTATGTGAAACACAGTTTATTCTTGTATTATTTATTAATTATTATTATTTTCCCATACAAACAATTGTAAACCTACTTTTCCCCAACTCTGTATATGCAGTGGGAGATGAAGTGGAAAGGTAGGGGGTACTAGGTAACAAACCCTATGCTCCAGAATAAGAGTATTGGTAGGAGGGGAGTGTCATGGAGGCTGCTGGGTAACACTGGGAAGTCAAAGCTCACATGTTCAGTATCATCTCAGCCCTTTATAAACCCTGATCCTGGACAAGTCTTTTACCCTCTTAGATTCCTAATATATTAACCTGTAAAATAAGTATAATGATACTGATGGGACAGTGGACATTATCCATCCAATAACTATGAAAGTGCTTTGAAAGCTATATAAGTCTATACAGACTTTAAGTGTTATCATTACTACGATTATCTGACCTTTGATTTAATAAAATAAACTAGGACCAGTTTAAAGAACAGATGGAAGAGATTAGAAGCAAGGTCAAATTTGGATGTTGCTGCCATAGTCTAGTATGAGAGAATAGAGGCTTAAGACGGAGAGTAGAGTACAGAGAAGAGAGGAAAGAATAGGACTTTAAAGACCATGTGGTGCACCCAGTGCGGGGAGGTTGAAGAGGTTCAGGACCACTGGAGCCAGAAGAGGTAAGAGTCTCATCCAGGAGCATAAGATTAATATTTGCAAAGGCTTCTGATAAAGCAGGATAGGGAAAAAGTCCACGCTGTTAGATTTGGCAATGATATTGTGATTTTTAAGAAAGCATTTTAGTAAAGTTATGTGAATAGAAACTACACTAGCAGTTAAAGTGAAAATGAATGATAAAGGATAGAAGAATTAAGGGATAAGTGTGTTCAGAGAAATGAAGAGGAAAAAGGCAGAAAGGCAGAGTTAAAGAATGGTTATTTAGAACTGGAGAGCCTTTAGCATATTTGTAGATGAAGAAAGCAGCCAATAGGGAAGATAAGAATGAAGGTATGAGGAGGGAAAGTGAAGAGATTAACCAAAGAATTTATATGCATCTGTGCATAACCCATGGGCACAGACAATAGTGCCATGAAGGCCTGGGTTGGGGGGGGGGGTGCAGGTGGAGGGCTTTAATGGTGAAAAAAAGAGGACATCTATGATACTTTTAACGATAAAGATAAATTTTAAAAAGATAATGAATGTAAAGAGTTTAGCAAAGGATTTAGCATGTTATAGCCTCTCAGTAAATGGTAGCTATTATTATAAGTTTGGCACTGAACTTCTGATAGTTTGGGCTGCAAATGCAAATTACATTTTCAGTACCAGATTGAGTATTAGATAGAAGGGCATAGGACAAAAACAAAACAAAACTAAAAAGCTAAAAAAAGAGTGGAGGTAATGAAAAATGAGAGAAGTAATGAGGCAAGTTCTGGGAGTTATGCAGGTTGAAAAGTTATAGGTTGGAAGGCCAGTGTTGGAAAGGGCCAAGGTCATTATTCTTTTCAGAAGGAAAAGAAGAGAAAATTGTTAATGGTCTGAAGACAGTTTTAGGTGAAAAGAGAATAGGCCCTATAGGAGAGAGCCTTTGTCATTTCAGGGCACTTACTCTGTAATCAGAGCTGAGTAAAGGGAATGAACTTGGGAAAAACCAAGGACTAGAAATAGGTAGGAAGGTTACTAGGAGAAAAATCAATGGAATAGGGCAAGAAAAATACTATGAAAATTAAGGTAGAATTTGAAAATTATGAATAGAAAGTATATTTGTTATGTTTCTAGATCTTCCCCATAATAGCCTGTTCCAGAGTGCTTATTATCATCCTGAAATGTAAAATGCCATGTACACTAATAACCAACTGTTTCTCAGGAGTCTGCTGGCCTTTAGTTTATGGCTTCCAGTGCATCTTTTTTATTTTATGTTTTGTACTCTTTAGCTGTGTGTTATGCCAACCCCAATGCCAGACATTTTTATTGGTTGAATTTCCAAATGTATTCAGGCTAACATTGTGGAAATTTGTAGCTTGTCAGGCAAATTGGAAATACCTCTCCATGAAATTTCTAAAGTTGAAATTCCTGGCATGCATTGTATTTTCAAGTAATTTCTTCACTCATTATCCAAAAGAGATGTGGAAAATTACCACAGAAGGGAGGCTATACTGTAAATTATCACTTAAAATTTTCCTTGTTCTCTCTGGATTTCATGTCACATTTTAGTTTCCAAACTCTTGCCCTTGGGGCAAATGGAAGCATTGCTGATTTACTTTGTCATTTCGTGTGCTGCCAACGCAGATGGTATGTAATATTGCTGTCTAATTTGGCCAATAATCCTGTTTCTCATAGGTCCTTCACATATCACTCAAAGCCAGGGATATGAATGTTGCCTACTTCCTCAACTAAGTATCTTCTTAACTGCTCAAAGACAAATTCCTTGTGATTTCCAAAACAAAAATTCTATTTTATAGAGATGCTGGTCTCTCTCTCTGAGATGATATTTCTTCAAGGAAAATTTCTATACACCCTTAAAGCATAGTTTAAGTATCTTCTCCCCTGTACTTTTCTTCTGATATTCAACCTCTACCCCACCCTAATCAAAGTTGAATTTTCTTTTATTTAAACTGATCATTTTATATGATCTAGTTGAGTGCTTCCTGAACTGCACTGCAATTATTTAACATTTGAATGCTCTATAGGCAGTGAGATCTTTGAGAGCAAAAATGTATTTCATACATCTTTGAATCTTTAATGTTTAACAATTGGTGGATACTCTATTATTATTTCTTTTAATTGAGTGAATGCTATAACATTCACTTAAGTGTGTTCTACAGAAAACAGATCCTACAAATTTTCCATGAAAAAAATATTCTGTGGTCTTGAATATGTTTGTAAGATATTGAATACCCCCCCTTGGTGATTTAGTATGTTAAAGACTGAGAAATCTTATAGACAAGCCTTATTTTTACTTAACCAGGTATCTCCGAAACTTTCAATCAGGTAATACCTAGTAACACCCTAGAGAAATAGAGCAGGGATTGCTGAACATTTTCTATAAAGGGTCAGATAGTGAATATCGTAACCTTTGAAAGCCATCAATCTGTGTTGGAGCCACTTAATTTTATTGTTGTAGCAGAGTTGCCTGAGAAAAGCAGCTATGCATAATCCATAAACAAATGAGCATGGATGTGCTTCAATAAAATTGTATTTACAAAAGGAGCATGAGGATTTGACTTTCAGGTTGTTTAATTGCCAACCTTTGAATAAGAATTTTAAAAACACACATTGGAGATAACTTAGTTGCTTTGAGACACATAAATGACAAAATCATTCTTAACCAATTTTCAAATTCCTAACTTAAAAACATAGTATTTGAGCCTGGCCGGCGTGGCTCAATGGTTGAGCATCAACCTATGAACCTGGAAGTCATAGTTTGATCCCCAGTCAGAGCACATGCCCAGGTTTTGGGCTCGGTCCCTAGTTAGGGGTATGCAGGAGGCAGCCGATCAATGATTCTCTCTCATCATTGATGTTTCTATCTCTCCCTTCCTCTCTGAAATAAATAAAAATATATTTTAAAAAACACCAACATAGTATTTAAGAGGTCTGAAAAGTTCTTCCTCTTGACCATATTATGTTTCAACCAGCTTCATATTTTCATAAAATTAGGTTGTTTAGCCAGGTGCATGCTTATCCAGGCTAACTCAAGGTCATATTTCTAGTGAAATTAATTTTCTCAGAACTTTCCCCTTAGACTAGAGGCTATGACACTGTCCTTTCTAAAGTGGAAACAAAACATCTCTATGAACAGACTAAGGCTAATGTTCTAAGGAGACCTTAGGATGCCTCTCTTTTCTAAATAACACATACACAATATCAGAGGAATTTTTGAAGATAAAGCCTTAGGTGAAGCCTTCATACATTGCAATGATTTAAATTTCTGGTAAAGCAAGATGAAAAGAAAGCCTGGTGCAGAGAAGGATTTTGGGTAGGTGGGATAGTTTTGTCAAAGCAAAGCACATAGTGCTATGTCTGCAGTGATTAAGCACTGACCCAGTCACAAGGAAGGAAGGTCTCCAGTTAGGGCACAGATCAAATTAATTTGACCAAACTAAAATCAGCAATTCAATTGTATTGATCAAGTTGTGTTCCTAAATCATTTTTTTTCTTGGATATGTATCCCTTAAATATTTATGGTCAGTTATTCAGGCTCCTACATACTTATTATCTTTAATTTGTAAATCAAAGGTATAAATCAATACCTCTGCTTTTCTAAAGACTTTTTTAGGTCTCTTATGGATCTTTTTATTGAATGTACATCTTTGTTACCCTGAGTTTCCCCAAATTAAATGTAATATTCTAGGCTTACACAAAGATGGGCCATTATTTTGTGGGCTTATGATATGTTTTTTGTTTATTTGGGTTCTGAGCAGCAATGGCCTTTACTTCAGTGCATTTCTCACTCACATTGATCTAATTTGATGTTCCAAATCACCTCTGAATCTCTTTCTCATAATTAACTTTCTAGTCTCTCCCTGCTTCAAAACTTAGGATATGTACTGCTGAGGGGAACTCAAATACTTTGTTTCCAAATTTTGTGATCCCCATCTAATATTTGTATTTTTAAACAGTAAACTGATTTAAATTGTTTTCTGCCTGGAATTCTAATTTTTCTCAGGGCTTGTTTATTTCTTTCTGTTGACAATACTTATTGTCCCTCTTTCATTAAACCATAAATTCCCCATCTTGGGACCCACCTGTGGGCAGAGGTGGGTCATAGACCAGACTAAGCTCATTCATGGCGATCAGGATGAAGGCATGACTAGAGAATGAGAGGCAGTCTAATCTGCTCTTGCAATGCAGTGATACCATCCCCTTGTGAAAAGGCGTTATATCTCAGGTGCTGACCAGTCATATTTTTTCTTTTTTTCGTATGAGAGTTCCACACTTTTCACTTCAACACTCTGCTGCCTCCTCATTAGGATGGGAGTGGAAGACTCAACTTTTCCTTTATAGAAAGAGAGGAGAGTGAGACAAGTGCACAGTCTAACGACAAACTATGTTTCCTTCTGGATATCTTGCCTTGGCCGTTAAGTGATTTTCGAATAGCCTTCTGTGGTGTCTGCATTGAAATCATTTTCCAGACCTGAATTCCAAAAGTTTCCCCACTTCATGTTCACCCAAGGTATAGTTGCAAGGTGGTGAGAGCACCTGATTAGCTCCACAACACGGGATCAGGCACTTAATTTGCTGGGCTTCAGTTTTCCATCTGTGACATGATCTCTAACTTTCTGCCTACAACTGTAGAACAATTGCTCCTCTTCACCTTCTGCCTTGTTTGAAAATGTGATATTTGTCACATTCCTCTCCTACTTGTTAGACCCTTGACTAACTGCCTTTTTTTGTCACGACTTAGCCTGCCATGTTCATCACTGTTTTTAAAACCCTCCTCCTGGCATGTGACATCATTAAGTTGGCGACATAGGTTGTTCCTGACATCAGTTCCCATCACAAGATCAGCTAGCAACTATCCATAGACAATACATCATTATTAAAGTCTCAGAATGTGGGGTGAGGCAGAAGCATCCTCCTAATCAAGAAGGACCACATTAGAAGGGTAAAAGAAGTGGCTTCATTTTGACCACAGCACCCCTCCTCCAGGTCACTGCACCAAAAGGGGCCCCCTGTGCCTATGGTCTCTCCAACGGGAAAAAGAAACCAAGGTGGACATCCAGCTTTCCCAACAGTGTGGAACACTCCCTGGGAGGTTTAGTTGGGTCTCATCGCAAGAGGATCACTGGGGGAATCTGCAGAGCTCAACCAGATAGTGACACAGAGTGGGTGGTACTTAGAGCAAGCACACTAGGATCTTGGTGGGCTGCATTCTTATTCAAGGCAGCACTCGAGCAGGTATGACCATCGTCAGAGCCAAGCTGATGGCCTTGTATAGCCAGGGAGCTCAGTTGCATTTCTACACACTACTAGTAACAACAAACTCTCTGAAAAAGTAATAAAGAAAGCAATCCCACTTACAATACTATCAAAAACAATAAAATACTCATTAGTAAATTCAACCAAGGAGGTGAAATATCTGTGCATTAAAAGCTACAAGACATTGAAAGAAATTGAAGCAGACAAAAATAAATGAGAAGATATCTTGTGTTCACAGATCAGAGGAATTATTATTGTTAAAATGTCCATACTACCCAAAGCCATCTATAGATTCAATGAAATCCCTATCAAATTAAGGATTTGAACTGTGCCATAACTGATATAAATTTCACAGACATATAAAAACAATTCTAAAATTTATATGGAACCACAAGTGACTCTAAATAGCCAAAGCAATCTTGAGAAAGAAGAACAGAAGCTGGAGGCATTATACAACCTGATTTCAAACTATACTACAAAGCTATACTAAGCAAAACACTGGAATAAAAACAGACACATGTATCAATGGAACAGAATCAAGAGCTCAGAAATAAACACTCCTGTGTATAGGACAATTAATATTACAAGGGAACCGGACTACTCACTAGGGAAAAGAATAGTCTCTTCAATAAATGTTGATGGGAAATTTGATAACCACATGCAGAAAAATTAATATGAACCATCTTACACCACTCACAGAAATTAACTTGAAGTTGATAAAAACTTAAAAATATAAAACCTGAAACCGTGAAATTCCTAGAATAAAACAGGGAAAAACTTCTTGACATCAGTCTTGGCAATGATTTTTTTCAATATTACACTAAAAACATAAACAACAGAAGCAAAAATCAATAAGCAGGACTATATCAAACTAAAAAGCTTCTTTCTGCACAGCATAAAAAAAAGATCTACCAAATGAAAATCTAACCTATGGAAAAATATTTATAAATCATATATGATAAGGTTAATATCGAAATAATAAGAAACTCATACAACTCAATAACAAAAACCAATAATCCATTAAAAATGGACAAACAACCTGAATAGACATTTTTTCAGAGAAGTTATACAAATGGCCAATGGCTACATGAAAAGGAGTTCAACATCATTAATCATCAGGGAAAGGGAATAAAAATCACAATGAGTTATCCTTTCACAGCTGTTTGAATGGCTATTATAAAAAAGACAACGGGTAACATGCTCTATGGAGGATATGGAGAAAAGGGAAACTTTGTGTACTGTCAGTGAGAACGTAAATTGGGGCAGTCACTATAGAAAACAGCATGGCAGTTCCTCAAAAAATTAAAACTAGTACTACTATATGATTCAACAATCCCCCTTCTGGGTATATATCTGAAGAAAATGAAATCATATCTTGAAGAAGAGTCTCATTCCTATATTTACTGCAGCATTATTTACAACTAGAGGCCCGGTGCATGAAATTCGTGCACTTGGCATGGGGGGGGGGGGGGGCCTCAGCCGGGACTGCACCCTCTCACAGTCTGGGAGTCCTCAGGGGATGTCTGACTGATGGCCATCAGTCAGACATCCTTAGTGCTGCCGCAGAGGCGGGAGAGGCTCCCACCACCGCTGCTGAGCTAGCCAGCCATGAGCCCAGCTTCTGGCTGAGCGGCACTCCCCCTGTGGGAGCACACTGACCACCAGGGGACAGCTCCTGCATTGAGCGGCTGCCCCCTGGTGGTCAGTGCATGTCTTAGCGACTGGTTGTTCTGCTGTTCGGTCAATTTGCATATTAGCCTTTTATTATATAGGATAGCTGAGATATGGAAACAACCTAAGTGTTTCTTGATGAATGATTAGTAAAATATGATACACACATAATATACATATTATATAGGGTGTCCCAAAACAGGTATATACACTTTAATAGCTGATAACTCCCTTAATTCTCACTCCTTTTCAAATTTAACTGATTTAAAATAATGAGTGAAGCCAGACTGTCTTGAACAAAGAAAATTTATCCACTTGACTTTTTTTATGGGGATATATAATAAAGTTTATGGTACAAAACCAGCAACAGTTGAGAATTAAAGGTGCACAAACACCGAATAAAATGATTCTTCATGTTTGCAATTCCATATCTATATCTATATCTATCTATATCTATATCTATATCTATATCTATATCTATATCTATATCTATCTATATCTATCTATCTATATCTATATCTATATCTATCTATATCTATCTATCTATATCTATATCTATATCTATCTATATCTATCTATCTATATCTATATCTATCTATCTATCTATCTATCTATCTATCTATCTATCTATCGACTATGTATATATTATTCAGCCATGCAAAAGAAGTTAATCTTGCCAGTTGAGACAACATGGATGAAACTTGGGGACATTATGCTAAGTGACATAAGTCAGAGGAAAACAATGTATGATCTCATATGTGGAATCTAAAATACAAAACTTATAGAAACAAATTAGATTGGTGGTTGCCAGGGGAGGCAGAATGGGAGAAATGAGTGAAAGTGATCAAAGAATACAAACTTCCAGTTAGTAGATAAATAAATTTTGGGAACCTAATGTACAACATGGTGACTACTACTAATACTGTATTATAAAGTGGCTAAAATAGTAGATATTAAAAGTTCTCACCCCTCCAAAAGGTAAATGTGAACAATGGATGTGCTAACAGACTTCATTGTGGTAATCATTTCAATATATATATGTTAAATTTACACTGTTATGTCTCAAAAAAGCTGGAGGAAAAAAAGCCCTCTTTTTGCTTCATCCACCCTCAATAAGAATTCATCTCATGGGCATATTCTTTGGGTCCTTATTCTATACTGAGACTTTCCTATTCATTGAAATATTAGACTTCAAAATCACCACAAAGAAAGAAAGTGAAACAGAAAAGTAAAGAACTAGACAACATTAAATACAAACCAAAACGTGAAACTTATTTTAAAATTTTCTGGCTTCAATGTCTTTATACCAGAGATGTTTTGGAACTTGTACTGGAAACTCCAAGAGGCCAGGATTTTATGTTGTATTTTATCCAAATAGTCAAGAAGAAAAAGTCTGATGGTTTGGAAAAATATAATTTTAAGCTGTGAGAAATCTAGCATATAGAAATAGAGCAAAATATGGTCACCTAGTTTCAAAGAGGTGGAAAATATAGTTTTAATGTCAGGTTGCAGTATCTTGGAATAAAATTAAGGTACAACTAAGAAAGAAATTGAAAGGGGAATTGGGTATGTCAACATAAGAAACATTAAAACCTGTGAATAATTTTTGTGAGATTATTTGAGCCCAACTATCGGCAAATCCTGGGAAGCAGAATTTCAATGGATTAAGATAATGCTCTGGAGAATGGCAATTTTGCACCTTGTTTTATACATTACAATCAAAGGAGGAGACTTAAGTGAGTTCCATGAAATTCATTGGTCATAGATAGGGAGGCTGGAGAAAGCAAAGCGGGGAAACCTGGGATTGGATAAAAAGTAAAGTGATAGACACACACTTCTTTACTTAGATGGGTACAGGATAGTTAGCAGTCAGCAATGAACTCAGTAACAATGAGGGGATTTATGGTCTCTGCAGAGTGGTGCCTGTGCTTTGAAGCGTTCAGAAAAAAAGAAAAATTACTTTGACATTCCAAGGATATGTTATCATAGACTCCAAAAGACAATTGAAAGGTTCAGTTAAGGTAAAGATTGACCTTTGTCAGGGAAGATACCTAGGGCATGACTACCCACCATAAGCTGCTTTTAGTTTAAAAAGTTTTCATTTCAGACCACCCTTTGTGGTTACTTTAGATCTCTGAATTTGCAAGGCCGCCATGCAGGCCTCCCCTGAGCTAGTCAGTTTAACATGTGGCTCCTTTTCATCCATAGGTAATATCTATCAGACTCTTTCATATCACAAAAATAATTTAATTTACTGCTAATTTTTAAGGTGTAGGATGCAAATATTAATATAATGACAATTCTGAACTAGAGATACTATTGGCTATAATCATCAGTTACTGTGTGTCCAAATGCTCTCCAAGGGAGTAATAAAATACATGGTATATTTTCACTAATTATAATGAAAACTATTCTGATGGTCTTTACAGGTGTTTTTTTTTTAAGTTTTATGATGAAGGGAACAGTTATAAAACAAAATATTTTAAGTTGGTCTCTTGCACAGAAGACACCAGATTTTTCTTTTATAAATTTTGTTTAATAGAGAAAGGAATCCAATAACCTTAGTTCATAAATATTTATTTCTTATTTTCCTCACTATGTCTTATATTTGTTCCCTATTTAGAACTTTGTGAGTACTTTGTTTTGACATTAGTGAATGATATTTAATATGGAAACATCCACCAAAAGAACATTACCCCACTGTGAAATCAAGAAAAATCTCACCCCAAAGCAAAACTCTGAAAATTTCCTTTTTTTTTTACTCTAGCCTACTCCCATCTAACAGAGCCTAAAAATATAGGCTGAAAATCATAGGAAATAAAGATTTACCTCCATGCAAATGTATTATATGCATGTATTTACATAATTTTAAACTTCCCACTTATTTAAAATAGAACAAAGCTTTGGAAAGCAAAACCCTCTGCTCTCCATTTCCCTTTAATGTACTCTAATTTTTTAAAAAATGTATTTTTATTGATTTCATAAAGGAAGGGAGAGGGAAAGAGAGATAGAAACATCAATGATGAGAGAGAATCATTGATCGGTGCTGCCTGCACACCACTGGGGATGAGCCCGCAACCCTGGCATCTGCCCTGACTGGGAATTGAACCTTCTGGTTCAGTGTGACCTTCTGGTTCATAGGTTGACACTCAATCACTGAACCACGCTGGCTGGGCTGATGTACTCTGATTTTAATGGAAATCAATGATCAAGTATATTTTCCATATAATAGTAGTAACATTCTATGATAAAATTTGGGGAAGAAACATCAACGAGAGAGAGACGCATCAATTGGTTGCTTCGTCAAGGGATCAAACCTGCAACCCAGGTACCTACCCTTGACTGGGAATGGAACCCGTGACCCTTTAGTTCCTGGGCCAGTGCTCTAACAAGTGGACACACCAGGCCAGGGCTAGAGGTGACTTTTTAGTGTTCACTGTTTAGTGTCCATGTTCAAAGATGATCTTGTAAATTTAATGTTGTTTTATAGGTTGCCACTAGAGGGCATCACTTTTTATTTTACATAAGGGGAAGTTATAACTTGAAAATACTGTCCTATTAACTTAAAATAATATTTTCCTAAGAGGACTTAATCCTAGTGAAAGGAAACTTGGTTATGCTTTCAAGATTTAAGTTCTAATCCAAGTGCTTTCACTATATTGACTGCTTTTAAATTTAGTTCATGTTTCTGATCTCTTTTTAAATTTATGTTACTCCCCACCAAAGAAGAATTCCATAAAATGGAATACATACTTATTTTTTATTGATCATCTGTTTTGTTCTAAAAAATTCTTTATCTCCATGTTCTTTCTTCCAACACACACAAGTATGGATGTGTGTGTGTGTGTGTGTGTGTGTGTGTGTGAGGGAGGGGGGGGAGAGAGAGAGAGAGAGAGAGAGAGAGAGAGAGAGAGAGAGAGAGAGAGAGAGAGAGAGGAATGTGTATAAACTTTGGGAGGAAAAGATGAGGTGCTTATAAGTGCAATGCAGTGTAGTATCTTATTAATGTGGAACTTTAATCTTGCACATAAATGATTGATTTGGCTGCTTTCCTTTAGAATTATATCACTTCATACCCTAATTCTAGTCATTTTAATATTACATTTCTTCCAACTAATATACAACCGACCCTGATATACAGCTGACCAAGGACAAATGAGCATTAGATTAGAAATATAAATCTAAAAGTCTAAAGATAATTTTTTCATGCTTTTCCTAGAGATAAAAGCTTCTTTATTAATTTTTGACACTGAGAGTAAAATACGATCTTACTAACTTGGGTGGAATCCAGAGAGAATAGAAAGCTTGATCATGTATTTTAAAAAATTCCCAGTTCAAATACTGACTGTTGCCTGATGTTGGACTTTTCCAAGGAGGGAAAATAGACCGAGGTGTTAGCAGGGTCAGGTACAACAGTGCGCTCTGAGGAGGGCTGGTAGGAAAATGCTGTAATGATAACCAGTCACCTTCCTTGGATAAGGTGATCTGTAGTCTGCTGAACTATTACGCAGGCCACACAGTAAGGAAGTCTCAGGCCTCCTGCACATATGGGATTCTGTCATGTGTTTACATCTGATATAACTGGTAATACACTGCCCAGCCTCCCAGCTGCAGGTAGAAAAAAGTGATAAATTCTAAATTTGAAAAATAGAGAACAGCATTTGGATTGCTAGATCCAACTTTGTTTCCGGTCATACAATTTTGAAATAAATAATTTGCACATCCCTAACTTGTTAACAATTAAGGTTGTATAATTTTAGTGAATTTGACTATTGAACTTCTGCTTTCATTCATTTCCTTCTGTCTTATTAAAATACATACCATTTTATATTGAAAATTACATTTTTGTGTTTTAATCTGAGGCTCTTACCAACCAGTTCAGCTGAAAAGCAAATAGGTTGGTTCTAATTTTCTGTGTTCTATAAATGTTTTATTTATCAGCCACATTTCAACTCTAGTAAATGCCTTTTTCCTAACAAGGTTATATGTGGGGATTTGCTTTATTGGAGGGTATGCCCAGGTTTCCTCAGACCAACATATGTGACACGTTTACTTGATGATAACTTTGAAAAATTTCTCTCAAAGCTCTGGTTAATTGTTTCTAACTTCAACATCAGTTAAACTTCCCAATTTGTTTCATTTTTAATTCTATTGTGGATTCCATTAATATCTCACATGAGTGTGAATAAAAAGACAGATACTATATTTAACACTGAAAAGTTAGCACTGAACTCTTTTATGTCCATATCTAAAAACGTCTTAGATTCTTTGGCTTATCACGAATCTTGCCTAATGCTAGGACAATTTTTGAATCAATGTAGATGTCAATCTAAGTTTAGCCTCCTGGAGATTTTAATTCATAGTCACATTTATCATCATTAGCCTTGTGTGTTTGATCAGTCTTGACATGGTTTCATTGCAATTCAAAGTTTTTAGTTCAACTCTGTAGGGCATTACCTATAAATGTTTGATGCTTTTTAAAATACTCTTAACATGTTTTTAGACAGGCACTTTGTAAAATGAACGTTCTCATCTAGTAGCCAGATAGCTGTGAAATAATACAACAGTTAAGTGACTGTTTAATAACACAGTAGCAATATACTATTATGCACTCTTGCTTACCTTATATTTAGGGTGTAATTATTTATGTTTAAGGTTAAGAGCAGCACTTACTTTCATACTTGAGCAGCTCCATAATGGAGCATGGAAGAAGAGTTATTCCTCAGTCACAGTCTTAATCGGTGTATGGCGCCTTTAAAAATCTGCAACCCAATTCACAGGTCAATATGCCTGTTAGGCTTCAAAGAAAATGAAGAGTTGGTCTAATTTACCAGTTTCCTGATATAGTAGCTAAATTTTAGAGCTCTCTCATATTTGCAGATTCTAAAAGCATTTGCAACTGTTATGCCTTTCTCTCTATGGCTTTATAATCTGTCTGATTTTTAAATTGTACATTACTCATTGTGTAGTCAACTTTAATAAAAGGTGCACATGCCTGAAAGAGAAAGCAAATTATTTTCATTAGGGCCAGCTAGACTGTGATAACCAAATAAATAACACATTTTAATGGAACACCAATCATTTCCTTAGTCAAACAAACCACCCCAGATATTCTGTCCGTAATGTCAAAATAAGACTTTGCAGACAATGATTGCTCATAGACTTCTCTTCCCTTCAACTCTCATGTTCTTGTGTTGAATTTATGCATGTACTAGTAGTCATCTCTTGGTTGTTTACCAAAGGACTGTAATGAGAAGATTGAAAAGCTTTGGGATGCATCCTCATCCCCTGGTTCTCCAACATCAGCTACCATTGACCATCCACTGAGATAGTTCCTGGGCTACTGACAACAGGGAAATATCAGCAGGAAGAGTTGTCCTGCTGGCATGGTCCTAACCAGTGTGTGGCTCTTCTTAAAGCCTTCAACCCAGCTTACAGATCAATACACCAGTTAGGCTTCAAAGAGAATGAAGAGTTGGAAATTACAAATGCTTCCGTTTTTATGTCCCTGCTTGCCTTGAACTAGCTGGGATTACAGGTAGTGAGTTACTAATCATTCTGATATTCAAGCATGATCTGAATCATATTCTATAGATGCTTTAGAAATGGTTTCTTTATTGGGTGTCATGTTAACTACCAGATATAAATAATTATATATTTTAACAATTAATTCTACTTTTCAAGATACTTCCATGTAATTTTTCCACTTGTTTTCATAAAAATGTGGGAAAAGGCTGCACAGTAGGGATTGTAATTTATTTTTCTCTTCATGTCAAATGACATGCTCAAGGCCAATATTAGGGGATGAAAATGACACTGAGATCCTGATCTTCTGATTACTATTTCTCTCAGATGCTATTTATCATGTGTTTTCCTGCATCAGGACATGTACTTTAGAAATATAATCTGATTGAATCCTCTCAATTTTACAGAATCCAGTGCTCTCTCTAACAGCTTCCCTCCAAAGTTAAAAGTTGATGAAGCAACAATTACAAATGTTATCTTAGGTTATCATTTCTTTTTAAGTGCTGAGTTGATAACTCTCACCCCCTTTCTCTACTTTGAGATCAATTCAATTTCTTATTTTAAAAAATTACAGGCTTTTGTGTTTATTTCTACTTCATAATAGCAATTGTTAAAATTCACATTGTATACACCCATTATTTTGCTCTAAACCAATTAGAGGAAAGACCAATAGACAATTATCTGCACCACAATATGTCATACAGATAAATTATAGACCACACAAGGCTCTGGTAGCATGCTGTCCTCTCAACAAAAGACAGAAGTTACTGGAGTTGGAGACAGAAAAGAAATACATTGGTTATGTGCCAAGGGATATATTTACAATATAATGGTTTGTAGGTCTCAGTGAAATACTTGAAAGGCAAAAAAAGACATGAAAAATTTACTTTCTTGTTTACTTCTACAGTAGGTTATTAAATGACAAAATACCTCCTAATGGTACAATGGCTGGTTTTCTCTGCATGAGTGAAGGGCCTATACATTCAACTACAGCTCCATAACAGACACATTCATGCAATTTTGAGCCAAATTGCAGCCTCTCACCCCCAGCAAAAAATAAAAATCTAGAAAATATACTTCCCAAAATATGAGATCTTCATTTGACATGATAGCAAGAACATTTAGGTTCTGAGTTACAGTAGCAGGTAAAATTGAATTTGCTCTTTGATCCCAAGCAAGTAACCTAGCTTCTTAAAATTCTTAGGCTGTTTTCAGATTGGATATTCTATGATGATTCATTGTGTGATAACAATGCTTAGAGTTTTCTCTGCTCTTCTTGTGACTGCATAATTTTCATTTTTGAAATGAATAAAATTGCCTCTATTAATCATAATTAAGAAACATTATGTTTTGAATAAAGACCAAATTCTCTTAAATTAGTGAATTAATAATTATCTGTCTGTTTCTGTTTTAGAAAATTATATATTTATTTCAATTAAATAAACTTTATGCCTTAATCCAGAGAGGTTCCGTATGAAAAGATTTACTGAAGTTGGCTTTCTGGCTGTGAATTGAAGAATGAGAAATTTAAACATACTAGAAGTCAAACCTGGTTTGATTTATTGAAAACCATTAAAACTAAAGACACATGATTTTAAGAAATTGAAGAAATAATTATCTTTCAAATTGACTTCTAGAAGTAGAACTGTAATAGAAGAACTCATGCATTTATTGAATATTCTTCCTCAGCTTTAGGTTTTAGATCCATTCTATCCTTAATTTTGAGGTGCTCTCAACATTATTGAAGAGGCAAAAATGGTCAGGAGACTTTGGTACAAACTAATTTACATAGACATTCTTCCTCCATCTCACTTGGTAAGGAAGAACAGCTGGACTCAGTTATATTTGAATGAAAAGAGTTTTTCATAAAATATTTTTGAGCCCCAGTAATTAGGCTTCTGTTTTTTTCTGTGTTCTTGGTATTTCTACAGTTGCATTAATCTAACTTCTTCCCCAACTCTGTACTCCAATTCCCATTTTATAAATCAGTTGCCCCCAGACTAGTTATCTACAAAGAGCAAGATATTAGTCATTTCCAGAATTTTATTTGAAAAATCTATTTTCTTATCATTAAAGAAGCAAAATACACATTAAAATTTTTAAAGTTGGCAACTCAAAGCATACAAACAGATCTTTGACACTCTCAAATATGAATATACTAGAGGCCCAGTGCACAAAATTCGTGCACTGGGGGGGGGGTCCCCTCAGCCCAGCCTGCACCCTCTCCAATCCAGGACCCCTTGGTGACATCCCTCTCACAATCTTGGATCGCTGGCTCCTAATCACTTACCTGCCTGCCTGCCTGGTCACCCCTAACTGCCCCCCTTGCCAGCCTGATTGCCCCTAACTGCCCCCCTGCCAGCCTAATCACCCCCAACTGCCCCTCCTGCTGGCCTGGTCACCCCCAACTTCACACCCCCTGCCAGCCTGGTTGCCCCTAACTGCACCCCCCCCCCGACCAGCCTGTTTGCCTCTTACTGCACCCCCTGCTGGTCTGGTTACCCCCAACTGCCCCCCCTCGCCAGCCTGGTTACCCCTCACGGCGCCCCCGCCAGCCTGGTTGCCCCACACAGCCTGCTTGTTCAGTCATTTGGTCATCTTTCGCTAACCCCCTGCCGGCCTGGTCGTTTGGTAGCCATCTTGTGAGGGTGTGAGGGTTAATTTGCATATTACCCCTTTATTATATAGGATAAACTAAATAGTTTACATGACATATTTGGACTTAATCATTTAAACATGTTTTCAATACCAAGGCTGATGATTAAAATGAAAGAGATCATTCAGATGTTTGAATAAAATAAATATAATAACAAAAGTTCAAATGAAATTTATAAATTAAGGTGCCAGTTCTTGCCTATAAATTTGCATCCAACAAAGATGGGGCAAGAGATGGCTCTACTTTTTTTTCAATTACAGTTTACTTTTGTATTAGTTTCAGGTGTACTGCATAGTGGTTAGAAATCATATACTTTACACAGTGTCCCTCCCCCCAATAATTCCAGTATCTATCTGACACCATACATAGTTTTTACAGTATTATTAACTATATTCCCTATGCTATGTTTTATATCCCTTTATCTATTTTGTAATTATCAGTTTGTACTTCTTAATCCCTTCACCTTTTTTATCCAGTCCCCTGCCCCCACCTCCTCTGGCAACCATCAGTCTGTTCTCTGTATCTCTGAGTCAGTTTCAACTTTGTTTATTTTATGCTTTAGATTTCACATATAAGTGAAGTCATATGGTATTTATCTTTCTTTGATTGACTTATTTCACTTAGCATAATACCCTCTAGGTCCATTCATGCTGTCGCAAATGGTAAAATTTCATTGCTTTTATGGCTGAGTAATATTCCCTTGTATATATGTACCTTCACATTTTTACCAACTCATCTATTGATGGGCACTTGAGTTGCCACCATATCTTGGCTACTGTAAATAACACTGTAATGAACATGGGATGCATATGTTATTTTGAATTATGTTTTGGGTTTCTTCAGAAATATAACCAGAGGTGGAATTGTTGGGTCATAAGACAGTTCCATTTTTAATATTTGGAGGAACCTCGATACTGTTTTCCATAGTGGTTGCACCAATCTGCGTTCCCACGAATAGTGAATGAGGGTTCCCTTTTCTCCACATTGTCACCAGCACTTGCTGTTTATTGACTTACTGATGATAGCCATCCTGACAAGTGTGAGGTGATATCTCATTGTGGTTTTAATTTGTATTTCTCTGATGATTAGTGACATTGAGCATCTTTTCATATATCTATTAGCCATCTGTATGTCCTCTTTTAGAGAACTCAATTCAGGTACTCTGCTCATTTTTTAATTGAGTTGTGGGGGTTTTTTTTGGTGTTGTATGAGTTTTTTATAAATTTTGGATATTAACCCTTTATCAGATGTATCATTGGTGAACATCTCCATTCAATCAGTTGTTAATGGTTTTCTTTGCTGTACAAAAACTTTTTAGCTTAATGTAGTCCTATTTGTTTATTTTTCCTTTTGTTTCCCTTGCCCAAGGAGACATATCAGAAAAAAATATTGCTAAGAGAGATGTCAGAAATTTTTATTGCCTATGTTTTCTTCTAGGAATTTTATGGTTTCAAGTCTTACATTTAAATCTTTAATTTCTATTGAGTTTATGCTTGTATATGGTGTAAGGTTAGTCTACTTTTACTTTTCTTGCATGCATCTGTCTCATTTTCCCAACACCATTTCTTGAATAGGCTGTCCTTACCCCATTGTATATTCTTGCCTCCTTTGTCATATATTGATCAACCATATGGACATTGGTTTATTTTTGGAGATGGCCCTACTTTTTAAGAAGTATTTTATAATGTTTGAATTTGATACAGTGCTGGTCAGCACAGAGCATTGTTGAACAGATTAGGAATTTATACCCCCCCACCCCCACATCCTTTGTTCTCATATTGTTCATTAACCTGGAGTATCTCTACTCCATGAATGTTTGTGTTTTTGTCATCTCAACAAGCCTTTCCTGTTGTAATGAATTGCTCGTTCTTTAACACTTCCACTTATATATTCTGCCCTGTATTTAAATATTAATGTATGTTCTTATCTATCACTACCACAGATGTAAGTTCTAAGGTAGGAAGTTTTACCCCAATTTGCATCACTTATTCCTAGTAGCAACTAGCATATGCCTTACACATGATAGACATTAGGTAACTATTTGTTGAATGAAAGGGAGATGACACAATTAATCAAATGGATATAATAACATTGAAACCATGTGAAGACCTTACTGAAAGTGATTCTCGTGTCATCTACTCATGAAATGTTATTTAGTATGCCCCTAGGTGTAGATGTTGCTATAATGACTTGCTGAGTCCAATTAATATATCAATTTCCTTTTGATTTTGTGAGATGTGTCCAAAGTACATCTTTTCCCATAATTGGAATTGAATTCTTATGACACTTTAATAAGAAACACATCAGAGACAGATCTCAGTTTAGATAACAGAGCTTTGTGGTCTTGCAAGCAGACTTGCTCAGAACTCTCCTAAACCCTGCTAGGAGAGTGCACAGAGTGGGGCATTGCAGCACTAGGCAGAATGCCTCCTAAATGCAAACGTTTTCCCTTTGAACTAATTGCATGTGTCTTTTATCAGGTGGACATGTTTAATGCTGGGGTTTTTGCAGTTCCCAAATGCAAGAATAATCTGAAAAGGAAAAAATAATTTAATTTAGGTTTTTTTCCACTTAAATACTCCTCCATTTATCAACATTAATATATCTTCTTTCTGTCATTCCTAGTTACTGACTGTGGAGTTTCAGAAGATAGAATATAAATTATTTCCTCAAATCCATTGACGTTTACCTTCACTGAAGTTCAGTTCCCTCATGACATAAAGCCATCTATTCTCAGTGATGCCTCTCTGTCAGCAAAACCCTACATCATTTGAAGTTGTGCTTCACTTTTTTGGGTTATGCTACAGTGACAAACTCTGGAAGATAACAATAGTTATTGAGTGGATGCTATATGTTAACCTAAGTACTTTACATATATTCAATTATGCACAACAATCCTATTTACCTCAGTCCTGAGGCAGAACTAGGATTTGGCCCCTGAAAGTCTGGCTTAAGAACATGTCTCTACTGCTGTCAGTGAATTGTCCTGATCTGATTTAAATGTCCCTAATGACCACTTCTCCCAGCTCCTTTTCTTGCTTGTAGACTTCAGTATGACATTCAGCAAGTTAGTTCTTCCCTTTTTTCTTATTCTTTTCCATTCTGTCTCACTCAGCATGAATTCAGTGATCATCCAATGTAACTGTGCACTTGTCATCACTCAGAAGTCCTCTGCCCCCTGACCTTTTGTCCCTATCCCCCACCCCTACTTCATCAGGTCCCTTTCTTAGGGAACTAATGCTTGGTCACAAAATTATGTTGAGTAAATGCATTAAAGATCCAAGCTCTCTAACCTTATCTAGGTTTTTTTTGATATTGCTTAGTAAACTGTTTATTCAGGCCCTTACCTACCCCTTGATACTTCTCTTAGACCAAATGTATCTAACATTTTCCATATGTTTTAAGTATTCAATATTCTTTAAGCCTATCTCACATTTAGCAGATAAATTCTTATTTCACTGAGAAATTTGTGTATACTTTCCTCCTCTTAGCTTCATAATAATAAAAAAAAAATCTCTTTATATTATTTTTCTTTGTCCCCATCTCAGATAAAGAACTGCCTCCATTTTAAAGGCTGGCTTCTTTAGTTTTCTGGTCTATTCCCATATAGGTTCTTCTAAGAAGTTGTTTATTCATGAAACTCTTTTGATTTTCCATCCTCCAACTGTCTATTCCTGCTAATGCCTCCATCTCAGCAAATTAACTTGAGTGATCTTTTCTCTAGGAACAAAGCAGGGCAGAACACTTCTACACATTAGCCTCCGACATTTTAATTTACCTGTCTCATCTCCTGCCCTTGCTTTCTTGACAATTTCTTGAAAGACTAGTTTACCCTTACAATCTTTATCAAATATCATTCTTGTGGGTACTATGCCATGAAGCCTAGGTTAATTGGCCCAAGGCATTCACTCAGTATCCTCTTTTCTCATCTTGATCCCTGTTTAGCCTTCTAAAATAGGGAGGGAATCTTGGTCCTGACAAGTTGTGGAGAGCTTTCACTCACCCTACTGCCCCAGATGCATGAGAGGAGAGAGACAAAAATATAATAGCAGTGAGCATTCCAAAAGGAAGGGCCATGAGAGGAATCTCTCAAATGTAAGTGATCCAAAAAGAAGTGAGAACTTTTGATATCTCCACACCTTTTTCCACTAGTACTGTGGACCAGTTGTCTCTTGGTCTTGACAGTGATGAAGAAAGGGAGGACGTGAATTCTCTCTTTATTTGGGAGAGTGCCACTGATTTTGGGTTGTTTCAAAGCTAACTAGTCCTAGGCAATAATGGGTTATTTGCCCAAGAGTCTACCAGAAAGCCTGATAAATGACTTGAAATTATGCCAGTTCTCAGGGCTCCTATAGGCTCATATATCTCAAACAGCAAGGGCAGGTAGTCTCTCTGGAATTCTGAAAGGTGGAGGTGTGGGTAAAAAGAGTAGTAAAGGCCATGATTCATTATCTTTAATTCTATGTGGTTATTATAGCTCTCATTTCACTCCAGATACCTTGCCTCTTTTGGGACAACTCTGAGGCATAACTTACACTCTAAGTTCCTGTTGCAAGCAGGCTGAAGCTAGGTTAAATCCTACATGAGTTCAAATCGACCTCATATAACAGGAACTTATGCATTACTTTTAGAATTATTTTAAAAGATGAACTTATCATTTTGAGAAGAAAATTGATCCTTCCATATTTCTATAGCCATTTTCTTGAGATCTAGGAAGGAATTTTTGCAATGGGCTTCATGATTTATAAAATTAGGAGCACTGACGTAAGAAGAAAACTTTAAAATTCATTGTAGGAGCTGCTTGGGCTTATAGCACATGAGCTTGCCAAGGCCCATAAGGAATCTATACTAATAAAAGCCTGGGTGGCCCTCGTGCTCTCCGCGACACCCTCACGTCATCACAAGATGGCCGCCCCCACATGGTCACAAAGATGGCTGCCACAAGATGGTCACCACAAGATGGCCAGCAGGGGAGGGCAGTTGGGGGTGACCAGGCTGGCAGGGGAGGGAAGTTAGGGGCAACCAGGCCTGCAGGGGAGGGCAGTTGGGAGGGACCAGGTCTGCAGGGGAGGGCAGTTAGGGGTGACCAGGCTGGCAGGGAGGGCAGTTGGGGACCATCAGGCCAGCAGGGGAGGGCAGTTGGGGCAATTGGGCCGGCAGGAGAGGGAAGTTGGGGTGATCAGGCCAGCAGGGGAGCAGTTAGGCATCAATCAGGCCATCAGGGAAGTGGTTAGGGGGCGATCAGGCTGTCAGGCAGAAGCGGTTAGGGGCAGTCAGGCAGGTAGGCAGGCGAGTGATTAGGACCCAACAGTCCCTGCAGTTGGACATCCCCTGAGGGGTCCCAGATTGGAGAGAGTGCAGGTTGGGCTGAGGGACACCCCTCCAGTGCATGCATTTCGTGCATCTGGCCTCTAGTCATTTTATAATTTCATAAGTGCAGCTTCCTTCATGCTAAGAGTGTTAGCACATTTTTAAATGAGTGATATCAAATCTCTCAAATGTCTGTAGCCTTTACCTCAGTTTGTACCTATCACTCAGTCAGTGGTTATCTTGTAATATTATTAAGTGGATTGTTATGATAGCTATCATAAAATGAGATAAAAACTTCATCAAGCTGTCAAATGTTTTTGGAGTCTGCAGAAATTTATGACTATCACTAATGTTGACATTTGATGGGTTGTTAATGAGGACATAGGCATTCACTCGAACTCCTGTAGTCAATAGAAAAAAAAAGAATATACAGGGTGGGGCAAAAATAGGTGTACAGCTGTAAGTACACAAAACAGTTTATTCTTGTTGATTATTCATTATTGTATTATTTTCCATACTAACAACTGTATACCTATTTTTGCCCCACCCTGTATTTTTTAAAAAATGGAGCTTTTGGCCCTAGCCAGTTTGGCTCAGTGGATAGAGTGTTGGCCTGTGGATGGAAGGGTCTTGGGTTCAATTCCGGTCAAGGGCACACGCGCAGGTTGCAGGCTCAATCCCCAGTAGGGAGCATGCAGGAGGCAACCGATCAATGATTCTCTCTCATCATTGATGTTTCTCACTCTCTCCCTCTCCCTTTCTCTCTGAAATCAATAAAAATATATTTAAAAATAACGAAATAAAATTATTTAAAAAGGGAGCTTTTGAAAATGAAAGTACATCCAAACACACTTTAGACAATTGCCAATCAGACTAAAGCAGACGTGGGCAAACTACGGCCGGCGGGCTGGATCCGGCCCGTTTGAAATGAATAAAACTAAAAAAGAAAAAAAGACCGTACCCTTTTATGTAATGATGTTTACTTTGAATTTATATTAGTTCACACAAACACTCCATCCATGCTTTTGTTCCGGCCCTCCGGTCCAGTTTAAGAACCCATTGTGGCCCTCGAGTCAAAAAGTTTGCCCACCCCTGGACTAAAGTATACCACCATGAAACTATTGTTATATATATATATATATATTTGTACACTGGTAATTAACTTGATTAACATATTTTTTAACAACTACTTTAATCTCTAACATGCAAGTCCTGTTATTTTTCAGTAAAAACAAAAGCCATTACCTTGATTGGATGAAATCACTCACTGCTATATTAAAATATGCTCTGTTTTTAACTTGCTTTGCAGTTATTAATATGTAGTAAAGAGCTTAAACTATATGCATTTAATTCTACAGATAAGAAAGTATTTTGAATTGAGTGTGGCTCTACAATTAACACCACCCTCCCTCTCCCCCTGTCTCAGCATGTGTCTTTGGACAATGCATTTCTTTGAATCAAATTTATATTACTTCCCTGCAAAAGTTCATTTCTCATGAACTTAACATTACTGATCTGTATAAGTAATGTAATATCTAATATAATAGAGGGATATTAGATATTAGATATTCTCTAAAATGTTCCCCCCCTCTGTATATCAAAGCAATTATTAAAGAAAATCTATTTTCATTATTAGTTTTCATAATGGGAATGAGAAACCACAACACACAAACATTAAATGCTCTTTGTGATGTTATTAGAAGCTCATCATACCTCTGGAATAGCTGCTCCTACAAAGCAGGGGGGCTGAAAAAAACTGCTTCAGTACAATTTCAAGTGTCAACAATACTTTAGAGAAACTGTTTCAGGCCTTTTATTACCGAGTAAAAGTTTTTCAAACACTTAAGAATCAGGAGAGAAAGCAATGATTCACGGTGAAGAAGAAATGAATCTTAAAGAGAATCCTAATAAAGCAGAATTTATCATTCTTTCTTCTTGATTTATTTTCTTAGTCTGAATGAACATTTGCTTTTTCTTCAGAGTGACTTGAGGCAGCTGGAACTGGCATTTTTCTCTAACTAAGCATGGTGAACGAAATACAGGTTCCAGTGCTGAAACAGGATTATCAGCATTTACAGCTTCCACCTCCCTCTACTGTACTTTGGTTAGTTGGTAAATAGCACCTGATGATTGAATCAATATCTTAGTATGTAAGGTGGATCAAATCAGGAATCTCCACTGGTTTTGTCAATTTGTTCTCTTCAGAGGATCATTATTCAGTTTAAGCATGATAGAGAAAAAATTGAGGGCCATCCCGGTCTCTGGCAAATTGTTTTCTTGGCCACATTGATTTGTGGTTTCCTTTTGTCTTCTCTTTGAGCTTCCTTTGTGGCCCTTTTGTCACCCCATCAGTTTTCCAGAGCACTTTAACATAAAGTTATCTACTAAAGTAATTAATATTTACTTTTTAATGATTTAATATGCATCTTTCCTTAGAATTAAACCTTTGTATGTCAAAGAAAAGACTGCCTCTAATGATAAACTAATTGGAAATGTGGCACCTGGGAGGGGCGGCATGGTTTTTGGATATATTCATGCTAAGGTGTCCTTTCAATGGCACTGCAATCACATCACACAGGAGCTGTGGTTGTTAAACTTGCTAATGTCAGTTCTGAGACCCCCATATTGGATTTATTGAATTAGAATCTCATGATATTAAAAACTTTTTTTAAAAAAGCTCATAAAATTATTTTGATGATCAGCTTTGTTTGAGAAGTATTTATATTCATGTCTGTGCATTTTTCCCATCATAAAGGACACAGGTTAGAGAAAAGTCCTGATTCTCAGACATTCTTTCCTTATTTATTGTGAGATTGGTCTAGGATGTGGAAATAAACCTTGGGAATCTTTGCTCAAAGGAAACCACTCATTAATTCACCATTCATTCATTATACATTTGTTATTTTTTAAATGTATTTTTATTATTGACTTCAGAGAGAAAGGGAGAGGGAGAGAGAGCTAGAAACATCAATGATGAGAATCATTGATCGGCTGCCTCCTGCACGCCCCACACTGGGGATCGAGCTGCAACCCTGTGTGAGAAATGCTCATCTGTCCAAATTAAAATAACAGACTCAGAGACCTTTAATACATTTTCGAGAGCGGGTGTCTGTCCGGTTGTACAGGCACACATGGAGTAGCAATCACAGCATATTTAGTCCCCCAGGGTGCGCCTCATACGTTACCGAGGTCTTATTGTCTCCCATTGGGCCATTTAAAAAAATTGGGCCGAGGCCTTTTCTAGTTGTCTCCATTTCCTCCTGTCTAGTTGAGGCAGGCACCTTGGGGGGTTCCCCATAGTGCTGGCTCACGTCCACGGTTCTTTGTTCCTCTTCCCTTGTCCCTATATTCTGTTTGCCCTGGGGAAATTCAGTAACCGGTTCTATTAAAAGTTGACTATGTTGGAGATGGATCACAGAGGCCTATTTTCTATACTGGGCCTGTGCCCTGACTGGGAAACAAACTGTGATCTCCTGGTTCATAGGTTGATGCTCAACCACTGAGCTATGCCAGCCGAGCTCAATACACATTTATTGAACACTTACTATGGGCAAAGTATTGTGCCTTTCTATGAGGATATGAAGATGAAGAAAATTGGTTCCTAATTTTGAAGACTCACAGTTTAATGGGGAATAACATATGGAAATAGTTATAACATAAATTCTATGATACAACTCTGTATAGAGTGTATCAATTGTAACCTGAATATTTTTAAACTTCATTTTAAAATGGAAATACCTCTAAAAAAGTTATGTTTGTTATACTGAAAAGAGTGGGAGATTTTTTTTCCCTAACATCCAGTATAATTTTAAAAGTAATAGTTCAGTTTCCTTTGATGCCTTTCATATTGCTGTGAATAGCTCTGGATAAACCCATGAAATAAAAATACTAGAACTGTACCCTGATCAAACTTTTTTCCCTCTCTAAAATATGGCTAGACTGGATATGTTCCAAATTGAATTACTCAATAAATAATAGCCAGAATCTTTTATAAAAGTAATTTTCAAATATTAAAAGTCTATGTGTAAATAATTTTGATTTAATGTAACATAGTTTAACAGATTTTGTATGAACTGGCCATGATTTTCAAATAGGTACAAAACTCTACTTTAAACAAAGGATTTCATAGACAGAATGTTCCAGGTCATATGAGTGACTCAAAGGCAAACAGCTGAATCACCTACAGCAGCGGTTTTCAACCTCTGGGTCGCGACTCTTTCACAGGGGTCGCCTAAGACCATCCCGCATATCAGATATTTAGATTACGTTTCATAACAGTAGCAACATTACAGTTATGAAGTAGCAACGAAAATAATTTTATGGTTAGGTCACAATGTGAGGAACTGTATTTAAAGGGCCAGAAGATTGAGAACCACTGACCTAAAGAATTGGAATTCAGCTCTTTCAGATTCCATTTTCACCTCAGGTATGTGGATCTTGTCATCTCTGCTAGCCAGAATAATCTTTTGGTATTAATGTGGACTATAAGAACTCAGATCAGAATATATTTATTGTTTTGTTAGAAAACATCCAATTCATATTAAATCTCAATGGAAATTACATTGTTTACCAATTTGAGAAAAAAATAATGACGTAACAGATTTTGATAGGACACTTTTGGTGTCAGCTCTTTTCCAGAGAGTAGAGATAAAGTACAAATGGCAGGAATGGAAACCATGAAGATGAAAACATTGTCATGAACAAAGTTTCCCCAAATTACCCAACCCTGCTTATATTCAATCTCTAATTATTTGAGCCTTTATTTTATATATTTTATTTTATTGTGCATGAGCACTTGAGAAAAACTAACTCCATCAAAACCAACATAGAAGATCATTATGTAGTATGTTTTCTTCTAAAACCTGTTTTCTTCTAAAACCCAGAATTAAGGACGTGGAGTTTTCCTTATGAATAGGTTGTATAGGCTGCTATGGGAGATAAATATTCTTTAATACTACATAACAATTTAAAAATTGCATTTAAAAGTTAAAGATAAAGGAATATAATTTAATTGGTGGCTGTTATCTTTCAAAGTAATTGTTTTCAATTGGCTCTTCTCCCTCTCTCTGGAATTATCTTCTCCTGATCTTTGCTTATCATCTACATGATTTTCAGATATCATATTAAATCTCATCTAAGTGAGGATTTCCCTAACCTCCCACTAAGAAAATAAATCAATAAATCAAGCCTTAAAGGAGCCTAGCTGGATGGCTCAATTGGTTGGAGCATGGTCACATACACCAAGAAAGTTGTAAGTTTGATTCCCAGTCAGGACAAACACCTAGGTTGCAGGTTTGATCCCAGGTCGGGGTTTCTCTCTCACATTGATGTCTCTCTCTCTCTCTCTCTCTCTCTCTCTCTCTCTCTCTCTCTCTTCTCTCTCTCTCTGTCTGCCTCTCTCTCTAAAAGTCAATAAAAACATATTCTCAGGTGAGGATTCAAAAAACACACTCAAAGGAACAATGCCAATTTATAAATATAGAATTAGCTTATTTTATGTGTTGCAAAACAAATACCCTGGATGCATGCAGATAGCCAGCAAATGGCTGCAAAGTTGTAGTGAATTTTCAGCTCTTTTTTAGATTATTTTTTAAAATTTATTTTTTAGTTATGGTTGACATACACTATTATATTAGTTTTAGGTATACAACATAGTGATTAGACATCCTATGGAATAAAACCCAATATGCAAATTGACTGAACAGTGGAACAACTGGTCGCTATGACACACACTGGCCACCAGGGGGCAGCCGCTCAATGTGGGAGCTGCCCCCTGGTGGTCAGTGCACTCCCATAGTGGGAGCATCACTCAGCCAGAAGCCGGGCTCATAGCTGGCAAGCGCAGCAGTGATGGTAGGAGCCTCTCCTGCCTCTAAGGCAGCGCTAAGGACCCCTCAGGGGATGTCTGCCTGCCAGCTTACCTAAGCTGGCAGGCGGATATCCCCCGAGGGGTCCCGGACTGCGAGAGGGCGCAGGCCGGGCTGACGGACCCATCCCTCCCGCCAAGTGCACGAATGTTGTGCACTTGGCCTCTAGTTTATATATATATACCTTATAAACTGATCACCCTGATAAGTCTAGTACCCATCTGGCACCATACATAGTTATTACAATACTAGAGGCTCAGTGCACAGATTCGTGCACAGTGGGGCACCTCTGCCTGGCCTGCACCCTCTCACATTCTGGAACCCCTTGGGGGATGTTGGACTGCCAATTTCGGCCCAATCCCCGCAGGCCAGGCCAAGGGACCCCACTGGTACCCAAATCTGTGCACTGGGCCTCTAGTATACATATAAGATCTTTGGTTAATCTCTTCCCGCCCTCCCATCTCCCCCCTTCCCTCTGAGATTCATCAGTCTGTTCCATGTTTCTGTGCCTGTGCGTTGAGCATATGCCCCCTGGTGGTCA
This sequence comes from Myotis daubentonii, assembly GCF_963259705.1. Taxonomy (NCBI): domain Eukaryota; kingdom Metazoa; phylum Chordata; class Mammalia; order Chiroptera; family Vespertilionidae; genus Myotis; species Myotis daubentonii. The sequence continues at coordinate 60,899,939 of NC_081845.1, forward strand.
GTGTGCGTCATAGCTACTGGTTGAACAGTCAAATGGTCGGCTTGTCGTTTAGGCTTTTATATTTATAGATAGATTAGTCATGGGATATAAAGTATAGCACAGGGGATTTGTAGCTCTTTTTACATGGAATTAAAGCTACAGTTGTTATCTCCCTTTTAGTAAAAAGTTGGTAGGTATTCAGTTCATAATAGTAATTACATTGAGCTTATCTTGATGTCCTATTTTACATAATTCTTCAGTTGTACCTCTTCTAGTCACCTCTTACATGTATCTTGGCATTAGACTAGTCACACCTCTCAACATTCCTCAGTTAGTTTAGATTAAATTCTGTTTCCACACAGCTGAAATAGCCACTCAGTTGTTCTCATATTGCCTCATATTAATTTTCTTCATAGCATGTTTTGGCTTTTGTTGTATTTTTTATTTGGTGTTTTTGTCTATCTCTCTGTATTAAGCTGTAACCTCCAATAACAATCAGTGGATGTATGAATATTTTGTGACTCTATGTTGGAGTCATAAATTCTAAATCAAATATAGAGACATCTATGCATGTAGAAATTTAAACATATTTAAAAGTTTTCTTGTTATATATGTAGTCACTAAAGGATAGTATTTGTCAGTAGCAAGCAAATGCAAATACATTTTAAAATGGTAATTAGTAATTGGATAATTTGGTATTATTCTCTGAAATTTGACTTGTGAAACTCCTAAAATATTTGTGAAGTGTGAATATATTTTTATTTACTAACAAGTATTGTATAATCAAGATAATAGACTTTTCTATAGCTATTAGAAATGTAGCAATTACTTGAATTTATCTTAAACAAGTACAATTCCAACATTTGCTAATGGCTTTTCCTTCCTTTGAATGAGTTATAGTCATAAATTCGTCTAGCTTCAAGACAATGGCTTAAGAGGAAATAAAAGTATATGTTAAGTTAATTTAGATTTTGGTACAGAAGAACTGGGAAAATGAAGGGAGAAAAAATGGGGGAAAGTCTTAAGATTTCTGGCTTTTCATTTATGAGGCTGTTCTAGACTACTTTACTTCTTTATTTTACTTTCTCTTCCCAGTGCTGATTGAAGACTTTTCCGTCTTGTTTTGAGTTCGGTGTTATCCATATTGCTGATAAGGATTTTGCTGGCTAAGGTGCAGCCCTTGTTTCATTCCAAATGTGCCTCTTTAAGTTTATTCCCTTATGCTGAGACTGAATGATTAGTAAATTGGGCATTTGGGAAGAAATTAAGAGCATGCATAGAAAATTTGCAAGTTGGCAAACTCTTCTCTTCTGCTCTCATATAGTTACTGGCGAGACAAGCAGGCCATGGTTCTTGTCTTCTTGAGGGAAAGATTTCAATCAAGAGACGAAGTGTAGAAAAGCAAGCAAGAATTTTTTGACCACAGCAAATACATGCTTAGGATAGTAAGACAAGGGCATAGAAGAAGCAACCAGAGAGCCTAGACTGAGCTGCCTTGACTCCCTGGGAAGTCAGAGAATAGGGAGCTTTGGAGATAGGTTCAGGGGTTAGCTCAGGACAAGCTGCTGCTGCCCATTGCTCTCCTGGTTGCAAGTCTCATGGGTTCCTTAGAGGTTAAGAGATGCACGCCTATGCGGGGAGGAGAAAGGGAAGGGAGTGGCATTGACGTGCTCCCTGAAGGGAGCACACACTGGGACCTTCATTTTCAGTGGTTTTAAAGTCTGGGTGTTTAGGGGATGTCTTAGGGGCAGGTCAATAGAATATTCATCAGCTTTGTACCAGATTTTTTTGCTGATGTTTAACTACCTGTCTTAGTTTCCCTATTACGTTTGTCCTGGACTTTTCCTAGCATTTTACTATTCTATGACAATATATGAAATACACGTGTAGAATTCAGGCTTTTAAAAAACACCAGTGTGATCTCTGGCATAAATTACAAGATAAATTAAGGGCATACATACACTGTTAACACATCATAAGCAAAAGGATATTCCAATATAATAGTAGTAATTAATTCAATTTTCCCTTTAAATGAGTTTGGCTTTATGGCTTTATTAATCATTACAGAGTCACATTATTGCAATAATAAACATGATTTACTCTTGGAAACCTAACTATCTCTCTATCCTATTATATTAGTATGTACATATATATGAATATACAAACTTATCTACATACATACATTATTGCATATATGCACACATATACATATATGAAACATTGTACAGATGTTTTTATGTAGTTATTTTTCCAGGCTATCTATTTGTATAAGTGGGGCAGGCAGAAATGTAAATAAATATAGAGTTCAATGGATGTCACTGTTACAGTTTGAAAAAATACTGATCTTTATCCACTCTTTTGTCTTCCTTACTTTTACAAATAAAATAATTACCTAAAAAGTATGTGTGCAGAATATTGTATGTTTATACACATGAGAATCTAATCTAATAATAGACAAACATGGTAACTGACCATACCTCCACTTCGCTTCCCATTGGCTAATCAGCAGGATATGCAAATTAACCCAACAAAGATGGCGGCCGGCAGCCACGCAGCTGAAGCGAGCAGGAGGCTTGCTTGCTCCAGAGATGGAGGAAGCCAAGGTTCCCCGCCTGCCGTGACCCCGGCTCTGAGATCCACTCTAAGCAACAAAGTTGCAATTATAGAAGCTAAACAAACCCCAGATACCTGCTTTCAACAGGCCCTGGCCTCGGAGCTGGAGCAGCAACAAAGTTTCAATTATAGAAGGTAAATAAATCCCAGAATAAAAAAGAAAAAAGAAAAAAAGGAGAGGATGGGAGCTTCTGTCGCCGGCTTGGCCAGCCTGAAAACAGCCCTTAGCCCCTCATCCAGACTGGCCAGGCACCCCAGTGGGTACCCCCACCCTAGAGGTGGTGTGACCAGCCTGAAAACAGCCATCAGCCCCTCATCCAGGCTGTCCAGGTACCCCAGTGGGGACCCCCACCCTGAAAGGGGTGTGACCAGCTGCAAACAGCCATCAGCCCCTCACCCAGGCTGGCCAGGCACCCAAGCGGGACCCCCACCCTGATCCGGGACACCCTTCAGGGCAAACCAGCTGGCCCCCACCCGTGCACCAGGCCTCTATCCTATATAGTAAAAGGGTAATATGCAAACTGACCCTAACAGCAGAAAGACTAGGAATGACTGGTCACTGTGACACACACTGACCACCAGGGGGCAGACGCTCAATGCAGGAGCTGCCCCCTCGTGGTCAGAGAGCTCCCACATGGGAGGAGCTCTCCTCAGCCACAAGCCAGGCTAATGGCTGCCAGTACAGTGGTGGTGGTGGGAGCCTCTCCTTCCTCCTCAGCAGTGCTAAGGATGCCTGACTGCAGCTTAGGTCTGCTCCCTGCTGGCAAGTGGACATCCTCCGAGGGCTGCCAGGCTGCCAGAGGGATGTCTGATTGCCAGTTTAGGCCCAATCCCCCGAGGAGCAGGCCTAAGCCAGCAGGTGGTCATCCCCTGAGGGGTCCCAGACTGCGAGAGGGCACAGGCCGGGCTGAGGGACGACCTCCTCCCCCCCCCCTCCCCAGTGCACAAATTTTTGTGCACTGGGCCTCTAGTTTTTCAGGAAAATAAGTCATTAAATGTCAACATACTTTGTAAGGTGTTTTGCCTCTAAATAGTTAACTAAATTATAGGAAGAAAGGAGGGACTCTGAATGGATTTTGTTCCATTTTTAGCTTGCAGATACCTACTTCAGGACTAAAAAGGAAGAGCAACTCAACTTTCTCATAGATTTTTGGGGTTAATCATTGTAAAGTGATTAAATAAATTGTCTAAAACTTTGACATACTAATGTAGCATGCATTTAGAAGGAAAGGCTCTACACTAAAGAGGAAAAAGTGCCAAATTCAAATTGCTTATAAGTATAATGATTTATTGCCTCCATTTTTATTCATTTTAAAAAATATTTAGTTTTTAAGTGTAAACAATATCAGATGACAAACTAAGGAACAGCTCAAAATAATGATATATTTTGGTTTTGCTAGACTGAATCAAACTTTAGAGTATCAGAGAAAGAAAGAGAAAGTGAGACAGAAACAAGGAACAAAAAAGACAAAGGGAGAGATCAGGAGAGAGAGAAAGGCACGAGAGGGAGAAAACGAGGGGGGGGAGGGAAGGGGAGAGAGAGACAGAGAGATGCTCTCATGAAGAGGAAAAGTATGATAAACACTAAGCTATTCTTTCTTTCCAGGGCTCCTAAGTAATAGTACCAGTCAGTGTTTCCTGTGATCGCAGATGGAGTATCAGAAGAGAGCTGTCACTGTCAGAATCTGGTATTTATTGGAACAGAGTAAAGGCATTTGGGCATTTACCTATTGTAGAAGCCCATATTCCATTATGACAAGTGGTAACCTTTAAATGAAACTGCGATCATTTAGAAGCTGACATTTGATTTCCCTGTGTACTTGCTCTCCACTATAATTTGCTGCCCCTAAACAAACTAGTGAAAGGCATGGAAAATAGTGTCTGCCCATTAAAAGAAAAAAACTACATTTCAAAAATTGGCTGGCAGCACAGTTAGATGCAGGAAAGATTATTGGAAAAATACTGAAACTGCTTTTATGAATAGAACATTGAGAAAAGCAGTATGGACAGAAATAAAATCTATTGCCACAGTCCTATTGTTTCTTCATTGACACATTAAATTGGGTTAAATCTTTGTGGGACTTTGATTTAAGCCAGTATGTTGGATAGTCGGGTCAAGGATTGCCTCTCCACTGATGTTTTTCTTAATACCACTTTTTGAATGCCAGTACTTCAGTTGGTCGTATTTGAGTGTTCTCATCAGATGTAAATGTTATTGGCTCTGTTCCTGTTTCCCTCTCCCTTAGCTCTCAAGGCCCTCTCTACTTCCACTTGTAGGTTGATGACCTCTGAGGTTGTAACTGAAGCCATTCTCTGACTGGGGCTCTGGGTCCCTTTCCCTCCTGCCTCCTTAGGAACCTTTCCCATTTTTATCACTTTTCACTGTCTTCAGCTTCTTCCTCAGTGGGGCTCTCTTACTTAGATTTTTTTTTTGTATATTAAATCAACAGCAGCTACAATACAAATTTAAATCATTTCTTACCCTACTTCTTTCAGCTATTGCTATATCTGACTTCTTCCCAGCAAACTTTCTTAAATTTGTCTACTGCACCACCTTTGTATTTCCAGCTCTCTTTGGTGGCTGTGCTTCTGCAGTCACCTGTCAACTGGAAGCAGCACCAGCCTCATGGGCATGAGCCTAGAGCAGGTCACACAGGCTTCCTGCACTGATGTGTGATGATCCGCAGTGGCTATGTTAAAGGTTTTGGTGGCTATCTTGAAATTCTTTATAATTTTATCTTTGAATTGCATGCTTTGTAAGTGAAGTCTGATGAGGTTGTGGATCCTGCTTCCAACAATGGATTATGCTTCAGAGCTTAGAGCTTGACTCTTGCGTGGGATCACCTCTCACAGTCTACCTGCCTCCCTGGGAAGCTGGCTCCATGTCTTTGCCCAGGGACCACTGTCACTCTGCCTGAGGCAGCAATCAGTTTGCTTGGGGGTGCGGGGGAAGAGGGGCTGCACTTGTTGTAGCCCTAGTAGCCACCTGGGCACAAGCATAGGGAGAGTGTGCACTGCAGTGTTTGGTGGTTGGGGTAGGGGTAAGGCAGCACCTCCCCTCCCTTACGCCCCACTGGCAACTCCCCCATGAGTTGTGGTGGTGGTGGGGGGGTGGAAGTGACTCAGCAGAGACCTCTTGCTAACCCCCATCATGGTACCTAATGCATGGAGATTGCATTTCCTTGGGGGTTGCTGGTCCACTATGGGGTGGGGCATGAAAAGAGAAGATGGACTTCCCTGCCCCTTATGGCCTGCCCATTGATTTTGCACTGAGCCTTGAAATGTGTAGCTGGCCCTGACTGGAAGCTGTTTTCCCTAAGGTTATGGTGACCTACTTCCTGCAGAACCCAGTGGATGCTCACTGGGTCTTTCCCTCCCTCAGCTCCAGGAGCTCATTGACCACCATCGACCACTTCTTCCTCCTTAACCTCTTTCTTCTCTACCCTCAGTGGCTACCATATATTCCTGATCTTCCTCCTATGTCTTCCTGTCAGTATGCTTTGCAGAATTCTCTTCCTTAGCTTTTGCTTACTGTTAGTGCTTTGCAGGGTGGAGTGGGAGGGGGATTGATTTGGAGGTTTGTAGGTGAAGAAACAGAGGTTCAGAGAGCTTAAGAAGCCATCCTGAGGTTACACAACTTCCAGATTAAATTCAAAAACATATCTCTTTCCTCTGGAGCCACAAAGTATACTAATGATATTTGTATTAGATGCTAATAAGCTAGTTATCTTTTCTTGGTAAAAATAATAATAAGCACTGGTTATGTAATACTCACTGTGTTCTAATTGCTATTTATTAATTCATTTAATTAACACTCTTATGAGATAGATACTATTATTGTAGAGTTGGAGAAACTGAGGCACAGAAGAGATTAGTAACTGAGGTCACACAGGTAGTAGGAGGACGAGAACCAGGGATGTAAACAAAGCAATCAGCCTCCGCGCTCTAAGCTATAGCCACCACACCCCGCTGCCTTTCCTGCTCTGTTTAGTCTTCAGTCACAAGCCGACTCAGAGGAGTCTGCAGAGTGGCTTCTCCACATCTCATATTCTCTACATTTTAAACAGTAGTAATAAATAGCATATTCTTCCTCTGTCTTCACTGGGAGAAAGCTAAAGGCATGACTTTTCTCTTGATGAAACACACCAGATGATATCTTAAACATCATTTTAAAATCTTGTTTAGCTTCCTGTAGTACATTTCTTCTTCTTGGATACAGAACTCGAACATCATGTTATTCTAAACTAGAGGCCCGATGCACGAAATTTGTGCAAGGGGCTTGGCTCTCGCAACCCTGGCTGCCACCACCCTCTGTGGGGCAATCGATCACGGAACCCCCCCTCCCCCCCATCAATCGCCCCACTGCGACCCCCACCCACTGGTTGTTCCAGAAGGTCATTCCAGAAGGTCATTCTGGAAGGTTGTTCCGCCGTCTGGTCTAATTAGCATATTAGCTCTTTATTATATAGGATTGTTTTTTGGAAGTTTCAATGAGCTATAGTTATATAATGTGGGGGAATAATAAAATGCTTAAAATGCAGAGATACATACTATGGAGGCAACATTTTAAAAATGTAAAATTCATTCATTCATCAAATACATATTTATTATCTGCTGAATGCCAGGTATAGTTCAAGGTTTAGGGGAGACCACAGTGAACAAGATGTGTTTCTATTCATACAGGTTTAATTTTCCAGGGAGCTAGGAAAACATAGAGGCCATAACTTTATGGTGTACATGGAGAAGAGGATCTACAGAAATCCCCAGACAGGAGGAAACCTATCTGAGGCCATGACAGCTCGAGAGCCTCAGACGAGGTCTACCAACAGTAGACCTCACTTTAATTCCTGGCTACAACTAGCTATTTAACCTCTCAATGGCTCATTTTTTCTCATTTCTGAAATGGGTTTCTGCCTTGTTGCTGTGTAAGAAGGATAAAGTGAGTTAATCTATATAGTGTTTAGAGCATCATAAGCAGTAACTAAATGTTAGCCAATATTATTACTATTTTAATTAATGTCATTAGAGCTGAAGCTGAGCTCAAGGAAAGGAAAAACTATCTCTCTTAGAGGAGCATATTATATATTATCCTAAACTACTCCCACTCACACAAAGGATTTAATCAAGTAAGCACACATATTCAAAGGGACAGGCCTGATTTTGTCAGAAAGTGAACTTTGGCATTATCTGCCTTTACTCTCTCTGGTTTCTCCCTGTCACACTTGGGATTTTGAATTGTTGTGGTTAGAGATGGAGTGGATGGCAGCAACTCCCGCTGAACCTTGGCTTGTCTGTTCCTGAGCTTTTATCTCAGTAGATTGTTCCAGGGGGAGCCAAGAAATAGTGTCCGTGCTCAAGGCTTCGTCTGAGCAGGTGGTGTGAGCATATCAACATCACTGGCTCAAGGCGTGGCTCCTGGTTATGCTTTCCCCAGGACTTTGCCTGTGGAAGCTGGGAATTGCATAGCACTGGTTGATCTTCCCCAAGTCTGAGGACTCAGAGCAAATTTGTGATTTCCATTGGATTATGCCTTCTAAATGTATTTAAAGAAATAACAAAATAAGGCAACATTAACAAGAAACTCGCACTTTACTATTTAGGGAAGTCCTCTTATTTTTAAAATACATTTTGTTGGAGTACTTCTTTCCAACATGATGAGACCATTTTCCAAGATGAGACCATTAAAGCCAAACTTGAAAGACAGAGGGACAGGATCACTTTTGTGATTGCCAGACGTCTCCACTTATGTCCTGTATCAGGCAGAGAAACAAAATCTGTGCTAGGCATATCGACAGAAGTTAAGGTAGAAAATTGGTTGTGTTAGAGAGCTGAAAAAGCAAAGGGGAGATGGAGGGAACCAAAATAATAACTGAAGCCAGCAGCCGTCACCCTTTGGGCTGGGGAATAAAGAAAGGGGTTAGGTCGTCGGAATCTGGAAGCTCAGTGTTGGAGTTCTGGGACCCTGTCCTCTGAGGAAGAAGTCACTGCTGGTGGTACCTTGCTAGAGGCACAGTGGGACCGGTTCCGCAACGTGGGGTAAAAAGCTGAAGATTGGAATTCAGTGCCTCTGTCAGGGTGAAAAGCCATTGCTGAGGCAATTAGAGAGGAACAAGAAGCAAAGGAAGGAGGGGAGGAGCACGTTTGTCCTAACTGGTCCAGTCTCCTCCAGTGCCCTTACAGCAGAGCCTAACAAAAGCCTACCTGCCAAGTGAGCAGTGGAGTTAGCCGACTCACGGCCATTGCAAAGCAGAGTGCAGAGAAGTGGGTTTGTTGCTAGAGAGAAAATTGCTTAATAACTGGAATAAGTCCTTTGCCTGCTTCAGCCATAGGCCCTCGGATATGCTCAAATCCCTTTGCAAATACATGGCATTTCTGCTTGGGGGCTTACTGCCTGCGTAATTGCTGAGCTGGGTACTGCTATTCTTTGGTATTGAATGCTATCGAGGGACAACTTTGTGAAATTAGTTCCCTGGAGATACTGCGTATACTTAATATAATTTTGATCACATTCACGTGGGACAGCCACTTAAACTGCAGGCATGCATTTCAAGTATTTTAGGACAGAGAGCCTTTCTCTTTTCAGGCTAACACAAGTGCTCAAATCCTAGTCATCATTTTAGTTCCTCCTCCTTCTTCAATCCACACATCCAATCCAATATGCATTAATCTCAAATCTATCTATCTATCTATCTGTCTATCTACCTATCTTCCTAGCTAATGGGCAAATACAAAAAAAATAAGTTTAATTTTCTGTTGAAAATAAGGGAAAAGACTAACCACCTTCCTTAGCACATTTACTTTAGAAAATTTGTAATTGTAAATTACTTCCTTGTTTCTTCTAAATGTGCATAAATCCTTCTAAATGCTAAATAGTCTCTTTACAGCTTTATGACCCAGGAATGTCTTTCTCCAAGATTTGGGAGCTACCTCTTTGCACTACAGACATCAGGGGAGATGATGCCCTCTCTCCAGTCTCTGTGGAGAGCAGAAGTCTAACTTGGCAGAGCCTCACTGCAAGTTGCAAAATTATCTCCTTTGTAATGATATGAGAAGTTTATTTTTCCTTTGGATAAAACCAATTAACAAGCACAGATGGCTATCACAGTTACCAGGTGAATCTAGGATGAGCCATGTGTAATAAATAGTCCTCTTATTGAGGACTAGTCATAGTTAATCTTGAGAACATGTATGGAGTAGGTTATATTGGCTCAGCTCTACAAAAGGGCAAGAGTTTTTTCTGTCTTTACATCTCTTAGCAGATGCCTATGATGTGTATCACAGTCTGGTTTAATGTTTATTCAATCACAAAAGTGTGTGTGTTTTTTGTTTGTTTGTTTCTTTCTTTTTTTCCACCTATTACCTTTGTGGAAAGGTTTTCTGGTTTGGGAAGAAAGAGATTTTGTTTTTAATTACATTTCCCTATCTGCCTGTCTGCCTGCCTGTCTATCTATCTACCTACCTATCTCATTCTCTTTCCATTTCCATTTCATCATCTTATTTGCCATATTTACCTGCCTTCAATATTTCTCTCCTTCCTTCCTCTGCACAGTTACCCAAATGGCCTTTTGAAACTGCAGCTCAGGTTATATCATTCCTCTTCCTAAAATCCTGTAATGGCTCCCATTGTGGTTCAGATTAAATCCAAAGTCCTATAAACCCTAAGCTGTAGGTTTTTTTTCCAATTTGCCCACCACCGCCTCTGCCTCTCTCCTACTTGCACATTATGTTCCAGCCATGCTGGCCTTTTATGTCAATTCCCTAAATGTATCAAGCTTTTCCCCACCTGGGGCTTTCCCACATGCCATTCACTTGCCCTGGAATATTCTTCCCCTCAGGTTCAAGGGTTCATTTCTCAGCAGGTCTTAACCTAAATGTTCCCTCCACAGGGAGGCCATTCTTCACCCAACCTGAGTAGTTTGGTCTCATTATTTATAACATTATAACCATTTTATCATCATAGGTCTCATCACCATTTATAACAATGCATTTATTTGTTCTGTGCTTATTTATCAGATAAAGACAGAAACCATGCTTCTTCTGCACCTCCCACCTCCTGCCCCAATCATTGTAAACCCAATGCCACCCTGGTATCTGAAACATGGTGTGAGCTCAGCAGCTATTTGTTAAATAAGTGGATCTCCACGAAGTTTATTTCAGAGGGAACCGCCTCTCAGTATTTTCCCCCTTTGTCCTGCTTGTGGTCTCTCTGTTGGAGGGCTGGACTGGCACTAAACAGATGCATTTGGACATTAAACTTGCCAGGGAATATAACAGTTTAGTGCTTGAAACCCAGTTGAAAGCTCCCTGGCTTTTTCCCCCCTTTTTCTTTTTTTTTTTTTTTTTTTTTTTTTTTTAGCTGTTAGTTAAATTACAGACTCCAGGTCCAGGTCTGCAGCAGCTAGGCTTGGTGGCCTGCTGAGAGAGCAGGCACTCCCTCCCACCACCCAATCCCCCCTCCTCCCCCCCCTCACCGTCAGAGTAAAAAGAGCTCCCCTCCCTTAGCTTGCGGTGATGCTTTTCTTAAAAAAAATTATATATATATTATATATAAATATATATATTTTATTGATTTTTTAGAGAGGAAGGGAGAGAGTTAGAAACATCGATCAGCTGCCTCCTGCACACCCCCTCCTGGGGATATGCCCACAACCAAGGTACACATTCTTGACCATAATCGAACCTGGGACCCTTCAGTCCACAGGCCGACGCTCTATCCACTGAGCCAAACTGGTTAGAGCTGGAGATGCTAGCATCACAAGTCAGCACTTTACTGATGGAAGGATGAGAGGTGTGAGGGGTGGCAGGACTCCCACTTCAGCAAGATGGATGGTGGTGCTGGGTCTTGCTGTGGATGGGGTCGAAGAAAGTGCTGGGGCACACCAGGTCACAGAGGACGAGGCAGCTCCTTGATGGACATTTGACTGCAGAAGTGCAGGGAAGAGTGATTTTAAGTAAACAGAGGCTTAGCTTGTGAAGCATGTCACTGTACAAACAAGACTGCTAGTAGGAAAATAGGTTTGCAAACCCTTTTGTTAAGTATTTTCCACTTTATTTTTCACTCTAATAGCTTCAAAACATTGATTGCCAGTTTTATTTTTCAAATGCCCTTAACAGTGGTGAGCATTAATAGCATTAGGGGTGATTACAGTGGAAGATCTTGCTGCATGGTTTTATTAATGAGGTATAAAATGCCTTAACTAATACGATTTAAATAGAGATGTTGCCTACCTCCTCGCATCCTCCCAAGTTCTGAGTAGGAAGGATGCTGGGGACAAACAAGTTTGTCTTCATACATAGACCACAAGGTTGGTCCCCATTTGTGATTAGAATCTAGTGTTGACCAGAAGAGCAGAAGGTTGTTGCTGACTCTGGGCACTGTCTGCTTGCTCCAGGTAGGCCATGGAGGATCAGGCTCTCCTTGGTCTGGGGCCCATGTTGCTGCCACGCTTCTGTGGAAGCTGCCAGGCCGGCTGCACTTGGCTCCGGAGCCCGCAGTCTCCAAGTCAGTGGTGCAAGGTAAGCCACGTGGGCTGTCTCTGAAATTACTTTCTCACTTGTCCCATCAGTCTCTGAAAATGCTGCAGTAGCAGTTGTGGTCATTGACCTACAGAGTAAAGGTATCAAATGCTCTCAGAGGCTGCCTGTCTCCCTCCTCAGCTTCTCTCTACAGACAAAAGAGGATTCATGTCAAGCTCACCCACTGTTGAGAACAGAGAAGGCAGTGATTTCCTAAGAACATTTTCAGAAAATGGAATCTCAGCCCAAGTCTGAGTTCTTGGGCATGAGTCCCTGCCTGTAGCTCAAAGGACCCATTAGACAACTGTCTCAATATGCTGTACTATCAATCTTTTATTTGACCTTTGTTTGCCTAAGATTGGAAGCGCCCTTATGCTCCTAAAGCCCCTTTATACCAGCTTTCAATAATAATTGTCAGGATTTCTGAGAGTGTGCTGTTTTAGACTTATCTAGGGGCTTTTGGGATACTTCTTTGCTCAGCCCCATCTACCAAGTCAGATTCATGGGTGGGGCCTAGGGACCTTTTGTAACAAACTCTCACAAATATTCTTATACTCATCAATAAATTTGATATTCACTGAGGTGCATGGCACGGAGTAGCTGCCCCCAATATAGTAACTGTTAATATGTTAACCTATTGACATGAAAATTCAGAGGAAATAGGAAGAAAGTAAAAAGCTAATACTTTATTCAATGCATCAGGCACAGAATTTCTACTTGACAGTGTGGCCTCTTCAAACAAGGCAGCTAACTCACTGTCTCTAAATATACTATTTGATAAGAAGGCCAGGCAACATATTCATCATCACAACTTGGTCGATTTTGTAGATACTGAATATTTATTTATTTTCATGGTTAATGTTACCATAGCAATGAAATACTCTAATGTAGGGTAGAAATTATTTGGTGGTAGCCTTTACTTTAAAAGCTTTATATATTAATCTTCTTTTTATAGAATCATTAGGATTTGAGTCACTGAAATTGTTAAGTTATGATTTATTATCTTCAAAGGAGAAAATTGTATGTTGTAAAAGCTATTCACACTTGGATTTGGGGACCTAAATGTCTTGGAAGATATTTTTCATAGTACACATGGGGGCTTTAACAGCTTCTCTTTAATCACTTTTCTTAAGAAATATCAGGATATTTGAATAAAGTAAAAACTTAGAGAACTGACTTTCTTTTTCCTTGATGTGGGCATAAACACTATTATGGAAAATAATGTTGGGGTTCCTGAAGTTTTAAGATATAGTGCTTAAAAAATGTCTGAGGAGAATTTCCATCTTTTGATATTTACCATAATTGCCTAGATGTTTAAATTGGCTATTTCATGGGGATAGGCTTGTTACCTAACTTGTGTTTGCTGAGCTATTTTTAGTGCCCCATTCCTAGAAAAAATTCTCACTTTGTCAGCCATCTCTTCTTGGAACTTAGAAGATATGCATATTGTACAGGTTACAGAAAAATTACATGGCACAAGAAAGTGTCAAAATTACATGGCACACAAAAAAATTATTTTATTGGGGGCTCAGGACTATGATTTTTTCTTTGGCAATGTGTAAACCAATGTGTACCTGGATATAGGTGGAGGGTTCTCTGCAGAAAAAAAAGAGAGAAAAGAGAAAAAAAACCCAGAAAATTTTAGTTGCTTTCTGTTTGTTTCCAAATAGAGTGAATAGAAGAGAACCCTGCCTTATATATGAGGAAGACTTAGCATTTCTTTGTGAAAATTACATGTTGTTCAACCTTTCTTTTTTTCCCTGTAGCTGTCTTAGTCTTTGGATTTAGTCTGTTTATGGATTAACAAGTAGTGTGTGAAAAACAGAAAGTATTGATCCTGGCAAAAGGGGAGAGTTAATTGTAGAACCATGAGTTTTGTATTTAAAAAGAAAAAAAAAGAGTAGGAAATGGATTTTCCTTTAATTCAAAGTGCCTAAGTGGCACTGTTCAAACTTCTTTTAGATACTTCTATATCTAACTTGTTGCTTTACTCTAAATCCTACCATAAGTGGTCAAAAAAATGACCACATATTTTTCCATTTCTTTTTTCTTTCCTTTTCTTTTCTTCCTTTCTTTTTTTCTTTTCTTTTCTTTTTTTTTTTTTTTTTTTTTTAGTGGAAATGGGTTTTAGAATTTTAAAGAATGTTAAAGAAATCCCAAAGAAATGGATATTTTTGCTTATGACACCTGGGCTATCAGCTAGTTAAAAATTATGCCACTTACTCAAATTTCAACAGAATCTATTTTGCCTCACCCTTATCTTTTCTTGTTTCATATAACCTCCCTGGGATATTATCCACTCATACAATTTCAGCTACCAGCAATGAAGTAGTGGATCCCAAGGATAGATTTTATTTAGGCCATTCATATAAGAATTTTTAGCATTGTCTAGTAGAGGCTAGCACGTAATGCTTTATTTTGCAAGAACCTTTGGCACATGGTAATTTAAAGGAAGAAATATTTGTTTGAATTATGATGCTATCTAACAAAGACTCTGCTGATTTTTAACTTCCTTAATTATTCAAAAGTTATGATTTTTATTACAAAAGCCATTATTGATTTCTTATATTTAATCAAGAACAAACATTACTTGTAAAATATACTTAAGTAGATTCCAGGAAGTATGGGGAACAAGAATGGTGAAGACAGAATTCTTTCCTTCAGGTGATCAAAAATCATGTTGTGTTTCTTCATTAGTATCTTTGCCTTTGAGGAATATAAGTTTGATACACATTTTTTTCTTTTTTCCTTCTTCTGTGAAGTTACTCATCCTAAATAAATGGATTCAATCAAAGCATATTTACTAATGTCACCTGGGTGTATAGATCAGTACAAAATAGTCACATCTATAATAATAAAAGCATAAGAATTAGACTGGACAGCCGAACAACCGCCCAGACATCCTTCCGGACGACCTTCTGGATGAAGCCAGGGCTGTGAGGGCCGAATCAAGCCACCATAGCTGCGAGGGCTGAGCCCCTTGCATGAATTTTGTGCATTGGGCCTCTAGTCTATATATATAAAAGCCTAAGCTACCGTTTGACCATTCGATCATCCAACCGGTAACTATGATGCACATTGACCACCAGGGGAAAGACGCTCAACACAGAAGCTGCCGAGCTGTGGTGACTTGGCGGCTGCGGTTCTTGGGTGACCCACCTGGAACCAGAGAGGAGGGAGCCTGATTCCGGGGTGCATCACCTGAGAACTTCCCTCTCACAATCTGGGACCCCTTGGGGGATATCGGAGAGCCAGTTTTGGCCCGATGCCCGCAGGTCAGGCCAAGGGACCCCACCTGTGCACAAATCCATGCACCGGGCCTCTAGTTTATATATATTTATATTTGGCGGTGACCCGGTCAATTAGTAATAATTGATAGAAATCTGTAATTAATGGCTGCTTAGTGGACAATAACCATGAGGAAATTAGTGTATATCATAGCCTGCTGTGCAAAAACCATTTGTAAACTACTCTTAGGCTCTATTTTAGTGGTGATTTTGAGTTATCTAATGACTCTCACTCATCACTATCTCTCTTTATCTTAGTTATCTTATTTGCCAACCCCTCAATATGTTGATATTACTCTTCAGATATTCAATAAATATTTTTAAATGAATGACTAATACTAAGAAGATAGTTCAGACTTTGGAAATTGGATTAAAGATGAGAGAAGGACCAGATCTCCACAGTGGGGTATCTGAAAGTCTGTTGGTTAATACTGAACTCCTCTTCTGAATTTAAACTTCTTTTTCTAGAAGGGCAAAACACCAAAAATGAAACCATCTCTTTTGGGGAGTAGCTTCTTTTTGAATTATATACACATCTCTTTGTTTTCCTTGTCATGTTCACCATGATAGGTAGATTTTTAAAAAACTGCTTTTTTTAAAGATTGCCAACACTCTGCAGAACTCTTAAGTTGTAAAACACTAAATGAATCCAATTGAAATAGGATAGATCAAACTTGCTTTTTGGAACATACATTCTCAGAGTGTACAATGATGTATGCTTTGGGGAGCAATGCCTCCTTTTGGCCCTTATTTTCATGTTCCCCCATCTTCTAAATAAAGCTTTCAGTAGATATACAGAGAAAATAGTGCAAATACAGAATTCGGACAGGCCCTAAGTTCAAATTATGACTATTTTCTTTTTATTAGCTGTTGTGGATAGGAAACACCTGGACCCATATACTTAAATGGGTGAAACTGTGCTGATTATATATATTGGTCACAGAATGGACCCAATTTGTATGCAACTGCTTGGAAATACACAGAGTCCAGAATAGTGCAGACAATTTTTATGTGTCCCCTTGGGGTCACTTCTTAGAGCCAATTTCACTCCTCGTGGGCACTGGAATTCCTCTTGTCTGTTGTCTTTCATCTTTCTTCCTTTTCTTTACCTCTTCCTCCTAAAATTGATCCCCCTAGCCCTAGCTGGTGGATAAGAGCCTCTGCCTGAGGACTGAATGGTCCCAGGTTCAATTCCAGTCAAGGCAGATGCTCAGATTGTGGGGTCAATCCCCCAGTGGAGGGTGTGCAGGAGGCAGCCGATCAGTGATTCTTTCTCATCATTGACGTTTCTATCTCTCTCTCCCCCTCTCCCTTCCTCTCTGAAATCAATAAAAATATATTAAAAAATTTTTAAAAATAAAATAAAATAAAATTGCCCCCCCCCCAATGCCTTATAGACAAAGTCCATTTATCTCTACAAATATCCAGGTATCCCAAATCTTTAAAATTTTCAGAATGGAACATATATGAAATAAACCCAACTATTCTTATACTAATATTGATCTGTCTCATAGCATAGTTTTGATGTATCTTTATACATTGAGACATTCTATCGTTCAGGAATAAGGATGGGAGAGAGTGAGGGGATGAAAGGGACAGGGAACAGTAGACTATTCCCTGGAGTGGAGGAGGATGGAGCAAGACTACTGTGTGAAAGGGCACAGAACCTGGATTTGCCACATGTATGAAGCACCCACACTCAAGAGACAGTCTGAAATAGACAAAAACCTCAACTCATACCCATTTGTCCCATTAATATTATATATTAACAAAGTAATCATATTAAACCAAATTTCTATTAAAGAATTAAAAAGTGGTGAATGGAAGGGAAGGGGCTAGGCCAGGGGTGGGCAAACTTTTTGACTCGAGGGCCACAATGGGTTCTTAAACTGGACCGGAGGGCCGGTACAAAAGCATGGATGGAGTGTTTGTGTGAACTAATAGAAATTCAAAGTAAACATCATTACATAAAGGGGTACGGTCTTTTTATTTATTTATTTATTTTAGTTTTATTCATTTCAAACGGGCTGGATCGGGCCCACGGGCCGTAGTTTGCCCACGGCTGGCGCTAGGCTGTTTGCTCTTGATTAGTGCAGTCACATGTGTTCCAAATGCCAGGATGGTGCTGAACAAGACAGATGGTTCCCTGCCTTTGTGGAGGCTACAACCCAAAGACTCAAAGGAATCTTTAATCTGTACAGTGTGATCCTATTAGGGGAGACCTTTAAGTATATTGAGTCCTATAACAGCTTGATCATTTTGATCTTCCTATAGAAAATTTCTGTCTTTTCTTATTAATTCTCAATTACCAGAAAAAAGAGGTGTCATGAATTTTGTTTAAATTTTATTTAATTAGAACTTTCAACTTTATAGGTGCTTACCCTTTAGAGGTTATAGCTAATTTCATATGTTTTCCTTTGCAGGACTCAGAGGGACTATTTTCCTAGGCAATACTTGTTAAGTATAATAAAGCCTAGCATAAAAAAGAAAGAAAGAAAGGAAGAAAGAAAGAAAGAAAGGCCCCTTTTACAAATTAATCATGTGTGGTCTGTACCTTTTTATTTTTATTTTTTTGAAAATGTTTCCATTCGTTCTTAAAATCTTTTCTTTTTTTTCTTTAAAAATAAGAGGTTTAGTAACACCTCATCATACTATTAAGGTAGTGATTCTTTGAACAGTCTGAGGAAGTGGCAGAAGATAAAGACTTGATAAAAGGCTTGAAATTACCCCAGAAACATCAGAAAAGATTTTTTTAAAAGTTTGTGAGGTGGTCTATCCACAGCCCATCACCATAGTTCCCAAAGTCCTGCGAAGCCTTTATCTTACTCTTCCTTGCCTGCCCCCACCAGTCTTATTGAGTTATAATTGACATATAACATTGCATTAGTTTCAGGTGTATAATATAATGACTTGATATTCTAGTATGTATATATTGCAATATTATTACCACAAGTTTAGTTGATATCCATTATCTCACATAAGTATCCATCATCTATAGTTACAATTTTTTCTTTTGATGAGAACTTTTAAGATTTACTCTGTTGGCAACTTTTAAATATAAAATGCAGTATTATTAACTATAGTCACCATGCTGTACATTACATCATAGAAATTTTTTATTTTATTACTGGAAGTTTGTGTCTCTCCTCGAGTGCATGCAACCCCTACTCACCATCTACCTACCCTTACCTTGTCCCCTCAAGACTGAGAGTTCAAAAAGAAGCATTCTTGACAAAGCAGTGTGTTTTATAAAGATCAAAACTTACATAGGTACAGAGAACCAGTGCTCATTTCTTTACCTGGTAAAGAAAGGTGGCACAAACTCCAAGGCATTTCTGCAACAACTGCTTGGAAATTCTTAATGTTTCCCTAATGAGATAGGAAAACAAATGTTAGGTGAGAGATTACAAAATTGATGGGATGATAAAACTAGAAATAATTATTACTATATAGGGTTCTTAATAAAGAGTAATAAAAATCATAACTATTAGAAACTGTTATAGTGATATTGATGTAGATACTTAATGAACATCAACTACATGCCAACCACCATGCTAGATGCTACATATAAAAAGATGAGCCCTGTCGAGTAAGACTCCCTCCACGTTCTGCGTGGAGTAGGGTTCGGTATCTGAAAGAGGAGCCGCACAACAAATGAGAGAAAAAGACACGAGATAATTTTGCAATATTGGGGGACCAGGCGGCAAGTCCCGAAGGACTTCCCCGTGCTCAGGCCTCACCAAGCTTTTATTGATCTGGGATGCACCCATAGCATAGCCCTTAGACAGGTGGCCCCCTTGTAACAAGCAGACTAGCCCATCAGCAAGGATTTACATAATAATAAATGGGGGAGTAGTTTCAGCTACCACTGTCTGGACAAACAGAGGTGGCGCCTAGCTCTGAGCTTTGCTAGGGCTTCAAAGGTACCCAGCCTTCGGGGGGTTTCGGGGGGGTTCTCTGTCTATGCTTATCAGATAGTGAAGGCAATAAACAGTTTCCCACAGAGCCCTAACTGGTTTGGCTCAGTGGATAGAGTGTTGGCCTGCGGACTGAAGGGTCCTGGGTTCGATTCTGATCAAGGGCACATTCCCGGGTTGCAGGCTCAATCCCCAGTAGGGGGCGTGCAGGAGGCAGCTGATCAATGATTCTCTCTCATCATTGATGTCTCTATCTCTCTCTCCCTCCCTCTCCCTTCCTCTCTGAAATCAATAAAAATATATTTTAAAAAGTAAATAAATAAAAAGGACGCATCAAACAGTATATTAGGCAATTAAGAGTAAATCTACATAGGAAATGGCAGAGGAAGGTTAAAGATGTTAGTGTGCAGGTTCATGCAGGATCATTTATCAGACCATCCAGTTATAAACATGTTGGGCAGGGTGTGAAATGCTGAAGAATGATGCTAACTTTAAAGAGATTTGGGGGGGAGACAGAATCTGACAAATGAACTGGAGTTTACCAGCATATATCCTTTAAGGAAACACTGGAGTGGAAAATGTCACTAATGTTTCTGGCAGCAATAGTGGAAATTTCCTTCAGATGGCAGGTACACTCAACTGGAATTGGATCCAGGTCTGCTGCTTATTTTATCTGCAACTTGCTCAACTTCTGTGACCCTGAGTTTTCTTGCCTCTGTACACCAGTCTCATAGAGCTCATAGAGCTTTTGCAGGGGATCTATTCATTCACAAATCTATTGGGCATCATGTCAAATGCTTTTAGTATTTTATGTAATTTAATCTTCAATAACCTCAATATATTATCCCTATTTGGCAAGAGGAAATGAAAGTAACTAGGCAAAGAACACATGGTTAGTAAGTTGTAGAGCCCAGTATGAAATCCTAATCTATCTCACTACAAAATCCAAGCTTATATAAACTATATCTTCATTTGAAAAACTGATAATGCATGAAGCCAACCAAAAATGTTAATCAATCAACAATTATTTAGCATCTACTGTATTTTAGGTATTACATCCAAGGCCAAAGGTAAAGAAGAACATATCAAAAGAGATTTCAGTGAGCTAAAATATTATTTCCCTGTCATTTTTCAATACAGAGAATGATAAACTCAAAGGGCAGACCTCATCTTCCATGGAAGTAATTTGTTAACACTTGGAAATTTTATTGATGGTTGCAACCATTAAGAAATCAACTTAAAGAATAATTTTCAGCTCTAGAATCCTAGTTATACATTATGGTATATGTTGAGAATTATAAATATAAATTCTAGAAAAAATACTGAGTTTGACATATGTCAATATATCTCAACTTACATATCTATCTATATGCCATTATATCAATCTCTGTCTTTATCTTGATACATATCTCTGTATTTTTCTATATCTATATATCTATATGAAGACAATAGCAGAACAATGCAAGAAAAATAGTGAAGACTGGATAAGCATTTCTGAGTTTAAAATAAAAATAATAGTGCTCATTAAGAAGGACTTTTGGAGTTATAGTTGAAGGATAAATAGGAGTGGGTCAGCTGAATAATTATTGAAAGGATTTGGCAAGCAAGTGCAGTACAAAAACATGGAGGTGTGAAATTAGCATGGGATATGTGGGTAATTATAATTTGCTATTACTAGAATATGAAGAATCAGTCAGTGGTTTTTGGGAAGTAAGTTGGAGAGCAGAGAAGGTATTGTGATTTTATTGGATATTTGCACTGCTAGAACTTTCTTCACTGTATAGATTTTTCACAGTAGCAAGAAGAGCAAGAAGTTGACAGCAGCATACCATAAAAGCATCAACATTGATGCTGGAAATCTATATATATAAAAGGCTAATATGCTAAGTGTCCCTACGACCATCTGACCAGTCGTTATGACATGTACTGACCACCAGAGGGCAGATGCTCAAATAAGGAGCTGCTGTGATGTGCACTGGCCATTTACAAAGAAATGGCACTGCGGACCTGGCCCTGACAAACCAACACTCGGCTTCCCCCAAGTGGGACACAGGCCCCGCCACCACCCCGAAGTGACACCCCACCAAATCACAGTCAATGCTACTGAGACCCCATGATGCAAAATGCAACCTACAGCCCAGCCTGGAAACGGTGGCTGCGAGTGCCGGGTAATGATGTCACGTAGCAATGCCTGGCTTCCATCGGCCTATGAACCAGTAGGTCACAGTTTGGTTCCCGGGCAGGGCACATGCAAGGGGGCAGCTCCTGCGTTGAGTGTCTGCCAACTGGTGGTCAGTGTGTGTCATAGCAATCAGCTGTTTGGCCATTCGGTCGATTTGCATATTAGCCTTTTATTATATAGGATTTTTAAAAGAGGATTAGTGGAGACAATGATGAGAAGGTATACCTCAAGGTTTCCAAAAATGTAATACTTATAAGTTACCAAACAATCTCAATGATAATATACTCTGCAAGTAGCAGACCCCCTCAGCTTCACAAAGATAACTAACTTTATTTCATTACTCTGTGACTAGCATGAAAATAAGCAACAAATGTACAGAGACTGGAAGAAGCAGATAGGAAATAGAATAAACAGAGATGAGAATAAGACATAGCTAAGGAGAATAATAAACTAAGAAAGAAAGACAAACAAGAGAAAGAAATAGAAAGAAGTATATCACTGAGCAAAAGAGGATATGTGTAGCAAGATCTTGGTTTGTACTTTCTTCTATGAATGTTTAAAACTTATGTCAGTGGTTTTGAAAATGGTGGGAGTTGAAGGAAGGGAGAGGTTTCATTGACCTCAACTTTGAATGTCTTCAGTAGAATTCTAAAGCCGCCCTAATATTTTACCCCTTCTAGGTAACTTGCTCTTTTTACTCAAACATCCTAAGTTTCTTTCTCTATTTTTGAAGTTTTATGAGAAGTAAGGCTTAATTCTTGGAAGATTAATCTCCTGCAGGTTGGCATCTCAAAAAAAGTATTACCCTCCTTCAATTCTTAGAACTCTGCAATGAGCAGTGTTATAGAAACTGATCCTGGTTAACTTCCAGGCTAAGAGAACAATCCCCTGATCACAATAGAGTGAGTACAATACTCCCCTGTTCATTCTCGAAAGCTGAGGTGATGAATCATGCTACTAACTCACACAGTATACAGACACAACTTTCAAGGCTTGCCTCCAACCCCCATATTACATCAGGGGAACATCCCCTAAACATAAATGCTAAACTGGCAGGTCAGGTGGGGGCCAAGATCTCCCCACAGTCTTTCATAATTCTATACCAGCTGTTGATTAATCAGAAGATGACCTAACCCTGTCCTTTAAAAGCTCCCAAGCCCAAGGGTTAGAATGCCTTCCCTACAATATGACAACCAGCCCTGCCAGATCTCTGTGCACTACCCTAGAGTCTCCCTGAGTCTCCCACCAATAAACACCACCCCACAAGCCTAACGTGTGTGCTACGGGGTTCTGTGCAGTGTCTGCACAGTAGCCAGTGACTTTACAAAATATATCTTATTATGGAAAGGTTTTAACAACATAGGACACTAAGGCTGT
The DNA here is from genome assembly GCF_963259705.1 of Myotis daubentonii. Classification (NCBI taxonomy): domain Eukaryota; kingdom Metazoa; phylum Chordata; class Mammalia; order Chiroptera; family Vespertilionidae; genus Myotis; species Myotis daubentonii. The sequence continues at coordinate 60,922,810 of NC_081845.1, forward strand.
GAAGCTATGTGTATTTAACACTACCTACACTGCCTACTCTACTCATCGACTGCCTTCTCCACCCCCACCCCCATATTTTAAATTCACTAGGACAGGGGAGGAACCAAGATGGCAGTGTAATTTGACACCTGTACTTGCCACCTCCCACAACCACATCAAAATTACAACTAAAATACAGAACAACCATTATCCAGAACTGCCAGAAAGTCCCACAACTAGAGAAGTAAAGAAGAAAGCACACAGAGACGGGTAGGAAGTGTGGAGGCACCAAACGGGCTTGTCAGACACCCACGTGTCACTTTTTTAATCAGGAGAGAGATTTCACTGCAGAGGCCGCCCGTGAGGAGCAAGGAATCTCACCCCAACACCAGACACCCAGCCCAGGCTCCCAGAGCTGGGAAAAGAAGTCCCTACAGGCAGTAAGAACTATGGGCTGTGAAAACCAGTGCGGATTGGGGCTCAGTGACACAGAGGCTGCTGGAGACCCAGCTGCTCCTCTTAAAAGGCCCACACCTTGAACTGAACTTACAAGGTCCCATGTCCTCTGAGCTCCAGCACCAGGGCGAGGCTCTGGGGGACACAGGCTCATAGGAGGAGGAATTGGATTGTCTGGCATCGGAACAGGAACTCAGGGGTGGCTTTCTTCCAGATGGAGATACTTGCAGGTATCATTGTTCCTTACTGGGACCTCCCCATTCGCAGAGCTGACTGGCAGCCATTTCTGTTTTCTCCGCCCTAGTGATTCCCTAAGACCCCACCTCATCCAATTTACAACCCCATCCAAGCTGAGTGCAGCAGCTTTTGTATATGAATGGCCTGTCCTTGCTCAGGCTAACATCTCTCAAACAAGCTGCAGCTGGGTCAGGGAACCCCAAATCTATATATATAAAAGGCTAAGTGTCCATCTGACTATCCAACCAGTAGCTATGACATGCACTGACCACCAGGGGGTAGACGCTCAATGCAGGAGCTGCCATGACACACACTGACCATTTAAAAATAAACAGCACCACGGACCTGGCACCAACAAACCAACACTCGGCTTCCCCCAAGTGGGACACAGGGCCCGCCACCACCCAGGAGCAACACCCCACCGAATCGCAGCCTATGCTGCCGAGACCCCATGGCCTAAAATGCAGCCCACAGTCACTGTGGGCACCAGGTAATGACATCACATAGCAACGCCCAGCTTCCTCTCCCTAGCGACTAGCTTTCTTGGAGTTACTTTAGCCCAGGAACACGACTTGCTTTATAGCCAGGTGCAAACATTTTACACTTTAACGAAATGTCTGTGAAGCATTTTCCCGTGCCTCATCTCATTTGAGCCTTGCAGAAGTCCTGGAGTAGGTAGATAGGAGACTTGGTAGAATCCTATTTTCTTTTCATTAGCTAGAAAATGGAGATTTAGAAAGCTTAGAAACTTGACCCAACTGAAAAAAGTAAGAAATGGTGGACCTTGAAAATGACTTCAGGTTTTCTCACTTGGAGAATATAGTCAAACACTGTTGCAGTTAAATATTTTACCCTTTGTTCTCCCTGAATGATCTCCAATAATAATCTGTTTTGTGTTGATATTTACTGCTATGTTGCTGACAATTACCTGAAAGAGTTTAGCTAAATCAGAAAGCAGGTCTAATTAAGCAAGTTTGTTCTATATGTATAAAAGGCTAAATTGACTCACGCATGTGCGATGCATATATAGCTCTTGCTGGTGCCAATCGCACATGTGTATGTCTGTCTGTCATTGTTGATCGTGAATTTGGTTGACACTTCTATTATAGAGAAAGGGCGAATAGCGATATTAAAATATTTCTCCTAATTAATTTCCTTTCAGTGTGCATGAATCCGTGCACTGGGACACTAGTATACTAGAACAGTATAGACCAAAATAAGATGGATGTAGAGAAAGAGATCAGAAGATAATAAAAATCAATGACAAAAGAAGAGGATCCAGATCAGCATTGGGTTTATCTGTACCTCAAAAACTCCTGCATATGATCTTTGCATATTGAGGAAGGACTGATGATTAACGCAACCTTCACATCATAGTTATGAGTCTATGTATTTTTAATTATATGGTATATGTATATGCATACATGTATCTATATATCTATATAACTATTTATAAATGATCTATAATTGATTTATTTTGTCTTTACATTTAATTAGGTTAGTCATGTAATACATAATGATGTTTCGTTAATGACCTATGGCATATATGACAGGGATCCCATAAGATTATAGCAGATCTGAAAAATTCCTATCACCTAGTGACATTATAGCTATCATAACTCAGTGCATTACTTGTATCTATTAATACAGAATAAAGATATAAAGAAAAAACTATTTTTGTATAGCTGTACTATGTGTTTGTGCTTTATGCCATGCTATTACAAAAGAGTTGAAAAGTTTAAAAAATTTAAAGTTTATAAAGTAAAAAAGCTACAGTATGCTAAGGTTCATTTATTATTGAAGAAAGAAAAATATTTTTTTATAAATGTAGGGTAGCCTAAGTGCACAGTGTTTATAACATCTACAGTAGTGCACAGTACTGTCCTAGGCCTTCACATTCACTCACCACTCACTCACTGACTCATCCAGAGCAACTTCCAGTGCTGCAAGCAATGTTCATAAGTGTCCTTGATAGGTGTGCCATTTTTATCTTTTATACTTTATTCTTACTGTACCTTTTCTATGTCTAGCTATGTTTCAATACACAAATGCTTACCCTTGTGTCACAATTGCCTACAGTATTTAGTACATAGACATGCCGTACAGGTTTGTAGCCTAGGTGCAATAGGCTATGCCATATAGCCTAGGTGTGTAGTAGGCTGTATCATCTAAGTTTGTGCATTCTATCGTGTTCCCATGGTGACAAAATCGTCTAATGACGCATCTCTCAGCAGTATCCCTGACACTGACACATGACTTAATTAATTCAGTATATGTGTTGAGCATCTATATTTGAGGCACTATATGCGGAGTTTGGTTTTCAAAGACATATGAAACATGGATCCTGGCACTTTACAGGTGAGAAGCAGGGAATGAACTAAATGACCCCAAATGATTGTGATTGCCATTTTGGTTCCTAGAGCAAGTGGTTAGCTTCCTACTTTGTCCTGTCCTAAATCATGGTTTCTGTGCCCCTTTGTCTTGATAATCCTCTGCGCCGGGAGAGAGATGCTTTTCCCCACCAGTCCAGCTAGGCAGAGGCATATTGGGAAGGCGGTCTCCTGGTCTTTTATTTAAGGGAAGAGGATGAGACCAATAGTCCTGCCTTTAAACTCATTTAACACTCCCAAATGATAAGGACATGGGATTTTGATAAAAATCTTTAATTATATATAGCATACAATCGCTAAACTCTACCTTAACATAAATTATACTGCATTTTCTCATTACATAATTAAGTGGAATCTATTTGTAACTTGCTTAAGTGAGACTGAAAAAGGGAATCATTCTAGACTAAATAAATCAAGGGAAAACATGAAAGTGTTTTTCACTTTTACTAATAATTAGCAACATAGTTACTATAAGTCAATTTTTGTTGGAGAACTGAAATAATAAACCAGTTACTAAAATCAACTATTTAAGAATAAGGCATATTAGGTTTTTCTACCTCTGGCTCCATTGCTTTTAAACCAATTCAAAGATTCTATGATTAAATTTAAAAGTATGTCTTTTTCTAAACAGGGCAAACACTGATATTCAGTTAAAACAACCTAAAAATATGTGCCATTTGATTAGATTATTTAAATAGAATTTAATGTTTTAATGTTTAAACATAATTTAATGTTTTAAATTTTAGCCATAATGTTATAATTATTATGTATACACTGAAAATGTTTATTCATTTGAAAAATCAAAGTACAGCCATTTCAAAAGAAAACAGTGTTGCATAATATGATTAGAAAAACACATTTTCTGACATATTATATTTTCCTATTGATAGAAGACAACATTAATACAGTTCATCCCAAAGCATGAGACAACCTGATTTTAAAAAAACTATTGTGATAAAAACATGCAACATGAAATCCACCCTCTTAACAAATTTTTAAGGAACAGTACAGGATGACAACTTGAGGTAGACACAGCACATATATTCCAAGGCTTTGCTGCAGAATTATGTTACTTAACATGGCATGTCTCCTGGTGATGGTGCTCTTTTGATCTATCCTTTAAAAAAGGATTCTGTTTTATTTCAGAACATATTCCAGAAAAGCTTTATTCTCAAACTCTTTTAAAGCAATCACTTCTTTATTAGTGATTGACCTCTCCATAGGTAGCTATTTTTAATTTCAACCAAATTAATAATATTTTATTTGAAATTTATCCATAACCATTTAGCAACTTGTCACAGCTCAAGTGTTAATTAAAAGTGTTAACCATTTCAACACTTTGATCAAGTACAGAAGAAAATGTTTATCATGTAATGGCATATCTCAGGAAGCAAAGTGGACTCACCTTGCTCAACTAGGCTATGTATGCCAATTGTGGATGGCATTCTTTTTAAATTTTTTTTACTATAATTATTTTCCATGTTAATGATCCCAGTTCTCTGTGCCATGTCTCCACTCAAAATTATGCAAAAACTCTCCTTTGATTATTGCACATATTCAAATTCCTTTGATGTAGCATTCAAGACTTTCTGAAACCTAGTTCCAACTTAGCTTTCCTGCCAAGTCTCACTACCAAAGGGCAAAACATAAATGTTTGCTTGTAGTAGCACATCACAGAAAGCAGGAATTGGAGAGAGTTGAAACCTGGTTTAAGAATCACAAACAGGACAGGAGAGAGGTGGGAGTTAGGGCTGGCACTGAAGGATTGCTCTGGCAGCATTAGAGGGTGCTCAGCTATCTGTCACAACTCAGGAGCCAATGGTGGAAGGTAAACCAGGTAGGACCTCCTGCAGGAAATTCAGTGGTCAATACCAGAGACCACGGGGTGAGGGGCAAGAACTTGTCTTTGCCAGGAGTTTGAGAACAACATCAGGCTCTAGTCTATAGCAGGAATGGTGGCGAAGATGGCTGATCAGAAATAAAAAGAAGCAAGAAATGCTCCCAAAGGAGGTAAAGAAACAGGTGCTGGGTTTCATCTAAAATCTAGATCCAAAATCTTACTGGCAGAGAAAGGAGAGCAGTAAGGTAGGATTCTAGTGGTCATGAAAAATGACTGGTGTTAGGTCTGGTTTTAAGGGTGACTTAATTCGAGTCCCATCAGGTGGAAGTGCTAGGATTGTTGATGTACTTTTGCCTTAGTCAGAACTAACTCAGGGACCAAAGCAGATTTAGGAAAGAAATATCAGAAAACTTGGGTGTGGGTCGTCAAGAACTTCAGAGGAGGAAGACATGCTCAGAAGCTGATGTTTTCGACCTTCTCACTCCTCAAAAATGCCAACTGTCTCCCTTAGTTAGTATTCTTTGCACATAATTCTTTTTTTCCAGCCATTGTGCATGGTACTTTGCTGAAATGAAATGTCTTCCCCTATGGCTAGCAAATGAATTTAGTCCCATAAACATCTATTAAGCAAATGCTGCATGCTAAACACTTTGCTACAGAGATAAAAAGAACCAGCATCTGTTCTCAAGATGCTGTCTAAATCCCCAATTTCCCCAATATTTGTCCTGAACTCTTTCTGTTTACTCCTTCTCTAATTTCTCTAATTATTTGACTTGAGACATTTTATATTTTTAGGTAAATGTTAATATTAAATTTAGAATGTATATCACTAGCCATCACAACTGGATTGCAGCTTATTTCAATAGCATAGGTATGATGCATTAAAACATTTTTCCACCTAGCATTGTAGACACAGTAAGACCTTTGTAAGTGCTTGTTGATTTATTGGCTCTTTAATCTTGAAGTTTGGTAGTTATAAATTTTTCTTGGCTCTAGAGCTCTGGCATTAGTTCACATCAATATCTATGTAATTTTTCAAAATATTTTAAAATCCATTAAATGCTTTTAAATTTTAGAGAAAAAGGTTGACTGTGAAAATAGAAGCTCTGTGACAATTTAACCTTCAGGATGATATTCATTTATATCTTTCAAATTTATGTAGAGGATGTCTTAATCTTAGAGTCTAATTGGCACTAGTTTTCTTCCAGTGCCTAATAAAACCTGTAGCCTGCGAAGCTGAGAATTCTTAAAGTCTTTGTAATGGATGTATAATTGAATGGCTCAATCTTACTACAATGTTAACTTGATCTTGTTGTTGTCTTGTCTAGTTGCCTATAACATTTTTTATTATCTGGAATGTGAAACTCATACTTATGAGTTAGATTATATTAAAAATTTAAACATTTAAACAGTTTTCTTAATTAAATATTAAAGCAGGGTTGTGTAGTCACTAATGAATCATAAAATTTAAGAAAGAGAAATTCAGATAAACACCTCGGTCAGTTATGCAGAAGATTATAAGTGGGGAAATGTAATCCAAATAGAAGCTGGCTGTAAGGGATTCAATACATAATGCAAGAAGCAATTTTGCTGGCCTTTTGAAAAATTATACTTCTCTATTTTTTTTCTTTAAATTTAGAAATTTTCCTTAATAATTAATAAACTTGATAATTGAGGCTAGACGTTTTCCAGTATTATTGAATTTGGGTAGGGTACTCCCCTTGGTAACCAAACTTGGCTAAATTATCATATAAAATATAATTCTTGAATAGATTTTTCATAGTGTGGAAACATTCTGGAAAAATATAGTTTGTATGACACCAGATATTACTATTACTTGTCATCTATAAAATATTGGGTAAAACTAACTATATGCGTTGAAATGAGTATATTATATCTTACTATACTTTACTGCAAACCCCAATAAGGGCCCAGACATAGAACTCTTTGAAGGTAATTCATTATATCTGATACTATTTTTTAAATCCTTACCTGAGGATATTTTTTCCATTGATTTATTTTTATTTATTTTATTTTTAGAGAGAGTGATTGCCTCCCACATGAACCCTACCGGGGATGGAGCCTGCAATCAAGGTACGTGCCCTTGATGAGGAATCAAACCCTTCAGTCCCCAGGCTGAAGCTCTAACCACTTAGTAACCAACCAGGGCCATTACATCTGATTTTCACAAGGGTTTAGTAAGAATGTCTTAGTTATTTTTGTTTGTTTGTTGCATTTGTGTGTGTGATGAATCCTAGACTAACACATTTATAGCCAGATTTTCCTTTTTTAGGTGATACCTCATTAAAAAAAAAACCACAAATTCATTTGGACTTTGTAATGGAAAACACCTCCTGTGTTTCTCCTCTACTACTCAAACAGAGCACTTCTGTGACTAGATGTGTCCGTTTTCCACACCAAGCTATTCTCTGACACCAGGTGGGTGTCCTGCAAAAGGGCTCAGTCCCACAAAACGGCCCCTTACTTTAGATGCCAAACACAAATCCAGTTTGTCAACTGTACTTCTCACAGACAGACTGAAAGTCAGGGCTCCCATGACCCTCATCTGAGGTTTAAAAGTTTGCTAGGATGGTTCACAGAACTCACAGAAACACTTACGTTTACCGGTGTAATGTAAAGGATATAATGGAGGATACAGATGAACAGCCAGATGAAGAGGTACGTGGGGCTAGGTCTGAGTGGGAGCTTCTGTCCCTATGGAGTTAGGGTGCACCTCCCTCCCAGCATGAGGGTGTGCTCACCAACCCAGAAGCTCTCTCAACTTCATACTTCTGAGATTTTTAAGAGGGCTTCGTCACATAGGCATGATTGATCATTAACTCATTCTTGGGGGGATGGAGAGTGGGCCTGAAAGTTTCAAGCTTTTAATCATGGTTTGGTCTTTCTGGTAACCAGCACCCATCCTGAAGTGATCCAGGAGCCCACCAAGAGTAGCCTCATTAGAATATAAGACACTCTTAATCACCCTGGAAATTCTATGGGATTCAGGAGCTCTGTGTTAGGATCCAAAGGCCAAATATTAACATAAAAGGTGTTCCCAGTGCTTTTATCACTTAGTAAATTACAAGGGTTTTAGGAGCTCTGTGCCAGGAACCAACATATGGAGGCAGAGACCAACATATAAATTTTATATTATTTCACAGACTTTCTTCCACAAAGAACACCACCTCAGTTTGCGTTATTTAGCTGTACCAGTATATATGTTACAATATTCTCTTTTTGAAATAAAGTTGTTTTTTCAGGATCCTCTTCTGTTTCTTTTCCTTTTTCTTTTTCCACCTGTTTACCATGCCAGTGAGTAGAAGACACACCTTTGCTTATCCATCTGGGAGAGTAATTTGCATTTATTGGGCACCTACCACATTGTGGATCATATGGTGAGCAATCGTCTTACTCTCTGGTAGGAGAAACAACACAAACACCTAAAACACTTAAAGGATAGGAAGTGCTACAAAGTGTCCTACTGACTTTATAATCCCTTAAGTGAAGATCTAATGATAATAGTGATACTATGGCAGGTACTAATTTTAAGTGCCTATTCTGTGCCAGGCCCTAGCCTAAGCACTTTCCATATAGTATTTCATTCAATCCTTAGAACAGTGATGGCGAACCTATGACACGTGTGTCAGAGGTGACACGCGAACTCATTTTTTTGGTTGATTTTTCTTTGTTAAATGGCATTTAAATATATAAAATAAATATCAAAAATATAAGTCTTTGTTTTAGTATGGTTGCAAAGATCAAAAAATTTCTATATGTGACACGGCACCAGAGTTAAGTTAGGGTTTTTCAAAATGATGACACGCCGAGCTCAAAAGGTTCGCCATCACTGCCTTAGAACAATTGTTAGGTTTTCTTATATAGCAATACTCTTTCTCATGTGAAAAATCAACTATACTATTTGAGTTAGATCCTTTTCTGATTTTATTGATAGAGATTACTTTTGTAAAAATATTTTTTATTGATTTTAGAGAGAGAGGAAGGGAGAGGGAGAGAAACATTGATGTAAGAAAGAAACATCGATTGGCTGCCTCCTGCATGAACCCTGGCAAAAGATCGAACCCACAACCTGGGCATGTGCCCTGACCAGGAATCAGATTGGTGACCTTTCCATGCACGGGATGATGCCCAATCAACTGAGGCACACCAGCCAGGGTGAGATTACTCTGTGCCTTAGTTTTCTTCCCAGAAAACCTCCAATGAAATGACAATTAATGCAATTAAATCAATAGCTATAAAAGTAAGACGCTGTGGAAAATGCTGAGATTATTTTCTTCCATTGAGCACTTTCTTAGATACTTCTTGTTTTATACCATCCTTTCTTTCCAAGTAAATTTGACTCTAGTCCTCAATTTTTTATTGATCTATTGGAGAAACTTTCCAATGATTTTTCTGATACTTTTGCCTCTATTATTCTACTTGTAGTCTATTTTTTTCACAGAGCCATGTGAGAAATTTTTCTTAAACACGATCCTGAATATGGTACCTTTCTTTCAGAGAACTTCATACACTATTTACACAATGAAAACTAAGCTTTTTAGAATGACATTCAAGGCCCCCGAATTCTAGCCCCCCATCTACCTTTTTAGTGTTTTCATCCTTTTCATTCATTCTACACCCCACCAACCCCTGACTATTTTTCAATCTTATGGAAATATTGCGTTTCTACTAGGAGGGGTGAAGAGTCCAGACTTTGGAGCTAGATACCCCTGGTTCAAATTCTGGCTCTGTTTATTCTCAGTTGTGTGACTTTAGGCAAGTTACTTAACCTCTTTGTGCCTTAGTTTCTTCTTTATAATGAAGATAATTATAGCATCTATCTTATAGGATTATGGTGAAAACTAAGTGAATAAGTCAATATATGCAAAGCACTCAGGACTGAGATACACATAAGGAGAGTGCTATGTAAATGTCATTTATTATTTTGTACCTGTGTTCATTCATACAGTCAGGTTGACCTAGAATATCTGTCATTTCTACCTCTCACAATATGGCCTTCAAAATGCTACCCAGATGCTATCTCCACTATTAAGTTTGTAGACTCTCCCTTTCAACAGTAGTTTTTTTTATTCTACTTCCTTCTCATCTATACCTATATCTTATTAGATTTATACATTGGTTGCATTTTCTTTGTACATAGTACTTTCTTTCCCACAGAAGATACTGTTGCTTTTTGAGGACAAAGCCCATATGCTCAGTGTGTGGCATAATAGAGCAATATTTGGATTCCAGAAACCTAGGTTCAAATTAATTAAAGTGTGATGAATACCACATTACCTAATGCCTACAAGCCTTAGTTTACTCATCTTTAAAGTGGGTTAATAATAGCAACTTCATATGGTTATGTCATTATTATTCATCATTGTGATACTAGCTCTAGCCCACTTGATACTTTGATAAATTTTATAGCCATACATATCAATATGTAAGCAAGCATCAAGTTTAGGGAGATTGGGTAAAAAGAAATGATGAAGACTTCTTTAATAATTAGAAATATTAACATCATGGTATTTTCCCCAAAACCACTTGAAATCATACAGTTTCTCTGAGAACATTTTACACCTTTCTTTGTTTACACGATATGGCCTTGTTCTTTGCTGTGTAATACCAACAATTGTAATCTGGGCATCCTCTTCCCGACATCTCCTCAAAGCAAAACTTTGCAGGAGCCAATGTTTCAGATGAACAATCATAGATTATTTTAAATGATAGAGGCTTTGAAGTATCATGATTTAATAATTTGGAGGACTTCTTTTTGAAGTTAATTTACTTAAAGCCTACCCAATATTTCTCTTTATGCCATGTTCTGGAAAGGTTGTTCTCAGAAAATCAGTTACTATTTTTATTCTGTGTAAAGGTCTATGAATAGAGCTCAAACTCTATGTGCTTCCATCAGGTACCCTTCAGATGGGCGAGAGAGATTTGGCTTATATTATTGCTTGCATCTTTTGGGTAAAGAAATCAAAGGATGAGTAAATTTAAAGTACACTGAAGAAAAAATATATAGCAACTTCATGACTCTGTTCCTGTTAATATCTACTCATTAAGATGAAGTATTTTGTCCTCAAATATTTTTCTCCACTTCCATTATTATGAAGATAATTCACTGGGAAAATGTGAATAAAAGTAATATTTCGAGAAGTCTTATTTTGACCATTGTTTTCCCACTTTGAAAACTTTGGCAACCTGTCTTTAGAAATAACACAATGGAACAGAAATATAAATCAACAAATGTTTATTGCTATTGCATTATCAAGGTTCTCCAGAGAAACAGAACCAATAGATCTATTATGGAAATTGGCTCACATGATTTTGAAGGTTGAGAAGTCCCACAATCTGCCATCTGCAAGCTGGAGAGCCAAGAAAACTGGTGATATAATTCAGTTTGAGTCCAGAGGCCTGAGACTCAAAGGATCCAATGTCTTAGGGCAGGAGAATATGAATGTCTTGGCCAAAGCAAAGAACAATTCACCCTTTCTTTGCCTTTTTGTTGTATCTAAGCCCCCAGTGGATTGGCTGATGCACACTAGCATTGGTGAGGACAGTCTTCTTTACTCAGTCTGCTGATTCAAATGCTAGTCTCTTCCAGAAACATCCTCCCAGACATACCCAGAAATAATGTTTCACCAGCTATCTGGGCATCCTTTTGTCCAGTAGAGTTGACAAATAAAATTAATAATCACAGCTATGTATTCCTATATAATAAAAGCATAATATGCATATCAACCGAACGGCAGAACGACCGGTTGCTATGACACGCACTGACCACCAGGGGGCAGATGCTCAATGCAGGAGCTGCCCCCAGTGGTCAGTGTGCTCCCACAGGGGGAGCGCCGCTCAGCCAGAGGCCGGGCTCACAGCTGGCGAGCAGCGGTGGTGGGAGCCTCTCCTGCCTCCATTGCAGATCGGCCGTAAGGAGCAAGGGGTTCTAGACTGCAAGAGCCCCGGACTGTGAGAGGGATGTCTTTCTTATTATGTAGAAGAAGTCTGAAGGAAGGTGATTCACCATTATCTGGCACTCATCATTTTCATTTGAAAGACAAGCTTCTGTATCATGTTTTCCATCCTCAGCTCAAGTTTACATGCTTTAGGTTACCTTGTGGTCTGAGGTGGCTTTGGGACTCTAGCCCTCACCATCTCATCTCAAAGCAGCAGTCAATTTAAAAAGAGAACATTGCCACTCGGAGTTAAACCAGGGATTTATAATTAAGGGAGAATGGAATAATGGATAGTGAGTGGGAATCAGCAGGCTTTGTATCCTTACACATAATCTGCAAAATGCAGGCTGCCAATCAATTATAACTGAAAGCTTAGATCGTTATTTATGTCATGCTGTGGTTTTGAGCTGTGGCTGTATGTTTTTTCCTCAGCTGCCTTTTGCCTATGAAATGCAGGGATATTTAACTAATTTGTTTTTTGGTGAGAAAAGTAACATTCTAATTAAATTGCTGTTGGAAAGAATTATGCAGAAATGTGGATATTGTAAAACTTCCTATTTAAACTGTTAAATATCTTCCTCAGCAGGGTTATTATTGTAAATCACCTCACACATGATAATTTAAACTATATAGTAGAGATATTAAAAAACATATACAGAATAGCTATGTCATGATATTTGTATGTATTTGACATCATATATCACTTACTATTTGCCAGGTTCTGTTTTTTAGTCCTTTGCAAATATTAACTCATGTGCCTTTTCCACTGTCATTCTCTCACAGGTAGATAGTAGAGTTTCTCAGAGGCCATATAACTTGTGATAACATCACCTCTCTGGTGGCTTTGGAATTTCTTTTTTTTTTTAATTAAATCTTTATTGTTCAGATTATTACATTTGTTCCTCTTTTTTCCCCCCCATGGAATTTCTTTAGCTATTATTATTGTCTTCTAAATGGCCTCCCTGTCGCAAATGCTTGTTTTTTTTCCCCCCAAATACCCTCCATATTTATGCTTTTAAAAATGCCTGGCTGAAACATATTATGCTCTTGCATAAATACTTATACTAGCTCACCATTGCCTACAGAAAAATTAAAGTTTAAACTTGGGGGTGACTTACCAGGCTCTTTCTTCTAACTATGATCTACCTTTCCAGCCTCAACTTCCTTATTATCCCTCATACACCATATGCTTTGACCCACATTTACTTTTTCTCCAATCCCAACAAGCATGTTTACCGCTCACACTCTCCCTTCAACACCCAGTTAGCTACCTGTCATACCCCAGGATACCCATAAGCACAAAGAAAGGTAGAGAACTAATGAGATCAGAAGTGAAAAGCTCCATAGGGAGGATCCTAAACTGGAACAGTGGTCAGCAGTACCCTTTTTACGTAATGTTTGTGAATAAAATTGGAAACTCCCAGGAAATGGCTAGGTCTGAGATTCCTTACTCTAAACATCATCCCATGGGTTTGAGCCTGAAAAATTTGCCAGCCCTGTTTCTCCCTAGGGGCTGAGCTTCATTCTGCTGCCCACAGCTAGTCCCCATCATGGCTACGTCCACCACGGCTACCACCTCAAGTTCTGCTTTAGACCAGAGTTATATTCTCTCCAGATCCTTTTCTCCCAACCTTGCGGCTGGGTTCTTCCCTCCACATCAGAACTCCTGCACATCTCGACTCACCAGGATTGAGCCCACATTCTCTAAGCTTGCAAATGAAATTTGGTTTAATAAGATACTTAAATCAGTTTCCTCTGACTTGAAAGTGTTCTTTGTTAAAAGTTATCCTTCACTTATACCTTTAGGGCTAACTTTTATCATGTCCTCTTCCACTATCCTTGCTCAAAACTAGGGCCCTATCTATGGCAAAGTAATTGCAAGAACAGAATGGAGCATTGAAATTTCTCCCTGCTCTCCTCCCCAGAAACCTTTCTGACTAGATAATTGCAGTAGAACTTGCTGAATGATACAGATGAGATTGTGTGTAAGACCCCATTGCAGCAATAGCACTTCAGATGCCTGTCAAACTGGGACATATGCTTCTTATCTCTTTTCATGGACTTCTTCTTTTATATATATTTTGGTAATTTGAATGAAAATTTGTTTAGGGATGCTTATAAACCCCGACTGTCAGATGTTTTCTTATTTGTGGACATGATATACAATTCAAAGACCCATTGTTATTTTCTTTATACCTCCAAAAGAAAACAATTATCTTAACTTTTTTTTTTGAGAAGTGAGAGCATGCTATTTTCAGTCACAAGAAAGAATGCAAAAGTCTATGCTAGTGAATATTCTAGTTCAAGCCTTGCCTTCAATCTTTGAAGATTTTGTTCACTGTCAAGGTAGCTATTTCTTTCTTACTTTGTAGCTACAAAGCCCTTTTCATATCATTCTTTAATGGCACTTTTTATGTTTTTTTATAATTGTGTACTCTTTTGAATATAGGCATTTAAATAGTAGCTTTAACTCAGAATTGCTCTTTCATGGCACAGAGATCCACTTTTAATTCTCTGTTCTCCTTTCTTCATCCTTACCTTTTTAATTTAAGCTTAAGTAGATATATTCTTTTCTTATCAAAATTATGGCAAGGCTGCATAGTATCTATTCAAGGTTCTAGAGACCCAGTCTAGATGGCGGTGTAGGTAAACATGGTACTCACATCCTCCTGCAACCACATCGAAAATAAAACTAAATTGCAGAACAACCATCATTCAGAACCACCTAAAATCTAACTAAATAAAAGTCCTACAACTAAGGATATGAAGAAGAAGCAGCCACGTTGAGACTGGCAGGAAGGGTGGAGACACAGAATAAATTGGTCCCAGACTCACATATGGCTGATAAAAATTGGGAGAGATATCTCAGCTTCAGAGGTCCCCCTGGAGGAGCAAGGGCCCCAGCCTCACACCAGGGAACATAAGGGGAGGAGCTGAACGTCCTGGCATCAGAGCGAGAGCTGGAGGGGCAACTTTCTCTCAGACAGGCATCTGGGAGAAGACATTGTTCCTTTTCTGAACCCTATACCTACAGAGCTGGCCGGCAGGCACCATATCTGCGTCTCCATCACTCTTTGCCCTAACACTTTTTGCCCTGCCCTGGTGATTCCCTGAGACCCCATCTGATCCAACTTGCAAGCCCACCCAAGCTGTTTCCAGTGGCCTTTCCATACAAATTGCCTGCCTTGGCTCATGCTTCAGACTTTCCTAAAATCTTTCAAATAAGCAGTATCTGGTCTCAGTGTGCCACATACCTCTAGCAAAGTGGCTCTAAGCTTGGCACTAGTGGCAGCTGGCCTTGGTTCACCTCCCCCGGGCACCTCAAGTCCAGCACAAGTAGCAGCAATCCGCAGATCGCTTTGTAGCTCATGCTGGTAGCACCAGGTAGAACACAGGCTACAGCTGATGTTTGCCTGCACATCTGGGAAGCCCCAGAGCCAGTGCACCAGGTGGACAGCATCAGACCATGTCGAACACCACCCAACCACCTCCAACTTTCTAAATTAATAGTGTAGAAAAAGATTGTTCAAGGTATATTTAAATTGCTTTATATATACAAACAGTTTTTGAGCATTTTTGTAGTACATTTTTCATAGGATGATGTTAACACAAATATTTTACTGATTAAATTCAAGTTATCTAAGCAATTTTTAAATATCTTAATTTCAGACCTTAATATTTCAGAAATATTAAAATTAGTTTGCTTGAAAATGCTCTGAATTACACTTACCCAACTGAGAGTGGCTGTATTCCCCTTGTTTAACTTAGCTCTCCCATGACTAAGTAGGAAGCTTTGTCAAAACAGTGGTTCAAATGTAAGGAAATCAAGTATAATTTGGGGGAAGGATTACATTCAAATTTTATCTCCCAAACTAATACAAAAATAATTGTAAAGTCTAGGAAAATGTTTAATGTAATATGCCCCATACCCTTTGAGATACATTCAGTTTTCTTAACTAGATGGCCAGTAATCTACATTCCCAATAAATGGGAAGATGTTTCCTTGGGTTTCCCCCCTGCCCTCACTAACTTTTATTCTGTGGATTCACTGTGACCAAAAAATACAAAGCTTTAATTTCTCTCTATTTCTGAACCCACCTCCATGGAAAGGACATTGAAAATAATGTATTGTATTTCTTTAAACTCATTGGAGTCTTTTGAAACTATTTTCAATCAGCTTAAAGCAGAGAATAATAGTACAAATTTGAAGAAGATTGGTGTATCAATAAAATACATCATTATAATCTTATTTATAAATAACCCTCTTTACTAAAATCTAATTCAGAATCGCTAGAAATAAAATAGAATTCAGGTAAGATAAGACTCATTTTAGTTAAGTTGCAGCTTTTAATAGTTTAGTCCTAGGAACACAGACGCACAATTGTTTCCAATATTTTTATAAGGAAGTTTATTTATATCTAGTTTTTTCTAATGTTCTTAAAGGCTGACATGCTTTCTTAGAAAACTAATAAAAAGAAACTAATGAGATCCTAGTTTTAAATATACATTTGATTTTTATTGGGTCATTCTATAACCTGTTTGCTCATTTTACATGTTTTAATGCTTATTTTATCCTTTAATACTGAAATGCAATTGTTATATGAAAATATTTAAATGGTTCACAATATTTCTCTTTTCTCCTTAATACATGCAAATGATGCTATAACTTACAAAAACATTTATAATTAAAGTATCTCCAAGAACAAAATAAAACACCCTATTAGACTTTATGAAAACATAAAGTGGAGCAATAAAGCTCAAGGATTGGGTCTGGATAAATGCCCATAAAACCATGGCAATTAATTATGGTTTAAATGCTCTGCTGCCGATAGCACACTTAGCTCATTCTAATCTTCACTTATTTTATTTTATTTTTATTTCATTCTTTTATTTTTCAATTACAGTTGCCATTCAATGTTGTATTAGTTTTAAATGTACAGCTTAATGGTTAGACATTTGTATAGTTTACAAAGTGACCCCCCAATAAGTCTAGTACCCATCTGGCACCATACTTATTACCTTCTTTTCATAATCAACACATGTTTATCACATGACAGGGATATTTTGACCCTTATCATAATTAGGATCTATGAGAATGCAAACCTTTGGGTTATATCTGAAAAACTATATCAAATAGCTTACCTGGGCAAATTTCCACATCCATTTTTTGTTCACAGAGTCTATTCCCTACATAGAAAGTAGAATGAGCTTTGAAAATATAAATCAGTCGAAATCCCTTCCCTGCACAAAATTCCTCCAAGAGATTGCAGTTAGAACGTAATGCAGGCTCCTTGCCATGTCCTATAGATCACATACATTCCAAGCCCTTCCCATTCCAAGCCCAGATATTTCCCCAACCACTCCTGATTTACTCTTCTCTAGCCACGCTGACCTGGCTCTTCTGCCAAACAGGCCAGATTTCAGCCAATTCCTGGCCCTTTACACTTGCTTGGACCTGCTTTCAGATCTACCAATGGCTCACTCTTCTTCATTTAAGTCTCTGCTCCACTATTTCTCAGATAGGAAGGTTTTACCTCGCCATCCCATTGAAAACAGCCCTTGCATTTCTATCATACCTTTCTCCTTCACCTCATTTATTTATCTTCCTAACATTATTTACCGCTTGAAACTATAATATTATTTATTTGTTTGCTGCTCTCACTAGAATGTAAGGACTCGAGGGCAAGGCCAGGTAACTATTGTATGACCAGAGCCTAGAACAGTGTATGGCAGAGTGGACATTCAAAAAGTATCTGATGAATGAATGAATCCTTCAATTTGAAAGAAAGTGAGCTATGTTTTATTCTCCTGAACCTTAAATTGGTATTCTGAACCCTATTTCTTATCACTTTTTAGAGTGCCCTCACTCCCAAATTATACTTTCAGTATGGTCTTTTAAAATCTCTCCTTTCATATGAAAAACTTCTTTTTTATTATCAGTTTCAATTAGAATCCTCTTTCCAGACCTTGCTTCCTAAATGATATTTTTCTAAAACTTTTGTTTTCTCAACTTTAAAGTAGAGATAGTAGTAATAATTACCTCAGTGTTATGTTAAAATTTATTGGGGATATTTCTTTATCTTACATTATTTAACCACTAACCAGCATTTAGTATATTACATCCTTCTTGAAATATTTTCTTCCCTAAGCTTTGACTATAAGTGACTCTTTTGATTTTCTTCCTATTTATTCAGTCCCAGCCTCTCTATTTCTGTTCACATTCTAATGTTGTATGACCTGAAGCTAAATTGGACCCTCTCCTGTTTTCTTCTTCTCTTTTCCCTTCCTCATCTCTCCCTTTTCCCACTCTACTTCCCTTTTTCCTCTTCTTTCTAATATGTAATCTAACCATTTTCATTCTTTAAATAACTTCTGTTACCCAGTACACTCCAAATGTCTATCTCCTGCTTTGACTTTAGATTAATCAATGTATGTGTCATTTTACTTGTTCATAATTAGATGTATATCTTGCTTTACTTGCTCAAAACCGTTGTCTTGATTCTCCCCCTTCATCCAGCCCCCACCTCATTCATTTCCCTTTATTTTCTTTTTCTCCCTCCCTCCTCTCTCCCTCTTTCCCTTTCTTTCTTTCTTTCTTTCTTTCTTTCTTTCTTTCTTTCTTTCTTTCTTTCTTTCTTTCTTTCTTTCTTTCTTTCTTTCTTTCTTTCTCTTTCTTTCTTTCTTTCTTTCTTTCTTTCTTTCTTTCTTTCTTTCTTTCTTTCTTTCTTTCTTTCTTTCTTTCTTTCTTTCTTTCTTTCTTTCTTTCTTTCTTCCTTCCTTCCTTCCTTCCTTCCTTCCTTCCTTCCTTCCTTCCTTCCTTCCTTCCTTCCTTCCTTCCTTTCTCTCTCTCTCTCTCTCTCTCTCTCTCTCTCTCTCTCTCTCTCTCTCTCTCTCTCTCTCTCCAGCATCCAAAATCTTTTTAATAACAAGGTAGGATTTGGGGTTAGTTTTTGTAACCACGGCTGGCTGGGCGGCCTCTTGCGCGCTCGAACTTCCGGCCCTTGGATTGCTTGTAGGGTTTGGTGTGGCTTGGGGTGGGGGTGGGGGTGGGGGTGGGAGGTTCCTGGGGCCTTGCCGAAATGGCTGTACACCTCACGGCCCTTGGGAGGATGAGAAGGCAAGACGATGCCAGAGCCCTTGGGGCAGTCCAGGGTCAGCTGGTGGAAGGTGAGGATCTTGCCCCTGGCCTTGAGGATGCGATGCCAAGCACAGCTGCTCACATGGAGTGCACACACCTTTAGTTTGGGCACCTCCTTGATGCGCTCATCATCAGTTACAGCCCCTACAACCACAGCAGTTTTGCCCTCCTGGCCAGGAAGCTTCATCTTGCGGATCATCCCTGAAAGGGACAGAGGCGGCTGGCTGATGCGACTCAGAACAACCTCTTCAGCACCACTTGATTGAAGGTAGAGCTGGTCCCTCTGGCCAGAAACCTGCACAGCTTGACCAGCAACCTTAGGTGGGTGTCCTGGCTCTTGGGCTCCTTGCCGTGAACCTTTCGTTCTTTGTTGTGGTGGGATGTCAGCTCCCATGATGGCGCCTTCTGCCTCCCTCTATTTTCTATTAGCAAATGATACCATTATGCTTTTCAGTTGCTCAAACTAAAAATCCAGATTTTACTCTTGATATCTGTCTGCTTTTCATTACCCACACCTGACTGACCAGTAAAATTTGCATGTAATACCCAAATTATATCTTCAATCACCCATCTACTTTTCTTTATCTCTTTCCACACCACTGGGGAGAGTGCCTTCCATTTAGTCTTTCTACGTTCATTCTTGAACCACCCTCCAAATCTTTCCTTCCACTATGCAGCCAGACCATATACTTCTAATCATGTTACTCTCTTGTTTAACAACAGTTCAGTGGTTTCCCATTGCAAGTTCAGTAATACAAACTTCTTTTTTTTTTTTTTTTTAAGTTTTATTTTTTTTTATTTATTTTTTTTTTTATTGCTTAAAGTATTACAAAGGGTATTACATATGTATCCATTTTATCCCCCCGCCCTAGACAGTCCCCTAGCCTCCCCTATCACCCAGTGTCTTATGTCCATTGGTTATGCTTATATGCATGCATACAAGTCCTTTAGTTGATCTCTTACCCCCCTACCTCCTGCCCCCCAACCCTCCCCGGCCTTCCCGCTGCAGCTCGACAATCTGTTTGAGGCAGCTCTGCCTCTGTATCTATTATTGTTCAAAAGTTTATAGTGGTCTCTATTGTCCACGAATGAGTGAGATCATGTGGTATTTTTCCTTTATTGACTGGCTTATTTCACTTAGCATAATGCTCTCCAGTTCCATCCATGACGTTGCAAATGGTAAGAGTTCCTTCCTTTTTACAGCAGCATAGCAGTAATACAAACTTCTTTACCATGGGCCACCAAGCCCTCCATGGCCTGGCCTTCCTTACTTTTCCTAATCTGTGTCTTCTCCATCTCCTCCTAGCTAATCATGCACCAGTCTCTTTCATCTCCTTTCTTGTCTCAGACAAACCAGAATACTTCTTGCCGTAGGATATATTTTTTTATGTATTCTTCCCTTTGTCTGATGCAGTTATTTTTCCAACCCTTCATATGTCTGGATCCTTTTTATCCAGATTTTAGCCTAAATGTCATCTTTTCAAAGAGGCCTTTCCACCTGCTCTGAGCCCCCTGCCTCCACATTCTTCTATTATGTCTTCCAACTTATTTCCTTTATTACAGTTGCATAATTTGAATTTTGCCTATTTATTACTATTTACCTTTTTCACTCCCATATTTTTTACAACCCTCAAATCCATGAGTGTTGTGTCCCTGATGCTTAGAACATTGGCTAGGCCATTCAACTAATATTTGTTGAATGAATAGATGATATATTTAAGTCAGATAATATATTTAACATACTTAGTATTGTGTTGGCCATATGGAAAGTGACCAATAAATGCTAAACCTTGTTACTAAACGTGCTGACTCCCTTTTACCTTTGACTTCAATCTTGAATCTTGGTTGGGGGCAGAGGAGAGAGAGAGGGGGGGGTGGGGAGAGAGAGAGAGAGAGAGAGAGAGAGGTCAGGTGAGAGAGAGAAAGAGATTGCTTCAACTCAAAACAGTTAATTATACTTCCTCTCCCTTTGAATTAAGAGAGAGATGCTACTGGGACATTCTATAGTCCTTAATCTGAATGTGGGTTGAGCCCTAGCCGGTTTGGCTCAGTGAATAGAGTATGGGCCTGTGGACCAAAGAGTCCTGGGTTCGATTCTGGTCAAGGGCACTACCTTGGTTGCAGGTTCCCCCCCAGCCTGGGGTGAGTGCAGGAGGCAACCAATTGATGTGTTTCTCACATTGATGTTTCTCTCTGTCTTTCCCTCCCTTTTCCACTCTCTCTAAAAGATCAATGGAAAAATACCCTTGGCTGAGGATTAATAAAATAAAATAAAATAAAATAAAATTAAAATAAAATAAAATAAAGTAAAGTAAATAAAATTTAAAAATGTGGGTTGAGGGACAAGTGGTCATGCTTTCATTTATTCAGTTTTTGTTGAGTACCTATTATGGTCTCATGTCTACTTTAGCTCCATAAAAAGTAAAAATAATTTAATTTATCCCAACCTTCCAAGGTCATATTGAAGTGACACAATATATCCTGAACTTTGTAACAGTAGATGAATAATGCAGACAATAAGTGAAGGGAGGGAGATTTTTATTTTCCAATAATAGCATCTGACACGAGCCTTGCACAGCAGGTAGAGTGAAAAGGTTCTTCTGATGACCCTTCCAGATACCTCAGTGGGTCTTTTGAGAGAACCTGCTTTCAAATATGTTCCTTTTCTTTCCTGTACTCCCCACTCTCTGAGACAGCCATCCAAGTGAGAAATCACATGTCTATCGCCCAGACAGTGACCAGACTGGATTGACTCTATACTAGTATGCCCATTCAGTAATTCCCTTCCTTTGTGTTACTATTGTTATGTGGTTACTGCCTTTTTTTCCTGGCACTTGCTCATCTAGTCCATCCTCCAATTTACTGTCAAAGCAATTTTTCTAAAAGATACTTGACATGTCACTTGATAGGAAATTCTTTGACAACCATTAATTGCCTTTTTGTTTGTGTGTATGTCTGTGGCAGTAAGATGCTGGGGTTGTTTTCTTGTGATACTATGTCTTTTTATACTTTCTTTCCCATTTATCTCTTTTTGTGAAACCTTTGTCTTTCACACCTGCATTTTCCATACCTAGCATAGTCCATGGTGCACACCAGGCCTTCTCCTTAGGCAAACCTTCACCCCATACTTAACAAATGCTGCTTGCTATCCCAATCTCTCCGTCACATTTTGTGAGCTTCATAAATCTTAGCATCTTGGGAACTAACTTTTATTAAGGTTTCATTAAATGAGCCGGACTTTGTGAGGTACAATTATGAAACAGTATTCATTTTCTCCCTCCGAGATTGTTAAACACTATAAGCTTTTTATATCCTGTCTCAGATAGATTCCTTAGGCAAATCTCATAGCTTTTCACATCTCACTTACTAGGTATTTGAACATCCTCATTTTTAGTCATCAAAAATACAGTTAAATCTTAACTTAAATTTCAACTGCTCATTCAATTAAAAAATTCTCCTAATTTCCTTAGTTCAGACCTGAGATTTGCTCAGAAATGTGCACTTTGGGGGGTTGGATTAGGATGAAGTTCTATTCTTTTGCCATCTCTCCTTACTTTGCTCTTACACTTTCCTTCCCTTCTTAGTACACTTGTTGGCTCTGTTAGGGTTGCAGCTGGGACCACTGTCACTTCTTCTTCTTGTCATATCTACTTTGTCTTGATAGGTGTACTAAACATAGCTCTTTCTCTGACATGTACGTTCTATACTGGTTCCTAGAATTACCGCAGAGAGCTAAGCATTGGTTGCCACAATTGTAGCGAGTTGGCCCATACTTTGGTGACTGCCTTCTTTCTCTGTCATTTTTTCACTTTTCTACCACTATTTCCTACAGTTTGAAAATAAACTACTACTCAAATTTTAGTCTCAGGATCTTCCTCAGGACAAATATTGATTATTTCTGTAAAAAGGCAAATAGTAAATATTTTACACTTCATAGACCATGTAATCTCTGTCTCAATCACTCAACTCTGTTACTATAAGCCCAAAGCAGCCATAGATAATACATAAACCAGTGAGTGTGCCTGTGTTAAAAATTGTCTGTTAAATGATACCACTCACTATAATGGTGAATTTGTCCTTTTCAACCTGTATGTCTATCCATTTTTGCTTTATTTATGTTATTTTATTGGACCAATTGAAGTTTAGAACAGTAATACTATGAAACTCTTGTCATAATGTAGTGTCCCTAACTACTCCTAACGATACTTTCTGCCTTAAAACCCGTGTCAACTGATATTTACATAGTGGACCTATTATTACTAGGCCTAGCATTGGTCAGATATATACAAGGATATCATATCCTTTGACATTCAGCTATTCTATATCCCTACGTATCGTGTATGTGTTACTGACTAAATGTATGTGTTCTCCTTAAATTCACATGTTGAAGCTCTAACCTTCAATGCAATGTTATTTGGAGATGAGCCTTTGGGAGGTAATTAGTTTTAAATGAGGTCATGAGGGTAGGCCCCTCTGGAATTAGTGTCTTTATAAGAAGAGGAAGAGAGAGTGACTAGCATGTATTTTCCCTCTCAGTTTAACTTTTTCAGTTGAAATTCCCATTATATCATTCCACTGTCTTCTGATCCTGAGTAGGTAATTTAATCTAAGTCTTAATTTCTGTGGTTCAATGAACAAAATAATCCAAATGTATCTATGTGAGGATATAGCGGAAGGGCGACCATCTGCAAACCAGGAACAGAGCCCTTCACCAGGGACCAAATCTGGTAGCATCTTGATCTTAGATTTAGTCTCCAGAACTGTGATATATAAATGTCTGCTGTTTAAACCACCCAGTCTATGTTTTTCTGTTATAGCAGCCTGAGCTGACAAAGACAGTATGCTTCTTGGGCACTTAATACAACTGCATTTTTAAAATGTTTGAAATTCTCTGTATTTTACTTGGCAACGTTTTTTTTGTTTTGTTTTGTTTTGTTTTGACATTTATTTTGATTGCTGACATATTTAAAATGTTTCTATTATCTTCCTTTGTGATTACTATTTTATTTCACTTCTTTATGTTTCATTTTTCTCCCTTCTTGTTTCCTAACTCTTTTAGTAGGCTGTCATTTTTTTCTTATTCCATTTTTCTTTGTCTTTTCTTAACTACACATATTTATCTTTCTAAATACTTATTCTTGAAATACTGAGTCTAAATATTACATCGAAATTTCCCAATGAAAATAGAATATAGACTCCAATTATCCACTCCTGGCTTGTGTGGTGTTACTGTCCACTATCCTGTCTTTTTCTAATCTCACAAATTAGATATTTTTTCTGTTTATTTCTTAATTCAGGCAGTGTTTATTGAGAATTAGCTACATGCTTAACAGTTATTTTGCTCATTATTTCTTCTTGTATCTTTTTGCTATCATTTCCTTCTTGGTAGGTGTTTTGTTATAGATCTTTGATAGTAAACACTCTCTGATTTTTACTGTTTTATTCCAAAAAGTAGTTTTGCAGGTTCATAATTCTAGGTTAACTTTTTCAGTTGAAATTCCCATGATATCATTCCACTGTCTTCTGATCCTGAGTAGGTAATTTAATCTGTCTTAATTTCTGTGGTTCAGTGAACAAAACAATCCAAATGTATCTATGGGCTGTTCACTCTGGGTCACTTGGACAAAGAGCTTGCTGAGACCCAGTTCTTCCCTCTGTCAATGGGAGCAGCTACTCCTAGGACTGGGTCTATTTCTATGAAAGGAGGTTGGGCTATCTCATGCACCTCAAGGTTTTCAGAGTCTGGGGGCTGGCTTTCTAGACAACTTCTGTAAACTGCTGGCACCTTAAACCAGACTATACCCAAAACACAGTCTGATTATTTCTCCCTGACACAACTGCTAAACCCTACATACCCTGTTCAAGGTAAAGTATATGGAATCACACTGAGAGTTCAGCAGAGTAGAACACAGAAAGAACTTAGTTGTTGGGTGATATTTTTGTTATGAAAAATATGAAAGGCCCTTAATGTTTATTGACTCCTCTTTAAAATGTCTCACCGTTAAAAACATATGGTAGTTTTATCTAAGGTGGCTTCTTTTTCCTCCCCATATATTCATATGTTGCCTAGAAACAGTCACTGGTTTCCTAGAGTAAAAAATAAAATCAACAATAGTTTCTAAACAACAGAGTCTTTCCTAACACTTGAATGAAAACACTTGCCTAAAAATTAATCCCATCCCTGCTATTATGAAGTGCTTTAACAAACATAAAATGTGTAATGACTGTTTGTTGTTTTTCATTTGAGAGAATGTAAGCATCACAGAAGCAGAAGGAATTAATTAGCAATTGATCATGACAGCATGTCATCCTATACAATTCATACAACACCTGCCTTGATTAGTTTTGAATCCACGAAGGAGAACAAGCATAAGAAACTGGCATTTGACAAACAAGCAACCTAATTAAAAGGCTATCAGGGACAGCAAATGGCACAGAAACAAATCCGAAAAATTACCACTTGCTAAAGTTGACAGATTATTACTACAAAGGAAGAATACTATCTTTCAAACATGTATTCTAGGTACAGCTTTTGGTGGAGGGCTCAGTTCAGCAAATTTACTTGCTCAGGGGTACATATGGAGACCAGATGCCACTGCTTACAGGGTATTGGAGATGCATGACAGAATATTAAGCAATAAACTTAAAGAAAGACATTATAGAAATGCCAAGGTTGTTCAAGAAAATGTTCACATCTTTGATGGGCCTTAAGTTGCCTGTAAAAAGTGTAAAAAAGAGATAGATAGGAAGTAGATAGTGACTGCATATTGGAATCGTTATGCATTTTTTGAGTAGTTGATTTCTGATGTGTGTGTGTGTGTGTCTGGAAGGTGGCAGAGAAAGCCATCATCTCATCAGGGATTTCAAAGCTTCCAAAATATTTTAATTTTTCCAGTTCATAAAGATCTTAATTCTGATTCTGTGCCCCAGGCTTCTAAAGAATTTCTGGTAAAGCAGTGGAAAATTTTTAAGTTTATGTTATGTATTAGAGTAGGTGAAGGCAAAACTAGTTATTCAGTATATCTTTGTAATTTCAGAAGTTTGCATTCTGTTTAGTTTATTGGACAATATCTTCTTTTGAGCAGTGTTCCAAGCTCAATGGTCATCCATATTCAGTCTCTCAAAACATCTCTTTCACCAGGTAGGGGAAGTTATCTGTCATTATTTCTTCAAATAGGTTTTCAATATCTTGCTCTCTTTTCTCTTCTTGAACCCCCATAATTCAGATGTTGGTACACTTGAAGTTGTCCCAGAGGCTCCTTACATTATCTTCATATTTTTGGATTCTTTTTTCTTTTTGCTCTTCTCGTTAGGTGTTTTTTGCTTCCTCATTTTTCAAATTGTTGATTTGATTCTCTGGATCCTCTAGTCTACTGTTGACTCCCTGTATGTTATTCTTTATTTCAGTCAGTGTATGCTTAATTTTTGACTGGCCCTTTTCCATTTTTTTTTTTACATTCTCACTAAGATCCTTGAAAGTCTCACTAAGTCCCTTGGAGGTTTGTAGACGATTGTTGAGTAACCTTATAAACTACTCTATATCCAGTAGTTTGCTTTCTTCCATTTCTTTCATGTGTGACATGTTTCTTTGTCTCTGCATTTTGGCTGCTTCCCTGTACTTGTTTCTATGTATTGGGTAGAGCTGCTAAGTCTCCTTAAGTTGGTAGAGTGGCCTTGTGTAGTAGGTTTCCTATAGAGCAGTGATGGTGAACCTATGACATGCATGTCAGAGGTGACATGCAAACTCATTTTTTTTTGTTGATTTTTCTTTGTTAAATGGCATTTAAATATATAAATATTAAAAATATAAATCTTTTTTTACTATTGTTGCAAGTATCAAAAAATTTCTATATGTGACACGGCACCAGAGTTAAGTTAGGGTTTTTCAAAAGGCTGACACGCCGAGCTCAAAAGGTTCGCCATCACTGCTATAGGGCCCAGTGACTCAGCCTCCCCAGTCCCCTGAGGTGGACACTCTAGGTCAGCGGTTCTCAACCTGTGGGTCGCGACCCCTTTGGGGGTCAAACAACCCTTTCACAGTGGTCGCCTAAGACCATCGGAAAACACATATATAATTACATATTGTTTTTGTGATTAATCACTATGCATTAATTATGTTCAATTTGTAACAATGAAATTGGGGGTCACCACAACATGAGGAACTGTATTAAAGGGTTGCTGCATTAGGAAGGTTGAGAACCACTGCTCTAGGTGTAATCCTTTGTGGGCTGTGTGCACAGTCTTGTTGTAGTTGAGCCTTGATTGCTGTTGGTGTCACTGGGAGGAATTGATCTCTAGGCCAATTGGCTGTGGGGACTAGCTGTGACTATAGTGGAAGAGCTGCTGTGCAGGAGACAGCCCTATGGAGCACGACTTGCTTCAGTGGGGCTTTGGTGCTCACTGAGTATGCCCCTTGAGTGTGTCCCTTATGGATGTGTAGAATTGTAATCTGGTATGGTCTGACACTGATCACTGGGTACACTGGCTCTTGGGTCTCCAGGGAGGTGCAAAGTCAGCCACTGTCTGGGGCCACCCAGCAGGAGCTACAGAGAAATCTGCAGTTTCCACCTCTTTGTATCAGGTTTGGAAGTGCCCAGACAAGGCCCAGCTGTGAAGCAAGGCAGGCTGGTAATGGTGCCAGGTCTTGGGCCTTTTATTGATAGGTTTGGGGTTTCCCTGACCCAGCTGCAGCTTGTTTTACAGGTTTTAGCCTAGGCAAGTACAGGTAATTCATATGCAAAAGCCACTGCACACAGCTTGGGAAGGGAGGGGTCTCAGGGGCATCACCAGGGCAGAGCAAACAGAGATGGCTGCCAGTCAACCCTGCCACCGGAGAGGTCCCAGCATGGGAACAATGATACCTGCAGGCACCTCCATCTGAAAGAAAGCTGCCCCCACCCCTAGTTCCTGCCCAGATGCCAGACAGTCCAGTTTCTCCTCGTATGTGTCTGGGTTCCCCAGAGCCACACTCAGCACTGGAGCTCAGAGGGAGCTGGAGCTTGTAAGTTCAGTTTGTGTGCTGGCCTTTTAAGAGGAGTAGCTGGGTCTCCAGCAGCGTCTGTGTCACTGAGCCCCAATCTGCACTGGTTTTTACAGCCCGTAGTGCTTACTACCTCTCCGGACTTCTTTTCCCAGCTCCGGAACCCTGGGCTGGGTGTCTGGTGTGGGGGTGGGACAGCTTGCTCCCCTGGCGGCCTCCGCAGAGACAGTCCCCCTCTTGATTGAAAAAGCGGCTCACGTGGGTGCCGGCCCAGCCCGTTCTGCACCTCTGCACCTTCTACCAGTCTCAGTGTGCTTTCGTTTTTACTTCTCTAGTTGTAGGACTTCCATTCAGCCAGCTTTTCAGTGGTTCTGGATGATGGTTGTTCTGTATTTTAGTTGTAATTTTGTTGTGGTTGTGGGAGGCAGCGAGTACAGGCATTTGCCTATGCTGCCATCTTGTTTCTCCCTGTTGGCAATTTCTTATATAAAACAATCAAAAGATAGATGGTTTGCTTGACATCAGTAATATAATTTTTATTAATGATAAAGAAAATAGATACTTATTTTTATCTTTTCTATCAAGGTGGATTATTTTCTGAAAGATAATTCTTAATGACTGATATCTACCCTATATTTGAACAGTCCATTGATGGCAAGATTACCCCCCTTGAGTGGTTCATTTACCTTAGTAGAAGACATATTGTGGAAGGTGACCCTGAATGAGACTGAAAATGTAAACAATAGTAGGAGGTGTTAGAGGAGAGGAACAAGCAAACTTAGATTTTTCTTAAAACATGCAAATGCAGAGTTCCTAAGAACAGGCTTGGGAGTTCAATGTTAATCTTAAATAGAAATATAGAAAATATTATACAAAGATTCACTGATATAACATTAAATGTAAGATTCTAAACTTGAATCCAAATACTTACTTCACAAATTAAGATACTAGGGATTTGGCAGCATGACGTATGAAGGATAAATTTTTCTAGTTGAAATTGAGAATAAGTTCAATATAATTAACAATATAGTTTTGTCTAACAGAAGAGATTAGTCATTTTTACTTAAAATGTTTCATTCAGAAGATAATTTTCTTTGTTAGAAAAGACAAATATAACAGAATTTTAAAAAGCTATTCCTCAGAATTATACCACCAACCTCAAGAAATCCCTCTGTTCCCTCTCTGCTAAGCACAGTCATTTTAGGCAACATTAAAAGAAATGTAGTGCCAAGAATGGAGACATGATGGTCCCTCTGCTATCTTTTCTTACAGTATAATGTTCAGATCACATTTGGAGCATGGTATTCCACTATTAGAAACCAGATTATAAAAGCTACATGAAGAAACTATAAACATTTCAGAGAATGGCCAGGAGAATGGAAGGACTTAAATCAGGCCCCTACAAAAGAGGGTGGGAGGAATTATAGGTATTAATTCAGAAAAAGGAAGATGTTGGAGAAATATGATACTGAATACAAACATGTTATGTTTTGTATGTGGGAAGGGATTTTGATTTGTTTGAATGACACACTGGATCAATGGTTGGAAGCTAAAAGCAGATAGTTCTTCCTCAATTTAAGGTAGAAAATTCCAAATTATCTAGAAATCAATGGGCCTCTTTAAGAGGAGTGAGCTTCCCATCAATGGAGATGTTCAAACACTGGGTGGATCATTACTCACCAGGATATTGTGGAGAATATTAAAGTATTCCAAGTGTCATCAGCAGTGATGAGGAATTAGGTCCATTCTGACCTTAAAATTCTGTAGATGATGAACCTCTTCATGTATTAGTGTTTTATTTTTTTAAAATTGAATTACTACTGTCCAGTTAGTTGGACTACTCTATTTAGTAAATAACATAATTCTAGGAAGATACCATTTTAAGTAGGATTATTCTATAAAGTGTTGCTTTGGGATATGGTGACTTTAATATAATGACACAAACTAATACTGAGGTAATGTTTGCTAAAGCCAAAGGAGAAAAATAGTTGTACTGGGATCACTTACTAGGGCATATTTTACATTTAATCTGTCTATATCAGTAGTTCTCAGCTCTCAGCCAGGAGCAATTTTGCAACCCAGGAGACATTTGGCAATGTCTGGCAATATTTTTGGTTATCTTGACTGGAGGGGGGATAAGAGGGCTCTATCTAGTGGGTAGAGGCCAGGGGTGCAACTAAATATATTACAATGACAGGATGGTCTCTTACAACAAAAAAATTACCTGATCCAAAATGTCAGTACTGCCAAAATGGAGACATTCTGGTGGATATAAGGGTTTTCCCCTCTGCCATCAATTTAATTCCTTCCTTTATCCACAAATTCTCTTTTTATCTGTTATCATTTTATATCTATTTTTATGTATTTATCCTGACAGGGAACACAAGTTTTCTGGGTCAGAAAGTAAACAAACTGCTTTTCACAGAGCATCTTAGTGCCAGTTCTTCAGGCCCCACTTTCCCACAGTGACAAATGATGTCCCTGCACATGCACCGCAGGAGATGCACCCCCAAAATTATGAATCTTGCAGCTTATGTAGAGTGCCTTACACATCTGTTTATCCTCCTCTCAGAAGGTGTAGAGAGACCTTTGTTCTGGAATGTAAATAATTTCTCTCTGGAGAAAGAAGGGGGAAATCTAATTTCACACACTGGAAGGTAAATGAAGGGCTTCAAGAGGAGTTAAGACTCTCTATCTCTCTGGAGGTCTCTGTCATTAGGGTTGCTATTCAATTATCCTTTATCCTTTAACCAAGGTTGCTTGCAATCATTGTCCAGAAAGTCCTGACCATGCAGACACATGAGAATATTCATGGAGCACCGAATGCTGACATTTTCTAGGAGTTGATTCCTTTTTTGCCTTCCCTCATTTAATTCTCCTTCTTCCCCCACTTGTCACCTTAGGGGGTTAGCATTACCACAAAACTCCTCCTCTCCACAAAACTAACTCTCTCTCTCTCTTTCTCTCTCTCTCTCTCACCCTCACCGCAGGCCGACGCTCAATCCACTGCACCAAACCAGTCAGGGCTGTTTAGAAGGAAGATAAAACGGCCTCAAAAAGACTTGTTTGTCAATTGAGGGGTTATTTCACAGCAAATAGATGAACCTGGTGAAAGGGAGAAAGAGAGTGAGGAGGGAGTGTGGGAAACAGAGGCTTTGTAATGACCCTTTAATACAGTTCCTCATGTTGTGGTGACCCCCAATTTCATTGTTATAAATTGAACATAATTAAAGTATAGTGATTAATCACAAAAAATATGTAATTATATGTGTTTTCCGATGGTCTTAGGCGACCCCTGTGAAAGGTTCACGACCCACAGGTTGAGAACCACTGCAAGAAGGAAAGGAGAAAGCCAAAGGGTTTTCAATCCATACCAGAAGGAGGGAAAAAGAACTCTTTTGGACACATAGCAGTCCAAGTAAGACCCCAGAGGCTTGAAATAGTGTACAAGTTGGGGAATTATGATGTGTTCCAACCATAAAGTGAAAGAAAGGATGGAAGGAGATGAGGTTAGAGAAAGGGGTTTCAGGCTGTCCTCACATGGAAGTCATTACAAAGCCTCTCTTTCCCACACTCCCCCTCACTCTCTTTCTCCCTTTCAACAGGTTCATCTATTTGCTTTAAAATAAGCCCTCAATTGGAAATTGAAAACAATTCAGCAAGGAAGACTTGCAACATAAATGGCGTCTGTGAATGACAGGTTTGGCTCAGTGGATAGAGCGTTGGCTTGCAGACTGAGGGGTTCCAGGTTTGATTCTGGTATGTACGAGATTCTGGTATGCTCTGAAAATTAATCTGTTATATACATCTTTCTTTTTGAGACTGTTTTATCTTCCTTCTAAAGAACTCAGAAACTCAATGGCAACTGATTTACAGATTTGAAAAATACTTTCTATATAAATAACACTATGCTAAGTCTTTCATTAAACAGCAAGAGTTAAATGATCCCTACCCTTGTAGGATGGTGGCCCACTCTAGCACAGTGATAGGCAATAAACTTAAGAAATACCTAAATGATAGTCTTCTAGAAGGTGATAGTTGCTACTACAGTTAAGAAAAAGGAGAGTAAAGACTTAAAAGATGGGATCATGAGCTGTTGGTTATATTTAGATAGATGCCCTTTTTTGTTCAAAATGGTTATACACTAGTGTGCCAGGTAAAAAGGAAAAGTTAATTTTGTCTATGCCACAGAGAGTGGATGAATTCATATGTGCAGAATTTTTTAAGCAGACTTGCAGGAGGTTGCTTTCTCCCTGGTTAACTGCATGTCTCATTTAAATTACTTATCATCAGATGTCATACGGAAAGATGCCTTCATCTCCACCACTGGATGAGCATGTTGTATTAACACCCCCTTTTGTTCTGAGTAATGTGCATTAACTCTGATTAAACCAACCAGAAATTAAACCAAAAATCCCCAATACTTTGATGAAAGAAACTAGAACCTAGAACCATGTCACTTTAGAAGAGTCCTTAGATATTATTCAGACACAATTGGATTTTCTGGCTCCAGTCCAGCGGATAATCTGACCGCTGGGGTTGTTCTGACCTGTAAAAACAGTGATAGCATCCCACAGGGAGAACTCTTATACACCTTAAAGATCTCTTGGGTCTTCAGTGGGGAGTGTATTCAGAAAAAAATACAGGGAAACCTAACATCCAGTTTTTCAATACACAAATTGTTGAAACAATGAAAATAATTTACCCACTTCTTAGAGACTGAACCTGGGCAAACCCTTTTATCCTTTAGAGATTTCCAAACAGATCTAGCAAGATATTACATGAGCTTATAAAAGCTCTTATAAAAGCTCTCAGATTGAGGTCACCACTGTCAAAACCCTTTCTCTCTGAGAGGGACCCCTGCTCCACAAAGTGTGTTCTTTGGAGCAGCAACAACACATCAGCTGGGAGATTGTTGAAGTACATAATGTTGGGTCCACCCATATCTACTGAGCAGGAATAGGTGTTTTAACAAGATCCCAGGTGAATTAGGTAGAGAGTAAGACTGACACACACTGGACTAAAAAACTTCACTCCTCTGACCAGAGCAGGCATGCTCTGAACTTGACCTTTGAATCCCAAATAATACCTACTAGCAGCCAGCCATATCCATGTTCTATCAGAACTTAACTAATTCTGTGCTAATAAACATGAGACCAGTTTGACTAATTATTGCATCTAGTGCCCAATTTGGTAGGTCTCTTGGGCCAGCTCCTGAATGCATTTCCTTACAAGGAGGGGTAGATGAGGGCTCAAATGGGGCAAGGAAGATAGTGACAATTCATCTAGACAGCTTGCACTATAACCTAAACCTCCCCTTTGCCCTCTCCTGTGTTGGGAACCCTAATGTTCCAGTCTCCTTTCTTCCTCTATTAGATAACCTGACTCTTCTTTAAAAGGTCAGTGGTTCATACTGTCACACAGTTGTTTAACATCACTGGAAAGATTAAGGGATAATGTATGCTGGAGGGACTTTGTTTTGGGGACAAAAAATATTGGTAAGATACTTGTATTTACTTCAGTACATTTATTATTTTTCCTTCTGTATTCTGTTCTTCTCTGACCTATATTGACTTTGATTTCCTAACCATCCCTGTGCCTGCATGATGGGGATTCCAAGCTAGACCTTACTCACCTCATTGTAATGCTGTTGTATTGTGAAGAGCAACTCTGTCTGCTCCACGTTACCTGACCGCATGCAGCAGGCATTATTCTCTGGCCTTAGGGTGAGTACCACACAGGTTCTCATTTTTCTCTCATTTGCTAGACAATAATCCTATGAGGTAAACATCACTATTATCTTCATTTTAAAGACTAGGAACAAAATTAAAGAGTTTCCTCAAAGTGACGTACTTTGAGCTTATTGTTGAAATAAAGACATCCTGGTGATGGATAACTTGAGCAAAAATTCAATTTACCTAATTTGAGATTTTGTAAGTATGTAATTTTAAATAGGTTGTTTTGAGAAACCATAACTAACATGGAACCCAGACCTGTGCCAGTGATTGTTTTAATGCTTTACATATATTAGGTCATTCTGCACAACAATCTAATTAGAGAAGCACATAAGACCATTTTACAGATAAGCACACTGAGGCACAGAAAGATTAAGAAACTTAGGAATTAACAGAACTTGAAAATGAGCCCAAGCAACCTGTCTCTACTTCACTATACTGTCTTGCAGTACTAAAACAATATATAGGAAGTAGTTAAGAAGACAAAAATATGGGTGTTTTCAATTATTCTTAAAGCCCTAAAGAAGGTGGAAGTTTTGTAAAGCTCAGAAAGCTCAGTTTGTGCAGAGCTTTTCTCCAAAGAGATCAGTAATTTGCTGCATATTCCTGCCTTCCTTCTGACCCAAGGCCTTTTTTGTTAATAAGGAAAAGATTAAAGGAATCAAGAATAAAAAAATGAATTCCTTCATTTAAATAAAATAAGTGAAGTGGTGATTGCAGTGAATACTCAGCTAAAAACTTCAGCAGTCGAATGTGAACCAGCCTGAGATTAGGAGCCTTTAAAGTCCTCAAGCCAATTGGTGAGAGGTGGATCAAGGTCCACTCTGCCTCAGAGCTGATTGTAGGTGGGTGTTTAATGAGTAGATGATAGCTCTTCCTGAAGCCGATAAAAACGCCTTTGAAATGCAAAATTCCGTTTACTCACCTCTTCAAGGCTCAGCCTTTCTGTGTGACTGTGTGCTTCATCTTTGTGTGCCAGAAAGGGGAAGGGTCTGGCAGAAACAGGAAGATGCCAGGGCTCTGTGACACCGGCTGATTCCTTGTGAGCTGCGGTGGGATCCACATAAACGTGACAACTCGGCTCACTCACTCTCTAAGATATGCACAGGGGGTGCCTTGTGGAAGCCCATGAAGTCTGGTGCGCTGTTTCAGGTCTTGTACTTTCTGAACCACTTTTAGGTGCTCAATAAGTAAGAGAGAACATTTTCTGGTATGTTCCCCAATGAAGGTGAAAGGGAATCCTCGCCACCCCCCCCCCCCCCCCCCCCGCAATCAGTAACCAGGCAGGGCCCCCAATCCTGCTGATATTTCCCTGTAGCATCAGTGAGGGTTGTACTATGGGGACCTGGGAGCATCCTCCTAAGGAAACTTTTCTTTGCCTAAAGGGTCCTATGCTTGCTCAGGACTTGGGAGTAGCAGAAGGCATTGGTGCCTTTCAACTGAGGATGAGTCCGAAGCCACTCCAGGCTATGCTACTGAGGGACATGCATTCATACCGATACAAATCCTCAGAGGTTGTCTGTGTTCTGTGGAGCTCAGAGCAGTTCTGACTTTCATTGTCTTCTCTGAAGCTGAATGGGAGGAAGCTGAGAGGGAAGACAGAGAGTAGGGAAGGAGCTTATGAACTCACAGGCCAGCCCTCCTTACTACCCTTTGGTGTCCTCTGCTTCTGCTGATTCTCTCCAGAGCTGTTGTCCCTGATGAGTGGCCCAAACAGGTCTTCACATGGTGCTTCCTGGATATGTTCAGCGCTGCCAAAGCTGTTTGGAATATAAATGACCTGGCATGCTGCTGCTTGTTTGTGCCATTACTATAGTGCAGGTATGTATAGAACACTCTTGGATTTTAAAGAAATCAAGTGAGAGCTGGGCTATGGGCACTGTAGTATAGGAGGTGCCAACTGAAACAGTTCTAGTTATTCTTAATCCACTTTTACTTAAAAAAATGCATCTTCTTCTTCTGAGTCCTTATGAATGAGATAGAACAATCAGCAATTCTTTAACACCTTCTAAGATTTCTCCATGTCAGCCACCATACAACTACCAAGTTCTTGTTCTTAGGCTCTTGATGGGATACAAGACACACATATATATCCAACAAGAGGCCAAAGGCATTCCATTAATATTTGAATACATTTGTAAAATATAGCAAGATAGTATACACACAAAAATATCACCTCCTAAAAGTCTTTCTCCATTTTTCAAATTAAAGTAAAATTTCTGTTATAGAGATGAAACAAAACTGTTTGCTCAAATGGTAGCACATATCCAGTATAATAAATAAAATCAACATTTTAAACTACTGGCTTAAAAAGAATGTTATTCACCAAAGGTCCCTTGAAGACTGATAAAAGGCTATTTACACAGTCATTTTCATTTATTCCTTGCTTTACAATATCTCAAAATGGTCCCTCACATATAGGTGGTAATTCCCAATAAGTAATAAGTGGAACAGGCATGTTTACCTTTTTATATCATGGATATAAACCTCATTTTCTTGAAGGTACTGTCAGTAGCAATCTAAGAATTAAAGCTAAGGATACTCTTTATTCTAAGAAGGGGCATTTTGATGTAAAGTTTGAAGATGTGAATTGGAATATTTTCTCTACCACTTGTTAGTTGTATGTTCTTGAATACGTTCTTTATAGTTGCTAAACCTTTCATTTCCTAGAAATGAGGAAATAATGGATTCTAGAGTTATTGTGAGTATAAAAATGATATTGACGGTATAGTATATAAAGTGCTTAGCTCAGTGCCTGGCTCATGATAAGTACTCAAGAAAAGTGTGCTGTCATGTCATTATCATTGTGCTATAGATACAGATATAGGTATATATGAAGATTCTGAAAAGTTGTAGACTTTTTACTTCAATTTGTGTAATTTTGGTTGAGTGATAACATTGTGCATTTCACACGTGGGTTAATTAATACAACTTAGTTTAGTATTAATTGGAATACATTTAGTTTCTCCTATGAGCTTTGCCAATAAAATTGGTATTTTTGAAGTAATGCCTTACTATTGGAATATTCTTTTTTTAAAATCCTCACTCCAGGATATGTTTTTATTGATGAGAGAGAGAGAGAGAGAGAGAGAGAGAGAGAGAGAGAGACATCAACATGAGAAACATTGATCTGATGAGGGAGAGAAACATCATTGTGAGAGAGAAACATTGATCTAATGAGGGAGAGAAACATCATTGTGAGAGAGAAACATTGATCTGATGAGGGAGAGAAACATCATTGTGAGAGAGAAACATTGATCTGATGCCTCCCAAAGTCACCCAACCAGGGATTGAACTCACAACCTGGGTATGTGCCCTGACCAGAAATTGAACCTGCCACCTTTTGGTGCATGGGACGATGCTTCAGCTAGCTGAGCCACACTGGCCAGGGCACTACTTGAGTATCAGAATAGGTCAAAAGACATGAAGTGGTCTAGATTGCCAGAAACTTGGCTGCTATAATGGATCATAGAATCCCATCAGTAGCTAACATTAGATGTTCACAGCAAAAAGGGAAGTAGGAAGTGGAGCTATTAATGGCTTCAGACAAATCATTTACTCTTGTCATAGAGAAGTTTCCTCAAAGGAGCTACATTTATTCTTCTAAGCAGTTCTCCAGAAAGTACTTTTTTTGCCCCAGAGGAGAAAGCTTTCCTTCACCTTCCACTTCTTTCCAAGCTTTGCCCTTGCCGGAGGAAGATATAAGCTCGTACTCGTCAGACACAGACACTCACAAGGCCATGCTTTTCTGCGAGGGGATGTGATAAAGTGTCACCATCTTAAAGGGGCAAGTATGCTCCTGAGCGGCACTCTGTCCACCTCCTGAGGAGCCCGAGACCAGACCTCTGCCAGATATGAGTGCTCCTTTGCCTCCTGCCCTTTATTTGAGGACCCTTACCTCTCCTACAGGAAGATCCCCAGCATCCTCCTCATTCACCTGGCAGCTTGTACTGGGCTGTTTCCCAGACATAGGCCAGACAGCACCTGCCGCACCATGCTGGATGCTGGGGGGGAGACACAGCCTTCCTGCTGTATCTCTTTCTTCTGTTCTTACACTGGTGTGCATGTTTTAGGTCAGACTTTCCTTAGATTGCAGCAGTAAGGTCTCACCCTCAAATCTGGGGTAATGTCCCCGGAGACTCATTGAAGAGGTGGGGAGGAAGTTAGAAACTTCATTTAGGAATTCCAGCATCAGTTATAACCCCATCCAGAGTTTATCAGACCATTGCTTTGAGATGTTTAATGATGTTCATCAAGCTGTTAACAAAGCTGGTACTCTGCTCCCTGTTTGGCCTTGCATCTTTTCCAGCTACTTTTAGTTTTGATAAATAGAACTATATGGGTTTTTTTGGAATGGAAAAGTCTTGTCCTGTCTAATATCAAAGTTTCACAATCTCTCCTCCAGTTAGATTTAACTCAGTTTCCAAGGTTTGTAATAGGATGAGGAGTGCAGTTTATCTTTTTCATGAGTCCCTCTTGTATTTTTCTTCTTCCCCAATTCACTACTTCGAGCTCTTCTGGGGTTGGGGAGAGTGGAAGAGGGATGAGATAGGTAA
Source organism: Myotis daubentonii (assembly GCF_963259705.1). Taxonomy (NCBI): domain Eukaryota; kingdom Metazoa; phylum Chordata; class Mammalia; order Chiroptera; family Vespertilionidae; genus Myotis; species Myotis daubentonii. Next base: position 60,961,080 of record NC_081845.1, read on the forward strand.
AGGAGGCAAAAACATTGTATGCATCTGGGGTGCTTTGAAATTTCTCTTGGCAGTTAAAAAATTATTTCAATTGGAGTAGGTGTCCAAATGCTTACAATTCTCTTGTAAACTGCTTTTCTGGGTTATTCTACTTGTAGATCTCTGTTGTAGATAATGTCCTGATAGCTTGAAACTTTTCTCTAGAGATTCATCCCACCAAATGCTTTGTTGGAATCACCTTGGGGATACACTGTTCTTCCAGGTGTGCCTTCTGGGAAGCCTATACCTGGCATGTGGGGCACAAGCACATTCACCTTGCTGTCAGTGGACTGCAGCTCACTCCCCAGTGCCACCCTATCCCTCTCTCCTCCTCCTGTCTTCAGGGAAGCTTCAGGCATCTGCCAGACTATAGATTTTTCCAGGTGACAGTTAGTTACAAGCCTCTGTGTACACCATCTCCATCTCTCTGTGTATTTCTCACAAACTGCCTTTGGGAGATTCAAACATGACCTCCATAAGTAATAGTTTACTGATTATCCTGAAGACACTCTTGAGGAAACAGGGAAAGTCAGATTTAACATCTTATTACACTTATGTATTTATACAAAGTATGTGGTTACTTAATGGAAATTTTATTCAAGTAATAATCTTTTTTAAAAAATCCTCAGCTGAGGATATATTTTTATTGATTTTGAGAGAGAGAGAGAGAGAGAGAGAGAGAGAGAGAGAGAGAGAGAGAGAGAGAGAGAGAGAGAGAGAAAGAGAAACATCAGTCAGTTGCCTCCCATATGCATCCCAACCAGGGATCAAGCCTATAACCTAAGTATGTGCCCTGACCAGGAATCAAACCTGCAACATTTTGTTGTATGGGATGATGCTCTAACCAACTGAGCCACCAGGCCAGGGCATTTAAGTAATACTCTTGATTCTTAAACTTGGATATGGTCCAGTCCTCCAGCAGAACTGTGCAGTTATAACCACTTTTTAAATTCTCAATAAACGGACACTCACTGGTTCTGGTCATAAATCACATGCTGGATAATTAGAAATCAATAAGGGCAATTGCTTTTTGTCAGATTATTAAAAAGAGCCTGGAGTTTGAATAGTAGTGATTAGCACACCTACCTGTAGGTTAGGTCTCTACCTAACATACCTGTTCCCAGCTACATAGTAGAGTCTGAGCTGCACATATGGCATGACTAATCAAAACATGTGCTTTGCCTCTAGTGCTTCATTAGTTGTTACTCGTTGCAGGTATTTGCACAAAGTGGGGTTCTAGGGCTGCAAGCAAATGGAGGTCCTGACAACTGTTTAATAAAATAACAGTTGAAAATATGAACATTTACAAACTAAGAACATAATTTATTAACTTTCACCAACTTTCACCAAGTTTTTCCAGACCTTCCCTGGGTAGTAAAAAGTAATTTATCACACCACTTTTCAAGAGGAATTCAAGTCTTCCTCTACACACCATGCCTAGCTAATGGGAGTGAAAATTGTTTTAAAACAAAGGCATTTAGAAATGCTCTACGGGGATACTTGAGGAAGCTTGATATAATCAGGATTAGTTCAGAAAATTATGATGAGAGCCTAGTTTTTATTAACTAATTATTTTCTTTCAAGATGCTATTCACTCTTAGGGGAGAAACAATTCACTTTAAATATTAATTTCCAAAGTTTTATTGAAGTTCTTTCCTCAGGTCATGTCATAAAAGAATATTTAGCAGGTTGTATGACTCTGAACTTCTGAGTTTTTCCATATGCCAGAGTCACAAAGTAGCCTGAAGATTTTTTTTTCATTTTCCTTATTTACTTCTTTTGGGGAAAGATGGGTACATGCACAAACTCTAGATTTGGGCTGTGATAAAAAGTAAACATTGATTCCTTTTATTTTCCTTTTCTATGCTTAAAGTTTTAGAGCAGTTTTGTAATTCTCATTTTCAGAAACTGACTTCCTGGAGAGTCATTTCTAAGATTTGGAGATGAGCAGAATTTCTAAAAATGAAAATATTTGGGTTGATTCAGTTATAATTTCAGATATACAGAAACTCACTAGAAAGTTTGCCAATACTCAACAGGTTATAATGCTTTTTATTGTTGAAGGTATGTATACTTGCCACACACCTAAGAGCCAAAGGATCCTTTGACCTCAGGCTCAATACAATGAGGTGGTGTTGTTTTCTCTACCTCATTGTGGTTGTGGTAAGTAGTTTGGTATCATATATGTGAGACTTTCATTGATGAGGATCTAAATCAAGTTATTGAAATATTAAGTGCATTTTAGGTAATGAAACAAACAAAAAAGTCTCCTTAACAATTTCTAGGTGGGCATAGCTGTCAGAATTGGGGGGAATAGGAATGGATTGATTCTCTGTAATTGTTATTATTGGAAAGGTCTTGTTGCTAGTTAGGACGATTGGTTATTCTAGGAATGTGTCTGGATATATTTCAGGAGAAATATGTTCCTAACCCTGATTTAGCTATCCAGTTTAGACCTGCTTCCACATTATGATTTCGCTCTGTGGCAACCTCTGGAGTTGATGTATGTGAGGCTGGGTTTGAATTTACTGGGGTGACGTTGGTTAACAAAATTGTACAAGTTTCAGGTGCAATTTTCCACAAAACATTATAGTCACTCTGGGAGATAGTTCTCTGGAGTTTACATTATGACCACATTGGGAACTGCGTTTTTACATGCCAGCTGTCCTGTGTACAAAAATAAACACAGTGTTATTTTTTGAGTTAACAATCTCTGTCACTATTAATGTATTGCCTCTCAGTTCCATATTTACACCACAATATATACCATGTGCTAATAGAAGGGATTTTTTTAAGGCATCTCTTCACAGTGAGCATGATATTAACTTATCTCAGTAGAGGGCACTGGAGGGACACTGCAGGGGAGGGGTTCTCCTGCTGTTTCACGCTTCAGCTGATGGAGGTGGGGATGGGCTGTCTCAGTGGTGTCAGGGGCAAACTTCTGGTGGCGCTCTGCCCCAGCCATGGGTCCAGCATCCTTGGCTGCCTCGCAGCCTCTGCTGGTGATAATCCTTCTATAGCCTTCTTGAAATGAGTACCAAAGGCTTGCTGACAGCACCAGTGTCCAAAGGCCTCCTCACTGTGTTGGTTCCCAGATTTCATCTGCAATGTGGAGGGTCCCCCCCTTCTGCATGCCCACACCACTGGTGCCGATCACCTGTTTTTAACTTCCATCCTGGAGGGTTGCCTCCTGCTTGCCCAGCTCCAGGTTGGACAAACCAGTAAACTTTTCTGCTCTCCTTTGGGCTGAAATGTACTTTGTCTAAAGAGGTCTGAACCCAACCTTTCATAAGGGGACCCTAATTCAAAGTTTTTTTTTAAAGAAAATATTCTTCCTCAGCCATAGGGTAGCATATAGAGTTGCTTATATTTTATAGTCACTCTTTTTTTGTCCTATTTTGTATTTTCCTTTTTATTGCATTTATTGGGGTGACACTGGTTAACAAAATTATACAGGTTTCAAGTGCACAATTCCACAACACATTATAGTCACTCTTTTATCATAGTTTACTCTTTATACCAGTGTTCCTCTGTTTAATTCATACTGTGGTTTCTATCTTGTGATTGAATATAGGCTGTTACCCATCAAATCTCATTTGTTCACATGGGCATGAGAAAAGTGACTTCTAGATAGCAACTGAACTGAAATGAGAGACACATTTATGGGAGCCAGCATAGTATACAGAGTGTGCTGTCTCTTTGAAGCCAGCAGATACTTCATGTTGCAGTGATGCAAGAGATGGCCTGAAGGGTTGATGCCTCTCTTGTCCAGAAGGCAGGACTCATGAAGTTTCAACGGCATTGCCTGAGACTATATGGCAAGTGTGAGTGATAAAGAACCTGTTATTCCTTCATTGAGGTTTTTTTAATTAAATCTTTATTGTTCAGATTATTACAGTTATTCCTCTCCCCCCCCCATAGCTCCCCTCCACCTGGGTCCCACCCCACCCTCTAGCCTTACCCCCCCCCCCCACTGGGGATTGAGCCCACAACTTGGGCATGTGCCCTGACTGGGAATCGAACCATCTCCTCCTGGGTCATAGGTCGGTGCTTATCCACTGAGGCATGCTGACTGGGCACTCCTTGGATTCTTGTACTATTTTCTTTCAGGTGTATTTATCTCACCCTTTTGGAATTCTGCTTTGTTAGTTTGGAAGGGACTCAAGAGACTTTGTCTAGTCTCTTCCCGCACCCCCCACACCCTTTTCCACCCCCCCCCGAGAATTGTTAGTTCACTCCCTTTCTATGCCCCTGATTCTATTATATTCACCAGTTTATTCTGTTCATCAGATTTTTTATTCACTTGATTTTTAGATTCACTTGTTGATAGATATGTATTTGTTGTTCATAATTTTTATCTTTACCTTTTTCTTCTTAAAGAATATCCTTCAGCATTTCATATAATACTGGTTTGGTGGTGATGAACTCCTTTAGCTTTTTCTTGTCTGTGAAGCTCTTTATCTGACCTTCAATTCTGAATGATAGCTTTGCTGGGTAAAGTAATCTTAGTTGTAGGTTCTTGGTATTCATCACTTTGAATATTTCTTGCCACTCTCTTCTGGCCTGCATAGTTTCTGTTGAGAAATCAGCTGACAATCATATGGGTACTCCCTTGTAGGTAACTAACTGTTTTTCTCTTGCTGCTTTTAAGATTCTCTCTTTGTCTTTTGTCCTTGGCATTTTAATTATGATATGTCTTGGTGTGGTCCTCTTTGGATTCCTTTTGTTTGGGGTTCTCTGCGCTTCCTGGACTTATAAGTCTATTTCTTTCACCAGATAGGGGAAGTTTTCTGTCATTATTTCTTCAAATAGGTTTTCAATATCTTGCTCTCTCTCTTCTTCTGGCACCCCGATAATTCGGATGTTGGTATGCTTGAAGTTGTCCCAGAGGCTCCTTACACTATCTTCATATTTTTGGATTCTTCTTTCTTTTTGCTTTTCCAGGTGGGTGTTTTTTGCTTCTTCGTATTTCAAATCTTTGACTTGATTCTTGTGATCCTCTTGTCTGCTGTTGGATCTCTATGTTATATTCTTTATTTCAGTCAATGTATGCTTAATTTCTAGTTAGTCCATTTTCATATCCTCAAGGGTCTCAGTAAATTTATCGGTGGTTTCTAGAAAATTCTTAAAAACCTTATAACCATGGTTTTGAACTCTATATCCAGTAGTTTGCTTTCCTCCATTTCTGTCATTTATTACCTGTTTCTTTGTCTCCACATTTTGGCTGCTTCCCTGAGTTGATAGAGTGGCTTTGTGTGCTAGGTGTCCTATAGGGCCCAGTGGCTCAGCTTCCCCAATTACCTGAGGTGGACACTCTTGGTGCACCCCTTTATGGGCTTTGTGCACAGTCTTGTTGTAGTTAAGCCTTGATTGTTGTTGGTATCACTGGGAGGAATTGACCTCCAGGGTACCTGGCTATGAGAATCAGCTGTCTCTACAGTGTGAGAACTTCTGTGCTGGAGACACCCTTATGGGGCAAGGCTAGCTTCAGTGGGGCTTTGGTGCTCACCAAGTCTGCCCCTGAGTGTGTCCCTTATGGATCTGAGGAGTAGTAATCTGGATGGTCCCAATCTGACCACTGGGTACACTGGCTCTTGAATCTCTAAGGAGGTGCTAATTTAGCCTCTTCCTGAGGCTACCCAGCAGGAGCTATGGAGAGATATGCAGATTCCTCTCCTTTGTTTGGGGTTTGGAGGTGCCCAGATGAGGCCCAGCTGTGAAGCAATGCAAGGGGCTGTGGGGCCTTGGGCCTTCTTTTGGATGTTCTGGGTCTCTCTGACCCAGCTGCAGTTAGTTAGGTAGTTTTCGATTGGAAAGGGCCAGGCCATTCATATGCAAAAGCCTCTGTGCACAGCTTGGGTGGGGCAGGGCCTCAGGGAATTAACAGGGTGGAGCAAACAGCTATGGCTGATCCTCAGCCCTTCCCTAAGAGGCCCCGGATCTTAGTGCCTGCGGTAGCTGCTAGCACCTCTGAGAGAAGGCACCCTTGAGTTCCGACCAATGCCAGACAGTCCAATTTCTCCCCGTATGAGTCTGGGTCCCCAGAGACTCGCCTGGAACTGGAGTTCAGAGCAGTCAGGAGCTTGTGACTCCCTTTCGATTGAAAAAGACAACTGTGTCCTCAGTTGCCAGCCCTTTCCGCGTGTGCCTCCATACCTCTGCACTTGACTTCCACACCTCCTCTGAGTCTCAGTGTGCTTTTCTCTTTACTTCTAGTTGTAGAATTTCCACTCAGCCAGCCTTCCTGTGGTTCTGGATGATGTCCGTTTTGTCTTTTAGTTGTAGTTTTGAAGTAGTTGTGTGAGGCAGCAATTTCAGGTGTTTACCTATGCTACCATCTTGGTTTCTCCCATTCATTGAGTTTTTACTGAGTGCCTAGTATGTGCCAGCTATTGTCTTAGGCATTGAAGAGATAGCAGGGGGAAGACATAAATAAAATCCTTACTTTTTGCTTTATTTTTTTTTACTTAGCTCTTTCCTTCACATTATCTTTTTGGTGTAACTAACACTTCAGGTTAGTGCTTCTCACTTTATACTGGTTGTTCTTATAATCAACAGAAAGAATGATCTCACATAATGTGGTTAAAGAGACACTAGAAGTGTATGTGGTAGGAGGGGGAGTTTGGAGCCATAGATTATGACCAACAGCACTCTTGAAAATAAACTTTAATAAAAATGTCTTACCTTTGGACAAACATTTCAAAGATATTTTACTGCTTGCAAATGAATAGCAGCAGGTGAATGGAAAGTTAAACCTATGTATGTGTGAAATTGGCTTTGAATTTCTCAGTAGTTAAGAGTGCTCATTGACCTGACTGTTTTAATTACATTGGCTGAGAAATTTGATCATTAGTCAAACGAAACATGTAGCTATACCACTCTCTTAAGAAACCCAAATGAGGCTTGGCATGGTCTATGAAAGGATCAATGTTACAATTACCTTTTTCCCAATAGGAGGCTCAGTGGGGCAGGGTCTCACTCCTTGGATTCTTCTTCTTCTTTTTTTTTTTTTAAAAAAGAATATATATATATATATATATATATATATATATATATATATATATATGTATTAGTATATATATTATTGATTTCAGAGAGGAGGGTAGAAGTAGAGATAGATGGAAATATCTATAATAATAAAGGTGTAATATGCTAATTAGACCAGACAGCCAAACAACCATCCAGGTGTCATTCTAGACGTCCTTCTGGACGAAGCCATGGTGGTAGAGGCCGAGGCAGAGGCAGTTAGGGGCAATGAGGCAGGCAGGCAGGTGCCGGGAGCCGGTCCATCCTTGCTGTTTCAAGGGACCTGGCATATATGGCATACTGTTCTTAATATGTTTGCTCACCTTCTTGGCGCTGTGTTTTAACCAAAGTCACCTCTCCGAGAAAGGTTGAATCCCCAGGTAGGGATTTTCCCCTGAAGTTAGGGAGGGAATAAAACCCCTCAACTAAGTGCCAGGCGGGTAATTAATCCCTTTAACTACGAACAATCATGCTTAAACTACATAATCTTTTCTCCCTGGAATGGAGATAAGAAACGCCCTAACCTTTGTAATAGAGATTGATAGGATTGAATCAACTGGTATAAATACAGTTGTAACAAGACAGAAACACTCAGAACTTAGAACAGAATCAAGAAGACAGAACCTACACGGAGCCTAGAGACAGAAGAACTTCGCTGGAGAGAGCATGCCGGAGGATCCTGGAGAGGGACTGGCCTCGGAGCCTAGAGACAGAGCCTAGCGGGAGAACATGGCAAGGGATCCTGGACTGAACCTGACTACAGAGATTGGCAGGAGAACCTGACTGGAACCTGGACACTGAACCTGACTGGAGAGCCTGGACAGAACCTGGCTGGAGAACCTAGCGAGGGAACATGGCTACAGAACCTCGCTGGAAATCCGAAGCAGAACCTCTCTGGAGATCCAGACCAGAACTTGGCTGGAGATCCGGGCTAGAGATCCTGGCTAGGTTGCTGATCAACTGAACGCTGTCTCCGTGTCATTCCTTCTTCGCCGACTCCGTCCACACCTTTGGGGACCCCTGGACCCGCTGGGGTTGGACCCCGGCAGGCAGGGGCAGTTAGGGGTGATGAGGCAGGCAGGCAAGTGGTTAGGGGTGATGAGGCAGGCAGGCAAGTGGTTAGGGGTGATGAGGCAGGCAGGCAAAGGGGTGATGAGGCAGGCATGCGCGCAGTTAGGGGAATCAGGCAGGCAGGCAGAGGGGTTAGGTGTGATGAGGCAGGCAGGCAGAGGGATTGGGGTGATTAGGCAGGCAGAGGGGTTAGGTGTGATGAGGCAGGCAGGCAGAGGGGTTAGGGGCAATCAGGCAGGCAGGCGAGTGGTTAGGGGCGATCGGGCAGGCAGGCAGAGGGGTTAGCGGCTATAAGGCAGGCGGGTGAGTTTTTAGGGGCAATGAGGCAGGCAGGCAGAATGGTTAGGGATGATCAAGCAGGCAGGCAGGTAAGCAGTTAGAAACCAATGGTCCTGGATTGCGAGAGGGATGTCTTACATCCCCTGAGGGGTCCCGGGTTGCGATAGGTACAGGCTTGGCTGAGGGACACCCCCACCCCAGTGCATGAATTTTGTGCACCGGGCCTCCATTCAATGATAAGAGAGAATCATTGATTGGCTGACTCCTACATGCCCCACACTGGGGATTGAGCCCACAACTTGGGCATGTGCCCTGACTGGGAATTGAACCATATCCTCCTGGGTCATAGGTCGGTGCTCATCCACTGAGGCATGCCGACTGGGTACTCCTTGGATTCTTGTACTATTTTCTTTCAGGTGTATTTATCTCACCCTTTTGGAATTCTGCTTTGTTCGTTATGAAAGGGACTCAATATGTCATCAGTTGTTTGATGATAGGACATTTTGACAGAGTACTTCAGGATGGCCAATTGTTTATTTTACTTCCAATCAATAGTAATTTTTACTTATTGGAGGGGTTCACATGTTTTCACTGAAAATAATCAGTGATTTTCTTTTTTTTAAAAAAGGAGAAGCTGATGGGAGAATATTTTTAGATTGTTTTCATCATAATCCAAGGCCTGAGGTGGAGGGGAACTGATGGTTTAAACTTTTCATTGCTTTCTTTCCACATCCTTGTGTGTTCACATTCTCTGGAAGGTGTGAACCCACAGCTACACTTTTGCCCTCTTTTTCTTTCTTTTCACCTTTCTTAACATAGGATGAAAGAGGCTAATCATTGTAGGGGAAAATCCTCACTGATACTATGATATAATAGGAAACAAGAATGCAAAGTTTTGGGGTGTTTTCCCCCTCATTGTAACTTAGTTTTTCTGTAAATAAAACTCAGCTAAAAAAAATTGCTGCCTCTTTCTGAAGTTTACAAAGTTTAATGCTACCTGATGCTTGAGGCGATACTTGCAACTCTTTAAATAAGGTAATAACTTTTAAATCATGATCAAATTTTATGGCATACACATAAATTTTGTTTGTCTGTTTGTTTGTTTTTGGTTAATCCTCATCCAAAGATTTTTTTTATTGATTTTTAGGGAGAGTGGGAGAGAGAGAGGGGAAAATGGAGAGAAACATCTATATGAGAGAAACACATTGATTGGTTTCCTCGTACATGTGTCCTGACCAGGGTGCAAGCCGGGGAGGAGCCTGCAACCAAGGTACATGCCCTTGACCAAAATCGAACCCATGTCCCTTTGGTTCGTAGGCTGATGCTCTTTCCATTGAGCCAAACCAACTAGGGCAGCATACACATTAATTTTGCTATTTCCTTGACACTAAATTCCATGATTACAATTTAATTCAAAATCCCTATTTAAATGATACTGCAGAGCCAGAAAATTAAAATGTGTGTAGCATATAAATGAGTGACAGTATTTAAAAAATGTGGTTATAAGGGGCTTGAGTCTGGATTTATTTTATATCAAGAATTTGACTAATGAGCCTAATAGGTTTTATTTCACTATAAGTGTATTTTGAAAAATATTTTCAAAAGTAATTTTATTAAACATTTAATGTATGCTTCTAAGAACCATAATTACTTATAGTAACATTATCTTTTGCATATATCTCCCTTTTATTAGTTCCTGAGTGTAGACCTTGACATATTATATAGGGTCAGTAAAAGCAAAGCTATTATTACTGTTTTCAAATGTTGTCTCGGTATGCAGAATCAGGAAGTGCACGATACATGCAATGCAGTTACTCAGAGAATAGAATAGGGTAACTTTGCCTTTGGAACAGCAGGCTTAAAGGGCAGGGTCAGAAGAACTTTTTTTTTTTTTTTTTGAGACAAGATAGCATGGAGAAACAGAACTCATCTTAGAGATCTTGATTCTGGTTTCAGCTTTGCTGCTAACCAACTGTGTGAACCAGAGAAAATCAATTAACCTCTCTGAGCCTTGATTTCATCATCTATAAAATGAGAAGATTGAATAAGGTGCCCTCTAAGATGCTTCCAGTGATCAAATATGATTTCATCTCTTTGGGGGATTTAGTTTTCATGTCTGTGAGATTATTATTAGCCTAGTACAAACCAAGGGAAAGACACGTTGGAGTGATTTGCTAGCCATAGTTTTGGTAGTCAAATTAGTAGTAGTATTCCAGGCTCTGCAATTTTATATATTGATGTAAAAGACCTTACTTTACATGTTTGACAATCACAGAATCAACAAAACAGCATAATCTGTCTCTCCAGGAATTGGCTTTGGCGATCTGGTGATTTGGGGAATTCATCTTGGCTTTTGGTAAAAAGCAGTTGTATTCAGGAGCTTTTAAAAAGTTGCTCTTAATATCTTTAAGTTGCAAGGAAGTTTAGTGAAAACAGCAATGAAAGGATGTTTTTTTAAGTCCAGCTCAATAAACAAATATTAAGCTTCTATTAAAGGTCTGTAATCACTTAGTATTTATGAATCCGAAATCCAAAAAGCTCTTAAAAACCTGAATTCATTTAGTGGCAAAACCTGATCTGAATGAATATGAAGACATATGCTTTCAAATAAAAAAAATCCCATTTAGTGTGAATACTCATTTCTATCACTAAAGAAACTGCTGTGTATTCAGTTTTGGAGTGCTAACCCAGAACCTGCCAGGAATGTTCTGGAAGATGTGGTACATGGCCTGTAATACTAGTTCTAAGAGAAGCTTTGAATTCCAAAGCTTATTAAGTGCCAAGGATTTGGATAAAGGATTTCAGACATGTATGTGAGAAGGGTGAAGGCAGGTAGAAGGATAGAAGGAGAGGAACTGGCTGAAATGCGAAGGTATGTAGGATCAAGTCACAGTTTGTAAAGAGTTCCCAGACATATTCACCAATATGATATGATGTATTTTATTGAAAAGATGTGGCTAACATTTCAGGACACTTACAGAGGGAGCAATTATTTCTGCTGGGTTTCAGGATGTATCACAAAGGAAGTTATATTTGAAGTGGATCCTGAAGAATGAGTAGGTGTTTCTTACAAAGAAAGAAGAGAGACATGTATCCGTGGTGTATTGGGGCTCCGTGACGTCTCTGGGGCTGAATTAGAGAAGCCAAGGAGAGGATGTTATGGGGCTGCGCATCTGAAAATGGGATTGGGATTATTATTCAGGGCCCTTTATACCATGCTAATAACCAGCCGCTGACCCCCAGTGGGCTGTGTTCTCTAGAGGCCATCCCTGAGGAGGATATTCGTGTGTAAATAATTTGTTAAAGAAGCACAGCCAGGGAGACCCAAAGGGAATGGAGCCGCAGGAGAGGGAAGGGCAAGAGGTCAAGTAAAGGAGCATTCCTCTCAGGCACAGTCCTGGCAGACAGCTTTAACTTGATCTTGAAGGAGAGCAGTGAAAGCCTTAAATACTTAAGCCTTAAATACTTCTGCATCTGTAAGTCTTTGGGTAAGGGCCCGAGGGGATGGGGTGGGCTGGTGATGTAGATTCCCAGGCACCAAACCTATCCCTGCCTGGGTTCTCTCCAAAGCAAGTCTAAGTGCTAACTAAAGGGGAGGTGGTGGGTAAGGTGCACTGAAGTGGTGAATTATTTCAGAATAAGCTTTGTAAATGTGTACAAGTATTAAAGTACTAAAAACATCTCTCTCTTTCTTACACACACACACAGGAAGAGTGAGATGTTTGTTCATTATTTAACAGATATTTGTTGTGAACCTATTATCTACTAGGGAGAAAACAACATTGTCAAGAATTTAAAATGTAATAGAGGGGAATAATGTAATATGATTATATATTATTGCTGTTACTGCAAACAAAGAAAACAAAACAAATTCTCAGTTCTGGTATTTGAGAATCTGGGGAGAGAGATGTTTTTCTAAGGATTAGTCATTTTATATTACATTTTAGCTGCAAAGCAAATAAATCTCCTGAGAATTGATCTCAACAAATATTTATGGAGCATCTACTATATGTCAAGCACTGTTAACACTGTTGAAATGAATGACAGTAATTTCTTTGTTGGCTACAATTGGCCTGGCAAACTAAAGCCCTCTGAAAAATATTTTAAAATGATGATGATCTTTTAAAATTTTACTAATCGCCAAAATGGAATTCATAGATGAACCTTTAAAATAAAACATATATACATAGTACCATAAATAGCATAATTAAGATTTTAAAAATTATCACAGGATATGTGTGTTTTTTTTTCTTAATTGAAAATGCTTGGGGGAAGAGCATTGACTTTTTGTGACTTCTTTATTTGTGTGCAACTATTCCTGTCAGAGTTATTTCATAAATATGCTTTTGTCTTTAGAAAACAATTTAGCAGTATTGCAGTAGTTTCCCTTTTCAATAATTACAACCTTTTGCTCAACTTAATTCCAATCCATCTCTTCTCTTTGGAGAGAAGAGGGTCTTTTCTTGTTGTGTCTTATCAATTGTATCAGTATTGGTAAGCCAAGAAGAAATGAATGTTACTGAAATATAAATCTGTTCCTGTGTATTTCTCCCAGACTGCCTCCCAAATTCATCGCCAGTATCAGCACACTTGACTAAAAAAACGTGAGCCCTTGCCGAGTTGGCAGCTAGCTTCACCATGACCCTCTGAGGAAGAACCTGGATTTCAAACTAGTGAGCAGTTGGTACAAAGTGTTTCACTACGCCATGTTCAACAGAAACAAACATGAGCTTATAATATATTTATGGAACCTATGTCATCTTTTCCCACCTCTCCTCTCCAACAAAATGAAGAGCTTTCATTTTTGTTCACACTGTCAACCTCGTCCCCGTTCTGTCCACCTCGGGCTGCCCTGCCCTCTCCACCACATTCCGTTGGCTAATCCTGGATTCGCTTGCAATTTGTCACTGCCAACCTGGGTATTGAATTTATTTTCTCTTCACTTATTTAAGGTCAACCCATGATCAAAGGGCTAAATACAGTTTTACCGCTTCTGCTAAATTTTTCCTGCTAGTACTAGAGCCACATGGGTTCCTAAACTCCATGAATAATTTTATGGACAGAATCAGACAGTGTTAACATTTCCTCCAAACTTCTTTATGTATGTTAGCTTAAGTTTCATTCTTCCAATTATTTCAGAGCAGAAACTTTTTATTCTTTGGGTGTATGTCTCCTAGGGCAGAGTTACTCATTCTTCTGTTTTCCATCTTACCTTGTGAATTCATTCACCGTGGAAAAATTTCCTTAACTAGCTAGTTGGGTGCTATATAAAAGCGCGCGCGCACACACACACACACACACACACACACACACACACCACAAAACATAAGGCAGCTCCTGCTCTCCAGGATTTTACAGTCTAGACAAGGAAAGAAACATAAAATATGTGTAACAAGATTGACATTAGTGATGCATTATTTATTCACTTACTCATTCCTGAGTACTGCTCAGTTGGTGAGCAACATATTCATAGCTCTCACAGTCATAGGGCTCATTGCCAATAGAGCCAGGGAGTGTCAGAGGACTGCAGGGGACCCAAAGAGGCAGAAAGGTCTCTCTCTCTCTGTCTCTCTCTCTCTCTGTCTCTCTCTCTCTCTGTCTCTCTCTCTCTCTCTCGCTTGCTCTCTCTCTCTCTCGCTCTCTCTCTCTCTCGCTCTCTCACTAAGTGACTGGAAAAGCAAGATAGAAGGAAAATAAGATACTGAGTAATTATGAAAGATATTGAGTTCTGTTTTCTCCAGCAAAATCTGAGACTCTTGCTGTGAAAATGCCTTTTATATGTAGGCAGATAACAGATCTTATATTATTTTCTGCCTCTCAGAAGGTGGAATGAACAGAATTTACAGTTCAGGTAACTGGATTGTGGAGATTAAAAGTAGAAACAGAGAGACCACCACCACCACAAATTAACTTTAGGACTCAGCCTCTACATTCAGGACCTTAGAGTATTAGGGTGCAAACTCAGAAGCAACGAGGCCCAACATTATCATGCATCAGCAGAAGTTACCTCCATTCCATCAGTTCCCATGCACTCTGTTCCCATTTTTTAAAATATGTTTTATATATACATTATATATAATATATAAAATCAATATATATTGATTTTAGAGAGGAAGGGAGATAGATAGATAGATAGATAGATAGATAGATAGATAGATAGAAACACCAATGATGAGAGAGAATAATTGACTGGCTGCCTCCACTACTGGGGATCAAGCCCGAAACCTGGGCATGTGCCCTGACCTGGAATTGAACCGTGACTTCCTGGTTTATAGGTTGACACTCAACCACTGAGCCACGCTGGCTGGGTGCACTCTGTTGCCATTTAAATTCGATTATGCCTTCACCATTTTACAGAAGTTATTCTTTAAAAAGTTAGTAATTGCCAAATGGTATTTTCAGGGCACATGCTATTGGCCTTCCCTGTTGAATTTGATTTCGCTGATTTCTGTTTTCTTTAAACTCTAAGTTTCAAAACTTGAATTCTGTGATACTATAGAATTCTGTGCTTTCTTTCTCTGTGGACCCTCAATCTTTTTGTAACTATCCTCCAAGTGTGCATTCTTTATTCTCAGCCAATATTTCCCCTCCATCTATGTATAGCAGTTCCCCTTATCTGGAGTTTTTCTTTCTCTGGTATCAGTTACCTGTGGTCAATTGTAGCCCAAAAATGTTAAATGGAAAATTCCAGAAATAAACAATTCATATGTTTTAAATTGTACACCATTTTGAGTAGCATGATGAGGTATGGTGCTATCTGCTCTGTCCCCACTGAGACATAACGAATCATCACTTTGTCCAGCTTATTCATGATGAATATACTGCCCACTTATTAGTCACTTAGTAGCTGCATTGCAGTGTTCGTGTTCAAGTGATGCTTATTTTACTTAATAATGGCTCCAAAGCATAAGAGTAGTGAGGCTGGTAAATCAGATGTACCACATAGATGCTGTGAAGTGCTCCCTTTAAGTGAAAACATGGAAGTTCTTGACTTAATAAGAAAATAAAAAATTGTATCCTGGGGTTGCTAAGAACAAATCTTCCATCCAAGAAATTATGAGGAAGGAAAAAGAAATTAGTGCTAGTTTTGCTGTTGTACCTCAAACTGCAAAAGTCATTGCCACAGTGTGTGATATGTGCTTAGTAAAGATGGAAAGGCATTAAACTTTATCATAGATATGTATGATAGGAAAAAGAAACATAGTCTATAAAGGGTTTGGGCATCCACTAGGGGCTTGAAGCAGAAAGGGGGAATACTGTACTTTTCTAGGCTGGTTTGATTAGGCTTCATGGTTTTAAGTACTAACATTGTTCATGACAAATCTTTCTTATGTATTCTTTACCCAATGCCTTCAGCTGAATGTCTTACTTGCCCTCTGACTTGCCACAGACCAAACAACACTCCTCATTTTTTCCCTATAAAATACTCCCTTTCCCAGTCTTTATTTCAACTGATACCGCCATCCACCTAGTTATTTCAATCAAAAACTTGGGAGCAATTCTTGTGATTTCTTTCTCCTTCACCAACTACATCCAATCAATCCCTAAGTATTTTTGACTATGTCCCCAACTCTGAATATTACCCCTGTTCTAGTTTGTGTGAATTCTTGCAATCATTCTAAGAGGTCTCTGGGCATTCAGTGTTTATATCCCTCCAACTCCATTTTCTAAGCAGCTAGTAGACTAAACTCTTTAAACACAGATCTGATGTTCATTACCCATCTTACGGCCTTCAGTATGATTTACTTGTGAACAGCATCGGTTTTCTTACTGTGGAATAAAAGGCCTTCTGTTGGCCCTTACTGACTTCTAGTCACATCATCTCTCCCCAGCACCTGCTGTGCAGCATGTGGCTGGCTGCGTGTTTGCACATCTCTGCGTCTTTGCTCTGCCTGACATGCTTTCACCTCTTTACCTCCTTGACAGATTCTGTTTGTTCAGGCTAAAATTTGTTATGGTTGTGACCCTTTGGGGCTCTGTGGTAACTTAAAAGAATATAAAAGAAGCCAAAAGATGTTTTTTAGGCAGATTCTATGAGAAGATCCTAGTAGCCATAGGATAGTCCACATGCCATACCTTACATGTCAGCAATGTCTAGATTCAAGTCTGATGTAGACTGACAAAAGTTCAATCAGAATGCTTCCTCAGGTCTACTCTAATGGCTGCCCTTTACAATTATCATGAAAATTCATTTAGTGAAAATGGGCAGGGTTTGCTACTATTATTTCCAGATCATTGCCTTGTCCCTTTCTATTCCAAATAGACCATGGCCAAATTTTATGGCGCCCCAGGCCAGACATTTGAGTCCTAAAATATTTAGTTTTTTTCAAATAATCCTTTATTGTTGAAAGTATTACATATGTCCCCTTTTTCCCCCCAGTGACCCCCTCCAGCCCGCCTCCATCCCCACCCCAGGCCTTTACCACCCTATTGTCTGTGTCCATGGGTTATGTATATATGCATACAAGGTCTTTGATTGATTACCTCCCACCCACCCACCTTCCCCCCACTTTCTTTCTGAGATTCCACACACTGTTCCATGCTTCCATGTTTCTGGGTCCACTCCATTCATCAGTTTATTTTGTTATTTAGATTCCACATATGAGTGAGATCATGTGATACTTGTCTTTCACTTAGCATGATACTTTCCTTATGTACTGGGAGTGTAGGCTCATTTTTCGCCCCTTGCTGTTGGTCACACGAAACTGAGATTAAATAAATGCCTTCAATGCCAGAAACATGGAACCCTCCATTTATGCCTACTGTGCTGTAAGATCCCTGGGCTGAGTCCAGGGTATGGGTGACAGTTAAAGTGCTTCTACTCAAATTATTAGAGTTCTTTATGATTAATACTAGGCATCAGTGAATTTTATATTAAACTAATATTTATTCGTGAAGATTCACTTTATGAATTAAGGTGTCTGGGAAAACAGCCATGGGTTTGCAGACTAGGTTTTGTTCACCAATCCTCATCTCACACAGTACTTTGTAAACAACTGTATTATTACGCTTAAAAAAGGGAATTGTGCATATTCCTTTATATCTCTTCTTCTACCAGCATGGATTATTTGAGGGCAGGAAACATGTCATATTTATTTTTATTGCACCCAAATTTAGAATGGTTTGTTGAATGAGTAAATGAATTGTTATTGGTTGCAATGAAATTTAGGTTTTAAAATAGTCTAATTCTCAATATCTACATAGTAATCAATAAAATCTCTCTATATATTTTTTCTGATAAATTTCTTACTATCACATTGAGGAAAGAGTTTTTATATTTCAGCTATTCCCACAAGTACTGGGGTCAGGGAAATAGGCAATGTTCCATGGAGCTAGTAACCTAGAAGAATTTATATAGGAGAATTTATTAAAGATTACATGGACTAAGATGTTGTAGTGTATAAGTGACAGTGAGCTGACCTGCAAGCATGGGTCAAGTTTCCCTCAGAAAATGAAACTGGAAATTAAATTTATACAAGTCAGCTAAGAGGAGAGCAGACTTACCCCCAAGAGAGAGAAACACATGACTGAAACCTGACTGAAGATGTTATATCTGAAGGAAGCTGATAACAGGAATCCAAGGAGCAGGGCTGAATGGAAATGTAAAAATAGTAAGTCATATCCCACCCATATCCTTGTGGTGCTCTTCTAACCTTTTCACAGCAACAGGGCTGGTCGGGAGTGAACCTCTCAGGGCCAGTGGCAGGCATGTCCCTCTGTGATGTGACTGTTTCAGGCTCAGTCTGATGCCGTTGCAAGGGGCATCATATGGGGCGTATTTCACACTGAGGAAGTTGTATCAGTGGAGAAGGCATGGCAACAGTAGTCCAGCGGGGCAGGACAATAGTTGGAGGATAGTGTGGGTGGTGAGGTGATAGGCTAAGTGTGGGCGGAGAATTACTCATTGTCCTCTGGTGTCTGATTGTTGTTATTTCGGTTACTGAAGTCACTATGGCAGAGAATAATGAATAATTAGGGAAACCAGAGGTTTTTGCAATATAGAACAGGCGAGAAGAGATAAAGGCCTAAACTAAGCAATGGTCAAGAGAGAGCATTGAGTATGAGCTGCTGCAAAATGAACACCAGACAAAAAAACATAAAACACTTCTAGCATCAGCAAATAGCAACCAATCTTTAATACCACTCAGCTGTCTGAACTTCACTTTGGATCAATAGGACACCTGTGAGTGATGTTGTCTCTAAAGCTCAGATCACTGTTTTTAAAATGATTATTATTTGTAAGAAGTATTTGAAATACTACAAACAGGGACTTCTGGGATGCACCCCACACTACTGAGGTCTAGCCAGTTCTGAAGCAGAGATGCCTGTTCCCCTCCAGCCTCGTGGGAGTTCCATAGTCTTACCACCCCAGGCCATGCCAAGGAGTCCACTCATGAGAAATACCTGGGAAACCTCACTACCACCGAGGCCCTGGGTATCTTCCAGGCACAGGGCCATAAAGGGTTGGGCTGAGGTATCCTTCCCTGCTTCGCATCAGGAGTGCAGTGAGGGGAACTGCTATTCCCAGGAAGATGGCTGGCCGGGCTGGGGCAGCCTACACCTCTGAAGGCAGGTGCTGCTGGAGGCAACTGTGCTGGTGCCTGGGGCACTGATTAGGATCCAGGCTCCCTAGTGTCATCTCGAGTCTGGGCCAGGTAGGGATAGTACTTGCCACAGGGATAGTCTGGGGGACACCCCAGGCTGCTAAGGTCCATCTAGTCCTAAATTACTTTGTACTGTGGTAAATGTTCATAATATGAAGTTTACCATTTTAAGTGTAATACACAGTGGTATTAAATACATCCATAAAACTATCACCAATATTCATCTCCAGAACTTTTACATCCTTCCAAACTGAAACTGTGTACCTGTTAAACCATAACTCCCTCCTCACTCCTCCCCCCAGCCTCTGGAAACCTCATTCTACATTCTGGCTCTATAAATTTGCCTATTCTAAATGACTCAGTAAGTGGAATCATACAATATTTGTTCTTGGCTTATTTCATTTAGCATAATGCTTTCAAGGTTCGCCTATATTGTAGCACATTTTAGAACTTCATTTTTATGCATAAATAATACTCTGTTGCAAGCATACTAGTATACCACATTTTATTTATCCATTCATTCACTGATGGACATTTGGGTGGTGTCTACCTTTTGGCTGTGTGAATAATGCCTCTAGAAAGTTTGGCACACACTATCTATTTGAATCCGTTTACAATTATTTTGAATACTAGTGGCCTTGTGCATGATATTCGTGCCAACGTGTCCCTCAGCGTGGCCTGCACCCTCTCCAATCTGGGACCCCTTGGAGGACGTCCGACTACCAGCAGTCGGACATCCCTCTCGCAATCTGGGACCGCTGGCTCCTAACCACTCACCTGCCTGCCGGCCTGCTCACCCCCAACTGCCCCCCCTTGCCGGCCTTCTTGCCCCCAACTTCGCTTTGCTGGCCTGATCACCCCCAACTTCCCCCCTACCGGCCTGATCACCCCCAACTGCCCCCCCGCTGACCTGCTCCCCCCAACTGCCCCCCACTACCAGCCTGCTCCCCCCAACTGCCCTCCCCTCCTGGCCCGATAGCCCCTAACAGCCTCTTCCTCGGCCCTGCCACCATGGCTTTGTCTGGAAGGACGCCCAGAAGGTCTCCCGGTCTAATTAGCAAAGTACCCTTTTATTAGTATAGATGCTATACATAGAAGTTTTAAAGCCTTCCTTCATTGTGATAATGTGTAGGAATGAAGTGTGCACCATGACATTGAGAGCTCTGCATTCTAACTTCTGTTCCTATTGCTCAGAAAAGGGTCAAACCTGTAATTATTCATTCTGGGAAGTGACAATGCCCTGAATTTCAAAGAAATGACACTTTTGTTTCTCAGAGTTGAAGAGAACAACTGCTTGTCATTTCTTCCTCACTCAGTAAGATGTGTGTGTCATGAGGTCTTCACACAAGCGCCGGGCACTCCCAGCAGCACACAAACATGGGCACATATAAAAGGTCCTGGGTGCGGGCCTGACTGCTCAGTGTGGGAGCCTGGACAGAATGAAATTACACCATTGAAATCAACATTTTCTTGAGGACTCCTCTTTCTTAACAGCATCTAAAGTCAATCCTGAATTTGCCTCCCATGAAAACATAGTACTGAGGCTGAGAGGTAGTGAAACTGAATGTCAGACCTCAGTGGGTTCTGAATCAAGGCATACATTTGTGTGCAATGGTGATGGGTATTGTGATCATACCATTTTCAAGGAGCTTTTCTAAGTGAGGTGTTGGGCACAGAGTAGAGTCTAAGCATCTACTTTTCAAACGGAATCATCTTATTAATATATTGGTGGCCAGCACCCAGCTCTGTAGCAGGTCTATAGACAGATGGAATTAGCCAAAACTCTAACAATCAGGACCTAGGCTGCTCACTCCAGCACCCCCTCTGGGCATGTAGAATCTGCCCAAAGGCAGTCTGGAGTAAGGGTGAAGACAGCTAGTCTCTGGTAGGTTCAGGTTTAAAATAAAATAATATTTACAAATTTATATCAAACTATGATACAGAAAGACATTTATCAAAAGTAACTGCTTCATTATTGAATACCCCAAGGATAAAAACAGAAAGAATATTTTAACCCTGGGTTTTTATAAGTTGTTAGCAGAAAGATAATTTTAATAACTCTTATCTGTTTTATTTATGCCTACTCTCTCTTCAGTGGGAGAGGAGGGGAACAGCCATTTACATCACTTTTGAAGATACAGTGAAAGTCAACAATCCTTGGCACAGTGACATGAATTTACACGAAGGTATGAACAAGTGGATTTGGACAAGGGAGGGCATGAGATGTGCACAGCAGAAGAAACAAGAGTCACTGAGTCCACCTGGGGAGAGCAGTGTTGGAAATGCTTTGAAAGGGGAGGCTTAGGATGCTGGGAATGAAAACAGCTGGCTTTAAAATGGTCCAGGGCTAACTCTTAGATGTACATTATTTTAATTTTCTTTGATAGTAATGATTTTTAAATAATTGTAATGATTTTTAAATCATAACTCCTGAAGGATTACTTCAGGAGTTAAACATGTTAGAAAGATTCTGAGAAAAGCAGCTTTTTGTCATCCAAGCCTCTCGTTGTGGTGTTTCTGTGTGTACTGTTTGCAGAGTGTGTTGCCAGGCAGGGAGACAGAAGCACAAATTCAGTGTCTGGTTTTGCAAATTTGTCCCTAAGGTTCTGGGGCTTCATTTGGGCAAAATTTCATATTGAGTTCTTCCTGTCCTAAATTAGGCGTCACCGGTCCTTGGGAATTAAAATTGCTCCATTTGGTTTCCCTGAGGAAACAGGAATCATTTCTCATCACAAGTGGTTGCTGGTTTGGCGACTCGCTCTCCTTTCACTATGTCATTATCTTATTGTACATCCACCAATTTGTTGTGAAGAGGAAGGGTAGATCCTAGAAGTCATTGATCTTGTTCATGTTCTTTAAAAGCCAAGGATTTTTTGGGGGGGAAGGGGCGGAGGGGGGATACGAAAGTAATATTCAAGGAAGTAAGAAAAGGGAGCAGAGTGTATTCAGACTTTCAAAGGGAGGGGTATTTTCCTTTATTCTGTCTTTCTTTTTTTAATTATAGTAATAATACTTTGGTGCATTTAAATTTGACAAGGCGCTCCTTATTGGGGTTTAAAAAGCTACACTATTGACTTATTGTTAAACAAAAACAGGATCACCTTGTACAAAAGCTCTGAGTTGTTCTTTGTTAATTTTAGAAATGTAGCATTAGTTTGGAGTTTCCTCTGCATTTGCCTGAATTTGTTACAAGGAAAGCAGAGTATAGACAGAGCAATCAGGAGCCTTCATGTGGGCATTTAACTGATTTGCATCTTTACCATACTGTTATTAATTGGTGAAATGTATTTCTCTGTGAACTTAAATATATTTTCTTAATTTTGTATGTAGAATGAGCAAAATTCATAATATATTCTGAAGATAATTGAGAACATTATAATATTACTAGAGGCCTGGTGCACAAAATTCATGCAAGGGGCTTGGCCCTTGCAGCTGCCAGTGGCTTGCCTCAGCCCTCACTTCATCCAGAAGGTCATCTGGAAGGACATCTGGAAGGTCGTTCGGTTGTCTGGCCTAATTAGCATATTACACTTTTATTATTATAGAAAGGTAATTTAAACTTGTATTCAGGGGGATCTTAGAAAAATAAACTTTGAGCTAAAGTAAGAAAGTATTAACTGGACTCAGGCTAGACTATCACTTGGTACTGGTAGAAAAGCCAGTAATCCAGAGCTGATTTTAGATTCTTTGAAAGAAATGATTCATTTTGATGACAACTCTTGGGATGTATATGAAATAAAGCCAGAAAGTGAAAGAAAATAGGCCTGGCCATCCATGTTTTCACTTCTCTCAAAGCTGGAAAAGCACATTTGAAAGTTTCATAACCAGCTGCATTCCTGGCCTAATGTAATGTGAGCAGAATAGGTGGCATGTCTCTATGTTCTGTGCTCAAAATTCTGCTGTTGACTTGGATTAGATACGTTCTTTAGAAATAATAATTACTCCAGTGTGCATTACTGCTTAGACATGTTTAGTCAATTACAAATATGCTCTCAGGGCATTGGAACTGTCAATGAAATACATTCGCAAACCAGTGCATCTCCAGTCCTAGAACAGTGTCCAACACATACTTGCTATTCAATAAGCATCTGTTGAATGAATGAATTAAAATCAACAAAGAGAGGCAACTCCATCTTTAGTGTATATAAGTTTAATCTTCCAAATAGTAAAAATGGGATGTTCCCTTGGGGTGTAGGGGTTGTTCTGGACATCTATAAATTCATACGAGGATATTCAACCCATAGAAAGATTGACAGGGTTGAAGTTTGGAGATAGCTACTAAAGCAGTTTTACCCTGGAGTTAGGAACTCTCCTTAAATTCTACACACATCACAGTTTGCACAGACACAGGTTAGGCAGAGGTTTCTAAACTTTCTTTTGCTCCCAGAGCCTTTATAGTGTTTTGGTGATTTTTTAAAAAATGATACTACTAGGCCAAAAGAAAAAGCAAACAGTTCCATTTACTAATTAGTTAGTTCTAAACAACTTAATATTTATGTCCTAACAACTTAATAGCTATTTGAATAAAAATACTCATACATTAAAGGAAAAAATAAGATTTTTATTTCATTTTAAAATAGCCACAATTACTTACTAATGGGATATGTATTGCACAACTTCTCAAATGTTGCTATTACCATCACTCTCATTTTCCTTTCCACACTAACCTGATTTTTATCCCAGCAACCACTGAAAACAGAGTTTCACAAAGAAAGGATGTTTTGAAGGAAACAGGGATCCAATGTTAAAATAGCCCATGCGGTATCTGACAGATGTCAGGGATTGCTACATTTTCCCCAAGGATTTAAAATGGCCCACTGTGCCCTGTGAGTTCACTGCAGTGTCTCAGAGCCCCTTGGGTAACATTTAGAAACCATGGGGTTAAAGAGATGGAAAATATGCATCATCATCATCATCATCATCATCATCATCATCATTATCATCATCATCATCATGATGTCAACTACTGACTCTTCAAAAAGAATACCAACATAAAACAAAACCAAATTTATTTTTAACCCAGTAAGGGGGACCAATAATCTTGTTGAAGTCTTAGTAACATTTCTGAGGGGGGAGATGAAGGACAGGGCATTTTTGAGGTTTGTGGAGTTCTGGATTAAGACAGGTTTTTGAATGCAGCAACCTGATTGGGATTGGACAAAGTGAGCAACATAATAGTTTAGAATTGGTGACCATAGTGACATAAAACTTTCTGGGGAGTGTGGGAGCATAAGCAATCATTCAATACTACTAGACCCAAAGAAAAAGCAAGCAGTTACATTTACTGATTAGTTAGTTCTAAACAGCTTTTGGTCTATTAGTATCATTTTTCTTTTTAGACAATAGACCCACTCACCCAGGTGAGTGGGTCTATTGTCCTGAGAAGGGAGGTAATCAGGGCTTATGGAAAGTTTGAGTATATAGATTTGGTGGAAATTCCTGAAATAAAAAAAATAGTTATTTGCACTTCATCTTCTTGGATGAGTGTTTCTTGAAAGAGTAAAACCATGTTAATGCAGACATGGACGGTATGGTTTTGGTTCTCAGTATCCTATATAATAAAAGCTTAATATGCAAATCAAACAGCTGAATGACTGGTAGAATGATCAATTGCTATGACACGCACTGACCACCAGGGGGCAGACACTTAATGCAGGAGCTGCCCCCAGCCTGCAGGCCCCAGGCCAGATAAGGTGGGTGCCAGCGGGGTACCCCCCACACCCCCATTGCCCTGACGGTTGCCCCACAGATCGGCCCTGATTGCTGGACAGGCCTAGGGACCCTTACACAAATTTTATGCATCAGGCCTCTAGTTAATGATAAAATAACAAACAATAGCTAACATTTATTGAGACTAGTTTTTTTGCTGCCCATAGTTCTCAGCACTTTACATGTATTTCATTATAAAATATTCTCAACAGTTTTATGAGGTAGAAATTTTTATCCCCATTTTTACAGCAAAAGTATATGAAAGAAAGACAGAGTGGTTAATTAAATGTGCCTATGGTCATGGAACAAGGACAAGACGGAGCATGTGTTCTTTTTGTTTAAACAGGAGCATGTGTTCTTTTTGTTTAAACAGTGGGAAGACACACAAGTACGATCAGAGTAATGCACGGGTTTGAATTTTTATATTGACAGAGTTCTTTAAATATTCAGATTACTCCTGTTGTGGCCTTAAAACAGTCTGTGGGCCTCCCTACACATTGATAGAGGGGCTTCTCTGGTTTGACCATGCTTTAGATACAGCTTGTTGTAGCTTTCCTGTTTACTAATCCTGGTTGTTAGTGACCAACTGCCCTGGAGCTGACGTAGGCCTCACACTGCGGCTGCCTCTGCGAGAACGCCTGGATGGCAGCAAAGCCTTTGGATGTGGAGAACAGGCCTTCATCAACAGCACAGTATGCACAGTCTCCTACTTTATGGTATATTTGTTGCTTAGTTATTGAGCCATGCTACAGGTTGTGACTTCATTCTAAAAACAATATGCAGTGTTACAGTGATTTGCATCCTTGCTAGCTTAAAAAATATTTCACTATAAGTGTCAATATTATGTAAAAGAACAACAGATTTTGATATAAGAGTCAGGCTCTTCCATTTCCAAGCTGTTACCTGAAGCAAGTTACCTGACATCAATGAATTTCAAGTTATTCTTTAGCAAGTTATGGTGAATATGTACTTCACAGGATTGCTGGGTAGTTCCTATAAGATAATATCAAGGTATACTAGAGAGGTTTTTAGCACATTAGAGTATATAAATACATGAATTGTTATTATTGTTATTAGGTGGTTCTGTGAAAGTATGTTATGTACAGTTATTTACTAGGCAATCCTTTAACTCATTTAATACTATTTCCTGATAATATGTTTATTCCTTGAAGCAAGGAGTTTATATGAATCAGTCTCTAGTTCTGGGCATATTGTATTCTAGCACCTGGCATCTCATTTACAATAGACTAAAGATTTCTAAGCATAAGTGCACACTGGATTGATAATTTTTTTCTCCAAGCTGTATTTTGAGTTGGTATTTTAATTTTCATGCAGGCTCTTAACTGCAGGATTTATAACGTATGTGTCAGGTTAAACCACATCCCCCCCCCCCCGCCCCCGACACACACACCATCACAGAATTGCCCACACCCAGAAATCCATCTTCAGAAGCTTCCTCACTCCAAAGGCAAAGCTCAAGGTGTCTTTCACCAGGGCCAGATGTTCGCTGAGAGTCTTACCCTTTGATTTCCTTTTAATCCTTGGAGATGTTCAGCTCTCATTTACATAAAAAAATGCTGAAAGTGAAGGGGGAGATGAAGAAGAATACAAGAAAAACAATATTTTGGTTCTTCCAAATTACTAAACTCCACTGAATTTATTAACCATTTTTAAAAGGTCAAGTTTTCATTCCTATTTATCAAATTCAAACATAGTGTATTAGTTTATCCCATAGATTTTGACCACAAGTCTGAAGACCTAGAATATATAATTTACCAATTAAGGGTTCACTTCAGAGTTTCTCTCTTATTCTGTATAAAAGCACACCCAATTTGCTATGTGACCCTGGTCTTCCATTTAACAGTAATTTTAATGTTTATACGTCAGTTGTCAGTGGGTCTTGGAATCAATAAAATAATAATCATGTCTTTGTCTATAGTGATTTATTTTGTTTTTATAAAGAAAAGGAGCTCAATTAGAAGGGTACAGTATTTTTCCATGTAACCGAGGATAGAAGGGTATTGGGGACATTGTGACAGGGACTAGAACTTAAATTCACCAGGACCTGGGCAGGTTTTCTTAGCATGTGCCTCTGTCTTCCGGAAATACACAGGACTATTTCTAGGCATCTCTCACTGTTCTTATCCTCCTACAGTACAATTTCTTGTACTCTACTTACACCTCTCTATTGTGGCTTCCTCAAAGTGGGATCCTCTGACCTAGGATTTCACAACATGCGACAAAGAAGCGACCACCACTAACGGACCTTTCGCCTCGTTAATCCAGTTCCAGATTCCAGGGAGAGAGGCTCTCACTGGCCCAGCCCAGTGTCTTGAAGTACAAACATGACTCCAGAGACAGAGGATGGCAGTTCTCAGAAAAGGGTGCGATGGCATGATGATCACCCCCAAATCACAGTAATATAAAAAGATTTTAATCATAGAAATACTTCACTGTTGTCACAGAAACATTACCATGCAAAAGCTGAGGTTAACAAAGTCTGAATTCAGTTTATGTTCTCAGATTTATGTAGTGATCAAATTTTTAAACATTGCTTTATTCAGTCCTTTATAGTCCTTGGAAAAGTTATTTAAAGGAGTTCTTTGAGTCAATCATTTTAAAAACAACCAATGAATAATCATACCCTTATGGAGCATACATTTATAAGTACACTTATATGTTTCCTATGGTAAATTTATGTAGCAGTAAACAAAGAATGGATTTACTTAACATTAGAATAGGTACTTTATAGAAATTTATAGTTTCTTAATCCATGGGGTTCTGTCTATTTGGGCATGGGATTTTGGTGGTTGCTCCTTCATTTAGTCTGTGTCTGCTTGTTTATAGTCTCTATGTAGAATTATTGTCTTAATTCTCAAATAGGCATAGGAAGGAGTTTAAAGTGTTAGGACTGAAGGAGGGTAAATGCGGCTGAAGTCTGGTGAACAGGGGAGGGTGACACACACGCATAAATGCCAAGAAACAATCAAGACAGATATCAAGAAAGCTATTCACAAATGCTGTGACTTTTGCTTCCTCCGTGTGAATTTGCTAAATGTGGCAGAACTCACTGAAAACCAGTGCAGTCTGCAAAACTCACCCTCAAGATGTTCCATGACTCATCAAATTAGTAATCCTATTTTAAAGTGGAGGAACATTTATATAAGGTACGGTTAGACCCCTGGTCTCCCTCCCTCACTGGAAACCAGGAGACTTTCCTGCAAGTAGGAGACCAGCCACTAATAATTCAGGGGGAACTGAACCTGGGAAGTGCTGGACTTCTGTACCTAAAACCCAGCAACACAGCAGTGTGACAAATTAAAACAAATGAAAAGAAACAGAAAACGCAGGGAAGAATAGATGACACAAACAAAAGCAAGTTTGTAGTTGAAATCCTCAGAATAATGAGAAATTGTGCATTCACTACAAACAAAACACAAAAGTAGAAATATGATGCTTTTGTAAAGAAGCAGAAACAGAAAAAGTTCCTGAAAATTATGTAAAATCACTTAGAAATATTCAATAGATGTCAAGAAAATCCTTGGGAAAATAGAATCAAAAGATAAAGAAATGAAATATAGAAAAAATAGGTAAGATAATTAAATGATCAATCTAGTTTCAGCATTCAGCTCATAGCTATTGCATAAAGAGAGAACAGAGAAAGCAGAGGTTAGGAAATTGCTCAAGAAATAGGACATAAAAATAAATTTCCAGAACTAAGTACAAGGGCCTCCAGGTTAAAAAGAACCCAGCAAGAACCCAGCAAGAACTCAGCAAGAAAGGACTCACATTAAAGCACTCTTTTCTGAACTTAGAACATTTGTAAAAACCAGAGAATCCTAAAGCTTTCCAAAAACAGAATTAAAAAAGAATAAAGAAACACACTTATCTACATAGACTCTAGAGTTAGAATGTCATTAGAATTGTCAAAAACAACACAAAGGTTAAAATAGTATGGAAAGAACCTAAAATTTAAAAAGAATATATTTTTCAACTTAGAATTATATGCCCAGCCAAACTCATTATTCAAGTATTTGTATAGAGTAAGTATATTCAAGAATGCAAAAAATCATTCTTGATTCTTGTATCTCCCCCCAGTTTTGTTAAAGTATGATTGACAAATAAAATTATGTATATTTTATTTATACAATATGATTTTTTAAATTGGACAATGTGAAAATTTTACATATATATATATATATATATATATATATATATATATATATATATGCCTTATTTAAGCTTCAGCAAAAATGAGAGAGGGTAAAAGATAGATGATAATATGGAACTCAAGGAGGGAAGGCACATTCTTAAAGGAAGTCCTCTTTCCTTCTTTCCTGTCTGCCTGCCTTTTCTCCTTTTCTTTCAATTTTTAGTCTGCAAATGGTACAAATTTTAAATTCTGTAACTTGGACTCTGTAGATGTTTACAACTTTTAATGTGATAGCAATCCCTTGGTCTCAAATAACTTTTGGCACCCTACCTTTAATGAGTCCTGTGGTTATTGACAGAGTGGTGAAGAGATGATCCCCAGAATAGTGTGGCTAGGGAAAGAAATGCAAGGGAATGCATGAGTTGATGAAGAAAATGAGGAAAATAAATTGAGACCTTCAGGAAGCAGAATGAAAATCTGAACAATATGTTTGCCCCTGTACAGATAAGAATGAAATTAAATCTTAGTGGGAAAGTTTGTAAAACTATCAAGATATTTTATGCTTTCATTAGAATTTCTACATCATCTCTTCAGAACCATGAGTTCAAATTAAATACAAATGTACTGAAAAGCAATTGAGGAAAATTTGTTGTGATCAACAACTTTACTGCATACCAGAGAATTAATTTTAGAAGGAATCAGACAATTATTTTGTCATATATTGCCACTTAAGTCTATGGTTAGCCTGTTTTTATATGTATGCATTGTTCTATAGTTTATATTGAATGAAATAGTAAAGTAAATCAGGTCTTTAACACGGTGTTCCTGATACTACATTTTTATCAAGCTTTGACCTGGAGAAACAACACTTAGATGAAACCAGTTATTCCATTTTACTTGATTTTTATACTACTGCTTTGATGAAAAGAACAATATGGGAGAAATTAACTGGTTGGTACCATAAGAAACTGAAAGCAAGAGTCTGTGGGCTGTCCTTACGATAATATTATGGTACTATGTATTACCTGTCTTTATTGATATAAAGTGGTATGTTTCTTACATACACTTAAAAAATTAAACACTTGAGAGACAATGATACCTATATCAGACTTTGCCTGCACTATCCAAGATAGATGAGCTATTTTTTGTGACTGATTGGAATCGACTCCATGGCCTGGAAGGCTTCTGAAGCCTTGCTATCTTTTTTTTTCTCATCTGTCCTTATGTCCTGCTCAGCCCTCTCTGTGATCTGTACAGCATATTTGATACTCAGCTAAAGTTTGCCGTCACTTAAGGCTGCAAGGAAATTATACTTGCAAGATTATGGGTTTTGAGGCAAATTGCACAGTGAGTACCATTTCTTAAAGAAACAAAGCTTGAAAGATTTATGTAAATCTTTCTGAGCCAACAGCTAAACAGTTATTTGGAGTACTCTGAAAAATCTTCCTTCTTTTTCTTGTTCAGGGAAAAGGTAATTAAACAGATTAATAGACGGTAGTGAATATTATTCTATGCAGAAGATTTATTCAATTACACTCCATTTTTCTTCTCTTTCCACCTGGCTGAACTGGCAATTTTTGTGTTTATTTTTCTGAGTGTAAGTATGCAATGCACAAGAAGGCACAATTTAGTATAAGAAAAAATGAGAAGTATCTGAAGCACTTACAAATATTCACAAAGTTAAAACTGAGCTAGTAGATTTAAGTGTTGAAAATTCCGTGCACGCGTGTGTATGGGTGTGAGTGTGTGTGTGTGTGTGTGTGTGTGTGTGTGTGTGTGTGTGTGACTACTAGTATATTATTGCAGGGAATTTCATGTGTATTTTTTCTTTTACAGGTTGCCTCAGTTATTTATGATATAAGGCGTGACATGAGGCTTGATATCACTTGAATATTGAATCTCCCATTGGCTATCTCAAGAATTTTTATCTTTGCAGATGGTTTAGGTCTCTGCCTTTTAAATTATTTGCTCAATGTGTCTCAGAAGCTCATTTTCAAAATGTTCCCTATTTTTTTTAATTGTATATATTACTAGGGCAGACAGTTTTATTGCTAAGACATGTCTTTCAAATGGTGGGCTTTAGAGTTGGTTTAGATAGCAATATTTGAAATATAATTATTATATTATGAGATAAAAGAGGTAGCAAATTTTAATTTTAAATATTTAATAAAAAGTGTACATAATAATTTCTGTGGCCCATTATAATTATAGACTCAGTGAAAGAAACTATTGAATGATAAAAGTACATTTATAACAAGAAATTATAAGGGGCAGTTGGTGACAAAGATAGATGTTGAACTCAACCAGGATGTGCTTTGAGTAAAGAACAGAAACAAATCTTACTTACTAGTGTATAGAGGAGTAATATATGAAAAAACAGTTTGACTTTGAGAGAAAATTTAAAATAGAGGAACTGAGTCAAAGAAGTTTATATTTATGACTATTATCTGTTCATAATCATCCCCTTCCCTCTCCCAACTATTGTTCTTACTTTATCAACAGGATACTTATTTTTAATAATATCTACTACTACTACCTGAAATTATTTTGTTTTGAGCATTTCTTTAGTTGTTTAATTTCCACCAGCACCTCTAGAATGTAAACACCATGCAGTTAGGAAACTGCCTTGTTCATACTGCATACCTAGCATGTGCCTGGCATATGAGATGCTTAATGAATATTTAAATGAATGGTCATTGCCATTAACCTTCATATGAGAACAAAGGAGGAGTACATTAAGAGAATAAAAAGTTTTAGAATATACACTATAGTGAATGTTCTACCTAATATTGGTAGTTTTAATTACAGCTATTGACTACCTATTGTGTTATAAACTAAGGAAAGCAATTTATATAAACAAAGTGTAATATATACAGTCACTTGTGAGAAAACTGTTACTAGGGCCAACTTAGAATGAGGAAACTGAAGCTTAGGCATATTCGTTTTAAGTTAAGAAGGTAGTCATGTAATGATTTATGTTCAGTTAGGGATAAGTAAACAGGATAGCATTTATGACCGTTTTTGCTAAAAACATACACTTTGAAAGGATCCACTTGCATGGTAAAATAGCTTTCTCTGTTACTTCAGACAATCTGGAGGCTGGAGTGGAGAAAATAGTCTTCCCAGGATTTTAGATGAGCAAAGGCAGGATTTGGTGCAGGACTGTGGGGACCAGGTGAGAGCGTCAGAATCTCAGGTGTGACTGCAAACAGTTACAGTGACTGGGCCTTGGGTCCAGACCAAGTAGGAAGACAAATAATGGACCAATAGACACTAGTGCTCATTGAAACCATTTCAGTGGGAAGGGGTGATCAAGCGAAGTGACCTCATTGTTTCCTCACAACTCATGGAAGTCATTTCTAGCTTGACTTCAGCCCTTACTACCCTACTGAACCAATGCTTTCCATTGTTTTCATTGTCACATTATGAGAACATTTCCTCCTAATTTGCTTATTTCCCTTCATTTTCATATGGAGTCTCTCTATATCATTAAACCTTCTTGACTAGACTCTTCTAGAAAGTCTTCCCTTAGTATATGTGATGCTGAGCCTTCGTGACTTTGCTCCTATGGCTGACTACGCCTTCACCCTAGCCTCTCTCCCCTTCATCTCCCCTTAAGGCGTAACCATTCTACAAGAGTTGGTGATATCTTCTGATTCTGTGCTCATTTTCTGGTAGTTATCTATTCTCAAGATTTAACCATGTTAGACATAATTCCTCCAATAACTAAGTGCCACTAAACGTCTCCTTATGGAAAGTTTGCTAATAATCAAACTTAATATATCTAAACCCAAATCCACTTTTCTCTTGACTTTCATGCTCTCATTTCCCAAGTGAAGTCCTCCTACATACCCTGAGTTGATGATCCTATTAATAATACAGAGAAGGTACAAAGGCACTCTTGTCTTTTCTCTCCTTCTCTATCCAATCTCTCATTGAAATCACTTGGGTCCCCCCATTTGAAGTATCTTTTTATATGCACTTTTCTTCTGTTCTTAAGAGTACTAGTACCTATCTTGTATTATTGCATTATCTCTTTACTTATCTCCTTGTTTCTAAAGTTTTCCCTCTGTAATCCATTATTCCTACCCCCTCCATATACACATAGAGGCATCTATTTTTACAAACATTAGTCTTAAGTGTTTTCTATTGCCTATTAATATAGTCAAAATTCAGGACCTTAAATTAATTTTCTATGGAGTTCCTTTCCAGCTTCATTTTTTTTCTCTCTACACTTTTGTCCTAGACTTTCCTTTCAAACCCTCCAACCCATATTCTATATTTAGTCTTTCACATGTCTTGCATTTTTCTTTAGCTGAGTGACTGCTCTTGAGTTTCCTTTCATTGTATTGTTCCTAGACTTTTCCTATGAAGCGCCACTGCACATTAGTTCAGACTCAGCTCTGTTATTACTTCTTCCAAGAAGCTCCTTCATCTCTGTCCCTATCAGTGATATCACTACCTTGTCCAGATGCCATGGCATTTAGTTTATACATTTGATGGTACTTATATTAGAGAGGCATTCAATTTAGTGGTGACAAAGAAAGCAGACTCAGGGATCAGACTTACTTGCTATGTGGCTTCTGGCAAATCACTTGATTTCCTTAGTTCCTTTCTGTGTCTATAAAAATAAGATTATTAACATTTATTTCATTGAATAGGTAATACATGAAAAATTCTTAAATGAGTGTCTAGGTCTTAGTAAGTATCCAATCAGAGCTATTTAGCATCATCATCATCATCATATTTTGTATTATAGCCGTTTGAGTAGATAAGCATCTGTATTTCCCAAAGTCTTTGAGCTCCATGAGGGTGGACTATAATTGCTTTAATTTGTGTCCTAAATCATAGCACAGATACACAAGACAAACATTTTTAAGAAGTTTAATTGAAGTAATAAAAGCAAGAATCTCAGAGCGCTAATCTGACATTTATCTATGTGACTTTTTAATACATGATACTGACAATTTGAATGACTGGCAAATGTTATGTTCCATTATCAGAAGCTGAGAGATTGTGGGGTTAATGGTTCAGAAACATGCTTGATTTTAAGGATAAAATATCTAGGTATTTGGAGTTTCTATTTGATAAATACTTCCACTCCCCTTCCCTCCCCTCCCCCGCCCAAAAGAAGTTCATAGATTTGAATGTGTGAAAGGTTTTATTTCACTTTGGTTAAGAACTATGTTACAAAGATATTAAAAAGTAACTCTCCCTTAAGGTATAAGATTTTGGACGTTTGAATGCTTTTTTTGACACATCCAAAATGGCACAAAAGCCAAACATCAGGCTGTTTGGGGATAAGTCTGGGTATAAATGAATATGAAATGGGCTTGTATTAAAACAGCTCAAAAACAAGCATGTTGATGGCAATCATCTGGGACATATGCTCCTATTACAACAATGAGTGTGATAAAACTTAAAATGCTACTAGAATTCTATATTACTTAGGACAGAGGCAAAAAAAAAGCACCCCTACCTTACTCCTGTGTTGTGTGGCTTTTCTATTTTATATTTTATTGAAACAAGACCATACTCTTCTTTGGAACTATCTATAAAAATGTGAGGAATTTTTTTTTAATAGAGATTGTAAGATGGACATCAAATTCACTTTCCATGGTAATAACCTGACTTACATTAATGTCACATTCTAATGCCTCTCATCCAATAAGAGAATATAAATGTGAAAATTAATAACAAAATGAAAACATTTTTCTTGAATTATGTGCCACTAGACCTTCTTTTGACAGCTTATCTCAGCATTAGATTTTTAGATATTTGAGTTGTACCATCGCCTATATTCTTTTTTTAAAAATTTAAATTCTTTATTGTTTAAAATATTACATATGTCTCCTTTTTCCCCCAGTGATCTCTCCCCAGCCACTTCCAGCACACGATCTCACCTATATTATTTTTTTAATACAGTTTGTGACTCTCTCAAAAGTCCTAGTCATGAGGTGGTTGATAATCCAAGTATGTTTTTAATATTTTTCTATTATTAAAATTAATGATACTTAGTTTATCAAGGGTGATGTTTTGTAAATGTACAGTCTGATACCAATGAAAGAGACTAATTGTGAATTATAAATAGAAATTAATTTCTTAACATAGATTAATAAACTGTAAGAAATTGATTTTTTTTGCTACTTCATTATATACATTAATGCCTTAAATGAAAAGCTATTACATGCTCCTTAAGATCTGGATGAAACATTTGTCAAAATAGGTCATATGAAAAATTCTTTGAAATCTTCACTAGTCTTTTGTGAACAAAATTTTGACCAGAAATTAGTGTAAATGTTTTGTTTTATTTTCTATATTTGAATTCTGGATTAATAATTCAATGTCTTTTGAGAAATAGAAAACTCAGCTCATATCTGGCTAATGTGTGTTTTTCCCCCTTGTTTTTATAAAAGTGGTATGTGGAAGGCAGCTGTGAAGTACCCCTAAGAACTTGTAAATATGGGTAATGAAATGGTCCTTTGAGAATTAAATTATAAAATTAATAGATACTGAATCAAGAGCAGATATATGTAGACATCTGGGGAAAACTAGGTTTACTGGCAGTGTCAGAGCAAGACTTGACTGAATTACATTTTTAAAAATCTAAGGGAAAATAATAGTCAATGGGGACATTATTTAGCAATAAAGTCAGGAAAAGTTGACCCAGAGGAGCAAACATTGGTTGTGTCCATTCTTAACATAGAAAGAACATATTGACTTTACGGTGGAGATCCATGCTTCAGACCATTACTTGAATTATATATCATATTTTTGTTGTGATTCTGTTCTCACCAAGGACCATTCCCATTAAAGTTTTATTTTCCTTAAAGGTCTGCCTTTGAGAGTGAGAGCTGGTTATTCTGGTGTGTTTAAGAAGGTAGGACAACTATATTTCTATTTATAAATTGGAATCACAATTTAACACATGATCTTCTGACTACTAAGTGAATGAAGTCCATCCTAGGAAAGATGGGTTGACAATGTGCTGACATTTAGGGGCCCCTCAGCTTTATTGAGATATAACTTACATATAACGTTGTGCAAGTTTAATGAGTGTAACACAATGATTTGATATACATATATTGGCAAGATAATTACCACAATAAGGTTAGTTAACACATCTATTACCTTACATAATTACCATTGTGTGTGTGTGTGTGTGTGTGTGTGTGTGTGTGTGTGTGTGTGGTGTGACAAATTTTAACATTTACTCTCTTAGCAACTTTCAACTATACAACACAGTGCTGTTAATTATAGTCAACATACTGTACATTAGATTCTCATAACTTATCCACCTTAGAACTGGAAACTTATACTATTTGGCTACCTTTCCCCATTTCCTCCCCTCGCCCATTCTCCTGCCCCTGTTAACCACCAATATACTCTTTGTTTCTATGAATTTGTTTTCTTTAGATTCCACATATAACCGAGATCATACAGTTTTTGTCCTTCTCAGTCTGACTTATTTCACTTAGCATAATACCTTCAAAATTCATCCATGTTCTTGCAACTGATAAGATTTCTTTCATTTTTTTTTGGAAAAAAATTGATTTCAGAGAGGGAGAGAGAGATAGAAACATCAGTGATGAGAGAGAATCATTGATTGGCTGCCTTCTGCATGCCCCACACTAGGGATTGAGCCCACAACCCAGACATGTGCCCTGACCAGGAATTGAACTGTAACCTCCTGGTTCATAGGTCAATGCTCAGCCACCAAGCCACACTGGTCAGGCAAGATTACCTTCTTTTAAATGGCTGAATACTGTTCCATAGTGTGTGTATCACATTTTCTTTATATGTTCATCAGTAGATGGATACTTAGGTTATTTTCATGTCTTGATTATTGTCAATAGTGCTGCAATGAACATTGGGGGCACATATATTTCTTCAAGATCCCGACTTCATTTTATCTGGAAATACACCCAGAAGTGGGATGGCTAGATTGTATGGTAGTTCTTTTTTAATTTTTTCTACTACATGAGGTTTCCCTTTTCTCCAGATCCTCACTAGCACTTGTTATCTCTTATCAATTTGAAGAGATTATCTTTTCCCCCATTGAGTGTTCTTGGTTCTCTTGTCAAACATCAGTTGACTGTATATGCATGAGTTTATTTCTGTGCTTTCTTCTATGTTATATTGGTCTATGTGTCTGTTTTTATGCCAGTACCATACTGTTTTAATTACTGTTATTTTGTAGTATAGTTTAAAAGCAGGAAGTGTGATTACTCCAGTATTTTTCTCAAAATTGCTTTGGCTACTAGGGGTCTTTTGTGGTTCCATACAAATTTTAGGATTTTTTATTTCTATTTCTGCCAATAATGTCACCAAATTTTGATAATTGCATTGAATCTATATATGGCTTTCAGTAGTATGGTCATTTTGACATTATTAATTCTCCCAATCTATTAATATGAACACTAGCGGTCATTCTGTTTATTTGTGTCTTCTTCAATTCTTTCATCAGTGTTTAGTTTTTAGTGTATAGATTTTCACCTCTGGTTAAATTTATTCCTAAGTATTTTATGTTTAATGCTATTCTGATTAAGAATGTTTTCTTTATTTCTTTTTTAGATAGTTTGTTGACAGTGTATAAAATGCAACTGATTTTGTATCCTTCAACGTTACTAAATTAATTAGTTCTAATCATTTTTTCCATGGAGTCTTTAGGGTTTTCTACATATAAGATCAAGTGATCTGTAAACAGAGACTATTTTACTTCTTCCTTTTTGATTTGGGAGCCTTTTATTTATTTTTCTTGCCTGATTGTTCCAGATAGGACTTGAAGTGCTATGTTGAGTAGGAATGGTAAGGTGGACAACCTTTGTTTTGTTTCTGATCTGAGAGAGAAAGCTTTAACCCTTTTTTCTCTGAGTATGATGTTAGCTGTGGCTGACACTTAGGTTTTAAGCTTAAATGTGTGATGGCCAGAATCTGTTACTTGATTATTTTATAACCATAAATGTGATTCTGAGATCTCAGAGGGGAGAGAGAGAGAGAGAGAGAGAGAGAGAGAGAGAGAGAGAGAGAGAGAAAGAGAAAGAGAGAGAAATGCTTCTCACCTGGTGAGGCTCAATTTCAGTATTTCCTTTGAAACTTATTCCTATAAAAACACTGTGGAACTTTTCTGGCTTGAGAAGCATTACTCAAAATTTGGCCTAAACTCTGTCATATTATGCTTTTGCTGTAATAAATTCTTATCTAGGTGATAAGTCAGTGGTTTATTCAGTGATATAGTAATGAAATGAGCTATATCAGAATACTATCATGGTTTTATTTTCACCTAAAAGTATTTCTTTTGTATATGTGTTGAGAGGCAATCAAAAGTTAAGAGCCTCCATATATAAAAGCTGTTAGAATGACAGCCTCTTACTTTAGGTTCGTGTTTTAGAGTTTGTAAATTAATTTCACATTTCCTCTTGATCCTTTCAATAACTGTGTGAAGCATGCAGGAGAAGTATCCTTATTTTCAATTTGTAGATTAGGAAATTGTGGCTCATATTATTTAATCGAGTAGCCAAGATCACATGACTAAGAAGTGACTGCACAAGCCGCTATGCCTCAAAACACTAATCCAGTGCTCTTCCAATTGTGTTACTCAGCCTCGCATATAGAATTGAAATTTTTGTAAAATATCCAAAAGTTAAAGATTGAATAAAACCTGTTTTTATAAAATGTCCCTACATTTGACTCAACTTGTATAAGAGAGAAGATATGATTTATAATTAACCCACTCATGAAATGTTTATCATGTTCCTCAAACACTGAGCTAAGGACTGGAAGTATGATAGAGTACAAGGCAGGTAGGGTTCCTGCTCTCATAAAACCACAGTATGGTGGGAAGACAGTCATTGTGCACATAATCAAACAAAGGACTACTTAAGTGTGACTGTAAAACAGACTGGGGCTTGAGAGACATCTCCTCAGGAGTCCGAGCGACATTTAAGTTGAAACCTGTTGGAGAGTAAGTTAGCCAGACACAGGAAGGGCTGAGGAGGAAACCCTATCATGTTTAACTTAATCGTCTTGAGAGAGAGGAGAGAGAGAGAGAGAGAGAGAGAGAGAGAGAGAGAGAGAGAGAGAGAGAGAGAGAGAACCGAGTTCTTCTATTTTTGCCCACATTCAGATTCCAATAGCAGAGAGAAGGAGGGTGGGGAGGAGAAGAAAAGAGATGCTGCTTAAAATGAGCTGATCCTTGATAATTAAGTACAATAGCTTCTTGGTTTTCATTATTGTAGTTTAGCTGAACTTTGAATAAAAATGTCCCACAAGATTCAGGGATGTATAACAGGATATTGTGTTGCTGTAAAACGATTAGAGGTCCAAACTTAATTGTCTTAATAAGCCACTTAATCATTCACGACAGACCAGAGAAGCCACAAAGAACCACAATTTTAAAGCTTTTCAGTGTTAAGTTTTCAAAAGCTCATTAGTAAAGCGAGAGGTTGAAGAGCAGGCTGCAAAATTATTTTATTCAGACGTCTCAGTTATTGTTATGCTACATTTGTGTAATTGCTTTGTATTAATCCTTCTGGGTAGCCTGAGGAAAATTTTGAAGGAGTCCCCATACAGAGATAATAATAGGCATCATCATGACAAAAGAGAACTAAGCAGAAATTACTTTGAAAATAAAATTTTGACCATGAGAGACTGAATAGCTTTTGTTATAGGTAAACCAATAAATAGAGCCCAGACCTTGATGAACTAGAAGCAATGGGAATTAACTTTTTTGGCCAATTATTAAAAATACTTTAAATATAAACTAACCTTTTTAAAGGTTATTTTATGCTTGTGTTATTCCTAGTTATAATTTGTGCTTATGTTTGAAAGTTGGGAAATTTAAAAAAAATAAGTTTCTTAGAAGAAAATAATATTCAATGATTAAGTTAAAGTAATTCAATAAGCAAGTATTAATTACATTTTAATATATTTCCTTCAGGTTCCATAAGAATATGTACACACAATTAAATATATGAAAATAGCCAAAACGGGTTTGGCTCAGCGGATAGAGCGTTGGCCTGCGGACTGAAGGGTCCCTGGTTCGATTCCGGTCAAGGGCATGTGCCTTGGTTGCGGGCACATCCCCAGTGGGAGATGTGCAGGAGGCAGCTGATTGATGTTTCTCTCTCATCGATGTTTCTAACTCTCTATCTCTCTCCCTTCCTCTCTATGAAAGATCAATAAAATATATTTTAAAAAAAACAAAAAATAAAAATAAATATATGAAAATATTGAGACAGTATTGTATATAACATTTCAGATTATTGTCAGTTATGTTATGAAATTTTTCATAATATGAAATGATTTTTAAATTTTTATTTCTGTATAATATTTTAACATGTAGATGTGTTTCAGCATTTAATCAACTCTCTTATGCTAGGTATCTTATATGTACCTTTCAATTTTTTTGACATTCATCAATAATGCTTGAGTAAATAGCCTTCCTCAAGGGTCTGATTTTTTTGCATAAAATCCTATAAAGGAATATTTAAAATTTATTTTAATGCATTTACAGTATATAGATGTTTAAAATGCATTTACATATATTATAAAATGGCAGATCTGTATGCCTCATTTATTTTTTACAACAATGTCTAGAGAGTGTTCATTTATTTTCCTGTCTAACAATATTAAATGGAATCTAACACATTTCACTATTCTATATAATACAAGCCTAATATGCAAATCGACCAAACAGTGGAACGACTGGTCAGTGGGGGATGGGGCCGGTAAGCGGGCAGCGCCAGGCCAGCCAAGACATGTGCCAGCAGGCAGAGGGAAGGGACGGTGATGGGGGGAGGGTGGCAGCGGCGGAGAGGCTGTCCCCAGATTGGTCTGCTGGTTGTCTCCTGCAGAGGGAGGCTAGACTGTGGCTTAGGCCTGCTCCCCAGTTGGCCATTCCCTGAAGGCTCCCAGACTGTGAGAAGGCACAGGCTGGGCTGAGGGACCCCTCTCCCCCAGCCCCCGCCCCCCACACACAAGTGCACGAATTTTCGTACACTAGGCCTCCAGTATCTTATAAGCCTTGAAAATTGTTCATTAAATAATTGTATTGGTATGGTGACTGAGATGAGACGTTTGCACCCCTCTTCACCTAAAATCCTTAAACGTGCAGAAATTATTTTTAATTTAGCCTGTAGCAGGTTTGGTATTAGAATTTGGCTGGCCATATAAAAGTTGATCAATTTTGTTGATCTTTGCAAAGAACTAGATTTTTGCTTTTAATTTTTTCAATTGTCTGTTGTCTGTTTTAGCAATTTTTGCTTATATCTTTATCATTTCCTTCTCTGCTTATTTTGGATTCACTTTACTCTTCTTTTCATAGATTCTTGTGGATTCTGATCTTAGAAACTTCTCAAATTTTTTCTAAAATCAGCATTCTACACAATGCTCTAGATTAATCCCACAAATTGACATGCTGTATTTTTATTATTGTTTAATTAAAAATATTTTCTAATTTATCTTGTAATTTCTTCATTATGCTTATGTAATCACAAGACAAATTAGAAAAAAATACCTTTATTTTGAACTCTCTTTGGGTAAATCATTATCTCCATTTATTTAAGGTGGATTCCTGGAGATTTGCCTTGTTCTTTTTGTTTGGAACATATTCCTTGATGCTCTGTGTTGGTTTCTGTGCATTTAATACATCAGCCACCTCTCCCAGTTTTGAGAAACTGATTTCTTGTAGGAAATACGCCTCATCCATCAGCCCAGTCTGAGCTCCTAGTTACTTCCCAAACATTTGTGATTGTCTGAGCCATCATCTCTGTTTTTCAGTGGCTCCCAGTACTTGAAGGTAGACCAAAACCTGTCAGTGTGGATCACAGTCAGCACCTAGGTGCGGGCTGGTTAGCAGCAGCTGGGAAATATGCACTCGAAACTCTTTCAGGGAAAAACTGGGAAATGGGAGATTTTGCCTGCTCTCTCTGCACTGAGCCTGGGTTTATAGCCATCTGTGTGTTGAGGGGTGGGTGGGTATTCCTATACCCATTTAAAAGCTCCTTCTTTTCTTGCTATAGATAGTCCTATGGAACTCATGAATTCAAGCCCTATTGTATGTCAGAACTAGGCATATGTGATTTGGAAACCTGCTCATTGGATGGCAACCATGGGAGTTGGGGTGCTAGATGTGTAGACAAGCTTCCTCCACAGAGATGCTCAATACTTGTTTTTGTTATTGGACCAAGCGGGATGAGAGGAGTGCCCACTGTCTCTTTCAGGTTCTGAGAAGGTTTGTGGTTGGCACTAAGATGTACACTAAATAGAAGCTGGATTATCAGGAAGGACTGGGAGATGGGTTTGTGCCTCTTCCTCTGCACTGAGTCCCGGGAGGGGGGTGGCGAGGGGGAGGAGGGGAGCCTGTGCAAGTGCTCACCCACCGTTAAGTACAGTTCCATTGTTGGCTGTAGTCTTGTATGACTCTTGAACACAAGTCCTGTTGGCTTTCAGAAGTAGGTGATTTGGGGGTTCACCCCTCCAGTGGTAGCCCCAGAAGTTGGGGCACCAGATATGTGGTCCAACCCTGCACTCCTCAAGGAGGAGCTGGACATTGAAGGTTTCCTGCCAACTGTATGGCACTGTGCAAGGGGTAGGGTTTGTGGTGATGGTGACTCAGCCTTCCCTACCAGTTTTAAGGTGGGTCTTTTCTGAGTCTCCTGATGTGCAGGAGTCACTGAGCTGGTTGCTGTATTTCTTTCAGAGGGAATTGCTTCATGTGGAACTGTACATTGGGTACATCTGTGTGAGGATGTAACTTCAGGAGCCAGGCATGTTGCTATCTTGATAGCCCCCTCTACCATTTATTGCACTGCAGGTCTGTTGAAGACAATTTATATTTCTGAAAATGTCTTTATTTTGTTTCTATGATGGACAAATATGTCATTCCCTCCCAGCCCCCCCCCCCCGCCCCAACCCCAATTTAATTGTCTGCACTGTCCCTCCCACCTTCAGGGCAAATCCATGAAGAGGAGCAGAAAACACCACCCCAAAAATATGCCACTTTGGCACTGGATTGTTTTGAGTCCAAAGCAATTAAAACTCAACAGACTGGGGAAAAACTCTGCCTCTCCCTTAACTGCCTAAAGGAATTTAGATAGGGGACTGTACCAGAAAGAAAGCTAATACAGAAGATAACTTTTTATATCTGAAAGACTTATCTGCATGGCCTAGCACACATTTGTTTACCAAACATCTCCTCTTCTCATTTTCCTGTGGTTTGTCTTCCTCCCTTTGAGACCTGCTTCTCCTTAGCTCAGGGTGGTATACAAACCTCAATTACCTGACTGCTGGGGAGCTTCTTATGTCTTTGTGGGACTCCTGTACTTACAAAATTAAATTTGTTTTTCTCCTGTTAATCTGTCTTCTGTCAATTTAATTATCAGACCAACTAAGAACCTAGAAGGGAAGAAGAGAAAAGTTTTCTGCTCCTACAGACATAAGAAAGGGAGGAGGGAAATTCTGAATGATTCTCCAGTGGACTGCCTTCCAAGGTATACATGCTTTGGTTATTCTTTAGAATCCTTAGGTAGTTGTCTTTTGCATTTTGCTCAGAGTTTATATAGTAATTATTATTAGTGTGAACCAGAGGGTTGGTCTGGACAGGAGTCAGTCACACCATCCCAGAGGCAAAATTGTTTTTAGTTTTTGTGTCTAGTATAATAGCATAATAATTCTGCAGGCTTATTTAAATCTTTTAATAAATTTATTGTAAAAGGTGATTAAATTCATTATATACTAGTAAAAGAGTCAGGTAGAGTTATATATTAAGATGAAATTATCTCTAAGAAATATTGAGTAACATAAGCCAAGTATAATTTGTTTCAAAACAAAAATAGAAAATATATGAGTATGTGTATCTTTCTAAAATTTGAGCATAATTTTAATACCATGTAAGACAAATTCATTCTCATTATTATTCTCTTTTTCAATTTTCTTGAATGTGCTAGCACATTACTTTATTCTAAATGAATTTTAAAAAGCACACTGGTAAGTGCCCATTGTTCCATTCTTCATATAGTGTTTTAAACATAACAATTGGACATTGTCACATTCTTTCTTCAGACTCTTTAATAGTGTTCTTTTAAATTAACGATAATGATAAAATAATAATAGACCACATTTATAGAACTAGTTTTAAGTGGTAAACTACATGTCAGCATCTACTTCATCTACCACTTTCAACCTGACTTAGATACATACATAAATGCTTACTAACATTTCTTATTTCCTGGGTGAAAATGACAGCCACTGTCTGAACTTTTAGCTACTATGGTGAGTCTGCTCATTGTACTTGGGAGAAACATGGCCTAAAATCAGTCAATGTAGTGGATAGAGTGGGGAAGATTTTTCTGTATTAACAAGCAACCACAAATTCTTCTTGCATAATATTGAATGTATATTGGGAGCCAGATCATGACAATTATTTTCATCTTTAAATAGTTTGGGAGTGCGCTCATGTGAGAGGAATATGATGACACAGGACAATTGGAAAGAGGTTAGTGAGATATATGAAGGAAGGCATTGAGAGAAATACAAATTGCTTGCTACAATTTTTTTTAAAAACTAGAAATGTACCATGAACACAAATGGTCAGGATATTTTTCTCCTTTTTCTTTTCTTCCTAAGACTACATGCCCCCAACTGCTAGCATCTGGGACTCTCCGGAGCATATAGGTATTATAATCCTGCTACTGTATGGGTAACTACCTTTTTTCAATTTAATCTTCGGCCATTTGAAATATTGATAATACAATTTTCACATTCTAAAGAATTTACTTGACTAAATGGAAAAATTATACATTTGAGAGTTGAGGAGAGCCTGCACCGAGTGAGCACCCAGC
Organism: Myotis daubentonii; assembly: GCF_963259705.1. NCBI lineage: Eukaryota > Metazoa > Chordata > Mammalia > Chiroptera > Vespertilionidae > Myotis > Myotis daubentonii. The sequence continues at coordinate 61,005,782 of NC_081845.1, forward strand.
CGACTCCTAGCATTTGTCTTTTTCATGAATGTAATTTGTAGGGCTCTCTTTTCTCTGAGTCCAGTGTGAATTATTCCACATTCTAAATATGCTGACTTAATGGCATGACTCAGTTCTCCATACAGTGTGTAAAACCACCTGTACTTCCTCATATTTATAGGTGAGGGAAATAGTTATTAGTTTAAGAGAATAGAAAAATGTGACTTAAAAAGCATTTGAAACTCAAACTATCAAAATATATGGAGAATAATCGTTGTGATGCTTTCCATTCAATAGGAAGTGTCATAGCATGTAAAGAAGTTTAAAGGAGTTCTGTTTCATTGTTTAGGTGACTGAGCATGAATGAGTTTCTATCTCCCAAGTCCTACAGTCCTATGGTTCTTTGACCTTGAGTTATTTAAATAATATCATTGTTAGCATACAAGTCTATTTTTGCCTACTGCGAGTCATGAACTTCATAATAAGCATCTGGAACATTTATAGAATCTACAGTTCTGACCAAAACACATGTAGCCTAAAATTGAAGAGGACAGTTAATGCAAAAGAAAATGACAGATGTCTCTCAAGCTGTTGCCTTGTGCTCAAATAATGGTAGATTCAAAGCCAGCTCAGCATTTCCTAGACCCTGATATTTCATCATGGCTCTGTCAACACAGCTTGATCAATGTCTTCAAAGGAAAAATGGAGGCAAATGGATGATTAACTTCAAGCATTTGTCACTGAGATTAGGCTTGGAGCAGTCCTGGGCAGTGTGATGGATGTCACGGAGAAGCCTCTTTATATCTGTCAGTCAAGTGGAGTAACTGTGAGAGTATTTAATGGGATAGAAGACTCCTCATTGCTCACCTTCAGCTTCCCTGAATTTTCCTGGGCAATGATAATATTCTGCAGTGCCAAACAAAATGGCTAGAAAAGGGGTGTCCAGGACAGACAGGAAAATGAGAGACACATTCAACTCAGCTTACCTCTATTTTTGGCTTTACCAGAGACCATTTTCTCTTCCTCATCATTTTTCAAAACAAAATGCATATGATTGGATAATACGCTTGTGGAACCAACTTGGGATTTGGATTCAGAAGACCTGGGTGTCAGTCCCAGTTCTGCCACCTACTATATGTGAAACCTTCAGCAAGTTATGTCCATGTTGCAAGTTTCATTATTCTCATCAATAACATGGAAATCATAAGCCTGTTTCATAGTATTTCATATGGGTACCTGGCATGTGGTAGGAAAGGCCTTATAAAGATCTAAAAGAAAAAATCACACATGTAAGTAAATACATTTACATGGAAGGAAGGCCTAGGGACTCTTGTCTGTCACACTTTCTAATACAAGTCATGCTGAGAACAGGCTTTTCTCATTACTATTTTTATTAATAACATATAAATAGTAAACCATGACAATTTTATTACACAAATATAAAAATAGAAAGTTTTTTTGGTGGAGTGTTTCTTTACTGTTGCACAAATGCTGCATTAATTAGTACTTTAGCAGAGAGAGTGTCAAAACTAGTGGTCTTTGTTTTAATTAGAAAGCATGCTGCTAGACTTTGTCAGCCCTTTGAGGTAATTAGTACTTTTTAAATAGTACAATATGACATTTATTAACCATAATTCTTTTAATAAATAATCTTCAGTTCTACTCAGTGACTAAAAATATTACTTGATATATATCCTTTGGCAAAATGACTAGTTTCTTTTTTGATAATTTAATGGGGATGTTTGAGAATAATTTTACTTCTAAGACTCTAATTTGCTGTGAAAGGAGTAAGTACTTTATCTGTGGAATCACCTCAGTCAGAGAAAGTAATTCCTTTCCCAACGATGCTAGGCTGTGTAGGATTCATTTAATTCAGGAGCACTGGGGTTTCTGTCTCATCCCAAGGAGGTGGTGTTGTGTTAGCAGGAATCACAGTCCTTGCCTGTAGAAAAAAAAATGCACCCCTATTCCTGAAATTAGCTGACTGCAATCTCACTAGGTCATGGGTAAAGAGAAATGGAAAAAAGAATGAAAATATAGGAAAGAACAGGAATGTGCATATTCCCACACACATACATATACCTGCTGTGAAAGGGAGAACGATGAACACAAAGGTACAAATAGCGGTTAATAAGAAGAGGCATTGATGCTTGAAATATTAAGTATTCTTACCGTAACACTCTCTTCTCACTGTTCTTGTTTTCCTTTGAAGAACACATGGTATTTAAAGGAAAGTGTATACCTTGGAGTGCTCCAAGCACAACAACTCCTCAGATCCCACTTCTCAGATGGAGCCAAGGCACCAGGTATCCCAGGAGACTTGGTTGGTTGTGTAAATGGTTCATTACTTTCTTAGAGGCTGTAATGCAGGGCCCTGTGAGGGTGTTGTGGAGGGAACTCCCCTAAAGAATGGGACACCAGGAATGGGGAGGAAAACTTTCTTTTTAAATGTACATACATTAAAATTCACTCCTTGTGATGTATCATGCTAAGGCTTTAACAAATGCATAAAGTCTTATGACTATTATTACCACACGGATACACTTCAAAAATTCTCTGCGGTCACCTCTCTCCCACCTGCAATGCTGGCAGTCACTAATCTGCTCTCCTTTTCTATGGTATTGCCTTTTCCAAGATGTCATAAAACTGGAATTGCACAATTTGTAATTTTGGGGGGGGCGGGAATCAAACTCCTTACACTTAGAAAAATGGCCTGATATAGTCATCTGTTTTATAGCATGTATCAATAATTTGTTCCTTTTTATTGCGGAGTTGTATTCCATTGTATGAATGTACAGTTTGCTTGTCCTTTCATGGGCTGAAGGATATCTAGGTTGTTCCACTTTTTATTAATTACAAATAAAGTTTCTGTAAACAGCTGTATACAGATTTTTGTATGTTCACATGTTTTCATTTCTTTTGGATAAATACCTAGGCATGAGATTGCTGGGCCTTATGGTAGGTATATGTTTAACTTAATAAGAAACTGCCAAATGGTTTCCCAAAGTAAAAACACAATGGATGAGCACTTCAGTAGCTTCATATCCTCATCATCTTGTCAGTTTTTGTTTTTTAGTCATTCTACTAGGAATGCAGAGATTTCCCATAGTGTTTTAATTTGTATTCCTCTAATATCTAATGATGGTAAACATCTCTCAATATGCTTACTTACATCTGTATTCTTAGATGAAGTCTCTATTAGGCTAGTTTGCTCATTTAAAAAATGGTTTGTATCTTTTCCTATTGTTGAGGGTTTTGTTTTTTAAAAATATTTTTATTGATTTCAGAGAGGAAGGGAGAGGGAGATAAAAACATTGATGAGAGAGAAACATCAATTGGCTGCCTCTTGCACACCCCCTATTGGGTATCAAGCCTGCAACCTGGGCATGTGCCCTGACTGAGAAGTGAACCCTTGACCTCCTGGTTCATAGGTCAATGCTCAACCACTAAGCCATGCCAGCCATGCCTATAGTTGAGTTTTTAAAGTTCTTTATATATTCTAGATACAATTCCTTTGTCAGAAATATGATTTGGAAATAGTTTCTCCAGTCTGTGGCTTGTCTTTTCATTCTTTTAACGGAATCTTCCCAAAGCAAAAGTTTTTAATTTTGATGAAATCCAATTGAATTATTTGATTTTTATGGATTATAGTTTTGGTGCTATACCTAAGAAATCTTAACCCAGTTATCAAAATACATTTTTTTCCTGGCCGGGTAGCTCAGCTAGTTAGATATGCCAAGGTTGTGGGTTTGATCCTCGGTCAGGGCACATATAAGAATCAACCAGTCAATACTTTTCCCTCATATTTTATTCTAGACCTTTTGTTTCAAATGTTGATTGGGTCTGTAATCCATTTTGTGTTAATATTTTTATGATGTGGGTATGTTGGGTTTTTTCTTTCTTCCTTTTCTCTTTGTATATGCATGACCAGTTTTTTTCATCACCACCATTTTTTAAAGACAATCTCTTTTCCCCAATAGATTATCTCTGCATCTTTGTGAAAAATAATTTGTAAAAAATAATTTAATTATGTGTGTGTGGGCCTTCTTTTCTTATTGCTTTTTATTTTCTTGGTAAAATAAGCAAAATCATCACCTGAAAATTAAGAAGGCATATAAACTGTTGGAGCTTGAGACAAAGGAAGTTATAAAATGAATTGAACAAATTATAAATATATGTATTATGTACCAGACATTATTTTAATTTCCGTGGATGCAATGGTAAGCAAAACAGACAGATCTCCTGCCCTTGTAGGATTCGATACACTAAAATAATGCATTAAGCTATACAGGGATAAAGGAAAAAGGATGATTAAAATAAAAGGAAATAGAATTTCAGCCAACCCTAAAGGCCCACTTGGGAATAGTGGTTATGAATTAAAATTGAGAGCAGTCAGCAAAATTTTGTGTCTATTCCCCCAGCTTTATTCAGCTGCTCATATGCCACTGCAGACTGCAGAAAGTCATGCATGGTCAGATATTTGACTTAACTGGGTTAGGATTTTCACCAAGAGAGTATGGTGGAGGGAGAATGTGGCAAGGGGATAGGGAATATATATGGGGGACTTATTATAATAAATGATCTTGGAATCTCAACCAGGTAAGGAGAAATGGAGAATCTGGGAGAAGTAAAAACATAAAAAGTTAGCTTAATGGATTGGAAATTACAGTGCATCAAAGGATTTTTGAGGTGGGATCAAGGAATGAGATGGAAAGTTAGAAAGTGGTGGTCTAGAATGAGATCCTAGAAATTGAGATTATGGATGGTGAGAGAGTTCCAGTTGTTGGAGTGACAGGGAATAATGAATCATTTGCTGAGCTAGCATAGAGGGAAGAATAAATGAGGGTGAGGTGGACAAGGAAGTAAGAGGTCAATGTTTGGGAAAAGTCAGGAAGATAGTTCAGTGTCCATGGATATATAAATCATAAAAATAATTCTAAGTATAGTGTCAGCAAAATATTAAACCAGGTCTCCTGTCTTCTAGGAATTAGGTGAGAGAATCAGGACTCCTGAACATCAGTAGATGCATCCATGTGGGGTGTATTAGTTTCCAATTGCTGCTGTAAATAATTATAACAAACCTGCAGTTCTGAAATCAAAATTCCCAAATCACTTTTTCTGGGCTAATGTCAAGGTGTCAACAGGCTAGTTCCTTCTGAAGGCTCTGAATGAAGGATCAATTTCTCTATCTTTTTCAGCTTTTAGTGGCTTCCTGTATTCCTTGTCTTATGTTCTCTTTCATTTTCAAAGCACATAATTAAATTTCTGCTCTTATTGTCTTGTCATACCACCTTCTCATCTTTTTTTTTTTTTTTAATCAAAGCTCCCTCTGCCTTTCTCTTAAAAGGCCATTTGTTATTACATTTAAGATATATGTCTGACCTGTAAAATCCAGGATACTGTCCCTATATCAAGATCCTTAATCATGTCTGCAAAGTCTTTGCCATGTAAGATAACAGGACTTGGATATTTTGGGGGGCCGAATTCAGCCCATTACATGATGGTATCCAGTGGTCTGCAAACTGCGGCTCATGAGCCACATGCGGCTCTTTGGCCCCCTGAGTGTGGCTCTTCCACAAAATACCAACTTCTGCGCATATGCCACGAAGTTTCAATCGCACTGTACATGCACGCCTGCACGTGGTAGTTTGTGGAAGAGCCACACTCAAGGGGCCAAAGAGCTGCATGTGGCTCAAGAGCCGCAGTTTGCCGACCACTGGCTATAGACTGATGGAAGGAGATTCAAAGAAGCCTGGAGGTTTAAGTAGGAGAGACACATAATGATCTGGAAGCAGCAATGAAGAGTAAGGAAGATACCCCCTCCATCATAAATGGCAAGAAGAGAAAACAGGCTCCACTCAAGAGGGATTGAGGAGCAGTGCCATTAGGGTATCATCAGGTTTCCACTGGATCAAGAAGGTGGAGGGCCTCAGAAAAGAGGCTAACCACAGAGATTTTTGTGAATATCATACTTTGACTTCTGGGCATAAGGGTAGTGTTTGGGGGAGAAGAAAGGGTGTAATGTTGGGTCAGATTTGGAAATATCCATTTTCTATGGTTATTAAAAACTTGAAAAATCTGAGGCCAATCTAACATATTTTTTCCCCTCATTGGTGGCTTAGTGTTTTAGTATAAATATTCCCCCCCATATTGTTAAAGTCCAATAGTAGCTTTTCTAGATCTGAGTTGGTGTTAACTCCTCTGGGTCATATTTTCCAAGTGTTCAGTGTGTATATTCAATATATAGATATTAGGGTGTCTTTTTTAAAAAAAAATACTTATATTGTACTTTAAAATTCTGTTTAGTTTAGTTGTTTTATTTTCCTTTTGTAGGTATTTCAATGACATTAACCTGAGCTCTCTTATATGTCTTCTATATCTTTCACTTTCTTGAAAACCCATTGTATCTTTATTTCTATATCCTTATAGTCACTTTTTCTCTTCTATTTTCCTACTTTGCTTTATATTTATATATTTGTGTGTTTCTTCAAATTTAGTCTTCATTTCTGATTGTTTTTATTTTCTTCTAATTTATTCATGAGTTCTGTTAGGTTTTAAAAAATTATATCCTTCTGTTGTCTAGTCATTTAATCTGAGATGTTCTAATTTTGATTTATGCTGTTTTTTTTCAGAGCTTTGATAATTTTCCAATTTCCTTTATATCTTTTAGAAATAATTTGCTACATTAATTTTCTTTTCAGTCATATTTTTCTGTGTTTTTACTATTTTGCTAGAACATAAATTGGTTTATTTTTATCTTTAATTTTATAATATCTTTATATGGAATTTGATTGTAATCTTATTCATTTGTTTTACATATTAAATGAGATAGCATTTCCTGAATTACTAGGAGGATATTTCTATATGGGAGGCATGAATGGGGCAAGATAGCTCTTCCCCCTCATAGCTTAAGAGTTTTCATATCTATCTATCTACCTACCTATCTATCTATCTATCTATCTATCTATCTATCTATTGTCTATCACATATCTTTATACATTTTTTAGCCACATATACATCACATCTCTCAGGGCTTAGCCTGATCTGATTCAGGTAGATTTCCTGTCTGTATATCTGTATTTTTCAGACCTCTGCCAGCCTTGCATTTCAAGGTGGAGATCTCACTGTTAAACATTCTACTTTGCTATTACAGTACTCTGTGCTCTATTGGTTTCTTCTGCCGTGCAGTATCTGAACGTTATCTCTCCCTGGGATCCCTAATGTTCTCCCTATATCCAATGTGATTTTTATTTCTGCAATATTACCTCAGAATAGGCATTTCCTTTTAAAAGAGAAGATTTGTTGGATATTTTTTCATTCCACTAGTGATCTGTCCTCTTCTGCATTATTTGAATTTCTTGTGTCTCCCTTAAAGATGTGCTAGAGTCTTGGTGCACTAATCTCTTATTTGGAGTCTACAAAGACTTCTTCAAAGTTCTCTGGTTGCCTGGCCAGGTAACTTTGTTGATAGAGTGCTATCCGGATATGCCAAGGTTGTGGGGCTTGATCTCAGGTCAGGGCATAGGAAGTAACCAATGAATGTATAAATAAGTCGAAGAACAAATTGATGTCTCTCTCCCTCTCTCACCCTCTCTCTCCCTCTCTCTCTTTTTTTCTTTCTCCCCCTTCCTCTCTCTAAAATCAATTTTAAAAATCATGACAAAATTCATTTGTTACTCTCAAATTTATTCTCATAGGGCTCATTCAGTGTTTCTGTGGTCTTCTTCTCATGAGAATAGTATTTATTCATGGTTACTGTGTTTTATGGCTTATAACATCCTTCCACCTTTTAATCTTTACCATTAACACTGTACCACTGTTGGTGCTAGAAGACCTGTGCTATTTGATCCCATATGAATGCTCATGTGAGTTCCTTTTTATCCAGTATTATTAAAAATATCATCGCTGATTATATTTTCTCCAAGTGCTTTAATTGTTCTTTTAGTATTTCTTGTTTAGGGGATTTGAGATTATAAAAATTCACTACTCTCTTTTCACTGACTCCATTTTACCTCTAGAAGCCTGTCTTTGCATGTCTTTTTCTGAGAGCTTGGAGGATCGCTTTGCTTTCATTGTTATGACATTTCATGGTGGAATGCCTTTGAGTGAGTCTATTTTTATGCTTTCACAGGGTACTTTCTCAAACTGGGCATTCATGTCTTTTTTTAAAAAATATCTTTATTGATTTCAGAGAGGAAGGGAGAGGGAAAGAGAGATAGAAACATCAATGGTGAGAGAGAATCATTGATTGGCTGCCTCCTGCACCTCCCCCAATGGGGATCAAGCTCATAACCCAGGCATGTGCCCTTGACCAGAATCGAACCCGGGATCCCTCAGTCCACAGGCTGATGCTCTATCCACTGAGCCAAACCAGCTAGGGCTTCATGTCTTTTTATACTTTGAAAATATCATAAATAATTTAATTAGTTTCTTTCCTCTACTGAAGGTTTTTCTACTATTATAAACCTTTATCTCCTATTTTTCATTTTCCTGTCTTTTTGACATACTTTCTAGGAATTTTTTTTCCCCAATTCCTTCTTCCAGACTATCCACTGACTTTTTCATGTCAACTCTTCTTTTTTAAAAACAAATCTTTATTATTGAAAGTATTACATATGTTGTCCTTTTTCCCCTTTGGCCCCTTTCAGCCCGTTCTCACCCCCATGTTGACTCTTCTTTTAGTAAACCATGAAGCTATTACTTTATGTTTGCTGAGTGTTCCTCTATGTAGCATCCTATGCTGATTCATGGGTACAATAACTTATTGCTCTCAGGGTATTAATGATGGTTAAGATTTTTAAAAAAGTTTTCTTCTGCTTGTTTAGTTATTTCCTTTTCTAGTACAAATTGTTGCTTTTCTGTTTTGGTTGTTTTTTGTCTTTGATTTCATAGATTTTCTTAAAATGTCTGGTCATTCTTGGTTGACAACTCATATTTATAATCAGAATAAAAAGTTGATTTGATGCTCTACGTATATGGATGGGGTTTTTCATTTTTTTTAATATATTTTATTGATTACGATATTACATATGTGTCCTTATCCCCACGTTACCCCTACCCCCCCCACCCGCTCATGCCCTCACCCCCCTGTTGTCCGTGTCCATTGGTTAGGCCTATATGCTTGCATATAAGTCCTTTGGTTGATCTTTCCCCCTTACCCCCACCCTCCCCTACCTTCCCTCCAAGGCCCGACAGTCCACTCAATGCCTCTCCATCTCTGGATCAGTCCTTGTTCATAAGTTTATGTTGTTCATTATAATCCACAAATGAGTGAGATTATGTGGTATTTATCCTTTTTTGACTGGCTTATTTCACTTAGCATAATGCTCTCCAGTTCCATCCATGCTGTGGCAAATGGTAAGACTTCCTTTTTCTTCTTCCTCTTCTTAAAGAATACCTTTCAGCATTTCATATAATGCTGGTTTGGTGGTGATGAACTCCTTTAGCTTTTTCTTATATGTGAAGCTCTTTATCTGACCTTCAATTCTGAATGATAGCATTGCTGGATAAAGTAATCTTGGTTGTAGGTTCTTGCTATTCATCACTTTGAATATTTCTTGCCACTCTCTTCTGGCCTGCATGGTTTCTGTTGAGAAATCAGCTGACAGTCGTATGGGTACTCCCTTGTAGGTAACTGACTGTTTTTCTCTTGCTTCTTTTAAGATTCTCTCTTTGTCTTTTGCTCTTGGCATTTTAATTATGATGTGTCTTGGTGTGGTCCTCTTTGGATTCCTTTTGTTTGGGGTTCTCTGCGCTTCCTGGACTTGTAAGTCTATTTCTTTCACCAGGTAGGGGAAGTTTTCTGTCATTATTTCTTCAAAGAGGTTTTCAATATCTTGCCCTCTCTCTTCTTCTGGCACCCCTATAATTCTGATGTTGGTACGCTTGAAGTTGTCCCAGAGGCTCCTTACACTATCTTCATATTTTTGGATTCTTTTTGCTTCTTCGGTTGGGTATTTTTTTTGTTTCTTCGTATTTCAAATCTTTGACTTGATTCTTGGGATCCTCTTGTCTGCTGTTGGATCTCTATATATTATTCTTTATTTCAGTCAGTGTATCCTTAATTTCTAGTTGGCCTTTTTTCATATCCTCCCAGGTCTCACTAAATTTATCGGCGGTTTCTAGAAAATTCTTGAAAAACCTTATAAACGTGGTTTTGAACTCTATATCCAGTCGTTTGCTTTCCTCCATTTCTGTCATTTGTGACCTGTTTCTTTGTCTCCGCATTTTTTATGCTTTCCTGTGTTGGTAGAGTGGTTTTGTGTGCTAGGTGTCCTATAGGGCCCAGTGGCTCAGCCTCCCCAGTTACCTGAGGTGGACACTATTGGTACACCCCCTTGTGGGCTTTGTGCACAGTCTTGTTGTAGTTATGCCTTGATTGTTGTAGATATCACTGGGAGGAATTGACCTCCAGGCCAATTGGCAGTGAGAATCAGCTGTGTCTGCAGTGTGAGAACTTCTGTTGTAAAGATACCCTTCTGGGGCAAGACTTGCTTCAGTGGGGCTTTGGTGCTCACTGAGTCTGCCCCCTGAGTGTGTCCCTTATGGATCTGAGGAGTAGTAATCTGGATGGTCCTGCTCTGACCACTGGGTACACTGGCTCTTGGATCTAAGGAGATGCTAATTTAGTCTCTGCCTGAGGTTACCCAGCAGGAGCTACGAAAAGATCTGCAGATTCCCCTTCCTTTTTTGGAGTTTGGAGGTGCCCAGATGAGGACCAGCTGTGAAGCAATGCAAGCTGCTGTGGGGCCTTGGGTCTTCTCTTGGAAGTTCTGGGTCTGTCTGGCCCAACTATAATTTGTTAGGTAATTTTCAGGTTGCAAAGGGCCAGGGCATTCATATGCAAAAGCCTCTGCTGCAGCCTGGGTGGGGCCCGGTCTCAGGGAATCAACAGGGTGGAGCAAGCAGCTATGGCAGATCCTCAGCCCTGCCCTAAGGGGCCATGCGTCTCAGTGTCCCGGTAATTGCTGCAAGCCCCTCAAGGGAAAGCCGCCCTCAAGTTCCAAGTTCTGCCTGCTGCCAGACAGTCCAGTTTCTCCCCGTATGAGTCCTGGGTCCCCAGAGACTTCCCGGAACTGGAGTTCAGAGCAGTTGGGAGCTTGTGATTCCCTCCCTATTCAAAAAGACAGCTTCGTCCTCAGGTACCAGCCCCTTTCCGTGCGCGCTCGAGCCTCCGTACCTTTGTACTTTACTTCCGCAGCTCCTGACTCTCAGTGTGCTTTTCTCTTTCCTTCTAGTTGTAGAATTTCCACTCAGCCAGCCTTTCTGTAGTTCTGGATGATGTCCGTTTTGTCTTTTTGTTGTATTTGTGAAGTTGTTGTAGGAGGCAGCAATTTCGGTGTTTACCTATGCCACCATCTTGGTTTCTCTGGGTTTTTCATTTTGAGCTTTATTGTGAGATATTTCTTTAGGAATGTTTGATGTCTGTATCTTAGATTCTTTCTCCTGAGCTGTCCAGTGTGAGTGCCAAATATTCTTTCCATTCACTTGCCTGAAAAGTATGTAGGTGCCAGAGTTTTGGGAGCAAAGTGAGAGAGTACAATGAAGCTTTCCACATTCAATATATAAATTTTTATTTAATTCCTTTGTATGTGTGCAATCTCCCAGGGCAGGAGACTTTTAATAAATAATATCTCAAAGAAATATATCCTCTAAAATTTACATTTAAAAAACTCAATGAGAGACTACTTCATAGCCATGAGAATGGCTAAATGAAAAGTTTTGTGAGAATGGGAAGTTGGAAATCTCATGCATTGCTAGTGGGGTTGTAAAATGGTGCAGCCACTTTTTAAAACAACCTGTTAATTCCTTTAAAAAATAAATATAGAATTACTACATGTCACAGAAATTCCACTCCTATGTCTATACCAAGGGAAATAAAACCATATGTTTGCACAAAAACTTGTACACAAATGTTTATAGAAGTTTTATGTGTAATATATAAAAAGTGTAAACAACCCAATGTCTGTCAGTGGAAAAATGGGTAAGTAAAATGTGGTATATACAGACAATGGAATACTATTAGTCAATAAAGGAATGAAGTACTGCTATATGCTACAATATGAATGAACCTTAAAAACATTCTATGTGAAAGAAGCTTCATAAAAGGGCACACAGTAGATCAATCAATTTCTATTAAGACAGAATTTTTTATTAATCTTAGTTAATTAAATTTTAATTAATTTAAAATGTAATGAATTGTAATTCATTTGATTAAATGATTTCTTAGAGTTGAGAAAAATGGGACTGGAACATGATAGTTAATGAATATGCAGTTTCTTTTGGGGGTAATGAAAATTATCTAAAATTGATTGTAATGACAGTTGCACAACTCTCTAAATATACTATAAACCATTGAATTACTATAGTTATACACAGATTTGTGACTGTGTGAGAGGTGGGTACTCCCAACCCCTGCATTGTTCAAGGGTTAACTATATACACTTTAAATGAGTAAATTGTGTGATATATGAATTATATCTCAGTAAAGCTGTCAAAAAATATACTTGTAGTTCTCAGCCAGTGAGTATAGGAGAGAAACAGTAACCTAGATATTTTAGAATAGAGATCTGGTCTCAGTGCTTTCTAAGCAAGTTTTTAACCAATTTGTAGGCTTATAGCGCTAATTTAACCCTTTTTCAAATATCTTACTCTGCCAATTCTCAGGCTTTTAAGGATCTCTGTTTAAGTGAGATTGCATCTTGAACTTTTAATATAGGTTTAAGATTCAGTTTTCTCACTGTGCTAACCTAGTTACAGTTGCCATGTTTCCATTTTGCTTCCAGCTTCTAAAAGAGCTGCTCTGACTTTTTTTCCTCTCTCATTCTGTTTGTTTTAAGGCATTTATCTCTTAAAATAATTTTCACTGAAGTTGTAATCAAGTTTTAGAAGGAAGTAAAGATAATGCATGTGTTTCTTCAGCACATGATAAAAATAGAGATCAGCACAGCAACCTTTATCTGGAAGTCAATAAGCTATATTTGTTTGCTTTTTATTATTATTACTAGAGGCCTAGTGCATGAAATTTGTGCACGGGGTTGAGGGTGGGGGTCCCTCAGCCCGGCCTGCACCCTCTCCAATCTGGGACTCCTTGGGGGATGTCCAACTGCCAGTTTAGGACATCCCTCTCGCAATCTGGGACCACTGGCTCCTAATCGCTCACCTGCCTGCCTGCTTGATTGCCCCTAACTGCCTCTGCCTGACAGCCTGATGCCCCTAACTGCTCCCCTGCTGGCCTGATCACCCCTAACTGCACCACTGCCTGCCTGATCGCCCCTAACCACCTCTGCCTCAGCCTCCACCACCGTGGCTTTGTCTGGAAGGATGTCTGGAAGGTCATTTGGTCTAATTAGCATATTATGCTTTTATTAGTATTGATTATTTTTAAAATGTTTTTTATTGATTTCAGAGAGGAAGGGAAAGGGAGAGAGAGATATAAATACCAATGATGGGAGAGTCATTGATCAGCTCCCTCCTGCACACCCCACACTGGGGATTGAATGCCGGCATGTGTCCTGACCGGGAATCGAACTGTGATCTTCTGGTTCATAGGTTGATGCTCAACCACTGAGCCAGGCTTGTTTGCTTTTTAAAATTTATATTAGAAAGATGTTTGAATTCTTAAGATCCGTCTGCTTTTATATCTGTAAATATTCTGATATGTATTTGATTTTCATGAGTGGCATTGATAATTTACAAGAAAAGCAGTTAGGCATGATGGCTTAGTGGTATTTTTTAAGTCCCTTTCCCCCTTTTTCCTGAGACATGGCTCAAAAATTATACCAGAACTGAATTCTAATGGGATATATTTCAATAAGATGTTGTTGGGAAGTGACATAAAAATATATAAATTATTAGCTAATTAAAGCAAAAACATTTAAAATGGCTTTTTTAATTAACTTGAAAATTTTTAGCCAGCTACATTACTACACATATTAATAAAGTCAGATGCTGAGTAATTAGCTTTTGATTTTAAGAAGTGTTCTTTTCCTCTGGTCAGCACTAAAATTCCTCTTTCTTATCTGTCTGTTATAATTTCTATTCTGACATACACTGTATTATATTTATATTTAAGAGACTGTAGATGCAATTTTTAGTTTTTTTGGTTTATTTTTTTTACATTCTCAGGTTTAGGAGTTTTCCTGGATTCAATTTGTAAGACGCACACTGGAAGGAAGAACTAAGATAAGTATCCACATTATGTTTCTATATTTTGTGCCTCTATATAATGACTATTTTATCTCAAAAGGCTTTTCCTCTTGTTTATGTATACAGTCTTCTCCTTTCTTGGTATTTTTAAACATCTATTTATTGCTATCTATGTATTTTCTATCAATTCATAATTTATCTATTTCATTTTTGGAATTATCTCATTTTATACTAAAAGATTCAACAGACCCTTTTGTAACACCTAAAATTCTAAATTTTCTTCCTCAAAAATCTATTAGATAATGAGAAAAAAATGTAAATAGTTAAATAAAAAATGAATTTGAGGGAAGCATAAGGTAGAAAAACTCATGCAAGCTTTGGTAGTTACTTTTCAGAAAGAATCAGAGTAGATTTATTAAGTTTAGGAAAGATTATTATTGACACGTCTTTTAGATAAAATGGGCTGAAACCGGTTTGGCTCAGTGGATAGAGCGTCGGCCTGTGGACTGAAAGGTCCCAGGTTCGTTTCCGGTCAAGGGCATGTACCTGGGTTGCGGGCACTTCCCCAGTGGGGAGTGTGCAGGAGGCAGCTGATCGATGTTTCTCTCTCATCGATGTTTCTGACTCTCTATCTCTCTCCCTTCCTCTCTGTAAAAAATCAATAAAATATATTTAAAAAAAGATAAAATGGTAAAGTTAAGGATATGTGATTATTTGTAGAGAAAGGTCATAGAAATAAAAACTCTTTAGAAAAACAAAGGGCATTTATGAAAAGAGGTGAAGGGATACCATCCAGAATACTGAGATAATAGCTGTTGGTAAGAATAAGAGGAAGAAAAGTTGAGAAAACTAGGCAAGAATGTGATGAGAAAACTCAGTGAGTTACAAATGGTAAGATGTTGGTGCTCATAGGAGAAAAATGGGAGGATAGGAGCATTAGGTATGAAAGAATGATGATCAGATGATAGGAGATGATTATTTGTGGACTAGGACCACAATAATTGAGGGCAGAGAGTCCAGTTTCCTGAGAGACAGTGTAAAGTTTCTGTGTAGGTGCATGAGAAGTAAGATGCTTTTGGGTCCTTGGCCACACACTGGCAGTCTGTGATATCCAGGGGATAGGTGTGCTATTGAAATGGAAATAGCTTCTAAAAAACTTCTAGAAAACTTTCCCTTCACTTATGCCTGTGAAATTATGCTTAAGAATTTAATCGAATTTGCAACATAATTTTTCTCCATGAGTAAGCTCTCATGTTAGGATTTTATGATTGAAAAATATGGTGTAAACTATCTTTTAAAATATATACCTTGCCCAGCTGGCATGGCTCAGTGGTTGAATGTCAACCTATGAACCAGGAGGTCATGGTTCAATTCTTGGTCAGGGCACATGCCTGGGTTGGGGGTCAATCCCCAGTGTGGGGTATGCAGGAGGCAGCCAATCAATGATTCTCTCTCATCATTGATGTTTCTATCTCCCTCTCCCTCTCAATTCTTCTCTGAAATCAATAAAAATATAATAATAATAATAATAATATATATGCTTTATTGATTCATTCATTATAATTTATTGCTGAAACTGAAATTCCTAAGCAGTAGCTGTGACTCTAGCCCCAACTGTAAGTTGAACCCTTTGGATGGAAATAAATAATTACTTTATTTTATTTTTTTACAGTAAAGATTTACTATGTTTGCTCATAAGAGTAGCAATTCAGGTGTAGGAGTATGGTCTACTATGATGCAGTTCTACACTCATATTAAATCTAGGTACCCCTGAAAGTGTTACGAGGCTTTCCCAGCCATCCTTGTCAAAAGCAGAAAGTGCATACATTTACAGCTCTGACTGTTAACATTTCATCAGAGTGTACATGTAAATGCCCCTACCTCCCCTGTCTTGTATAAGTTACCTCTGCTTAGATCCATAAGTTTAGTAGCTCATAATCATTAGTAACTTCATTCCCAAATCATATGTAATCTCCAAGACTATAAAACCACACAATAAAATAAACAAATGACCCCCAATTCATTTCCATCCCTCCTCTAAACTCAACAAGCCTATAGATCTAAAAGCAAAGAGAAAAATATGATATATGATAAAATTATAACTATATTAATGCAATTAAGTGCCTAGTAAATGTCTTTAGTACTGACATTTGGTAAGTGTCAATACTAAATGAGAAAATGTAAGAACGTTTTATGAATTGTTTAGAAAATATGGTAGTGGCCTAGTGCCCAATGAATCTATGAGAAATTATTCAGTTGCTAAGGTGAGCATTCTTATATTTATTTATCATTTTCCATGCTTTAGCAACTCTGCCAGAAAGTGATGCATATTTTGTTTTATGAGATGTTTCTACTATAAATTACTATATCAATCTTTATCTGTTCGTTAAAATAGCTAAATGTCTGTTTTAAGTCCCCAGATTTATTGCTAAATTATGACTCTATCCATGTACCTCTTATAGTTTAAAACACATTAGGTTTCTGCATATTATTTCTCTATCAATCTACCATAGAAGGCTAATTATTGTATGAAATTTTAGGATGATTATTCTACCTGATTTTATAGATCCCTAGCCCCATCATTCATCATCTAGACAGGTATTTTGCCCTATGTCAATCAATAAATTCATCACACAAGTTCAACTGCTTGATAGATTTTGACTGTGAATCACATACAGAGTCTTTTATATGAACTTAGCTGCGTTAATAGAATAGTTCCCACAAAGATTTTGAAGTCCAGCTCTGATTTTGTAGTAGGATAATAGGATAGAGTTGAGTCTACTAACCTGTGATGGTCTGAATTTTTGTCCTATTGTCTCCCCCATTCATATGTTGAAGGCCTAATCCCTAGAGTGATTGTATGTGGAGACAAGGCCTTTGGGAAATAATTAAGGTTAAATGGGGTTAAGTATGGCACAAGAGTGAGTCAGGCAGTTAAATGGAGTTAAGACCAAGGTAAATTTGAGATGAGATGTGTTTTTAAGAAATCAACTTCATTCTTATTCAGTTAAATGCTAAATTCCCAGTCTCACTTTATGGGCTGCATCTGTTATCTCTTAATTTTCAGGATTTTCTTTTTTGTATTACTTCTTTGCCTTTGGAATAGACTAGATGCTTTTCTAGGATTGACTTTTTAATTTTGTTAATTGTAGAGCTTTTACACAATAATGCGATGTTTTGTTTGGAGAAATTTAGCAGCTCTATCACCTGCACTACTCAGGCTTGTTAGTCCTGCTGCTTAGGGGAAAGTGAGAACTGGAAGGGCCCATGGAAACTATCCTGTGGAAAGGCCATGACTCCCTGTGCACTGATTTTATTTCTATTGTCTTTGCTTCCTTTTAATGTAAACAGAATACACAAGCACATTAAAAACTCCAGCATGACACCAGAGAATCCACACGGATTTATATATTTGTAGACCTCCCAGATGGTGCCTCTAGCCTCTCCTCCTACCCCAGCTCTGTCCAAACCCATCTGCTGAGGCAGTTGCCTGAGCCTCTGCAATTGCTTCTGGATGAAATTCAGCATGAGGCTGGGGCACCATAAGAAACCTCCCAAAGCAAAACCGGGATTCCAACTTTCTGGCCCTGGCCCAATCCTAAACCCTCTCCCTTGGCAAGCTGACCTGCCAAGGATTTTCACGCCTCAAGAACAGTCAGTGTGACCCCTGAATTTAAGATGCAGTGAGTTCCCACCCTATCCCAGCTTTTCCGAGCCTTGGGCTGAAAGAGGAATGAGCTGCATCAGGGTCCAAGAGAGGAGAGAGGGGACGGGTGAAGGAAGGGAGGATCCCAAGCTTGGAGATGACTGCTCCCCGGAGGGAGGCTGGGATCAACCAGAGGCTAAATCCTTACTATCAATCCCTTGCTGGGCTGGGAGGGCACAGTGGGATTGTGCTGCCACCTGGAAGGGGTGGGGAGCACTGCAGCGATGAACCAGGGGAGGCCCTGAGGCACCTCCTTGTCAACTTTCTTCCTCAGTGCCCTGCTCAGGTGCATCACTGCAGCAGCTCTTTCCAGGAAATGGGCTTGGAAAAGACCTCCCTTTCTAACCAGAGGTTGTAGTTCATCTGGACTCTCTCAGGGAGGTCTACCCACTGGCCCAGGACACTGCTGGCAGCTGACCAGAGGCAGGAAGTCAGGGTTGCTGTGGGCCCGGTTGTAGCATTAGATGTTGACACGGAGGGCACACTCTTCTGGCTGGAAGTCCTAAGGCTGGGCTTCGGGACAGTCAGCCAATGGCACACCTATCTGGTAGACAGTCAGCCAATGGCACACCTATCTGGTAGACATTCAGCCAATGGCACACCTATCTGGTAGACATTCAGCCAATGGCACACCTATCTGGTAGACATTCAGCCAATGGCACACCTATCTGGTGGACATTCAGCCAATGGCACACCTATCTGGTAGACATTCAGCCAATGGCACACCTATCTGGTAGACATTCAGCCAATGGCACACCTATCTGGTAGATAGTCAGCCAATGGCACACCTATCTGGTAGACAGTCAGCCAGTGGCACACCTATCTGGTAGACATTCAGCCAATGGCACACCTATCTGGTAGACAGTCAGCCAATGGCACACCTATCTGGTAGACAGTCAGCCAGTGGCACACCTATCTGGTAGACATTCAGCCAATGGCACACCTATCTGGTGGACATTCAGCCAATGGCACACCTATCTGGTAGACATTCAGCCAATGGCACACCTATCTGGTAGACATTCAGCCAATGGCACACCTATCTGGTAGACATTCAGCCAATGGCACACCTATCTGGTAGACATTCAGCCAATGGCACACCTATCTGGTAGACATTCAGCCAATGGCACACCTATCTGGTAGACTGTCAGCCAGTGGCACACCTATCTGGTAGACAGTCAGCCAGTGGCACACCTATCTGGTAGACATTCAGCCAATGGCACACCTATCTGGTAGACAGTCAGCCAATGGCACACCTATCTGGTAGACATTCAGCCAATGGCACACCTATCTGGTGGACATTCAGCCAATGGCACACCTATCTGGTAGACAGTCAGCCAGTGGCACACCTATCTGGTAGACAGTCAGCCAATGGCACACCTATCTGGTAGACATTCAGCCAATGGCACACCTATCTGGTAGACATTCAGCCAATGGCACACCTATCTGGTAGACTGTCAGCCAATGGCACACCTATCTGGTAGACAGTCAGCCAGTGGCACACCTATCTGGTAGACATTCAGCCAATGGCACACCTATCTGGTAGACAGTCAGCCAATGGCACACCTATCTGGTAGATGGCAGGTATCATCTTCATGTTGCTCGTTGGCTACTGGTGCCCAAGGTACTTGCTCTGCACCCTGAGCAGCGTCAGCACATAGAGCCGCGTCATGGCCTGCTTCACCTCCAGGGCCTGCTTCAGGATGGGGCAGACACCATCTGCGTCATCGTCCTTGAATGCTTCCATTTAGTCAGTTTGTTCAAGACCCAAAACCGATGAATACAAGAAAAGAGGTTCCTTCAGGTCGTTGTCACCAGCTTCCAGATTCGCAAGTCAGCTCTGGCAGCTTGCATACCGCGCAGTGAGGGTAATCCAGGGCAGAAATGCTGTTCTTGGCAGCGATGTGGGACACAATGTTTGACTGAAGAACTTTAGGATCAAAGAGATGCAGCTGGCAATTGCCTAGTGCTGGGCCATATATTCAATCTGGTCGACATGGTTCAACATAACGTGCTTGAGCAGCAACTGTAGGACAGCAGAAATAGCCTTAACAATGACCTCTTTGTGGAGGTCCACCTCCACCCCAGCTTCGCGTGCTCTGCAACACTGTGGTGGGCATCTCCTCAGGCAGGACGTCTGCTTGGAGGTTTATTGAGTCTGTTTTGGCTTTGGAGTTGGGAGCTGTGACCAGCAGGATCTTCAGCAGCACCATCATGTACTGAGGCAGGTGGGGACTTGCTCAACTTCCGTGCCCGCCCCCACCCCACCCCTCCTAGAGGAGAGCGTCGGATGCCTCCTTCATCTGTGCCTGGGCCCCTGCAAACAATTGTTGCGTGCTTGCGCTGTTTCAGAGTGCTAATGCTTTCATAGACTGGCCTGGGCAGCCCCCACCACTGTGCTGTGTCCCTGCCTAGACTGTAACCTGTGAGTTTGCTGCAGCCAGGCTTGGGGAGCATCTCGAGTCTCTCTCTGTGATCTTGGGCATCCATGGGAGCCCCTTTGGGTGCTAAGTCTGTCCATCTGGGGGTACTGTTTTGGGGGAGGCATCGCCTCATCCCCCTCCAGACTGTTGGCCTCATCATTTTCCTCTTCCTCTTCTCTAGAGTCATCAGCTTTGTAGGGATCCATTGCTGATTTTATATTTTTAGCGTCCAGTTTCACAAAAGAAGGATAATTATTGTGATTGTTTTCTTTCCCAAAAGAGACTTTCTTTTTCTTGCTAAGTTATACTGTTTGTCCTTTAAATTAACATGCAGACTTTTTAAAAAATGCAGCATATGGGCCTTGGTTCTGGTGTTTTAACTGCATGCTAGACTGGGAAATAGTGTAGCAATTTAGATAAATGTGTTACTTTCTGTGAGCTGAGAGGTCTTATTTGTAAGATGGAGTTCATAGTATCAAGGAGCTAGGGTTTCTGTAAGAGTTAACTGAGTTAATGACATATAGTAAGGGTCCTTTACATCGCAGGTATTTTACAGAGAAATGATATTAACCATGCTACCTTCCATCCTCATCCACCATCACTTTTAACATGAGATGACCGTGACAGAAAGCAGATGGCCAAGGAGTTACACATTGTACAAGCTCATAGCTCACCAAAGTTTCAAAGTAAAACCATTTATTTTTTTTCTTAGACTAGGTAAAACCTTTTGATCCCTTCCTGCTCCCTTAGCTTTGACCAGAAGATCCCCAAATGATGAGTGTGACAGACCACAGCATGAAGAAATCCTTATTGGAATTCAATCTTTTTCCATGAGTACTTAGCACAGACCATTATTTAAGTGTTCTAGGCATTTATAATGGAATACTGTATTCTTAAAATAATTTACAGTTTAGTTCTGGGTTATTTGAAATTGCGTTACTCTGGTGGGAGTGACGATTCGGTGGGAGTTGAGGTGGAACCCTGCTCTGTCACAATTGTAAAGCCACAGTATGAGTAGAATAAGCAATGCTTGGCTCAGATCCAGTTACTCTCATGTATTATGAGTGACTCAATTTAATTGAAAATCACCATCAGACATTGTTACTAGATAAAGCTGTAAAATGCTTCGCTGCTGCAGCAGTGACTTATAGGTCTTGTGTGCAACATAAAATGTTAATGAAATGGTCATTTAAAGATTACCATTACAGTATATCCTCTAGTCTATGATTAAAACATTTAATGGTTTTTACATAATAAACTAAGATAAATGCAAGATCTAGGATTTTAAAATGGCAACCAAAGAAAGAAATGAATTTGAATTTTACTAACAACATATTGTAACATAAAATAAACAGATATGATAATGACTATGTATTATGCACCACTGAAAAACTAAATTTTTGGCCAAAAAAAAACCCGCAAAAAATAAGGTAGATATTTAGAAATAGGGCATGATTATTTTCTACCATAGACTCTGAGATGCTTAAGATTTTGATATGTACAAAAGACCTCAAGAATATGTTTTGAGGCATATGAGCCAATGTGGTAGACTCCTCAACTTCCATTCCACTCCATCTGGTTAGTCTTGGACCATTGTCATCTCATTCGTCTGGTTTGTTTAGTTTGGGTACAACTTGGCTTCACTAGAATGTAAAGTACATGAGGGCTCGATTTTTTTTTATTGTTTTGTGCACTGATGTTTTCCTATGACTTAGAATGGTGACAGACCTATGATAGATACTTGATAAATAATTGTTCAAGAAAGAATGAGAGAGAAAAGGAAAGAAGGGGAAGAAGGAAAGAAGGAAGGAAAAAAGGAAGAAAGGAAGAGAGGGAGGGAGGGAGGGAGGGACGGAGGATGAAAGAAAAGGAGGAAAGAAAAGAAAGAAGGACCAAGAGTGACATAAAAGGAGAGGATTGCTTAGGATTCCTGGAATCAATTAGCGATCACTCTCTATCACTCTCTCCCTACCTGACTTGAGCAAGGACAACTTTGCCCTGTTGGAACTGACATCCATTTTAAGACCATAAAGACAACCAGACATAGGATGGAACTTATCTCATTATTTTAAAGAGATGGAAAGAACCTGAGCTCTTTATGACAAAGCTGAGTATTTTAATTAATCATTCTTATCTCTGAACTTAATTATGGTGCAGCAAAATACAGTTTATCTTATTTTTTAAATATATTTTGTTGATTTTTTTACAGAGAGGAAGGGAGAGAGATAGAGAGTTAGAAACATCGATCAGCTGCCTCCTGCACATCTCCTACTGGGGATGTGCCTGCAACCCAGGTACATGCCCTTGACCGGAATCAAACCTGGGACCTTTCAGTCTGCAGGCCAACACTCTATCCACTGATCCAAACCGGGTTCGGCACAGTTTATCTTATTTAATCTGAGTTAAGCAGAAGTTTTCTTTTTTGCAGCTGAATACTTTCTAACAGACAAAATCTAGATTCCAGAGTTTGGGAATAGGATACTGTGGTTGAGAATGAGTCATTTTACCAATCAGAACCCAGTATGGCACCTGCAATGAAATTCTCTGTAATCTCTACTAATAATAGGATAAGATGCTAATTAGACTGGATAGACTAGATGTCTTCCGGACATCCTTCTGGACAAAGCCACGGTGGCAGGGCCAAGGCAGAGGTGGTTAGGGGCAATCAGGCTAGCAAAGGAGAGCAGTTAGAGGCTATCAGGCTGGCAGGCAGAGGCATTCAGGGGCAATCAGGCTGGCTGGGGAGAGCAGTTAGGGGTGATCAGGCTGGCAGGGGAGTGGTTAGGGGCATCAGGCAAGCAGGCAGAGGCAGTTAGAGGTGATCAGACAGGCAGGCAGGTGAGTGGTTAGGAGCCAATGGTCCTGGATTGTGAGAGGGATGTACGACTGCTGGTTTAGGGGTCCTGGATTGGAGAGGGTGCAGGCTGGGCTGAGGGACCTCACCCCCATCCCATGCACAAATTTTATGCACTGGGCCTCTAGTCAGTAATAATAGCAATTGTCTCATTCCCTGACACTATGTGTCAAGCTCTATGTAATATTTTGCATACGTTAGATCCCTTTACTAGCCTTACTAGGTAAGAATTATCATTGCAGTTTGCATATGTGGAAATTAAAGCTTTAGGAAGTTAAGGTACATATTGATCAGGGGATTGATGTAAGATATTAATACATATGTTTTAGACTGTAGAGCTCAAGCCCAAGACTGCACTCACACAGGCATGACTTGTAGAGGGCTCCCTTTTGAAATTCACATGGTCTTTCTAAAACAAAATAAAAAAATTAAGGCTCAGCTTCTCCACATAATCCTTAATTTTTAAGTTTTCTTAGCAATCCAAGTATATGCTTAATTACTCAGAATTCCTAGTTTTGCCATTCCCTATGAGTATTTGAATTGAACAAAATGTTGCTTCAATGTAACATAATTGATTTGGAAAATTCAGTACAGAGAAAAATTCCAGAATGATGTCAGATCCATAGGTGAAGAAAAATTTCAAACCAAACTGAATGATAGGGTGATGACCTAGAAGATAAATTTTTTTAAGGTACCTAATTTCTATCTGCTATTTAGAAAGTGAAAAGAATACAGAGGTTTGAAATAGTTTTCCTAAGCAAAATATGTACACTTAGTTTTTTTTCTTAAAATTGAATAAATTATTTTTGAATAGGGAATAACAGTAAACTAAAAATCAGTGTTTGTGTTAACTGCTATTAGCACTCTCAATATTTTTATCTTGCTTTCCAATATTTTGAGTCTCATTCCCCAGTTTACACAGATGAGAAATGTGTTACTACATGCTAATATTAATGAAGAGTCTCTTCCAGGTAACTATGCTGCGAAAGTCCCCTTGAAACAATTTCTTATTCCAAAAAAGATACCGTAGATAGCTCTTGGTAAATCTTTGCGAAAAAGCTAAACTTATTCTGATAATAATCTATGAAATTTTTACATTTTCACCATTATCTTACCTGTCCTTTTATTATTTTTTTCCTGACCACATCATTGATTTTATTTTTTCTTATTTTTATAGTTTAAATGCTTTTCATATTTGCTCATGTAACTATTCTTTTTTTTTTTTTTTTTTTAGATTTCTTCATTGGTTAAGGTATTACAAATGTGTCCTCATTTCCCCTTAACCCTTACCTGTCCTTTTAATACTACTACTCAATTTTTCCAGACCCTGAACTCCCTGAATTTTTAATAGCTCTAATATTTTTCTAGCTTTACTTGATAGTTTTATCAAGAATGTAGGTGGTTTTTACAGAGCTAGAACTCTATTCATATGTTCAGGTAACATTTATTGCTCATATACCAGGTAATGTGAAAGGCATGTTAAGAAATAGATAAATAAAACATGGTTCCAGAGAAGTTACATGGGTAGATATAGAAAATGTAAACAGTTAAGATTTATAAGAGAAGAAGGTAAGAAAAGAGTATTAAAGAAATCCAGAGAACACCTTAACCTGCCCAGAGAAACTGGTGAAATCTTACTTGAGTAGATGATTCCTAAGCTGGGCCTTCAAAAATAAACAGAAGCTTGACATGTAAGAACTAGAGTGGAAGAAAGGAATGGCATCTGAGCAAGATGAAAGAGTATGTGGAAAAGCATGAGGGAGGGATGTGAGGGTCTTCTGGAATGATGTACTATAATACACTCAATCCTTATAAAGGCCCTGTCAGTTCTTGTGGTTATTCTTATATTATTGATAAAGAAACTAAGGCTTAAATTATCTGTCATTATTTGCTTGGTTTTTAGTTGCTCACTTTTCTTCAGTTCAAGTTTTCTTTGCTTATGAATTTATTATATAAAACATATCAGGGAACCAGCCCTGTCACAATTATTCAGTGTCTGTTGAATAAATACATGAGTCAAGGGAACAAATGAATGTCATCTTCATTTATTATTTTAACAAAAATGTATGTGATTTCATATTAGTTCCCAACATGATTAGAATTCATGTCAAGTCAATTCAACTTGTGCAAAAAATTTAGAAAACAAAACCTCTGCTTGGCTGGCATGGCTAGGTGGTTGAACATCAACCTGTGAATCAGGAGATCGCAGTTCGATTCACAGTCGGGCACATGCCTGGGTTGCAGGCTCAATCCCCAGAAAGAGGCATGCAGGAGGCAGCCAATTGATGATTCTCATCATTGACGTTTCTCCCTCTCTCTTCTTCTCTGAAGCCAATACAAATATTTTTTTAAAAAGAAAACAAAACCTCTCACAGTATTTCAAAGAGAGGATTGGTTACAGAAGAGGTAGAAGGTCTAGAAGAACAAAAGGAAGAGGAGAGTGACCTAGAGGGGAAGAAGAGGAAGCAGGAAAAGGAGGGAAAGAAAAGGGGGAAGTGAAGGAGTCAAGAGAGGAGGAGACAGGGAAAGGAAAAGGGAGGAGGAAGATGAGAGGAGGAGAGGAGTTGGAGAAGGGAGAGAAGAAGGCTAAAGAGGAAAAGGGAAAAGAAAAGAAGGGAGGAAAAGAGAGCGAGAGGAAAGAGGACGGGAGGAGGATGACACAAGGAAGAAGAGGAGGAGAAATACTGAGATTAGAAATTGTGAAATGAAATGCCATTTAAATAATTTGCCCATTTTTTATATTGGGTTTTTGCCTTTTTGTATTAAGCTATAGAGCCAGAGTTCTTTATATATTATTTATGTGAGTTTTTTTGTAATTATGATTTGCAAATACCTTTTCTTATTCTGTCTTTAAGCTCCTTTTTGGTGCCCTTTGATAAATAGGAGTTCTGTGTTAATTGAAGTAGAATTTATCTGTTTTCCTTTATGCTTAATGCTCTTTCAGTCTTGTTTGAAAAATTATTCCCTCCCTGAAGTAATAAGAACATTATATTATATTCTAAAAGCTTTATAGGTTCGACATTCACATTTAGAAAATTAATCCACCTATAATTAATATTTGTTGTAGCTGTAGAATATTGTCTGTCCAGTCTGGAAAACAGAAATCACTCTGGGCACTCCACATGTCAGCAGTTGCTCAAACGCCATTTTAATATACACCTGAGGTTTTTGCATTATCTCAAAAAATGAGATCTTTAGAAAAAGAAATGTATTATCAAGAAATACATTAGAAGCTTTTATTTTGATTAAAGTTTGTTTTGAAGAATATAGTGTATTCTTCAAAAGGTACTAAAACAATGCAGATTCAGTTAACTTACTATTATCATTCAGCCATCCACCGTTAGCATTAAAAACTCCTGTCAAAGCTGCACATTAGTTGTGAGATTATGATAAATCCAAAAAGTAATTTTTAAGGTAGAAATGGCTTCTTCTGACATATCTTCTCTTTAGCTTATTATTAATCCATTCTCATGTCAGACTTGACATTGACATTGTGAGAGATGACGGACTCTCTTTATCATTTACTGAAACTTGGGAATTAAAAGTAATAACACCCTCTACATACATAGAGAGAACACATTTCGTCTAAAGATGAAGGTGCATTATCAAAAGAACCATCTGAATACCTTCAATACTTCAGAGAAGGCTCTCTGGCTTGAAAGATTATTTGATTAAATCATAGAATGAGAGAAAAAAATCACAAGCATACAATGTTGGATACCACTACCCCACTACCATTAATTGTCTGTTGTGCTTTTTTTAGACTTTCAGTTCTATTGCAGAATGTAATTAATTTAATCTACTTGTCATTAAAAGTAAAGATATTTCCTCTTGGCATTTCTGGGTCATTCCTTGATTCTGTTCAGTACTAGTAATTTATCTTCATTGCCACCACACAAGACTAGGTAACTATCTCCTCTCATGAGGAACATTCATTCATATAGCTTCCCAAATGTTTCCCACTTTTCTCTAACTCTCTCCAATATGTATTTCAAATAGCAGTCTAAATGCTCTTTGAAAAACTAAATCAGATCGTATCACCTCCTGCTGAAAAGTCGTCCATGGCTTCCCATTGTATTGAGAGCATCCATACTACATCCGGTGACGTAAGACCCTGAATAAAAGCTCCCTGCCAACCTCTCCAACATAATCTCCCTTCTCCACCTTGCTCATGGTGCACAAGCTTAAATGGCCTCATTTCAGTTCATCATACATGCCATTTCCTATCTTAGGAGCAGCACAACACTGTTTTCTTTGCTGGAAATGTTCTCCCTGCAAATCCTCACATTGATACAGCATTTCATTCTAACTTTAAATGGTACATTCTCAAAGTAGTTCTGTTCAATCTTCCTTACTAACTTGATACTCAGCTTCTTCTTAGTTTGTACTCACATAATTATTTTCCCATTTAAATGCTTATTTCATCACTGCTTACATAGTGTCAAACATAGTTGCACCATCCAAAGTAGGTGATTAACAAGTATTTGTTGACTGATGAATTTAAGATGAGACAGTTAACAGTATTCAGGAGAAATAACATACATGTATGAAAGATTTCCAAAGCCTTGCATAAATAATGCCTCGTTAGAATAGTTATTAAATGCCCTTTATAAGCAATGTAGTCTAAGTAACAAAATATAATCACTTGGAAAGCATAGAGAGAAATATCAAAAAGCATTTCAGACCCCATTATAGTGACCCAGTGAATTATTGCCTAGTGCCACTCTGTTCTCCTGGCTGTCTGTCTTAGATTGTCTGGACTGAAGTCTACCTCCTGTGACCTCTGAAAATGAGGACAAAATTGGCCTGTCCAATGCTATTCTTTCCCCTACTCCCTCTTCCCTCCCACTCTCCCTTGCCCTCTTTTCTTTTTCCTCTTTCCTTTTTCTCAAATCAGAGCTGAGTCAAAGAAATACTCCTATTGTTTATAATAATAGAACATTTTCATAAGTCAGCAACCCAAATGGAGTCTATATTTGGGTAAGTGTCTGTCTTAGGATGTTTCATTCCTTATCAAGAATGAGAACGGGATGTCTATATTCACAAGGCCTTTCTGAAATGTGCTTTAGAACAAGCAGGGAATTATTATTAGAAGAGAAGAAATGGCATAAAGAAAACACATTTCAAAGAGACTTGAAGACTCATTAGATATAAAAAAATAAAGGAGAGAGAATGGTTAGAGATTATTCTAAGTGTGCAAAGGTGAGCCGCTGGGAGAATGTCATAGAGGCAGAAACACAGGGCTGCAGGGGCTCCGTGTTGAACACTTAGCATCTGTTTAATGTGGACTCTCATCTCAAGATATTTAAGTTTGCTTAAATGACACTGAATTCTCGCTCTAGTTATTACATGGAGAAAGAAAGTCAAGGACATAAATGGCAATTCCACAAACGAATCTTAATGTAAGAAGTAAAATGAGCCTGACTGTTAGGTGGAAGGAGAATTTAGACATGACACCAAAATCACATTCATGGGCATGAGGAAGAAGGAAAGATATGCCACCCCGCCCATATCTTTAATAAGGCAATGGTATTGTGTGGCTTATCTTGATGAAAATTAAGTTTCACACATGTAAGCTTCACTTTAGGGGCAAAATTTAAAAACAAAACCATTTTGATAAATTTTGAATGCCTTTCACTTAGGAGTGTTATAATCTAGTTTTGAGATTAAGCTGAATCTCAAAAGAAAACTGAAAACAGCCTACCGATGTGATAAAATTGGCAGCAAAGGCAGGAAGCTTCAGTCACGAGAAGCCAGTTCCTCTCATCAGTGCAGCTTCAGGAATTATCACTGACATATCTATTTTTCTATATTACCTCAACATCTGGCTTACAGGAAACATTATAATTTGTCTGTCTTGCCAGTAGACACAGCCCATCAGTAATTTAAAACTGGTGAAGGAGAAATTTTGAAATATCACAAGAGTTTTCCATTTTCAGTAATGCCTCTCATAACTTCTAAAACAAATTTCCATTTGTTTTACTGTATGAAATATAATGGGTTTACATGGGATATGGTTATCCTGCTATAAAAGTATATTTTTATAACATATAGCCTATGGTTGAATTCATGTGTCAAAGATCTCTGTGTCTCAAGTGACTTGGATTACATTCTTGGAATTTATTACATTTCTCTGAGCTCAAGCCCTAACCTTGAAGCAATTGTGTGTGCTTCCTTCTTGCAAGTATTTGAAGACTAGAAATTGTAATGCCTAAGATTACATTAAACTCTATCCAAAGCCATGTCTTGCGTCCCTGAAAATGACAGCGGGTTACTTTCTGAAATCGCTTTCCGCTACCTTGGTTTTTGTTTCTGGAATCATTGGTGCGGTCTTAGATTCATTTAGAGATTCGGTTCTCAGTTTGTCTAACAAGTTCCTGTTTATACAGCTTGTCTGCCATCATGTCTAGGTAGTGCTTCTTTTTTTCCCTCAAAAGTCTCCAGTGTGAATGATAAGATATAAGGTAACCACATTGTTCGCTGATTTGTTTATTCCCTTGTCAGGGGCTGAGGGCTAGAGCCACTAAAGTTGGGCTTTGTTGGGGCTGCGAGTTGATGGTTCTCAGCCAAAGCAACCAATGGTATGAGGAATGAAGACAGTAGAGCAAAAATTGTAAGCTAAGATATAAAAAGCCAAACAAACAAACACACACAAAACCCTCTAACATCAGAGTCAACAGTCCAGAATTTGGTCTCATAGATGAAAATAAATGCAAAACAGTTTTCCGTGGTTCTTAGCAAAAACCACGATTGAGGCCTCTTTTTAAATAGCCTTGACAATATGTGATTCAGGGTTTCAATTTTACGGAAAAGGCGGAGAATCCTTGTGTGGTGTTTGTCTTAAACACAACATCTCCCTGATAACTCCAAATCTTCTTTAAAAGGGTACAGACATGATCTTCTTGTAAAACTTCCTTAGTGGGTCTCATTTTCCAAAGTCTTCTATATGTTTGTTTGAGGTATAATTTAGTTTGTTATATTGTGTAGTTATTCTTGGGCAAAGAAAACCGTTGTCTGAACTAGGAATACAAATATTCTATCTTATAGAACTTTCTCTCATTTTGATATTAATTGTAGGCCGATGGAGATGCTCCTTTGTCCAAGTCTAGTGATCTGTTCCTGTCTTCAGCCCCACATGTCATATTTCTAACCCCACTCTTTTAGCTCACCTCCTCCGGTCTGGGGACTTGTACACAGAGAAGGATGTGAGGCCCTCTTCCTGATGCCAGCCCTGCCCCAGATACGCTCCTTGGCTTTCATAATTCACTGTTCCCTGAAGCTTTAGTTTCCTTTCTTCCTCCCCCCCCCCCCTTTTTTAAAATAATGCTCTATTTTTTATATGAGAATATAGGTAAAAACCTATTGCAAGATTATTATAAAGTGGGAAAACTCTTCAGAGCTCATCTAGAATCTGGTAGACATTTAAGCAGAGGAGTATACACCATTCTAAACTATCCCCTGGAGAGAAGAGTCTCTCTTCCAGTGATTCATGCCGTTTGTGCAGTATCCCTATCCAGCCTCCTGCTGAATCTTTTGCAGGATTACATTCTAGACGGTATTGACAAATTTTCAGAATAGTGTCCCTTTTGTCAATTGTATACAGAGAACAGTGTTTCAGACAAATCATTCAGGAAGAACTTGATAAAAAGAAGTGGCAAGTTTAGTTTTCAGTCATACGCACTTGCTGAATACAACTATGGGAGTAATATTAACTGGTCATTAGTTTGGGTTGCTCAAGGGCTGCTCATCATTGAAATAACAAATCATCGAAATTAATCCTTCTATCCCTACCCCCAATTCTCATAGAGTCCTTTTTAATAGAATCTGGATAGGGATGTCTTGTTATGAATACTAATTACCATATTAAGTTGTCAAATATTCATTTTATGTAGAGAGATTAGAGAGATTTTGATATTATTGTTATAATGTGGTTAGTTATAATTGAAATTAAATATAATTTCCTCAGCCTTTGGTAAAATCAGATGATTAAGTTAAAGTTCATTGACTAACTCAGCAATTAAAAAAAATATTATTACAAAATAGTATTAGCCTCTAAGAAAATAATTAGGTCTAAATGTATGCATAAAAAAATCTTAGTATTTATAAAGTGAAAATAGTACTTACTGAAATATAGTCATTAGAACATATCAGAAATTGCTCTTTTTCCATTGTGTTGAATGATAATTTACCTTCAATTTAATTTGATAATTATTAAATATGGATCACATCCTCTCCCTTTTAACTTCTTTGCTTCGGTTCCAGGAAACATATTCTCCTTGTTTGTCACCTACCTCTCTGGCTACTTTTTTTCATCTTCTTGATCTTAATTTTACAGTGCTTTACACATCAGTGATATGCTGGTAATGCCAGTATATTTATCTCTGATCTTGATCTTTTCCCTAAATATCAGTCAGGCTCATCTAATGCCTATTTGTCATGTCTGTGTGAACATTTTTAAATGTCTCCTCAAACTTAATTTGAAAAATAATACCTCTAATTCCATCCCTTACTTCCTCTAACACACCCCAGCTCTTCCTATAGTCTTCCAGCATCACCAAATGGCAATTTATGTCTACCAACTTCAGGTTTACCTCTTAAGAAAAGACCTGAGGTTTAAAACGATGGCATTCTTTATAACCATAGATTTCAGAACTTTCCTTTAAAAGAAGAATATGTGACTGAAAATGAATTATTCTGATATTATAAATATGAGTACTTATCCCTTATTTTGCTTCAAATGGAAATCATCACAAAGCAACTGGATTGATTAAATATTGGCTTGTAACTTGAAGGCTTCAATAGTTAAAGTATAGATTGAGCCAAGGGTGACCCAGATAGCCTTGATATATGGAATCATTGTTCATCAAGCATCTCTGGAAACTATTGTAAGATCTCATTTAGGAACTCATTGTAATTTTTAAGCAACTAAGCTAAAACACTTTTTTTTTTTGTATTAACAACATTATTTGAAGGAATAAAGGACATGTTCCCATTTTAGTTTCAGTTTGTACCAAGTTCACTTTGTTTAATTGGAAGTTTTCCTTTCCTTTTAAAATATTTTGTATAAGTACTGCAAAGCTAAAATTAGTTGGATGAAGCTCTCCAGGTTCATTTAGCCTATATTTCCATAGGCTATAGACTGCCCTAAGGATTTTGTTAGATTATTTGTTTAATTGAAACGTTTGAATAGGTAAATCATCCACATGGTAAACATGAAAAAGTGTATAAAAAGATAGAGTTAAAAGTAAGTCTCCTTCTTGATCAGGTTATCCTGTATCCCTGTGTCAAAGTAAAAATTGCATTAGACAAAGTTGAACACACAAATAAAAATTTCATGTAAGGCTGTTGCATCAGGGAAAGATGCCAAACTCAGGGTGAGTTCAACTCCATAAAAAAAAAAAAAAAAAAGAAAGGTAGGTGAGTTTTTAAAATCTGGGCTGGGGAATTCATCTTAGGCCCCTGGTGTTTGGTAACTGGCATTCCCCAAGGGATACTTAAACTTTCTCTTATCTTCATCCACAGGAGCTAGGTTTATAAATTGGAGCAGCCACCTCCCTCGGTGTTAGGCTCCTACCTTCCCACAGAGATGGGAGGTGGGGGCAGTCTTCCTTGATGGTTACATTTCAAAGAGAAGGCTCCCAGGTCCTTTAGAAAGGTAGTTCTGAGTTATTTAACTGGCAACGGGCTTTTTAAAAAGATTTACATCTTGAAGGGACAGAGAAAGAATTTACAAGAACAAGCTTTCTAAAGTGCAGGAAGGAAAAGTATGTCAGGAGTCTGGGGTAAGCCAGTAACCTGTCTAAAGTGTAGTCAGGCTGAATGGATGATAAGGCCATCTTCATCACCATGGACCCTCCCTGGAGACAACTGCTGTCAGTCTCAGATGTCTCTTCCCAGAGATGATCTGTGCCTGATGAGTGTAGATACATTATACATTTTGAATATATACATATTCTGTAACTTTTTTCATGTTACAATATATGCTAAAGATTAATATTATAGTAAATGGTATACAGTGAATTATAAATAGTATCTGATTTTATAGATGTACCAAACTATTTAAATAATTCTCAATTAAAAGAAATTTAGGCTGTTTTTAGGCTTTTGCTTTGACCAACCATACTGCACATTGGAACATGCTTTGTTTTGCAGTCAAGAGGGCATTTCTGCAGGATAAATTGCTAGAAATGGCATTGCTGGTTGAAAAGATACATTTCATGTTTTGTTAGCTGTTACCAAATTGCTTTCCCTGTGTTGTACAAATTTTGGCTCACATCAACTTTTGCAAACACAGCATGTTAAAAACACTTTTTGATTTTTGCCCACGTTACAAGTGAAGAGTAGTGTCTTTTTAACTTTTAATTTGCATTTTAGATTATGAACACCAACACTGTCAGCTCACAGACATTCAAATTGTGCAATGAATGAATCAGTTGTCAGTTGCCAGGTAGAAATAGTTTGCTGTGACTAACTATCCATTACTGATAAGATGTCCAAATTATGCTAGGAAAAATGTCAAAAATTATATAGTGGTTAAAAGACATTTTCCTTTTACAAAACCTTCAAGAGACAGATGGTAAGGGACAACCTTGGATAAGGGAAATTTTCATGCTTTTTTTTTCTAGTCTCTAAGTTTCCCACTACCATGTTTCAGATTCAAGCTATTTTTCCTTACTATCTTTTCTGATTCTTGCCTATACTATAGATAGTCATGAGCTTAGAAAATTAAAAGAAAAAGGAAATTTGGAAAAAAAAATATTGGAAACTCTCCCCCTTATTTCCCCTGAATCGCCTTTAAGGAATAAAAAAAAGAAGCTGGGTAAGGAGCAGTACTGTTTGTTATGCAAGGTCCTGTTGAGCTTCTCTCCTTATACCGATGTTATTTCATTTAGTCTCCAAGACAACTTCCCAGTGAGTGGTGCCATTTGCATATTACTTGTGTGCAACCTGAGGTTAGAGGAGTGAAGTAGTGGGGCAAGGTTACTTCCAGCTCGGAAACAAAGCTGGAACTGGATCCTTTTCCATGTCATTGCAAAGCCCTGTTTCTTCTACCACATGGCCCATTGTCTCTGCCTTTGCCGGGTTGTATAGAAGGGTTTGTCAGTTCATTATGGCTGGCTTCCTGTTCTAATTCGGAAAGGCCTTTCTGTATTTCCTGGCTTGTACTGCAGTGAAATATACATAGACATTCTGGAAATTCAGTGGTTGGTACATACGAAAAAGTGAATAATGTTAGTTTGATGGATTATTTTGAATAGGCCAATAAATTAGAGTATGGTTACAAATGACTCACTGACAGAGAAATGATTGTGTTGATGTTTAAGTTGCAATAGCTTTTTGCCGATCTTCCCAAGAGGAATTTCAGCCTATGTGTATTGTGATTCTGTGTTGACAAAGCAGCCTTTTTGTTAATTTAACTATTTATTTTTTTCTATAAGACATTTTAACATTACACGGAGAAGAATGCCCCAGCTTGAATTCTGTAGGACATGATTTCCTTTAAATGTTATCAAGGTTGTATGAGAAAAAAAAAAGAATGTATAATATGTAAATTTTGGAAATGGGGTGGTAAAAAAAGAAAGTAGGCAGATTGACTTTAACAAAAACTGCAAATTTAGCGGTGGGGGGGGGGGGGAGTTGGAATGGTGAGTTTCCCAGTCACATTTGACCTAGAACTTCCTTTTATTGAGTATCCTATAGACTAATGGGTAGGAG
This sequence comes from Myotis daubentonii, assembly GCF_963259705.1. NCBI lineage: Eukaryota > Metazoa > Chordata > Mammalia > Chiroptera > Vespertilionidae > Myotis > Myotis daubentonii. Next base: position 61,040,604 of record NC_081845.1, read on the forward strand.
GAGTGTGCTGTGAAATGTTGGTGTAGAAACTGCTGTTAGTGAGCAAGAAATGCAAATACCAAGCTGAGAATCAAGATATCACTCAATTTACACGATGGTCTTTATGGTCTGAAATGTAGAGAGCCTGCAATTTTTCAGGTACTTCTGGCCTGACATTTCCTGTCTTTCACTCACCATGCTCAGCCAGCTATCTATCTATCTATCTATCTATCTATCTATCTATCTATCTATCTATCTATCTATTAAAATATGTCTATATTGACTTCAGAGAGAGGAAGAGAGAGGGAGAGAGAGAAACACCAATGATGAGAGAGAATCATTAATTGCTGCCTCTTACATGCACACTACTGGAGGTTGAGCCTGCAACCCAGGCATGTGCCCTGACTGGGAATCAAATCATCACCTCCTGGCTCATGAATCCATGCTCAACCTCTGGGCAACACTGGTCAGGCCATGCTCCACCTTTTTACTGCCTTTATATGGTCAGAGCTGTCTACTATACTTAATGCTGAAGGATTGCAAGGCTTCTGACCATTAATTGTTATATTTGCAAGTTTACCCATGAAACACTGACAGTGTGTGATATAGGTAAAGGAACAAATTTATTTCATGGGATTGTTATATGTCCACCTCATAAATGTCTGAAATGTCACTATGACACAGACTATGTCATCTTAATATATAGCTCTTTTAAAAAATTTCTATTAACTTTTGTATCTCAAAGCACTAAAAATCAGTGATGATTGATTAACAGTAGTAGTAAAATTTTCAGGATGAAGCACTCATTCTCCAAACTGCCAGGTGTGTTGGCCTCCAGTAGCTCACAGTGAGTGTCTGCTCAGCAATTGTCCTCAACAAGAGGGCGCAGCCTGCCTGAGGGAGCAACCCACATCCAATGACTAGCGATGTGGCTGGCATGCAAAGGCCAGGCCCTAACTCAATTCTGGACAACTCTAAAGGGCCAGTGTGACTGCAAACCTCCCCGTGAATTCTGCTGAGGCCTTTATTGCAAGTTCATCATGTTTAACCTCTCCTTCTGCTCAATCTGTCTTCCTGCATTCTTCTCACAGATGTTGGTCCCAACAGCCCTGCACAATAAACTCCCTGTACCACATCTGTATTTCAGGCTGTTTCCTGACGGATCTTACTTAGGTAATGGTATCTTCTACAGGAACCCAGGTCTACAGGGTGTCCACAAGCATGGAAAAGAAGGCTGAGTTTGTATCTACTTGAGTTGATTGAAGCAAATATGGGTTGTCCTAACGTCTAAAAGTAATACCCATCCTAAAGTGCATTAACCAAAATGCTTTTGTAGAGGGAATTTACTCTTTAATGAAAATGAGAAGTTTCTACTTTTCTCACTGTAGGGGAAGCTGGAGAAAATAAAATTATATATGTGGTCATCATGGCCTTTCCTAGGGAACCAGACTTGGTTCATGTTGTCAGTCATTTTCAATCATTACACCCCAAGTACTGGGCCTAAATCAGATGTAGGGAGGACATGAAACCAGCTTTACTCTCCTAATATGACCTGCATTTCTAAATAAAAACATTTGCACATGGGAGAATCACCAAATTTTGACTATTAGGCTAAGTCAAGAGGCTGTAAATCTAGGGAGCCTCCACTAGTTGTGAGAAACACTGTAATTGCCTAGAGAAGGGCTAATCTTGAGGAAATGAGGTAAATTCAGTAACAGGCGTGAATGGTGGAGAGTGAGGGAGGGAATGGGATCATTTGACTTCTGACAGCAAATGCTACATTAAAATAATCATCTCCTTTCTCTCCTCCTCCACTTACATTTATTGAACATAATTTTATGTCAGACTATGGGGATATTTTTTATCTAGTGTTATGAGGTAGGTATTTATCCCTGTTTAAAGATGAACAAACTAATGCTCACAAAAATCAAGTAAACGGCACAAAGCTACCATCTAGCTCCAAAGCCACATTCTTTCCATTGTACATTTATAATGGAAAGTATGTTTTGTGCTCTTTTATAGCAAGAGAATTAACTACTATCTATATTCAAAAAGTTTCAATTATTTAATCCAACAGAATTATAAATTACTCTCAATATACCAGTTAGGGTGAATTTTGCCTAATAAATTGATATTGAGGAGTAGATAATTTCATGCTTGGTGCTATAACTAAGAAGAATAATGGTAAAAGTAAAAAAATTTCAAAGTGAATTCAGATACTAATTAGGCCTTTGTTTTTTAGATAACTAAGCATCTTGGAAAGAAAAATGCAAATGCTCACTGAAGACATTGACTTGTATCATAATTATACCATTAAATATACTGAAAATACCAGTTACCAAGTTGATTATGAAACTAGGTAAATTAAGTTGGTTACCATAGTTGCTGAGTTTATTATTGGTTGTTCTCTTTAAAGTTTAAAAGAAGTTCGAAAAAACTCAGAATTACTGTGAGAACTCTCCTATTTCTCAGGGGTCAGAATATAACTATCTGTGGGAATAGAAGGAAACTCTATTATTATCTCATCTATATATCATTTCTAGGACTACCTCAGGAGAGAAAGAGTGACTTGTATCTTAGGAGAATGGGGAAAGAAGAAATATAAGGTATTTAACTCCTGTTCTCTTGGTATCAGCTATGAAGCCAATCAGGATTTAAGAAAAAGTTTTAAAAGTAACTCAGATTTACACACATCCAGTCTAGGATGAATCCAGAACTGTAAATTAGGTTTCCTTATTTCAGGCTGAAGTATTTCATAGAAGTAGTTATGTTAAATATTTAATGTTAATGCAATTGCTGAGTTATATAGTAAAATTAGCAGAATGGAATATATTTATCATTGAATCACCAATTTTTAAATGTGAGGTATATATTAGACAGGCTTACACCAACTTTACAGTGATGAGAAATATAGACAGATGTAATTATTCAGCAGGATTATTAATATTGTTTATGGTATCCATTTGTAATATGCTGAATTAAGAGGCATATTGAAGGTATAACGGAACTTGAACAAGGATGTATTGAGGTAAATAAGCAAAAAAATGTTTCAGTAAAACATATTCTCCATTTCACATTTTAATATGGCTATACAGAAAAAATAAAATACCAATAAATTCATGTTAGAAATAGATGTTTCTAGAAGTATTAGTCAAAATTTTGTTTATTATATTTTAAAAGCACCAAGAGGCTAGTGAAAGGAAAGCAATAGTAATCCCTCAGTAAAACAAGACATTCATTTAAGATGTAAAAATTACTTTCTGAATTGATCAAGTTCATGTTTATTTTTTAAAATATAAATTAACTTCAATTGAAGCATATTGTTTTATTATGCTATATTTTTTTTACAGTGTAAAATTTTTATATTTAGAATTAGGCAGCTGGACTCAGTGTAGATGATTCCAGTTTTGTTGGCAAATCCAAAGCATCACAGTCAGGAGCCAGTCGAACATACGCCTTCTTCTCGCCGTCAGGCCTGATCGGGGTGTTGACCTCGGCCCCTCAATGTCATAGAGCTTCTTCACAGCCGGTTGGATCTGGTGCTTGTGGGCCTTGACCTCCACAGTGAACACTGGTGTATTATTGTCTTCCATCTTCTTCATGGCTGACTGGTAGTCAGGGGGAATTTGATGATGGCATAGTGGTCACGCTTGTTTCTCCTGGGTGCGCTCTTCCGAGGGTATTTAGGCTGCCTCCGGAGCCTTAGTGTCTTTGGCTGTCAGAAGGTGGGTGACATGCGGATTTTTTTTGTGTGTATGTGGCTGTGGACACCTTTCAACACTTCTTTCTTTGCCTTCAAAGCCTTGGCTTTGGCTTTGGCTTTGGCTTTGGGAGGGGCAGGGGCTTCCTTCTTAGCTTTTGGTGCCATCTTCGTAAAAAGATATGCTAATTTCTTGATCATTAATGTGTGCACAGGTGAGTCAACACTAATTTGTTATTTTGCACATTAATGTTGCAATGGCACTATTAGATATTTACATTCAAACATATAATAGGTATTTTTCCTCTGGGAAAATTTTATTTTTCTTGTTTACTAAATGACATTCTCTGAAACAATCTTATTTCAGTCACTGTTTGGGCAGTTATACTTTGTGAATGCAGTTTTTTGCCAATAGGACTAATTATTTGTTGATTAATGGTTCTAAAATTTTAATGCTTTTTTTTTAGTGTCTCTCAATCAGTTTAAAACTACTAAAGTCATAATTACTTAATAGGTTACTCTCAGATATAAGCATTAACTGCAAGGGCAAGACAGAAAATTCTGTTGCATGAAAACTTAATGAAAAACTAAACTGAACTGTAAATACAATGAATTTTGGTATATTTTCATTTCCTTATTCTTTAACAGTAAAAATAATGTATGTCACATTTAAATACTAAATGTTTTTAATATTATACTACATTTAAATTTTTTATTAACTTTATTTTGTTACTAATCCATTTGGATTAGTAATTTATCAGTACTGGCATCTTATTTTATTAAAAAAAAAAAGACAGTGACCCTAGAGCAGTGGTTCTCAACCTTCCTAATGCTGCGACCCTTTAATACAGTTCCTCATGTTGTGGTGACCCCAACCATAAAATTATTTTCGTTGCTACTTCACAACTGTAATTTTGCTACTGTTATGAATCGTAATGTAAATATCTGATATGCAGGATGTATTTTCATTGTTACACATTGAACATAATTAAAGCATAGTGATGAATCACAAAAACAATATGTAATTATATACGTGTTTTCCGATGGTCTTAGGCGACCCCTGTGAAAGGGTCGTTCCACCCCCAAAGGGGTCGCGACCCACAGGTTGAGAACTGCTGCCCTAGAGCATAGTATTGGGAGTCACACATGTAAATACTTAAACAAGACACAATTTTTTCTCAAGCCGCTTTATTTATTTATTTTGCCATTTTATTTTTTAAAAAATCGTTATTGTTGAAAGTTTTACATAGATCCCTCCCGCCCTGCATTAACCTCTTCCAGCTTGCTCTATCCCCTCCCCTCCCAGACCTTCGCCACCCCATTGTCTGTGTCCATGGTTATGCATATATGCATTCAAGTTCATTGGTTGATCTCTTCCTACCCCTGCCTTCCCTCCCTCTGAGTTTCAGACTCAAGCCACTTTATTTCCAAGAGATAATATGTAGGTCATTTTTTTTAAGGAAGTAGCTAATAAAAATCTACATCCACAGTGTACTGCAAAAGCAGGCCATGAGTACTGACTGCAGAAGTGGATGTGGTGGCAGGCATGGACTCTCCTTTCTCGACACCTTCCTCCAAGTGAAGCACAGAGCCCTGGGAGAAATGGGCTCTTACAGAGTGAAGCGTGTGAAGACTCCGGCCTGCAGAGAATTCTGACTTCTCCAAACAAATTTTCTCTGAAATGTCACATTGTTTCCAGAAAAACTGTGAGATTGTGAGATGGTTAGGGCAGCTTCTTTTACACCTATTTTACATATTTCTCTTCCATCTCTAATAATCTTGCCATGGTTACAGATATCACCTTGGCTTAGAGACGGCATTCCTTAGCATACTGACTATGGGAATGCGTTCCTTTCCAGGCCCTGCCTCTGATCTCTCTTCACTGCCAACTGCTATCAGAACACTCAGTGTGGCATTTGTTTTCTTCAAAACATTTGCTAATCTCACTGCCATCTGTATTTTTTTTAGAGTTCTTTAGGTGTTTGATATGCATTTGATTTGCTAAGTGGTTTAAAATATTCAAAATTTACCAAATCTACTCAGTTGTCTATGCAAATGAGGCCAAGAAGAAAAACATAGACAAATAGCAGGGTATTTACTAGTATACCATTTGCAACAGCATGGGTGGACCTGGAGAGCATTATGCTAAGTGAAATAAGCCAGTCAGAGAAATATAAATTTCACATGATCTTATTCATTTGTGGACTATAATGAACAGCATAAAATGATGAACAAAAATAGATCCAGAGACATAGAAGCATCAAATAGACCATCCAACCTCAGAGGGAAGGAAGGGGAAGGGGTTGGGGATAAGAGATCAATCAAAGGACTTGTATGCATGCATATAAGCATAACCCATGGACGCAGATATTAGCGGGGGTGAGGGCATGTTCCAGAGTATGGGAACGGCTGGGCTGGAGAGCAGTCAATGGGGGAAAAAGGAGACATATGTAATACTTTAAACAATAAAGAATTTAAATTAAAAAATAAACAAATTATAATGCAATATTTTAAGAAAAAAGCCCAAATCATTACAAGAATATTTTATATTTACTGAAAGACTTGTCAGTACACTTCTATTTAGGGAAACTTAGCAATAAAATGATCAATAATGAAAAGGTTGTAGCCTTCAAGAATGTTGACCAATAGGTTTTGACCTGCTAATAAAATTGGCATAACATTTTAATGAATTAAAATTAGAATAATGAGATATAGAATTAACCTAAATAGAACAGATTAAATGGGGGGTAGAGTTAGATTTCTGGTAAATGATATCTGATGACAAAGTAATTACAAATAATTATGTAGCAAATTATATTTTTTATCTCTGCTGGTGGGAAAACTCTATTTGCTGATTAACTTTAAACTTTGTTAAATAAACTTTCAGTAAAATTAATCAGCCTGTTTATAAAAACAGTTTTCAAAAAATGTAGGTCAATATGATATGATGTACTAGAAGAATGAGGTTGAATTTATTAAATATGCTAATTCTACTTTCAAAGTTTCAACCTCTACCAAGTTACTCTGGTACTGACATGATTTTGTAATTTGAATGCATAAGGATATTGATCTATCAATACTAAAGCCCAGAATTTTACATTTCCAAGGCTTGAGGACCTCTCTCTCTCTCTCTCTCTCTCTCTCTCTCTCTCTCTCTCTCTCTCTCTCTTACACACACACATACATACACACTCATCTTGTACATTACATAAATTTTTACAAAATTTTAAATCAGGGAAGACTGAACCTGACCATGTCTACTGCTAGGATCAGTGGCTTCAGTGATACGCATATTCACCAGGATCCTTGCTCATATTCCTCCTTATTTCTCAAACTGTAGGCACCCTTCATACACTTGATCAATCCAATTATTTATATTCTTTGATTCTGTTCCCAGGTTGAACAACTCTCCATGCTAAGCCAATAAGTTTCACGAGTACATTATGCTTTCTAGCTCCAAGGGACACCCCTTCCGCACATTCAGGCTTCTTTATGGTTTCTTTACCTGTATCTAATCATGTTCTCTGCAGCAGACTCTAGTACCCTTTCTAAACCTTTGTTCCTCTTCTCAGCGGCATACTTCACCCTCCCAGTGCTGCCAAGAAGATAATGTGGTCATCGAACAGGACCAGTGCCGCTGTAATTATATATGACATCACCCATTCTGGCCTCCTTCTCTCCTGTTGAAAGAAGAGGATTGTCTGGTCCCAATTTGATCACTCAACCCTTACCCAGTGTGGTAGACAGAATAATGATTCCTCTACAAAGTCAACATCTTAATCTCCAGCACTTGTGAATGTTGTGTCTTACATGACAAAAGAGACTTTGCAGATGCGATTAAATTAAGGATGTTGAGATAAATTGTCCAGGATTATCTAGGTTGACCCAATTTACTCACAAGATGTTTATAAGAAAGGGGTCAGAGTCAGAGCAAATATGAAGATATGGCAATGAAAGCAGAAAGTGAGGAGAAAGGGAGCGAGGGAGAGATTGATTTGAATATGAGATGAGCCAGCTTTAAAGATGGATGATGAGGCCACAAACCAAGAACTGCTGGTAGCCTCTAGAATCTTGAAAAGGCAAGCAAAGGGTTTCTCCCCTATAACCTTTAGAAACCCTACTGACATCTTGATTTTTATCCCTATAAAATGTATTTTAGACTTCTGACCTCCAGAGCTGTAAGACAATAAATTTTTGTAGTTATACGCTAACAAGCTATAGCATCAGTAAGAAACGAATATACCAATATCTCAGTTCCCATCACTTTTACAGAAATTTTATCCCATTGTCTTTTCTATTTCTTTCCCATTAATTTTAAGTATTCTTTTAGCTCCTTCTTTGCATGTGGCAAAAAAGAAGCCTACCATTAATCTTCACTAAAACTATGGCCTTACCTCTCTCCTTCAGCATCATTCTTATTAAAAAAAATAGTTATGTCTTCCATGCCTGCACCTAAAACTTGGGAAATCTAGTCTCTGATTCTTGTCCAGCTCTGACTGGCTTTCTAACCTCTATGGCAGTTTCTTTTTATTTGAAAAATTTAACTGAACTCTTCTTCTCTCACCTGAGGCATTTTCAGCTTTCACACTGGCCTGTTCTCTCATGGCTTCTATTTTGATAATGTTTTGATAATTCTTTCTGGGGTTCTTCAGAGGCCTCCCTTAATACCTCCCCCCCCACCCCCGCCACCCATGACCACTACTTATAGGTTAGTAAATGAGTCAAGGATACTATTTTATCTTTTTCATTATTACTTTCCATATAAACTTTGGGTGATTTAATCTACTTTCATGGTTTTAATTACCAGTTACAAGTAGACAACTTCCAGTCAGCCAATTCTAACCTTACTCTTAAATTCCAGGTATATTTATTTACTAGTTATATTTGCCTATATGTTATCAAGGCTCCACAAATATTATTTAAACCTAGAGAGGTCCTTCTAATTTTCAGTGTCTCACAGAAGAAACAGGAAATCACCCTTTCATCCTACTGACTCCTCTTTTCACTGTGCTCAGTTGAGTCTATGTCACTAGTATCAACCAAATTAATCTTTGCATGCCACAATACCTCCACATTTGAAAGGTCATCCCATCTTTCCTCTAGAAGATTTTAAAACCTCTTAACTTTCCTCACCTCCAGGTCCATTCTCTCTGCAATCAGAATGATGTTCCTAAAGTTAAATCTGATTATGTCTCTGCCTTAGTTAAAGATTTCTTACATAGTCACGCTGCCTCAGATATAGTATACGTTCTTAACATTGCTTCTAAGATCTGTTCTGTTTCTCTGGCTAACTTTGCAACCTTCCTCCTCTCCTCATCAGACCACTTATGCTCCAAACACAGAGAGCAGCTCCTTATTCACTAGATCTGCCTGATCCTTTCTTGGCTGTGAATGCACACATTTTTCTTAAAATCCGTTTTTTTGTCTTGTTCTCCTGGAAGAAAAATCTGCCAGTTTATTAAGCTCATACATCCCCTTTTCTTTGAATCTTTTCTCAAGTAGCCAGAATCAGTTACTAAATATATGTTTCCAGATCATTCTTTTCCTGCTTACATCATAGCACTTATTGCATTGCAATTATTAGTGTTGTATTCTGTCTGCCTGGTCTTTGAATTCTTTAAGGGAAAACTATGCCTCTTCATGTTATTTTTTTAAAAAAATGTTTTTATTGATTTCAGAGAGAGGAAGGGAGAAGGAGAGAGAGATAGAAACATCAGTGATGAGAGAGAATCATCCTGCATGGCCCCTACTGGGAATCTAACCATGACCCCCTGTTTCATGGGTCATTGTTCAACCACTGAGCCACAATGGCCAGGCATCTTCATGTTTTTATACCTAGTACCTAGCACCATAGTTGATACATGGGAAACATTAAGCATTGTAGCATGGATCAATGAACATCATAAGTAGGCTTGAACAACAGATCATGTAATGATTTTCTAAAAACAACACCCAAGGGCTCTTTGAGTCAAAGTAGGGGAAGCTATAAAAGAATTGATTATGGAAGGAAACATAAGATGAACAGGATGCCATATGTTTCCAAGAGATTATAATCTACTAGAGGCCCGATGCATGAATTCATGCACAGGTGGGGTCCCTCAGCCTGGCTAGCATTGGGGCCGTCTCACCCAGTCCCAATAGGGGCCAATTGGGGCATGCCGGCCAGGGGGAGAGACCACAGGAAGTTGGCCAGCTGCGGGGGGAGAGCACTGACCACCAGGGGGCAGCTCCTGCATTAGATGTCTGCCCCCTGGTGGTAGTGCATGTCATAGTGACTGGTCGATTGGTTGACTGGTTGTATGGTCTACTGGTCATAACGGTCGCTTAGGCTTTTATATATATACTAGAGGCCCAGTGCACAAAAATTTGTTCACTTGGGGGGGGCGGTCCCTCAGCCCGGCCTGTGCCCTCTCGCAGTCTGAGACACCTCGGGAGATAACGACCTGCTGGCTTAGGCCTGCTCCCGGGTGGCAGAGGGCAGGCCTAATCCCTAGGTGCAGCCCCTGGTCGGGCTCAGACTGGGGGGTTGGGGCACCGCCCCCTGTCATGCACAGAGCAGGGCAGATTGGGAGGTTGCGATGCCACCCTCAGTCACGCTCAGGGTAGGGCCGATTGGGGGGTTGGGGCACTGCCCTCTGTCACACTCAAGGCAGGGTCGATGGGGAGGTTGCGGCGCCACCCCCTGTCACGCACAGAACAGGGCCAATCGGGGTTGGGGCGCTGCCCCCTGTCACGCACAGAGCAGGGCCCATCAGGGGGTTGGGGAGCTCCCCCCTGTCACGCACAGAGCAGGGTCGATCAGGGGGTTGGGGAGCTCCTTCCTGTCATGCACAGATCAGGGCCCATCAGGGGGTTGGGGAGCTCCCCCCTGTCATGCACAGAGTAGGGCCCATCAGGGGGTTGGGGAGCTCCCCCCCGTCACACACAGAGCAGGGCCCGTGGGGTGGGGGGGTTGAGGGGCCGCACCCTGTCACACGCAGAGCTGCAGGGCGATCAGGGGGTTGGGGCGCCTACCCCTGTCAGGAACAGAGCAGGGCCGATAGGGAGGTTGTGGTACCGCCCCCTGTCACACACAGAGCCGCAGGGCGATCAGGGGGTTTGGGCGCTGCCCCCTGTCACGCTGATCCCGGTGCCTGGAGGCCTCACGGCTCCGCTGATCCTGGTGCTGGGAGGCATATTACCCTTTTACTATATAGGATAGAGGCCTGGTGCATGGGTGGGGCCGGCTGGTTTGCCCTGAAGGGTGTCCTGGATCAGGGTGGGGGTCCCCACTGGGGTGCCTGGCCAGCCTGGGTGAGAGGATGATGGCTGTTTTCAGCTGGTCACACACCCTTCAGGGTGGGGGTCCCCACTGGGGTGCCTGGCCAGTATGGGTGAGGGGCTGAGGGCTGTTTTCAAGCTGGGACTGAAGCTCCCAACTGCTCCTTTTTTTCTTTTTCTTTTTATTCTGGGCCAGCTTTAGCTCTGGCTCCAGCTCTGAGGCCTCTGCTGCTGAAAGAAGGTATCTGGTTTGTTTAGGTTCTATAATCGAAACAATGTATAACTCCAGCTCTGAGATCCCAGCTCACTGAAAGCTGGTTTCTGGGGTTCTGTTTAGCTTCTATATTTGTTACAATGTTTCTTAAACTGCAGGCTCAGAGGCTGGCAAGGCAGGCGGGGAACGTTGGAGTCCTCTGTCACTGAAGCCAGCAAGATTCATGTTAGTTTCAAGCTGCCTGGCTGCCGGCCGCCATCTTGGCTGGCAGTTAATTTGCATATCTCACTGATTAGCCAATGGGAAGGGTAGCGGTCGTACGCCAATTACCATGTTTCTCTTTTATTTGATAGGATATAAATATGGAAAAGCAGTCATGTGCACAGTTTGGTAGAACAAGGGACTACACAGCTATGAAAGATGTGTATCCTCAATATTAACATCATACAAAGAGAGTGATGAGTTCTTTATGGGGTTATATAAGGCTTCCTAGAGGAAGTAATTAAATCAAACAAAAATGTGACATTTTTAATGGAAAAAGGCAAATATTAATACTAGGAATTGTAAAATATAAAATGGATAATCCATTAAGTGAAGTGTTGGTTTTGGGTTCCTCTTGTAAGCCAGTTGAACATGTGTCATACTCATGTGCATTTATATACAGGGTGTTCTAGAAAAATGTATACACACTTGAACAGCTGATAGCATAATTTTGAAAATGAAATATATTTTAATATACATTGCCTTTATTATGATTCAAAATAGTGTGTGTGTACATTTTTTGGGATACCCTATATATTCAAAAGCTGTATTCTGTTTGAAAATTTTTTTATTACAAATTTGTATGTCTCACAGGATTTTATTAAGCAGCCTTACTGAACTTTGGCCAGAGGAGAAGTTGAAATATTTCATTACAAACTCTGATCCAGTTATTGTGGGAAGAGATCAAAGCATGGAGTCAGGTGAAATGGTAGAACTCCCATTTGGCCTGGCATCCTTTCATAGAAAGTTTAGGCTTTGTTCTTACTCCCACTTTCTCTAGGAATGTGATCAAAGATATTTAGATCTTGCAGGCCACACAATTTGAAACTGGCAGTCACCTCAGAGAACAGATTCTGAAAAGTCTATGGGGACATTATCAGAATACCATCAGTCAATTATTACTACAAATTAAACAAATATCTCTGATAACAATCATTAAAATTCATATAGATAATTCAATAACTTTACTTTGTAGTTATTTAGTCCCATTGAGGGACACTTAATTTATATGCTAAAATATTATTTTAATAGTTATTTGATATAATTTTGATACACAGTGAGGCTAAGATGTTCACATGCGTTTGATGTTAAATTCCCCCCTCCCCCCAGGGGGATACATCTGCTTAAAGAAACAAGTAATCATTATACATAATAAAAGTTAGATGGCTTTGAACTTCACTGCATCTGGATAGGAGACATCCCAAAACTTATTAGTCTTCTTTGTTAGGTATGTCTTACCTGTTCTTAGGTTTTAGAACATTTATACTAATTTTATTATCAGCTGTCAGAGTGTCTTTGAAACTGTGTAAGATTTTTATTGAAATTGCAATTAATCTATAGATTAAAGAAAGTTGAGGAAAAGAGAACATATCTCTACTTTCCCCCTATTTTGTCCTCAACAAGGTTTTATACTTGTCTACAGAAAGGGCTTATAAAATGTTTGTTAAATTTATCCCTTGGTATCTATTTTTATAGTTGTTATTGTTATTACTCTAAGTGGTGTCTTAACCTACTTCACTTCCACCCTAGAAAAGTCTTTCCAAGAATTTTCTCAGCATCATTACTTTTAATGCAAAAATGATTGGAACTAAGTATTTATTTGCCATAGAAAGTATAAATAAATTGTGCTCTATCTACCCAGTGGAATATTGAGCATAAATAAAATTAAGTAAAAAAAGTATATACAGCAATACAAGTGAGTCTTAAAAACACAATGCTGTTGGAAAAAAATTTCAGAGGGATACATGCAATATATAATTTATAAGAAAATTGACTTTATTATTATACTTCATTAGTTACATATATCTAACATATTTTATATTTGCATATTTTATATGCATAAAGCATTAGATGCTTTTGTAAATTTTGAGAGGAATAGCTCAATAACTTTTAAAATGGTTAAGAATCCACAAATAAGTAGAGATCACTAAGAATTATTGTAAATCCTTTTACTACCAACTTGTAATCCTCTTATGCAAGGGGTACGAGCAACAAATCCTTGGAAAGGCTTTTATGAGCTTTGTGTGCAATCTTAGACATAACAAGAAATATGTTTTCTTAGTAAATTGAATTGATTCTGTGATTTAAAATATAATACACTTTTAAATAAAATATAACAGTATATTATTAGAATATTGGTATTATAATATTACTTTCTTCAGTTCTTTATACATGTTTTCAATGAGGCCTACTCTATCTTATGTATTACTACAAACTGCTCTCTCACTATCCCCTAACCCTGATCTTCTTTTCTTTATTCTTATTTATAGCATTTAACATATTTGACTATATCAGGCACTTTACTTATGATATTTATTATTTAATATCTATTTCCTTTCATCAGAAGGCAGCATGGGGGTTAGCTCTCAGCGTGGCCTCTATGCTCTACTTCTCCCGGTATTTGTGTCTTAGTCAGTACTCACCCACTTTGAATCATGGATGCCTGAATGCCAAACAGCATAGTGTAGAAGTGGTTTTGTGTGACTCCTAAGAATCTCTCCAGGATAATTTAGCCTGTATTTCCATAAATATTTCAGCTTCTACCTCGCCTCCTGTCCTCTCTTGGATCATTTACTCTGTGGAAAGCCATCTGTCATATCATGAAAACACTCAAGCAGCCTTGTGGAAAAGGACGCATGGGGATGAACTGAGACTTCCTGCCAGCACCAAAAACTACTTGCCAGCCATGTGAGTGATCCTTGTAAGTAGATGTACCAACCCTTACCATGCCTTCAAATGCATCCCTAGCCCCCATTTTCACCACAACCTCACATGAGACACTTAACCAGATCACTCAGTTAAGGAACCCGTGAATATTTGACCCAAAGAAACTATTAGAGATATGAAATGCTTATTTTTTAAGCCAGGACATTATGATTTTAAAATACAGACATAAATGTGATTATAAAATCCTTTGTTAAAACCTCAGAAAGATATAAGGTGGTAACTCAGCTAAATAGCAGAGCTTTGCTCTCATAGCCTCAGATGCTTATGTGTATGTCTTTTATCTAATGAAATGAATCCAAATATGAATCATAAGGGACCAAAAACATTTTAAGAGAATTATACAGGCAGAAACACTGTCAGCTTGATAGGAAAGGGACAGAGACAATACAGAATAAAAATTTTGGATCCCCAAGCATTTTATCTACAGGAAGCAAACTGATAAAATTACTCAGCTGCAACCACAGGCTGCATTTTCTGACAGCACACACACACAAAGCAACAAAAAACTGGAAGGGCAGAATTAAGGACCCACAGTACAGAAAGCAAAGAAATATGGAGAATCATGGCAGGCCCTTAGTCCTAAGGAAGGAACTGCTAACATGTGCCTGGTGGGAATTCAGTCACTGTCGACCAGTTACTCCTATATGCTTCCTATTGTCATTTTTTTTTTCTTCAGTGGGGAATGTATAAAGGTTATCCTTTGTCTATCCTAAACATTGTATGTTGGGAGTGTGGTGCACAAATAATTTGTCTGTTTAATCACAGGTCTTCATACTGAGAACTCAGAACTGGATCCAAGGAGACTCATTTGCACATGGACTTTATTTAGATAGTAAGATTTGGGACTTTGATGCTGTAATGCAATGAGATTTTTGAGAGCATTGGGAGGAAGTGACTATTTTGCATATGGGAGGAATGTGAATCATTGTAGTCCAGTGGGGCAAACTAAAATAGCTGGCCTCCAAATTTATCCCCAATATTCCTCATGTTCTGGTTGTCATGCCTTGTGGATTTTCTACCCACAATGAATATAGCTGGCCTGTGTAACCAATGGCTTGTGACTTCTAATGTAAGCAAGTAATTTTGTTTGGTTTGCCAATTCTCTCTCTCTCTCTCTCTCTCTCTCTCTCTCTCTCTCTCTCTCTCTCTCTCTCTCGTAGATGTACCACAGTTTTTAAATCCACTCATCTGCTGATGGGCACTTAGGCTATTTCCAAATCTTATTGTAAATTGTGCTGCTATGAACATAGGTGTGCATATATCCTTTCTGATTGGTGTTTCTAGTTTCTTGGGATATATTCCTAGAAGTGGGATCACTGGGTCAAATGGGAGTTCCATTTTTAGTTTTTTGAGCAAATGGTTTGCCAATTTTAATCTCAGGTGTTTGGAAGTGTTCCTGATAACTGGGCATTCAATAGATATTGAAAATAAAGAATAAATCATTTTGATTTATATATTTGATTCATTATAAATTATTTTGAAATATTTTGATTTTGTTGTTCAGTTTATGCTCTCTGTGAATTTTAGCCATTACCTTTGACTTTGATGGTGGTAAGGGAGCTATAACGTACTTTTACATTCAGTGAGGAGATAACAGTCTATCTTGGGGCGGTAACAATCTATGTCCATATCACCAGCACAACTTACTTTCTAATATATGATCATCTTGTCTGTTTTCAGCTACCACTGTGTGTATCTAATTCCTATCACTTACTGCAACACTGAAGGCTTCTTTGTTGAATTACCTTACTTCACTATGTGGTGCTGAGATACAGACTTTTTAATATATGGGTGCATTGTAGTACAGCTACTACTTCTGTCAGCTAACTGTTGAGCATTTGTCATGTGCCATATATTATCACATTTAATCCTTGCAGTCCTGTGAGCCAGTACTATTAACTCCATACTAAGAAGTGGAAGAACATGAGGAGAATGGGACATAAAGAAATCTAAGAGGTTGTACTAGCTATTGTCAGAGACAGACTCTGAACTAAGGCAATTAGACTCCAGAAACTATGTTCAGTGAATCTCAATTCACTGTGCTACCGTTCCTTGGATTTCAAATCTGACACCCTGATTTTAGATGGATGGCCTTTAAATGCAGTGAAACCAGGAAGGATTTCTAAGGCACACATGCTGACTTATGTTCTCAAGATGTAATTGGCTGTCACATTCTTTGGTAGTCAGAGAGGAAAATTTGACTTTTAAATAGAACACCTGCTAATATTTTACCAAAAAAGTGTATTTGTTTCTATTACATATAGTTAATGACAAAAAGTAACCATGAGTAAATTTCTCATTTTACACACACACACACACACACACACACACACACACACACACACACACACTAGAGGCCCAGTGCATGAAATTCATACAAGGGGGTGGGTGTGTGTGTGTCCCTCAGCCCAGCCTGCACCCTCTCCAATCTGGGACTCTTCGAGGGATGTCCAACTGCCCATTTAGGCCTGATCCCTAAACGGGCAGTCAGACATCCCTCTCACAATCTAGGACTGCTGGCTCCCAACTGCTTGCCTGCCTACCTGATTGCCCCTAACCACGCCCCTGCAAGCCTGATCGACGCCTAACTGCCCCCTGCCAGCCCAATTGCCCCAACTGCCCTCCCCTGCTGGCCTGGTCACTCCTAACTGCCCTCCACTGCTGGCCTGGTCCCCCCCAACTGCCCTCCCCTGCAGACATGGTCCCCCCTAACTGCTCTCCCCTGCAGGCCTGGTCCCCCCTAACTGCCCTCCCCTGCCAGCCATCTTTGACCACATGGGGGCTTCCATCTTGTGTGTTGGAGTGATGGTTAATTTGCATATTACCTCTTTATTATTTAGGATATATCAGAAGAGTTTAGCTTCTATGTATACACCAATTTGTTGGGTAGTTATTTTAATAATGTTGCCATGATTAGACTCAAGTGTCAAACCAAGCCTTTGCTACAATACTCTGGGGCACAGGAATAGAATTTATAAAATCCTTTACCAGCAAAAGCTTTTTACTAATCCCAGCCAACAAAAATGTGATTTAATATGCAAAACAACAAAACAAATGTTTTTTTTTAAAGTATATTTTATTGATTTTTTACAGAGAGGAAGGGAGAGGGATAGAGAGTTAGAAACATCGATGAGAGAGAAACATCGATTAGCAGCCTCCTGCACACCTCCCACTGGGGATGTGCCCGCAACCCAGGTACATGCCCTTGACCGGAATCGAACCTGGGATCTTTCAGTCCGCAGGCCGACGCTCTATCCACTGAGCCAAACCGGTTTGGCAACAAAACAAATCTTGATTTTCAGATGGCTAGTTGTTGAATATTATGAGCACCTTGGTCAGTTTCGCTTGTTGCTCTGAATTTGGGAGGCAGTGTGATTTTTATTTTTTTTTTAGAAAAAAATGATTGAGGCAGAATCATCATTTTCATCCACTAACTTTCTATGAAAGCGTAGGTATATTTATTAAGTTAAGGTTTAATAACTGCTGAAGCAGAAACAAATAAAATTTCAGTGACTTACACAAAAGAGGTTTAATCCCTCTCACGTTTCTTTTCCCACATAGGCCTACGGGGTTGTGGGGAGTTGTGCATGACAGAATCACTTAGTGACTGAGGTTGATGGAGTCTACCATCTTGGGAGTCTGCCATTTGAACCACATGGTTCTGAAGCTATCAGAGAAGTGGAGAGGGGTTCAGGAGTCATACTAGTGTTTACCTGCTTGACCTGATTAGAAACACATGACCCTCGTTAAATGCACAGGAAATATAGAGACACACATGTATATTTTCTACTGATTATCTGAATTCACTAATCCTGTCTTCTGCTGGTTATGTCTAATCTTTTTGATAAACTCATCAAGTGAGGTTTGAATTTTAGATCTGTGTTATCTTTCTTTTGCCATTTCAATTTGATGGGTTTTTTAAAATAAATTTTTACTTGCGACTTAAATTTTCCATATTTTAATTTATTTTGTCCATTTTGCTTAAATTCTTGAGCATATCAATCATAATTTAAAAATCTTAAGAGGAAGTGCCGCTATTTGGATCAGCAGTGAGTGCGCATCCTTGTTCATTTTCTCTCCTCTTCTTTTGTCTTTCTAAGTAATTTTAAATTTATAGCTAGACAGTAAACAAAAGATACTTCTCTGTCTCTGTTGTGTAGACAGATTGGTAGCTGATCATCTCACTGTATGCAGTCACAGCTGCATTGCAACACTGAAAAAATGTCGTCTAATATATGCTCACACCTGATTTGACAGGGTTTTCCAATAGGAATCTGTTGCATTCTATGTGGAGTAGAAGCGAAACTTTAACTTTTGCTTCAGGAATTATTTGCTCTTCAGATGATTTTTCTTTCAGGTTTTAGCCTGCTGGCCCAGGATGCCCCAGTTTTGGCCATGCTCACCATGTACTTGAGGCTCCCTAATGCTCTGCTTACACCACAGCACCCATCCACGAGTTTTCACTGAATTTTCTACCACCTGTCAGTGCAAAGAATCATTAAAAGATTCCAAATAAAAGTAGCTGAAGAAGATAGCTCACTGTTTCAATATTATTTTGTCTCTAGAGTCTTAGCCCTTCTATTTTTCTCGCCTCAGAAATTTCTTGCTACTGTCAGGCCAATGAATGATATATTTTATTTTGCTTTTCAAGTTGTTCTTGGTAGGAACACAAGTCTGCCGCTCAGCTATTCCATCACTTCCCAAAATAGAATTTTTAGGGAAATGTATGGAATATTTTATATGAATTCACTATTTCTGACAGTCCAGTAAATTTCCCTTTTCTCACACATAAGAAACAGTTCCTCTTCAAGTGAGACAATCCAGTGTTCCAAGTTACTGAACCAAATTCAAATCAGTAATCTCCAAGAGACTACAGTTGTGTTATGAATCATCTTGAGCTGGAGATGTATGAAGTAAAAGACAAGTTACCTACTCATTGTCTGCATCAGTGTGCAAAAACGGAACAGGAGGAGGATAAGTGTAATAAATGATCCTGCAGGGGAAAGGAAGACCAGGGGACACACCGCAGTCACCATCTGTAAGCAATTCTGAAATTCCATTGGACAAACATTTTACGACCTTCTGCACTGAGGTGTCAGAGTCCTTGATTAACTTTCTTATTCTCTGGAACACTTCTGGTATCTACTGTTCTACCAATCATTGGCTTTGCCTTTTGGATGCTCCATCTTTTCTACTATTCTTGACTCATTTGAAATAGGAATTGGAAACTATGGCCAATGAAAAGCTTTCTGAATTAAAATTTTTACATAATTTTTGAGTGCCCACAGTATTTTCTTAGTTGTTTGTTTAAGTCTGGGACAATCCAAGGTGTTTTATATTCCAAGCTTGTGATGAGCAAGCCTTTGGAAATGTGGCAAGCTCTGCTTTATTTGCTTCTAGTCAGTTTCATGAATCATGATTCTAGAGGCTGCTTTACTATTTTGTGTTCTTGTTCTATCTATCTCTCTCCACATATTGGAAGCTATCTTGAGGTCCTCTGGAACATATGTATCAGGCAGACCTATAATTTATCTTTTCCAAATTTCATTTTATCCAGTAGAAAATGTATACTGGCCTTTGTCTCTCAAAACCAGCTTTAATCCATTCTCTGTCAGGATCTGAAAGCTATATGTTTTTCCAATCATGGAAGGCCCAAATTTCTGCTTGAAAACTGGCTAATTATTCCTATGCCAATATCTTTCTTGTAATATAATGTCAAACACAGCCAATAGCAAATACTATACATTCTTTTCCTGGAACTGCTGTTGGTTCACAAATTGGCCCCCATATACAAAGTGCAAGGAGAGATTGAGGAATAAGGTGGACCACTCCAGATGGGAGGGTAGAGGGTTTAATAAGTAAGGGACATTCCTTTATGAGGCTTGTCATGGGTGGGTGCCATACACGCAGACTTCTGCACTTGCCTGCCAGAATCTTAAAGTTTATAGAGGCCTTAAAACATTCAGTCACATGGTCTGTCCAGATGCTCTCAGCACCACATTCTTCTCTCCAGGTTGCAGCCTTGAATGCGGCTCCCGCTGTGGGGATGGTGGGCAGAACCTATGTTCCAAGTACAAGAGAGTATGTTAAGAGCCCCCAGTTGGTCATGTCCAGTTCACAGGTCAACCAGCAGTGATAGCCTCCCGATGACCTCCTCTAACAACTACAAGTGCAGAGTCCATCATCTTTCTCTCACTTGACCAGAGTTAACAAATATATAGCCTTTGCATAATTGTGTCTCCATCTTTCCAGCTCCTGACAGCATGTTACACCAGAAGCAGTTTTCATGCTATGTGTGTTAGGCAACGTTAACTGCCGCAGCAGACAAATCCCAGAGCCTCAGTGGTTCAACAGAACAGCATTTATATTTTTACATTTATTTTCCAATGCAAGTTGGCAGGAGAAGTCACTCTACAAGTCGGGTTGCATGAGGAGGCACAGTTTGGTAGGTTGCTACAGGAGGAGAGAGAAATGGAGCAGGTACACTGATCTTCAGAGATCAGCTGAGAAGTAATGTACCACTTTCACTCATGGTCCATTGACTAGCACTAGTCACTAGGCTGCAAGCTATGTGCAAAGGAGTCTGGGAAAAATTGAGAAGCACATCCTATCTAATAATAGACAAAGATTCAAATTTACTGTACCTTCGCTATGCCCACCATTGGCTAATCAGAGCGAAATGCAAATTAACTGCCAACAAAGATGGCAGTTAATTTGCATACATAGGCGCAAAGCGGCGGAGCGAAGACTGAAGGCGGCTCTGGCCGGAGCAGCAAGGGCTTGAAGGTGGCTCCAGCTGGAGCAGCGAAGACTGAAGGCGGATCCGGCCGGAGCAAAGGCCTGGGTCCTGGGTGCTGGAGGAAAACCGGTGCCAGCAGCCAGGGGAAGGGAAGGCCTATTGCATGAATCTTTTCGTGCAACAGGCCTCTAGTCTATATTATAAAAACTCAGTGGCCCTAATGCCATAAGGACCAAAGACCAGCGCGGTTGGGAGGGGCTGTGCCCACAGGTGGGCAGGGCCATGCAATTTCACACACTGGGCTTCTAGTAAAATAATAAGCATGTAGATGAGATAAACCTTTAGGTCTTCCTAGTTCCAATTTTTAAAAAATCTGTGTTTAACAATAAGTTTCCCTATAGAAATATCTTCAGAATATCTCAGAATGTACTGTGATTGTTTTGAAATGTTAGCCTTGGTTATTACGTGGTCTCTTTATGTTATTCAACATGGAAAACCACTAATAGGCAGTCAGACAAGACATCCAGGGCAGCCTCAAGTTCTGTCGGTCCTCAGGGTTAGTGTTTCTTCCAGCTGCATGGTAATACTGGCTGCATACAAATTGATGCCAGCTTGTGAGAGAAATTCTTGAGTTGCTTTTGCCTGATCATATCAGAAGTTTTTAAATATGAGTGAAATAACTCCCAAGACATCCCAAGGACAACCTGTCATTAGAAATGCGCAAGGTACGGCCTAGCTGGTGTGGATCAATGGCTGAGCGTCGAACCATGAACCAGGAGGTCAAGGTTCGGTTCCTGGTCAGGGCACATGCCCGGGTTGTGGGTTCAATCCCCGGTGGGGGGCGTTCAGGAGGCAGCCAATGGATGATTCTCTTTCATCACTGATGTTCCTATTCCTCTCTCTCTCACACCCTAATTCCATATCTTGAAAGACATGGAATGCAAGGCATCCCAAGGGTGTTTTATTAAAATACAAGCAAAAGCCATACGTAGTGGCTACTCTGCACCAGAATGTTCGGTTTTTAAGCCTTACAGAACCCCATAACAATATTTTTCAATCACCTTACAAGCTCTTGAGACACTTTCATATCCGGGTCCTCCATTGTCAAACCAAATTGTCTTTTTCTCTCCTGTCCAGGAAAATATTTAGCTTTCATGTAGTATTTCCTCTAGATATTAGGGGAGGCTGGAAAATCCACTGGCTAAGGACTACTCTTTCCCCTTAGGAGAGCAAACCTTTATACAAATATGCCAGACCTAGTTCCTCCTCTTAGAAGTCATTCTAATTGTTTATAGTTAGCTGCCTCTAAAAACCAGAGGCTTACCTGGGAGACCCAGGCCTATACCTGTTATTGAAACTTCGATCCACTATGGTCAGCAAGGGTGTATAATAATGTTATTTCAAAGCATTGCCTGATGAACAGTTCCGTGCAAGAAGTGGGGCTGCAGGAGCAGGAATGGGTTGAGTTGTGGCCTAATCAGAAAAGTTCTTTGTTTCTCTTATAAATAGGCTTTGGTGTTGCTGTCACTGGGAAAGTCAGAAAGGACACACAGAGACAGCCACCACAGTGTCTTGCTGCATGAAGAGATAGAAATTGTGCACAATTAATAAACAGTGTGGATGTTGGAGGAAAGATTGGAATTTTAATAGAAAACTTCTGTCAGCAGCAGAGGCAGACTGCTTTGCAAATGGTCACAAATGCCTTGAATAAAAGGAGTAACCATTTCAAGAGGACAGCTGCTGGCAAGAAACAGTCGGGGTGTAGGAATATCAGTTGCGTAGGAGAACCTAGCCCTGTCTGGACAAAGCAGGCTAACAATCTGGATGTCTACCAAATCCCGCCAGAGATGTGCTTTGTTTGGCTGGCACAGGTTTTAAAAAACTTTAATGCGTATGCGGTTATGTGGCAGCAATGCTCCCGGTTTATTGTCACTTTCTATTGTCATATATTCATCCCATGCATACATTTATGTTACCTGCATGGTCCCTGTGTGCATTTTTAACCTGTGATACAGAAGGTATTTTTACATGTTCCTAGAGAGGAGGAACAGAATGGTGATAACAAAGCACCACTGATATGCTTTGTAGTTTGTTCTTTGTAATTATGCTTAGATCATCATATAAAGAGTCAACAGTGTATAGTTCTTATTACACAGGCATTTGAAATCCTTGCTTCTGCTGCAGACAGTGATGCCTGCGGTTCTCTTTTTCTCCTTTTCTTCCCCCATTCTTTGTGGAGTCCAGCTTCTGCCCTGAGCTGCCACCCCTACATTTTCTATTTATCATCACAACTGGAGCCATGTCTCCCAGCCCTAATTGACTGTCCTACCCCTCTCAACAGAGTGAGCATTTGTTCCCCATAGAATGATTTGTTTAGGACTAACAAGTTATTCCAATTTTGTTCACTAATTATATCATGAATCACTGAACATTTCTTTGTGAAATGCCTCCTAAGAGTTCTTATACATATATTTACACCCACAAATATATATACGTAAATATGTGTATATGTGAATCTATGCACATAAATACCCACACGTGTGTGTGTGTGCGTTGTGTGTTTATATTTTCCCCTCCAGAAGCACCCATTAGAGAAAGGTAATTGATAAAAACCCATGTTCCAGGTGTTTTATCTAGTTAACTCTCACCACAATTCTATCTGTTAGGTATTATTCGAAAAATAACTGTAATTGAAGAACCTGAGATTGAAACAGGCTCAGGGCTTCTCCAGGTCACCCAGGCAGTGACTAGCAGAGGCAGGACATGAGCGTCTAAGTCGATCATATCTCCATTTCACCAGGCCATTTCAGGTTGATCTCCGCAACGCTGGTTACGATGGTTCAGATTTTCCTTTCCTTTACACTGGAAAAACAGAAAAGCATCTATTTGATTATATGTTTATATTTTTTATTATCTAAACAAAAATTCTTCTAACTTTTTATTGTTGTCATTAATGCAAACAGAAGAGTGTTAAGATGGTTTGGATGATTTTTTTCTTAGTTTTAATAGGCAGTGAAATCAGAATCCACACCTGCTGAAGAAAAATGATCTTACACGAAGGTGTGCACCGAAAGTCATTCAGAGTAGCAAATCCTTGTCATTCCTCTTGTCAATCACTAGCTGTCAAGAGTGCTCATTCTGTCAGTTTTATTGAAGGTGACGAAGTTTGTTTGATGGAAACACTCTTTTTTCTCTTGAGGAAAAATAATGTGGAGTTGTGTTCTTTGTCCCTATAAACAAGTGAAAAATACTTGTCATCTTTTATCTTGGCAAAGTATTGAAATATCTTAATTGAAATAACAAAGAAAAGTTTGTAATGATTTTGAATTTTGCATTAAGAAGAGAATCCCCATGGAGTAATTCTGCTAATTTCTTTTTGGAAACTAGATTTCTTTTTTGTTTTAATCTAAAACAGAAGTAAAATTATTGTAAATTTACATTAGTTTGCTTTGCTTATTTTTAGAATTGAATGTCTAAAATTCACAATATATGTGTCCTAGTTCTGTTGATTGATATACATGTAATATATGAATATTATGTAATAGTTTGTTATAAGATAATTTAATTATAATTTTTTTTTTTTTATCCTCCGTGCCAAGAGATGAAAGTGAAGAGCAGAGGACACTGTCAGGTGCAGGAACCTAATCTTTCCTGTTTTACATTGAGAAAGAATAGGTTTCCATGAAGTCATGCTAAGTATTTATTTTTCACTTCATAATAATAATATACCTAATATTAATAAAAGTTATTAATACTACTAATAATATATTAATAGTGAATAATAAGTAGAGTATTTATCTTCACTTAATAATAAGGATGAAATAAATATATTTTCCTAAAAATGTGAAGAAAATTTGTTTCTACTAGATTTTTGATGAAAGAACTTTATTAAAGGTTGTACTTTTGTAAAAACAGAAATAAATCCAAAAGGCAGCACTGAAAACAAGAAGGGAGTGCTGAACAACAAAAAAAGTTGTAAATGTGGTTATTTCTAAATAAACATTTTTGTACAAAAATAAGAAGGCTGCAAAATTTGGGAACTAAAAACTAGAGAGAACTAAATCAGGCAAATTTGGAATTAAAGCCTTTGTGTTGCCAAGAAGAAACTTGAGATTTTCATTAACTTTGGACTTTTAGTGAACTTTATACATATCAAAAGTCAGGGAATTACTAAAAATGAGGTAACATCTAGCATTTTTATTATAGAAGTAAATAAAGGGGGTGATAAAAGAATTAAATAATCCCAAATCAACTAAGCATAGAAAAAGGAGCATATATAGAAAAGTTGTGATAGAGGCAATTAGTAATTACAATAAATGCAAATGGATTAAATATTCCATCTAGAAAAAAAAATCTCAGATTGGATATTTTTAAATCCAGCTGCATGCTTTTTCAAGAAGACAAATATAAAACATATAAAATGTTAAGGCCAGAGAAAGGCAGAATGTATAACAGTGGGACAAATATATTTGGGAAACATTAGCAAAAATAAATGTTTCAGATTAATATCAGACAAAATATACTTTAATTAAAAAACTATTTTTAAGACTAAAAGGTTCCATTCAACAGGAATATAAATCACTTATAAGCCCAGCTGTACTTCATGTAGACTCAAAATGCAGAAAGCAAAAATTGGAGCTACTGTGGAGAGCTGATAAAACACATTTATCAGTTATTGATAGAGTAATAAGGTAATGATACATAAGGATATTATATATTTAAATTTCTCTGGCTTTTTTTTTTTTTTTTTTTTTTAGATAACTTACCCTGAACTTCCTTTAGTCTCTACCCAGTTGTACCTCCTCAGAAGTGTCATCCACCATATTGAAATAGTCTTCTTTCCCTATTCCCATCATTCTTTATTCTCTAATTGGCTTAATTTGTATTATATCCTTTTTATTAAATGAACATATGCCAAATACGTATGCTTATGTGGCATTTCTGCTTTACTCCTTACATGCCAGACGCCTAGAACACAGCCTGGTCCATTGTAGGTGTTTAATAAATATTTGTTGAATCAACAAATAAACCCAGGGTTTTGGTAATGCTATTCTCTCTGTGGGTAAGCTCTCCCCGTCTTCCTCTCTTTTCCTAGCTGACTCCCACTTGGCTTCTTAGCATTTGGGTTTCAGATTCCTCAAGAAATTTTTCTTGTTCCCACAGCCATCTCACACTTCTGCAGAACCTTATAAGGCCATTTTGTAAATTCACTCAGTCATTCACTCAAGTATTAACTGAGTGCCTCGTATATTCTGACTCTTGTTCTAGGCCCTGGGGATGCAGTAGTGAACACAACAGAGTAATTTAAACTGTTGTGAAGTTTATACTCTAGTGGGGTGGCGGTGGAGGGCAGACAAGAAGCAACTAACACAGTACTTCCTACAGTTGTGAGTAGCTGAGGAAACATGAAGCAGGGTTAGGGAGATGAGAGAGCCAAGAAAATAGCAGGAGCGATTCTTTTATATCGAGGCCCAGGGAAAGCCTTACGCAGTAGGTGTTTTGAAGGAGAATCTGTAAGTAAGTGAGGGACTGGCCCTGATAACGGGGGAAAATGTCGCAGACAGAGGAAACTGCAAGCGTTAAGCGCCGTGAGGCAATAATGCTCCAAAAGTGCTGCAGAAACATCTTCGAGCCCAGAGTGCTGGCGCAGAGTAAATAAAGCAGTAAAAGATGAAGTCAAAGAGAGACTTTTTCTTTGGTTAGTGATGCCATTTTTGTTTTTACAGCTTCCCCTGGGATGGGCAGGACAAAAGGGAAAGAGAGAGCCTGTGGTGTTCTGGCCTGATGGTCCTACTAGGAACGCCAGGTCCTGAGGTGCCGTCTCAGGAACAGCCACGAGGTGGCGCCAGGCTGCACAGGCCGCTCCAGGAAGTGCAGTTCAGCGCTGGCAGCTCCGGGTCCTGGTGATGCCAGGCTCTCCGCGACTAGCCCTCCACGGGGTTGCTGGGCACAGCACCCGCCTTCCTGAAACCTCAGAAGGGTTTTGCCCCGGTGCAGGGATCCCAGCCTCAGGGTGCCTGGCCTGGCATCGCTGGTACTCCTCTGTTCCAGGTGCAGTTCGGAGGTCACAGCCTGGAGACTGGGTGGGGCCTGCAGACTCAGCTGAGGGTCAGCACCCAGCAACTTCTCGCGCTGCTGGGGCGGTCGGGCCAGGCAGGGCCCCAAGGCAGGCCACCACAGGAAGCTCTGGGGACCCGCCCGCCCGAAGTTGTGCTGCTGCTGCGGAGGGTCACCGGGGTCGCCTCCTGGAAGATGGACGTGGTCGTAGAGCCGAGCACAGCCTGCCAGGTAGGCCACTGAGCCATGGACTGGATGCAGTGGAGGCTTGCTGTTCATAAACCTGGTCCTTTACTCTAAGATGCTAAAGCCACAGGAAGGATTTTAGTTTGAACAGGCCCTCTCTGCTGTGTTGATTATAGAGAGTCGAGGGCAAACTGGGAGATTAGTTAGAAAGTAGTTAAAATGATCCAGATAAGAGATGATGGTGCTTGGGATTCAAGAGGTAGCAGGAAAGGTAGAATGAATTGTGGTAGAATTCTGGAGACACTCTTGGAAGTCTTAGCCAGCGGGAATGTATGAAAGATTGATTACAGAGAGAAACAAAGCAGAAGATGATGAATTGGGTATCTGGCCTGAGTATGTGAAAAGGTGAAACCACTTTACTGAGATTGGAAGATTAGGAGGAGCATAGGGGAAGGGGCTAGCCTCGGAGGGATATACCTTTTGGACATGTTGAGATATCTTAGAGCAGTGGTTCTCAACCTTGGCTGCACGTTAGAATCACCTGGGAATCTTTAAAATCCTGATTTCTGGGCCTCATCCTCTGAAATTCTGTCTCTTTGTTATGGGGTGGGGCCACAACATTAGTAACAAAGAGATAGAATTTCTGGAGGATGAGGACCAGAAACCAGGATTTTAAGAAGATTCCCAGGTGATTCTAATGTGCAGCCAAGGTTGAGAATCACTGTCTTAGACACTCAGATGAAGAGTTTCAGTAGGCAGCTGTATATAAAATTCTAGAACTCAAGGAAGAGTCCAGAATGGGGGTATATTAAGGGAGTTAACATGTAGAGGATGTTTAAGACCATCTGGAGGATGAAAACACAACATCTGATGACTCAGCGCAACATTTAAAGGCTGAGGAGAGGTAGAAGCGCCAGCCAGGGAAGAAAACCAGAAAAGGAGTAGTGACCAGAAGCCAAGTAGTGAGTGTTTGAAGAAGATGGGAGGGGTTGCCTGTGTGAAATGCTAATAGGCGAGGGAGCATGTCTGGACACTGCCCATTGCATCTAGCAGTGTGGAGGTCATTGGTGGCCCTAGCACTGTCGAGATAGCAGGTGTAAGCTTCCCTGGAGTAGATTCAACGTGGGATCGGCACAGATATTGTAGGGGCAGTATGAACAACTTTTCAAGAACTTTTGCTTTCCAAGGGAGCAGAGCAATAGTATAGTAGCTGGAGGGAGATAGACTACGCCCCTGATTGAAACGCCTGTGTCTGTAAGAATGGTAAGAACTACCCTTTGTGGTAACAACTATTTTCATCTTGTTGACTGCTTTTTGCCTAGTACAGTGCTTAACCCAAAGCAGAGACACAATTAAATATTTTTGAACAGCCCTAACCGGTTGGGCTCAGTGGATAGAGCGTCGGCCTGCGGACTCAAGGGTCCCAGGTTTGATTCTGGTCAAGGGCATGTACCTTGGTTGCGGGCACATCCCCAGTAGGGGGCGTGCAGGAGGCAGCTGATCAATGTTTCTCTTTCATCGATGTTTCTAACTCTCTATCCCTCTCCCTTCCTCTCTGTAAAAAAAATCAATAAAAATATTTTAACAAAAACTCAAACTACTTATTTAAAAAAATATTTTTGAACAGTAAGTACCATTTCAGTTAAGACTATAACCCTCTTATGAGCTGGACCTTGAAATCATGTTCCCCAAACAGAGTCTTTCCAGTCCATCATGAGTGTCACCTTCAGTAGGTGATGATTTCAATGTGGATAAAGACTGTTTCTTATTCTGTTTTGTTTTGTACTCACCATTGCACCTCCCTTAGAACTCTTCAAAGAGTGTATGCCCTTCCGAAATAGAAATTGATTGATGAAATAGCATTGACCGCCTTTATCACAGGGAATTTTGAATTTTCTTCAGTTACCAGTACTTACCAAGAGTTTTAAAGCAAGGTGAAAACAGTAGAACAACACTGTGCAACACTTACTTATGGCAGAAGTTGGAGTGTTATCACTAGTGGGTAAGGAAAAGAAAGGGCGTGCTTAATAAATGTCAGGGATACAGAGCTATATTTTATGTCTGTTTCTCACATCTGTGGGGTTTATCTCCTCTTTTGAATCAGCAAAGACAGGTTTGAGATGTACTAATATAGGAGTGAGTCAGAGATACAAAAGCAAGAATTAAAATATCGAGGAGGAAACTAGCCACAGTGCGAACGGGAGGACGAGGCCACGTAGACTCTGAAGAGGCCCAGAGGCTGCGTTGCCAATGCAGAGGGGAAGGACCAAAGCTGCTGGTTGTGTGGCATCTCCACAGGGGAAACAGCCCTCACACAGTCAAGACCAGGCCCAGGGGCAGGCTCCTAAAGTATGCTTTCTGCAGTGACAAAAAGGACTCGTTTATTATTGAAGAAAACGTGCCTTTCCAAATAGCCACAGTGTGATGACAAAACCTGAGGCACAGATAAGAAGATTTGAAAGATAAATTACTGTCTCTTCGGTGACCGACCAAAATGTTCTTTAAGTGACAGTGATGGAGATTACGAGGCTGTGGAGCCTGGGCACAAACAAGGTCAAGAACCACATCACTCTGTGGATGGTTTTCCACATGATAGAGTGGAATCTCTCTGCAGATGTGTTCACAGCCCCCACTGTGGGAGTGGTATTTAGCAATTTCACTCATTCAGAAACAAGTATTATTAAAATGGAGCATATAAAAAAGAGATCATTAAGTGTATATTGAAGAAATGATTCATATTCTTGCATTACACACTCACTGCTGGTGCTGCCGCTAATGGCTGCATATACTTGTGGATAACTGGAAAATGTGTAACCAATATTTCTTGAAGGACAGTACACAAACTGCATACTGTGAATGAATATATAATGTTGCAAAATCTTCAGCATCTGCCCTAGCCTTCTGTGAGTGATTTCACACACTACTGGCATAGTAATTGGGATTTCTTATAGATTTGATTAAAAATGTAGGGATTTCAGGCTGGAAAAATATTTTTGTTGTATAGAATATGTCATAATGGTATATTCTGAAATGGGATTTGACTGTATGATGAGAAATAGCTGCTATAATTCAAACACTAGCGAAGAGAATATAATTTTTCCCATATTGAGTAAGGGCAGTCATTCATTTTACTTCACTTTCCACTGTGAAGGGCTCAAATCTTAACTGGGTGAAAACTTCCGTAGAGAACTGTCTGGTAGGGACTCGGGTTCTCTTCTGCCACGTTAAATGCCTGGTTCCTGGGAGACGTCTATCTTCTTGGCTTCAGAAGTCATCAGACACCTGTAAGTGGGCCCAGACCTGCTGGCTGGTTCTCTCTCTCTCTTTGTTTTTTTTTTTTTTTTTTTAATATATTTTTTATTGATTTCAGAGAGGAAGGGAGAGGGAGAGGGAGATAGAAACACCAATGATGAGAGAGAATCATTGATCGGCTGCCTCCTGCATGCCCTCCAATGGGGATCAAGCCCACAACCCAAGCATGTGCCCCCGACTGGAATTGAACCCTGGACCCTTCAGTCCGAAGGCCGATGTTTTATCCACTGAACCAAACCAGCCAGGGCATGCTGGCTGGTTCTCAAAGCTCTCACTCTTCACTTAGGAAATGTAATGCTAATGTAATTTCAGGCTACTTGAAACAAGTGTAATATAGAGTACAGAAGTGTAGTGTGTGTCCTACTGGCATTCCTACTTAGTGCTGTTTCTTTGCTCTAACTCTGGCCTCATCCTCTACTGCTGTCCAACAGAGTACAGTGCTGGGAGCAGAAGTATCGATCAGTCCACATTGACACTGTGGAACTATGTAGCTCTGTGTGGCGAAAAGCTGCTGTGGGAAGGATTTCTCTTAGTTATATGGCCAGGAACTTGAGTTTCGGAATAGTAAAGAGACTGACCTATTGTAGAAATTTTGGAAAATATATTTTAATGAGGAAAATCAGATTTTTTAAAATTGGGAAACCACCTCTTTTATTGAACAGTAATCTACTTTTTAATTGAGCTCTAGCGAACATTTCTTGTTCTTCACAAGCGTAGGTTCCATGCTTCATAGTGCTCCTTTGTATAAGTGTACAGTAATTTCCAAACTAGTCACATTTGTTGTGACTTTAGCTTTTCCCACATTCCCCCCTGTGTGCTAAGTGTCTTTTTACATAAATTGTTTTAAAAGTGTCTGAATAAATTTTCTTAGGGTTTCCTTAGGATGGATTTTTGAAGTTGGAGGATTAGATTCAATAGTGCAGAACATTCTAAATATCACTGGTACACATTTTGAAATGCTACTGACATGAACATCTTTACTATATTATTTTTCCATTTATTGTTTTTTTCAATAGATGTGCATGAAGTCTTTTGATGTACAAGATACTGTGTTAAACTCTAGGAATATATCCGTGAATATAGTAATGTCTCTTCCATAAAGGGGTTTACATTCTACCTGGAGAGACACACAAATAAACAGTTACAATTCAGAGAAATAATGACAATGTTAGGTTACCATCATCCATGAGAGCTAATGTGTAAGTATACATAGTTAGGCCCAGGCTTACAAAATCATGAGAAAGAAACAGCCTTCATGTGAAGGGAAGTAAGCTCCTTAGGGAAAAGGCAGGATAGAATTAAAGAGATTAAGAAAACAGATTTTTCTGCCCTGACTGGTGGAAGCATCATCCCATGCACCAAAAGGTTGTGGGTTCGATTCCCTGTCCACGGGCCTTTGGAAGGCAACTGATTGATGTTTCTCTCTCATGTTTCTCTCTTCCTCTGTTTTTCTCCCCCACCCCCCTTTCTGCTCTCTATACATATCTTCAGCTGATGATTTTAAAAAAGGAAAGAAAAAACAGATTTTTCTGATAATAGACTATGAATTTCATTGGGCACAATGAAATAGTTTCAGGATTTGAGGAAAAAGTGGAGAGGGCAGAGATGGTGCAGCCCTTTTGTGTGCAGAGGGAAAGTAAGGGTGACTTGAGAGTTTGCACATTTTTTGTAACGACATAAACAGGGTCAGAGGGACCAATGAGATTAGTCCCAGTGGTGAGCAGACTGTTGGGTAGAGGGAAGGGCTCTCTTCCTCTGAGGTGGGAGGTAATTTTCTCTAAAGCACTGGAAATGTCAGAAAAACAAGAATATTTTATGAAAACTTGAAAGTATTATTTTCTTTTAGCATTCTCTCACCAACATGACCTCCCTCTTGTGGTATATGACCTGGTTGTGCTGAATTCAGAGGCAGCTTGTTGCTCTGGATTTAAAAGAGAAGGAGTTATTTTTCCAAAGAGAGGAGAACCCTATGCTTCACTTCCACTCTGGGACCCTTGCCCCTCAGAATTGTATGCTACAATGGTGACCTTCTGCGATGAAGCTTGGAGCTCCCAATTCCCCACTCTGTCTGTCACGAGCACAAACACGGGGCAGCCATACCAGAGGCCCCCAGAAGGGTTCAGTGGTAGTCTGCAACCGAGGGAAGGGGCAGAGTTTGGTTTATAAAAATATTCCAGAAGTGAGCAAATCCACACTGATGTAACTGCATTATCAACTAAAAAATAATTTTGCAGTTGTCAATATGTCATCAAAATTAGGGAAGAAATCTCCGATAAATCACCTCGGTGCCCATCATATTCTTTCCCGATGCCATTGTAAGAGCAGCCCCACCTTATCCTCATGAATGGGGCCATTTTTCTCTGCCACGGGGTCGCCATTCCTCGTATGTTGCTCTCATCTGCTAGGCTCTTGCTGTGTCTATGGTAGAAATGTTCTCTTTGGTGAATCAGGACCGTCACACCTGCAGAGCATAGAGTAGGGATGGGAATCAAAAGTCTCCAAGTAGGCCGCTGAGAGTGAGGCTGAGCAGGACCTCTCAAACTTCCTCCTTTTGGGTCCTAGACCTTTGTAGTCTACATAATGATAAAAAATAAAGACACCCAAAAGGAACTA
The DNA here is from genome assembly GCF_963259705.1 of Myotis daubentonii. Lineage (NCBI taxonomy): Eukaryota > Metazoa > Chordata > Mammalia > Chiroptera > Vespertilionidae > Myotis > Myotis daubentonii. The sequence continues at coordinate 61,073,652 of NC_081845.1, forward strand.
TTGTTGGTTTAGGACATATGCTTCATCTTGCAGGATACTGCCCTATCTTTGCATGGTCTATCTTCAAGTTCGTCCCTCAGCTCTGCCTTTAAAAGACCATCCCATCGCTCTACCAGGTGGTGTGGTACATTTTAGGATTGGTAGGTTCCAGCTATTCACCGTCTGTTCTTTAAAGTGCGTTACTTGGTCCAGTGCAATGTTAGGGGGGTGCCATGTCAGAGAAGTAAACCTCCCCAAGCCCTGAGATAGAGGAGCTGGACCATTCTCTGTGGGCAGAAGAGAATGTGTGCTAGATATCTGCTCCTCCCCAAATGGAATGAGTTCAATGTAATCAACCGGACACGGAGGGGCTATTGGCCTGCTGGGTGGTTGGTGGATGGCCTACAAGATGGGAAGTCTGTGGTGGTCTCTCCAGATGGCAGGTTGGACATCTAGTAGTGGCAGCAGCTAGATAAGCCTTGATAGTGGAAGCTCATGTTTTGGGTCCAAGATTAAGTTTTCCATTCCTGCCCTCATGGTTATTTATGTTTCCATTGGGTAAGCACTGGAGTGGATGGTGACAGAAGTTGGCTAATATCAAATGGTTGAATAATTATGTCTACTTGGTTGTTTAGTGCTTTTTCTGGTGACTGCTCTCTGGAAGGGAATTACATATGACACAAATATCTTTCTACTTTCCCTACTCCTGTAGATTAGCCACATGCATCTTGTCCCCAGTTGTTCAATTTTTCCTTCCAGGCCCCTGATCAAGAAGACAAGCTGTTCTCTACTGTCCATAAATCCATATATAGTCTTGCTTCAGGCCAATTCTCTATACATGACCAGGTGCATTGCCCAAAGCACTTGGGAGAAGTGCCCGTTACTGCTGTCTTTCAGGGACACCACTGAGTAGGACCACAATGCAGTGCTTGATTTTGGCATTTAGCCACATCAGAACTGAATCATCTGTGAGCCAACCTAGCCCTTCTTCCACCTCCATCAGTTGTGAACTGAGGGAGGAAAGTCAGTAATATAGTGGATGACGTAGAGGTCTATGCAGCTTGCTTGTATTCTCTGGTCCTATGATGCCCAATTTTGAATTTAACATTTCCATTTTAGGATGGATTACCACAGGCCTGCACAACCATATGAATTGATGGGCCTGAAAATAAATTTCAACTAGTACAGTTCTGGCTGCACATTCACTTAATTTCTATCTACCAGGACCCAACAGTACAATATAATGGTTTATTCAGTGATGCATAATTTCTGCTGAAGATGGCATGGTCTTGCTCCAGAACCCTAGGAACCTTCATTGTGATTTTCCTATTGGGACTTGCCATAAATTCTACGCAGCAAAACTTTCCATCACCAGTACCTCTAAATCATAGGATCTTTTGATTCATATGGCTCATCTAAAATCATCTTAAAGGGTTGCTTGGTAAATGCATTGGAGCCATATTCCCAAATGTGGATTATTTTTCCTATAGTATATGGAGAGGCCTACCAGGTCTCCTGGAGGTGGAAGATGTCAAATGTGATCGTTAGACTTTTGCTTTGAGAGAGGGAGGTTCTGCTATGCTCCTGATCAAGGAACCATTACATACTCATTGATGTGACAGGTATCCGAGTCTGTAGAGTTTATCTCCTACCCTGTGGAGTGAGTTTATTTTTACCAAGCCCTCCCAGATACTCCTCATTTATTATTATTTTTCTGATTAAATTATGTCATTTTTATTAAGTGAACCAGTGTGATGTTCTGTAGAAGGTCCAGATAAATGATCCAAGTAACTTTGGACTGTTTTTGAGGGAACAGGAGTGTTAACATAGCTTTTGGACAATGTATACCATTGTTTCTTCCATTGGATGTGAACTCTGGTTTTCTTTCCTGGTAATTTTGAAAAATAAAAAAGCATACACACACACACACACACACACACACACACACACACACACACACAACCACGCCTCACATTAGCTTCCTAAGGCTATGTTAATCTGCTCTAACATAAACACCACATCCGCACAACAGTTGAAGTTACAAGTTATTTGAATTTGCAGAAGTGAACTGTCACCCTCCAGGATCCATCTGCTATCATGGAGGCAAAGACTGGTAGATTAAATGGTATTGTTCTTCTTAGATGTTTAAGATGTTTAATTTCTTCTAAGATACAGTATTATTTTTATTTAGTATCTTGGCCAAGTGGTGGAATTTCAGAGTTTTCTATTTGACTTCCTTACTATAATAATTCTTACTTTTCAGAGTAAGAACCCAATATGGAGATACTAAGTATTTCCATTTCAAACATGAATTTGGAGCCCACAAACATAACCACCAAGTAGGTCTGCAGACCTGATGAACCTACTGTGAGCTGGATCCGTGCCGGGACTTCCCATGGCTCCCGTATCAATCCATTGCTTCCCCTCCCTCACTACTCAAACAGGAGGACCATGATGGCATTTCAGACCTTAGGTCTACTTGGACCGTATCTCTGATAGTCTTTGAGATGTCTGGATATTTTCCATTCTATGGTGTACCGCAGTCCTCCCCCCCACCCCCCCCCGACTTATTCATTGCTTCACTTGCCATAGTTTTTAGTTACCCACGGTCAACCATGGTTCAAAAATACTAACTGAAAATTCTAGAAATAATCAATTCATAAGTTTTGAATTGTGGGCCATTCTGAGTAGTGTGATGTGATCTCATGCCATCCCACTCTGTCCCACCCGGGATGTGAATTATCCCTTTGTCAAGTGTATCCACATTGTATACAGTACCTGCCTTTTAGTCACTTAGTAGCCATCTTTGTTTTCTTTTTTAATGATTTCTTATTGTTAATAGTATTACAGACGTCTCCCATTCCCCCCGCCCTTCATCCCCCTCCTCCCAGTCCCTACCTCCCCCCCAGAACATAGTATTCCATTGTGTAAATGTCCCACAGCTTTTTTTATCCATTCATCTACTGATGGGCACTTGGGCCTTCTTTGTTTTCAGATTGATTGTCGTGGTATCTTAGTACTTACCTTTAAGGAATCCTTATTTTACTTAATAATGACTCCAAAGCCACTCATATAACTTTTATTACAGTATATTGTTATAACTGTCCTCTTTTATTACTGGGCAAGGATTGTAATATCTTATTGGAGCAGCTACTCTCAACTCCCAGTTGTTTATTCTTCATTTTCGGTCATTGTCTAAATTAAGAATGCATTAATCTGTTGGTAAAATTAAGAGTTGGATTTTTATCTATTTTACCTTGGAACAAACACTGTGCTCTTTGCACTGTCATCATAGCTGCCAGTGGGCGTGGCACCCTGGCTGAGCCCCAGTCTTGCTGCTCATTATGATAGCTGAGTCTTCACTTGGGATGCCTAAACACTGCCAACAGACCTCTAATATTTAGTCATCAGTGCACCTATTTTGGAATGTGTTTGAATCATTAAGTGTTTTTGGTTCAGTTTGTTACAGTAGGTAACCATACTCTAAATAATATAAATTGCAAGCTAAAAAAATTTTATAGGTCTCTAATAAGAGTTGTTTTTTTGTCAGTTTCTTCCCTGGGCTGTATGTGTATGATACATATTTTAAATATAGATAACCTTATTAGTGTCAGTCCATTTCCTCTTACATTTAACATTTATTTACCACTTGTCATGGAGATTTCATATTCTGTCATTTCATATGTTAATTTTTTAATTCAACTTTGGGTAATGTATGTAGTGGGTAAATCTGCCCATGCTTTTCTCCCGTTTCATTGATGTAACTGTTGGACAGGAAAGGGCCAAGGTCAGCATCCTGCACTTTACCTTCTCCACAGTGATAAAGGCCCATTAATCGATATCACTTTCGGGCTGCAATTGCTCAACCAGCATGATCCACATAGTTGTTCTGTTATCCAGCTCACGTGTCATTTTGCCCACAGGGGAATCATAAGAGAGTTCGTCAGATGCATTGCTGAAACAGAGCTATTATATCTACAACAATTTCTTTGTTTTATTAAAACAATTATAATAGTAGCCCTTTGATAAGAAGCTTGCTGAGCCCTTTACTTAAATCATCTTTTTTAATTGTCATCACATAATTAGAAATTAGGTACTATTATTAAATTCATTTTATAGATAAGAAAACTGGATAAAAGAGGTTAGGTGATATGTCTATATTAGTTCAGCTGCTGGATTCCTTCGACTCCAAAAAAAGTTGCCAGAATAGCAATTGTATTAAAAAAATGAATAGATAAATGAAAATCAAAGTCATCATTTTGTGTAATTTAAAGTTACCATTGTCATCGTGCTGTGCCTTTTCTCTATTTCCTGTTCTAAATTTCAGACTTAGTTTCTATTCTTTTATATTCTTTAAATATTTTCAGGAAAATTTTTTTAAAAATAGAAGTTCCATTTAGTTAGTGCCAGTATTTTAAATTAACTATTTAGAAAGACACCACTGGGGGAAGATATTCTAAAGAGATTCCTGAGATTAGGAATTCCAGTTAAAGTGAAATAGACCATGACAAATATTGCAATACTAACAACACTTCTCTAAATATGGCTACTGCTAAGAGACTGATGGCATTTCAGTGACTTTATATTAAAAGTTTATATTAAAAGTTAATATAAAGTGACTTCATTTCAGTGACTTCATGTACATTAAAAATTAAACATTTGTCATCTGCTATGCCATTTTTATTAGACATTTAAAAGCAATTTTATAATAATTTCCATATAAATTATTGCTTTGTTTAATTCATTGAACAATCACAGTGTGGACTGGAGCATTCCTTCCATTTATTTTTATGGAGTTTTTAAATCCTTTATTCCTATTTAATAATATATGTGTAGTCAGCATCTCTCAAATAGACATAGGATGTGGAGAATAGGAAACATAAGTTTTAAATGTTTTTGTAGCCCTGTACAATGCTTTGGCATAATAGCAGTCAATAAATAATTGTATTGATTATGTTTGGGACCTCATCTATCCTTCTGTCTTATAAAAGTTTATATTAACTTACTAGTTAGGGTACTTTTTGACAATATAACAGCACATAAACTTGTTTCTATTTTAAAAATTGAATTAAATCATTCTTCCCAAATTCAATATGCAAAAGGGGCTCTATAGCATTTAAACATTTTTAAAATGTAATATTGAGTAGTAAAAAAAATCTATTTTCTATAGTGTCATACTTAATATCTAGGGTATTGTGAAGTATACTTCATAAAATTAAAAAAAGATATGTATGTAATTACAGTGTTGGATATTTTAAAAGAAGAATACAGCTAAATAAGGCTGGGGATTCTGAATTAAAATTTGGCAAACCAACTTTCAAAAACCTACAAAATTTACGTATTAGAGGAAATACACATATAAATGAATTTTTTAATAAGTTTAGATATGAAGGAAATACAAGCAAGATGTGGACAAAATATCTGCTATAGCATTTTCCGTAGGCGTTTTCATGAAATTTGGGAGAGTTGTCTTTTCATACCTGAAGTATGCTAGAAAAGGACTTAATGGATTCTTTTATATGCTAACTAGAGGCCCAGTGCACAAAACTTGTGCACTGGGTGGGGGGGGGGTCCCCCCAGCCTGGCCTGTGCCCTCTCATAGTGCGGGAGCCCTGCAATCGATCTCCCCAAAGGGTAGGCCCTACCCACCCATCCAAGGCTCCTCTATAGATTGCCCCAAAGAGGTAGGCCAGAACCGGGGTCCTGCCTCCATGGCACGCATGGAGCCACAGGAACCCCGGCAGAAGCTGTGTGGAGCAGCCACCAGGCCCCGCCTCCACTGTGCACCCATCTTGTGACAGCATGAGGACATCACAGCGTGACAGCATGAGGACCACCTAAACTTTTATTAGTAAGATATGCAGGATAAGTATTAAGAGAATTATATAGTACACAGTAATCCTCATATTTATTAGACATTGAAAACCTTATTATCAGTTCATTTTTATAGACCAGTGTTTGACTTTGGGAAATACTGTCGTAGTATGACTATACAAGAATGGTGTTAGGATGGTCACAGCATATACAAATGTAACAGTATAACTCATTTTAAGAGCTTTACATAGAGCAGGAATAATAATAAGGGGAGGATAGGCATGGAATGTTAATAAATGACAGCAATAGTCGTATGTTATCACCTCTGTGAGTAAGGGGTGATCTTCAAAATAGCCCAAGTAGGACATACATTAAAAGGGAATGGAAGGCTCAAGGAAAGAAAAATTTTAGAGACCATAGAATATGTTTAAGTCCTGGGATTTTAAAAGAATTTTGAGATACAATCTTGGTGATAGTATCAGTTATATTTTGAAAAATCATGAAGAACATAAAAGGTGAGAAACAGGTCAATGTTTACTAGATATTTGAAAACAATAAAAAAGTGAATTTGAGAAAATGACATTTTGAAGTCACTTAACCTCTTTTGGCATTCACTACAAGTGAAGTGATTACGATATGGTTTCTAGCATTTCTCCCATGGCTGACAGTCTATGTTTTTGTGTTTCTAAAGTTTATGTAAATTCCTGGCAAGAATTATGGTGAATTTTTAAACAGATGGAGCTGTGTTTGCGTGAGTGTGTTTGCACTTAGAAAGGCGTGTGGGTGGGTGATGGGGAATGTCTGGGTTAGTGTGGTACCAGACAGACAAGCACATTCTTCCAAATTTCCTCTCAAATACCCAGAGAAGCACATAAAAGAGAGAAAAGAGCGGCACAGCAAGAGAACTTGAAACTGCATGAAATGAATAATGAATCTCATACTCAACATTCATGAGGTAGTCCACTGACTGAATTACATGTAGACGGATTTCAAAGCACAGTTTTGGACTCCACACAACATATGACAGTCTCTTAACCAAAGCAGGATAAATGGCTTGACAAAAAGTTAAGGAAAATATGAGCCTGCCTCCACCTGACCATATCGCTCAGAGACACAGGCATCATACTAAGCAGTTATTTAGCCATCCTCGGAATCTTCTGACATTACCCTTTGAACCAGCCAGAACCAGAGTCATGCCGCCATCACATGCTTCCCTTTGTCTTTGTCTCTTCAGACTCCCACAGTAGAAGACTGGATGCCGGATGACACTGCGGAGTTGGGACCTGCCGGGTGGGTGTACACCAATCAGAAGGATGATGACACACAGACACTAAAGCCACAGGACACATTCAGTGTATGTTGATGCAAACAGGCAAGAAGGGGAAATATAAAGCTATTGCTAAGATAAAAATAGAATAAGGTAATGTTATCAATGTATAGATTCATATCAAAGTGAGGGACAAGTGCTTCTTGTCATCTGATAGGATTTTCCAGTATTAACTGTAACTGCATAAAGGATTTTGAACTATAAGTCTGGTTATGTGACAAAACAAAAGTAGGAACCTGGGTGAATCAGTTAAGCTCTGCTGCCTCAGTTTCCTTAATTGCAAACTGAAGGAGATTGAATATGCTCCACTAGAAGGAAAATAACATTTCCCATAATCTAGTCAGTATGGGAAATTATAGAGAATATGTAATGTTAAGATTTTTTTAGTAAAAAAATGCCTTAAGTATTTTCCCCCAAAACATATTTACTTATTTAGCAACTCTCTTTACTTCTTTATCTGCCTCTTTCTTTTCTTTTCTTTTCTTTTCTTTTCTTTTCTTTTCTTTTCTTTTCTTTTCTTTTCTTTTCTTTTCTTTTCTTTTCTTTTCTTTTCCTTTCTCTTCCTTCCTTCCTTCCCCTTCCTTCCTTCCTTCCTTCCTTCCTTCCTTCCTTCCTTCCTTCCTTCCTTCCTTCCTTCCTTCCTTCCTTCCTCCTCTCCTCTTCCTCCTCCTTCTCTTCTTATTCTTTTTCTTCACACTCCTCATTATATTTTTAGAAACTTATCAACATCCTATTTTCTCTGAAAAGCTCTGTGGTATTGACATTATGCAATATATTTTCCAAATCTCTGAAACAAAGCTCTTATGAGCTGGCTTACTGCTGCTGTGAAATTTGGGACTTGAAGAATTTAAATATACTAGCATTGATGAAGCAAGTCTAGAAAGAAATTTCCATTAGGAATATGGGTATATATTGAAACACAGTAAACACATTTATCCATTCTTCTTTCTGCTGCAGAAATTATCTGGGATTAGTTCTCTAATCATGATCTGTGCACATGGAAGACAAATTTTGTTTATCCAATCAAGCAATGTAATAGCTATATTACTTGTTTGGTTACTTTGCACTAGCCTCTGCTGTCTGTCAGTACTCAAAGGGAAAATATATGGTGGTTTATTGTTTCCTGTCTTGTATTACTTTCATTTGTGCTTTCACATTATTTTACCCCAGCCCCTAAGAATTAAAAGTGAACTCTATATCCTGCTCATTGTCTAGCATCCCATAGTGCTCACAAAACACCTTCTTGTTGGTGGTGGTTGAAGAAGTGTTGAATGGATGGGTTGGTTTTCCTGCCATGTAGCGATGCTCTCTGTTTTAGGGATGTACAGTTGTCATTCTCAGGTACATTCCACTGTGTGCAGTGTGGTCAGTATTTACTTTTTAAGTTTATTTTATTAACTACAAGGCAATTTACTTATGTGTATTATTTAGTTTCTGATAAATGCTATAAGTTTGCTTGCTACCAGTTAATTATATGTAGAAGAAAGAAGAGAACTGGTATAATAGGTCAATAGATGGTGAAGAATAGTCAGAGGAGGGGGTTGGAGCATATATTCTACTGTGTGAGTTGAGGAAAAAGGCAAGGAAAGATCCCCACTATTACCAGAGCCTTGGTAGTCACTCAGAAAGCCTCTTGAAACTCATGCTCCTATTTTAAGCTTGAGGGTGAGTGATTGCTTGTTTCATTCTAATGAGAGAGAACCAAGCCCTGCTACCAGGAGGAGGAACCTGGTCTTCCCCTCCTTTCCCTGTATCCTCTGAGGGCCCTCCATCCATGGAGCCTACGTCCTCTTCCTGGGTGTGGATGACTGGCATCCATCTTCATAATCACAGACCTCTATGCTGGAAGCAGCTGCAAGGATGACCCAGTGCACCTCTTTATATCCCTGGAGATTTAGTGGTCGGAGGCTGGAGAAGAACTGAGACCTAGAGAGAGGAAGTTGCTCAGGCAAAGTGAGATACATGCTTTCCAGCCAGCAGACCTTGAGAGTAAACGCTATAGATTTATAAACATGTTTTTTTAAATAATATTTTATTGTTTTTTTTACAGAGAGGAAGGGAGAGGGATAGAGAGTTAGAAACATCGATGAGAGAGAAACATCGATCAGCTGCCTCCTGCACGCCCCCTACTGGCAATGTGCCTGCAACCAAGGTACATGCCCTTGACTGGAATCAAACCTGGGACCCTTCTGTCCACAGACCGATGCTCTATCCACTGAGCCAAACCAGTCAGGGCTATAAACATGTTTTGATAAATTAACTAGTAAAATGTGTTGGTTTACAACCAGTTTTCTATAAATAATGACCATGGTTTACATTATGAACAGCATTAATATTCCGTCAAGCTTCCTGATCCTTTCCGAGCCCCTCTGGGGCCTCTTAGAGCTCCCTAGTAGTTCAGAGGATCAAAGTTTGGATCTTGCACAGCCTCTCAGCCCTGACTCTCAGTGCTGGCAATGGAAGGAGGGGCCTGAGTTAGGAAACAGCAAGAAGTCCTACACAAGGATGCACCACAACTGGTTGAAGGCGACTACAGAACACATGCAAACTAGCTGTCTCTCTACTGTGTCTCTCTAACCACAGACATCAGTCGGATGGGCAGGAAATGTGGGTAAGAGCCTGGGGTTGGGCTCAGAGAGTTTGAGTTCAAAGCCTGACTCTGTCAATAATCTTTGATAATTATCTTAATATCTTTATGTCTTAGTTTTCTCATTTTTAAAAAACAGCAATAATATTAGCACATAGCTCTAAGAGATATTATAAATATTACTAGAAGCCCGTTGCATGAAGATTCGCACAATAGGCCTTCCTTCCCCTGGCTGCCGGCACCGGTTTTCCCCTGGCACCTGGGACCCAGGCCTTTGGTCCGGCCGCAGCAGAGAAGCCAAGCCTCTTCAGTCTTCAGTCTTCAGTTTTCAGTCTTCAGTCTTCAGTCTTCACTCTTCACTCGGCCGGAGTCTTCAGTCTTTGCTCCACACCTGCATATGCAAATTAACCGCCATATTTGTTGGGTTAATTTGCATAGTCACTGATTGGCTGGTGGGCATAGCAGAGTGACACCAATTTGCATGTTTCTCTTTTATTAGTGTAGATATTAGAGAAAGCTTGTAAAATGCCTATCATGTACTCAATAAATACTTCCTGTGGTTATGAACTTTATTCATTTAGTGCTACTACTTGGTGTCCCAGAGAAGTTTTCTTACATAAAAAGGAGGGCAACTCAAAGTAAGGGATATACAAGGTAGGAATTAATATACTGATTTGTGTATCTATTCTTTGTACTTGTTCTTGTTATTTGCCAGATCTTATAAGAATGACATATTATTGTTCCTTAGTATCATTTCTTGATTGCAAGAAAAATATTATGCTGGTCTGAGAGTAAAAAGGACTATTTTGAAATAAGAAATAAAGGGCTGCTTAAAAATGACACTACAGGTTCATTTTGTTTGTTGATTTTTGTTTTATATTCCACATATGAGTGAAGTCATATGGTCTTTTTCCTTTTCTGTCTGACTTGTTTCACTTAGCATGATAGTTCAAGATCCATAACAAACAAGCAAACAAACAAACAAACCAGCAAACTCATAGATACAGAAAACAGAATGGTGGTACCAGAGGGGAAGGGGAATGGGAGGAGGATGAAGAAAGTATAGCGGGTCAAATACATGGTGATGGAAGGAGATGAGGCTTCCATGGTGAACACACAATGGAGTATACAGACGTTGTATTATCAGGTTGTACACCTGAAATTTATATAATGACATCAACCAATGTTACTCCAAATAATGTAATAAAAATAATGAGTAAAATTACCAAAAATATGACACTGCATGGAAAAACAAGAATTTTTAAAAGTTAAGAAAAAGAACATTGTCTTTTCATTGTGCTCTTTCATGTGTAGAATTCTCTCCAGTTAGGAAGTTACAAATTTTTTATGCAGTGACTCTCAGAATTCTGAGGTTTAAAAAAACACACACACACACACACACACACACACACACACACACTTGGTTAGTCTGGGGAGTAAAGGAGGTGCAGCAAAATTTGAGATAATTAATGTTGTCAAATTGTTCATGCTCTATATGCAGTAGTAATTGGTGCATTTCTATAAATCTAGCAAAATGTTTCTGGGGAGTAAACATACTTCCTTTTGAAGATTAAAGGTTAGCTTCTCAGCAAATTCACTTACTGGAACCAAGAGGATTAGAGATCAACTACTATGCAATGATGTTACTCACAAAGGCTCACGTGGACACCGGGGCCACCACTCTTGGGTCCCTGCCGGTTAAATCTTATTAGAGCAAATCCCATTGCAGTAAAAACATCTGAATAACCAAAAGTCATTGGAGCCAGGAGATGGCATTCTTATTCTAACAGCATTGCTGCAAGGGAACTTTTACTCCAACCACAGCAATAAGGGAATAGTGTCTATGTTGGAATTTGTGATAATGGGATTGAGCTACATCTAGCTGCATAATTTATAAAGAAACGGTGGAATAGCAACAGTGAAATAGTCAAATGAGAGATGGAGGCTGTCATTTCCTTGGCAGCAAGAGAGAAAGTGGCTGCCTTCATTTAGAATATCTCAATGGCCCAGCTGCTTAATCAGTGTCATTCAGGTACACATTCTGCAAATATGAGTTAAAGGTTCTGATAACATGACATGGTAAATCACTGAAGTCAAAATGCGTTAGAAGTGTACGCTGTTGGCTGTCCTCCAACAATTTCAGAAGTCAGTCTTGAGAAAGCATTTTTCAAGGCCTGTATAACATAGCTTTAGGGCAACACAATTCTAAATTCAAGTATATTCATCAAGAGAATAAAAAGTAGATTCAAATGGGAGACAAGGGAGCAAGTGAGCAACATGAAAACATTATGCAGTCTACTTGAAAAATTGCTATGGTCAGCCTCCAGTGGTGGCAATTGTGAAGACAGGCAAGGAACAGAAAGTCCAACTGAGAGGGCAAAATTGAATATAATTGCTGTGATAATAGAAAGCATCTTTCAATAACCATTAGGAAGTATATTCACATCATTAAGTTTAGCACTGCCTTATGTCATTTGTCACTGCTTGGCATCTTTCCTGTAACTTTTCCATTCTTGGCTGGTGGCCCAAACAGGTAGTGAGGAGGGGAGAGAAAGTCACTCAACAGAAGCCCTCTGAAAATATTGCCTCTGACTGCCATATTGATTAAAATTGCCCAAATAATTCTCTCATCGATGTTTCTGACTCTCTATCCCTCTCCCTTCCTCTCTGTAAAAAATCAATAAAATATATTTTAAAAAATAAAAATAAAAAAATAAAATTGCCCAAATAAGTTCAGTGTGTTAAGCAAAAATGCTGCTTTTTTTGGCTGGAGGTATTTTCCTAAAATGCTAGGTCTACATTTTTGGTAAAAAGATCCTTCATCAATTCTTGGTGTACATTTTTTGGTTTGGTTAGCACAGCCTACTCATAATAGTGTATCTTTATCAATAAGCTTTCATGAGATAACCATTCTGAGTAAGAGTTAAAATATATAATGAACCCTAAACCTTGGGTATTCAAAGTATCTGCAGATAAGTATGTTAGCATCACCTGAGGGCATACAAGAAATACGGAATCTTGGACCAACCTCAGACCTCTTGAATCAGCATTTTACAAGATTCCTCTTGTGTTGATGCCTATACATGAGAAATGCTGCTTTACCATGAATAAGGCTTTTCCCTTAATTAGTTTATGTACGAATTGTCTGCATCTTAGCCGTTTAATTGTTTAAGATGTTTAAGGTTATTTTTCAATGTGAAGAAATGTTTTAGAATATTTTGGTGAAATTTGTTTTTCTGAATTTTACTTATCCTGTAGTTGAATTACTTACCTTTGAAACTTAGTGGGGGTGTATCTTAATATAATTCTATTTTTTTTCTTTCTTTTTAAGAGTTTGGTGTTTGATTTATTTTGTTGTTGTTGTTTGGGAGAAGCATACGATAATTATACACAGTAAACACAGGGTAGGTTGGGGAAAACTTGAACCAAAAGAGGACAAAGTAGCCAATCTTACAAGTGGGACAGCTTACCCGGCTAATTTCAAGGTCATGGGGAAGACCTAATATAACGCAAATGTTTTCCTACCCAATATTTTAGACTAATGCCTCAAGCTTCTTATTTGTCTTCAGATGTTTACATTTGCAAATATACCTAAGCAGAAAATACTATTGGGAAATCATTTCTAAAATATATTCTGAAGTCAGGCTGTATGTTCTTAACATCTCACTTGGAAGAATAAGAACTTAGAATACTTAATTCTAATTTTTCTCAAAATATTTATCTGTGGAACAATCTATTAAGCTTAGAAATGGAATTGGTATAGGCCACTCTTTGCAGTGCATATTAGCAAGTTTCTCTTTATTTTATTCTATTCATTATTTTATCTCCTAGTTTTGTCTTGTCTTTCTGTTTCTTCTTTTTATTGTTTTGGTATGATTCATCTTAGGAAAAGGTAGCATTGAATATATGCATTGTCACCTTAAACCTAGAATTCTCCTCTAATATGTAAATGTTAATATTATTGTCTTTGGAGCTTCTTCCTTCTAAGTAGTTCTTTTTCACTATTTCAGAACCATCTCTAAGCAACATTTCTGTTACTTTGAATTTTCAAAATTTATTTTTTCAAATAAAGCTTTATTGCCTTCATGAATTTTTGGAGATGTCTGATTCTGTTGTAACTAAATAATTTTAAAAATGTTTAATTGATCTTATTAGTTGCATAAAATGCTAGGATTCTGGCCCAAGGGGGGAAATTCAGATGATTAAAATGTCATTGATAGCTATTTTGTGTCTCTGAATTTTAGGGTTTCACCTTGACTAATATTTATGGAACAAAATGCTTGTTCTTGGTTGAATCCTGTTAATGAGTTCTGGAAACTCTATGTAATAGCAGGTACTAGTGATCTAATGTTGCTGTGTGCTGGAGACCCCACCAAAGGCAACATATCATTTAATCGTCATCCGGGCACTATTAGTAGGTACGTATTTATTTTCAACAGCCAATTGTCATTTATAGCTTGACTATCTGGCAGCCTCTCAGGCCCACTATATTACAAATTGAATCCCATTCTCTGCCCTTTGGAACCTTTCTTTCTTCTGTTATGATCTCTATTACTTTTTGTGGCACTACCAAGTTCCTAGTCATCGAGGCTCAAAATATAAACGCTAATATAAATGCCCTGTCTTCTAATACATCCAAAGTATGTTGTATTAATACTTTTTTCCCTTAATTTTTATCACCATCATCATTATTCTTCAACCTCTTTACTTGTTCCTGCAATTATAGGGACGGCCTCTAAATGCTATTTACTCTTTTTTAAAATATATTTTTATTGATTTTTTACAGAGAGGAAGGGAGAGGGATAGAGAGTTAGAAACACTGATGAGAGAGAAACATTGATCAGCTGCCTCCTGCATGCTCTCCAAGGGTAACCAAGGCACATACCCTTGACTGGAATCGAACTTAGGACCCTGAGTCCTCAGGCTGATGCTCTATCCACTGAGCCTAACTGGTGAGGGCTCTTTACTCTTTTGAAGTTCAGTTCTCATCATGGTATCCCTATATACAGAAACTTTCATTGTCTCCCCACTGCCTGTAGGACTAAGTCAAGGACTTATGGTCCATCATGGCTGGTTGTAATATAATTTTCCAACTTAATTTCCTATCATTCTCCTGGTAGGGATCAGGTACTTAAGAAAATAATTGAAACATTTTGAAACGCAAGGGAGGGGCAATCTTATGTAACTATGAAAATTAAGAAAATTATTATGGAGTTCACAGAAGACAAACTCTGTCCCAGTATTTTGCATGGCACAAGTTTTAACCTTAAAATTCAATTCATCCAAGCCAACATTTCAGCCCTAAAGCCATACCAGATACTAATTTACCCTAGAACCAAAACTATCATAAAAATCTTATAGATATTGCACCATTTTTATTTCTGTATCTTAAATTTTCAATAAGAACTTTGTGTTCCCTTGAACAAAATCACTGTATACCTGAATTCTGTTCATTATACCCTGTAGCAGATATGATACAGTTGGAAAAGTTACGGGCAAGGTCAACTAATCAAGGTGATGGGGCATTTTCCATATGACTATGGAAACAGAGCTGTAAAGCTGAAATTCTTCAATCAGGAAAGGGGAAGGTGGTGAAGTATTTGAATGGTAGTCTTTACCACTGTGATGGATATAGAGAATATGAACATGGGATTGGTTATTGAATGCTGGAATTAAGAGTGTCTCCTTGAATCAAGAAAAGAGGTAATTTTACATCCCCATGACTATTTTGTAACTATCAATTTGTACTTTTTAATCCCTTCACCTTTTTCATTCAGTTCTCCACCCTCTCCCCTCAGAGAGCCATGAGTCTATTCTCTGTATCTATGGGTCTGTTTCAATTTTGTTTGTTTATTTTGTTCTTTAGATTGTACATGTAAGTGAAATCACATGGTATTTGTCTTTTTCTGACTGACATTTCACTTAGCATAATATCCTTTAGGTTCATTTATAGGGAATCCTATATACTAAAGAGGCAATATGCAAATTAATCCTCACGCCATCACAAGATGGCTGCGCCCACAGCGGAGGCAGAGTTCTCATAACGAGCCATAACGAGCAATCACCAGGGACCTGAGGCTGCATGGCGCTGGGCCAGGGTGGGGGACCTGAGGCTGTGCCCCTCCCACCTGGTGGGATTTGACAGGGGACCTCAGGCCACGCCCCCCACCCAGCGGGGCTTGATGGGGGACCTTAGGCCACACCGCCTACCTGGCGGGGTTTGACGGGGGACCTCAGGTCGCGCCCCTCACCCCAGCGCTGGGCTGGAGGACTGCAGGCCGCACCCTGGACCCAACAGGGCTTGACGGGGGACCTCAGGCCACACCCCCCACCCTGCGGGGCTTGATGGGGGACCTTAGGCCGCACCGCCCACCTGGCGGGGTTTGATGGGGGACCTCAGGTTGCGCCCCTCACCCCAGCGCTGGGCTGGAGGACTGCAGGCCGCACCCCGGACCCAACAGGGCTTGACGGGAGACCTCAGGCCACACCCCCCACCCTGCGGGGCTTGACAGGGGACCTGAGGCTGCGCCCCCCCACCTGGTGGGGCTTGATGTGGGTGGGGTTGGCCGCATCTGGATCTCTCCCAATGTGGGTGAGGCCAGCCTGGTCTGGGTCTCAAGCGATTTTGAGGCGCACGCAGGTGGGTGGGGACTTGACTCTGGGTCCTGTGGTGTGCCCCAGAGTCTGACAGGAGGAAGATTTTCTTATACATTTTACTAATTTTCTTTCATCTCTGACATTTCTATTATAGAGAAAGGGCAAATCGCAATATTAAAATATTTCCTCTAATTTCCTTTTAATGTGCATGAATTTCGTGCACCAGGCCATAGTATATTCAATAATTTTGTAATAAATATGCATGGTGCCAGGTAAATACTGGAAATATTGGGATGAATGCTTTGTAAAGTATATGATTGTCTAATCACCATGCTGTACATCTGAAATTAATACAAAATAATATTGGATGTAAACTGTAATTGAAAAATAAATTTTAAAAAAGGAAGAGGTAATTTTATTGCAAATATATGCACTTATTAAATAAGTGTACTCATTAGTCCAGGAGGTGGTAGAAGCAGAAACAATAAATAAATTTTACAGAGCTTTGATCCATTCATTGGTGATAATGACAGAATTGTATATTACCATAAGGTAATCTTGTTTGAAGAGTTTATCAAACCTTATGAAGGTAAGTAACAGAGAGCAAACATAACATCCCACAGAGCATTTCATGAAGTTATTTCTTCATTTATGTAAGAAACATATTTGAACACCTACTATAAGATAGTTGTAAGATATAAATCATAGTTCTGAGAATTAGTGAAAGGACTCTAACTGAGCTTGCAAATTCTTACACTTGAGAGGGAAACACAAGATAATTGAAAGTCTCCAGAAACTCTCAAGGGCTTGGTGGCCTCAACTGTAGATGGGAGGATCATTATCTTTTCTTTGTATGCTTCAGAGTCCTTACACTGAAATGTGAGAATGCACGTAGGATTTGGAAGGTATACATTACATGTCATAACTTAGTCTTTCTGTTACTATTTTACAAAAATGTGCATTTTTATTATCTACCTAATATCCAGGGAGCTACTTGTTAACACCAGACAAATAAGATCACATGAAGAGAGAGAGAGAAAAATAAATAAAGAGAGAGACAGGAGGCCAATTTGTTCACATCATAGTAAATGTATACAGAGTAGTGTAGTTCTCTGTTAAAATATAAAATCCCAGAAATATACTCTGTACAGGAACCCTCAGAGCTCATTCTACCAAGGTGTGAACAACATTGGTACTGGCAAGGGCCTCACATACATTTAAGCATCAGCCACTACCTTCATGTAATTCAACATGTTAGTAGTAGAAGTGGGGATCTTTGTTCTATTATTTCCTTATTGTTTCTTTGCTTGATTGTCTTGGCAGGGTGGATGGACAGAGGCAACTAAATATCAATGCTATAGAACTACCATAGTATAAAAGCAGGTTCAGAGGTTTTATATTGTATAATTGTATTATTGAAACTACTTTTAACTTCTGCATTATGATAGCAATAGAGTTTTACCTTTAGATTAAAAAGGGATATTATTTTTCAAAACAACTTCATAATAATCAGTAACTATTAAATTCTGAGTGACAAATCTGTTCATTCAGTAGGTCAATTTCTTTTGTGTAGTCCATTCATTTGATAATGAAGCATAGTTAGTTACTACTATTGGAGTGAACATGGAGATTGTTCATGGAAATTCTAACATGCATATTATGCTTTTTATAAAGTAGAATTATCCAATTTTTACACCTTTTTTCAAATTTAAACACCCTCACGGCTGTCAGAGATATTTATTTTTACAACTTGACACAGGCCCTTGCTCAGATCAACTTTCAGTGGAAACTTCAGAGAGAACAAAGTCTTAGACAAATGACACAATCTCTGTCACATAGGGTATATTAAAAATGATTTCAAAAGGATGATTATATTCTTTCAAGGGACCTTGATGTCAATATATCTTGAAAGCAAAAACACATCTGAAAATTCAATAGTCAGTTCACTATGTAGTCAACACTTGAACTCTAGAACTTTTCAATTTATTTTTGTAGAGAATGGCTTTTGCCATAACTCTCTGCCTCTGTTACAAACAATTTGGACAGGAAAATAGTGTATTCCGGTTACAACTTTTTCTCCTCTAAAGCCCAGGCCTATTTTTTCAAGGACAGTATCATGGGGAATGAAATAGTCTTGTAGAAACGTTACCATGCAAGGTAATATTTATGTAGCTTAGAAGGGGTGGTCCTATTCAAGGAGGTATTATTGCATGCTAATTTTCAGGTCATCCAACTCAACCAAATAAGAATACAGAAATCAGAGTATCTATCTATCCTATCTATCTATCTATCTATCTATCTATCTATCTATCTATCTATCTATCTATCTAATCTATCTATCTTCTTATTCTGATTGCTTACCGTGAGTGGCTTTCCCACTTCTGTTGGTCTGGCTCACTCCTGCTCATCCTTGAACTCTCAAGAGCCTCCAACATTCCTCGATGCATTGGCTGGGACTCAAATCTGGCTTTCCCACATCAGGGGGAGGGTGAGAATTCTGCTACTAAACCGTCCTGGGTTCTTGGGAATGCTTGAGATAGAAATCAAGAGAGTTCACCACAAAGTAAGCCTCAGGTGAGAGGTTTATGACACATAGCTGGAGTGCTGAGGAAGACATTTAAAGGGAGAAAGAGAAATGTTGCTCCACAACAAAAGCTGGAGGACAGTTTCCAAGAAGTTGGGGTGGGAAGGATGATGTCTAAGTGGGACACATAACTGTGTGTTGCATGTCTCAGTAACGTTAACTCTCCACCAGGTGTGTGTGTGCTTTTAGCATTTACAGGAGGGAGGGTAACTGAAAGGACAGTTTTCTTGCTAGTGTGCATGCATAAATGAAAAGCACAAAATTCAAGCACGTGAAAGTAAATCTTGCAGACAGCAGTGTCTTTCAGTATTGGCTGTAAAGAGAAGAAAAAGCATTTGGGCAATTAATGGGTTCCTGATTTCCTGCCAGCTGGGACCAAGGAGTAGCCTACCTATTTCGCTAGAATTTCCATATTTTCTGGACTCTGGGCTCTTTCAGGTCGTATCTGAAAGGGGCTTGTAGATCAACAAAATCATCTAATGTGCATCTATTTTAAAGCATAAGAAACAGGTTTTTGGGGAACTTTAAGAGGGTGCTCTTTTATGCCCAGAATGTATGCATTCAAAGATTCCGCCTTCCCAGGAACTTCATTCCCTCTTGGACTAGGCATTGTTAGGGAACTTAAAGTTCATGAATCTGACCATCATATTTAGAGGAAGCTGCCTCAGTATGATGCATATGGACTTGATTTTGTAGAGTAGATCTTCACTAACTTCTCGTTAGATTAATTTCAGTTCATTAATGAGTTTCATTCAGTAACTGATAAAGCAAGGGCAGGGGACAAGACTAAACAGAATTGGTGAAGGACTTGGGGGAAATATCTTAATGTGACAAAAAAAACCCATATTTAATAAATATTTAAAAAATGGGAGTATGGAACTGAGATTAAAATGTAAAAAATCTTAGCACATATTGCTATTTTCACAAGCTTTATTTTTATAAACCATTTGGTGTTGCCCCATAAAGACCTGTTGCATTCTTTTCCCCTGACTTATGGCAGAAATGATGCTTTATTTCTCCTGTTAGGTGCATGCTTGCCCTGGTGTAGAGTTCTAAAAGTGGGGCATGAGCACACACATAAATGAAAGCTTTGTATTTTCTAGGTATGGCACTTCCTTGCTGACTTTTGCCAGAGTAAGAGAGTTCTTTCAAAAAAAGATTTTTTAATTGATTTTAGAGAGAAATAGGGGGAGGGAGAGAGAAATAGCAATGTGGGAGAGAAACATTGATCCATTGCCTCCAGTATGTGCCCTGACCAGGAATCAAACCTTCGTTCTGGTGTACAGGACGAAGCTCCCACCAACTGGGCCACACCCACTGGCAGGGCAAGAGAGCTCCTTTAACTTGGAAAATGTGATGGGTTTTTGTTCTAAGATATTATAGGAAACAATACTTCATTCCACCCCAGACCCTGTTCTCAGCCCTGTTTGTACATTAAAATTATGTGAGGAAAACTTTTTAAATGCCAATGCATGGGCTTCATCTCAAATCAAATGAATCAGAATCTCTGGAAGTGGCGCCCAGGTACTAGTGTTTTAAATGCCACATTCCTGTGTAATCAAGTCTCACTGTTCATGGACTTAGCGCTTCTCTATTGGTAAGAGTCCCTTTCTGTAGCTACACCTTTCAGAACTTGCTGGAACAAAGTTCATATCACTTCATCTGTAAATTTTTAAAGTTTGCATACTTTCTCAAAGATAAAATAATATCTTAAGGCATTTATTCTAGCCTTTATCTTTATTGTAATTTTTTTTTGTTTTGTTTTGGAAAAACATGATGGCAAGCAAATGTTCCTTGAAATTATATTCAAAATCCTTTTGTGGTTGTATTAAATTTTCAGTGAGAGAGCAGTCTGGAATGTCACAAGTTATTTATACAAAGAAAAGGAACAGGTTACATGCTTTCTGTCTTATTTAAGTAATTGTGGCATCTACTGTGTATACCTACTTGCATTGCCATGGTCAAATCCGAGAGTAGATAATCTCCCAGGGTACCTATTAATTTTCAAGTGTCCATGCATTCTTTTGGTATTTTTTTTAAATGAATAATTACACTCTCTAAAATTGCATTTAGATTTTGGGGTGATAAGAATGGTAAATCATAAAACAATGAATTTGCCAGCAGAAACACTGGGCTTAAAAGTTTTATATTGCCTTTTTTTTTAGTTAATAAATGGGCTACCAAGGGAGAGACTATGATAGTGTGGAAATGTCATCTTTACAGTAAGATAAACCGAGGTCGAATGTCCTGTTTCTCACACACATCCACACTCAGTGCATGGGTGAATCTGAATCCTACCGCCTCTCGACATCATCAACCACCTGGACTCTTCCCACAGCCTCCTGCTACTCCCCCACTCTCTTCCTTCCATATTTTGTCCTCACAAAACTTCTCCATGCAAGAGCTAAAGAAGTCCTTGTTGGTGGTGGTGGTTTTTTCAGCTATATTGAGGTATAATCAAAAAATAGGAATTGTACATATTTGAGATATACCACCTGATGCTTTGATCTATTATATACATTGTGAAATAATAACTATAATTAAGCTAATTAACATGTCCATCAACTCACATCGTAGCTATTTCCCTTCTTCCCTCCTTCCTTCCCTCTCTCTTCCTTCCTTTTTTGTCTTAAGAACACTTAAGATCTACCATCTTAGCAAATTTCAGGTATATAATACACTATTGTTAACTATAGTACTATGCTGTACATTAGATCTCCAGAACTTATTCATCTTGCATAACTGAAACTTTCTACCTTTTGATGCTTCTCCCCATTTTCCCACTCACCCCTGCCCCTATAAGCCACCATTCTACTCTTAGCTTCTATGAATTCGACTATTTTAGATTCCACATATAAGTGAGATCACACAGTATTTGTTTTTCTGTGTCTGGCTTATTTCACTTAGCATAGTGTCTTCCAATTCATCCATGTTGTTACAAAATGAAGGATCTCTTTCTTTTTTAATGCTGAAATCCTCTTAAAGCATAAATCTGACTGCTTAAACCCATCTCTTGCTTTCTCTTGTAATTAGAAAAATGTCCACACTCCATATCCTAGCTCTAAAGTTCTGGTCTCATCTTCTACCTTTTCCTCCTTGTTATGGACTCTTCAGTCACACAGCTGTCCCTGGAATAGGCTAAGGTAATTCCTATTTTATGGTCTTTGCACAGATAATTCTAGAGTAAGGTAGAGATGAGAGCAAGGGCTCATCTTATGCCCTCATCAGGTATTGGCATATGTCATATTTTGCAGATGTTACCTTATCTGTGAAGCTTTTTTGTCTTTCATGAGATCATGGGAAAGTCATGGGAGTGTCTAGAAATTATTCTGAGTTTTTTAAGTTGAGAGAGTGGTGCTACTCATTCTCGGTATTGAAAGATTATGAAATTAATAATTATTAATCAAATATAACGGTAGCGCACTTTTACTTTTTAATAACTGGAGAAACTATATTATGGAAAGTAGGCAGAATTGTGAGATGGTTATAAGTGTGTTCTCTTGATGGATCAGATGGCCTTTTTTTTGAATTTTGGCTCTGCTACCGCATTTGCTTTGTGACCTTGAGTCCCTAACTTAACATTGCTTTGTCTTACTTCCTTTGACTGTCAATTGGGGGCTATAATATATTGTATCTCGAAGGGCTGCTATGAGGATTATATCAGATAATTCATATAAAGTGCCTGGCACGTAGTAGTACTCAATAAATATGTAATTATTTAATAATAATTATTATTATTAATATCTTGAATCATGGGAGTCATTGTTAATCTGATGATCTATAGTATATGACACATCAACACATGCCAGCTAAGTTACGTTTTGATGAAAAAATTATTCTCAAATAGAAGAGCCTCAGCTAATTATATATAGAGGCCCAAAGTGCTGTTTCAAATCAACTGCCATTTCTAATTCTCATTTTATTTGACCATGTTACCAGTGTTTTCTTTTTTAAAAAAATATATATATGTTTTTATTGATTTTTAAAGAGAGAGGGAGAGGGAAAAAGAGATAGAAACATTGATGAGAGAGGAACATCATCATCGATTGTCTGCTTCCCTCATACCCCCTTTTAGGGATCAAACCCCAACTCAGGTATGTGCCCTGACCTGGAATGAAACTGGTGACCTCTTAGATCCTGGGTCGACGCTCAACTGCTGGACCACACTGGCTGGGCATCAGTGCTTGCTTTTGACTTCACTTATGTTTTTTATGATTCACTATCTCTCACTTAAAAAAGAATGACGAGAGAGGTCAAATTTGGAAGCAATGGAAAGTAGGGGCCCAATTTCATAACAGCTAAGAAAAATAAATACAAAGGAAAAATAACCTTGTTAGAAGAGGATGGCTTAGGGGGCCTGGAGAATTAAGGCTAGAATTTTGACAGGTAGAAATAAAGATGTGTGGGTTGGGAAGAGAGATTGTTGCCTGTGAGAGGAATTTCTTACTTGACTATATTCTCTTAGCTCTCATTATATACGTTGACTGATTGCTTTTGTTTTCAAACTGAAATTCAGGTCCTAAGTACGGAAGAGAAATCTCTAGTGAAATATTTATATGTCAAACCCCTTGGGAGTAAAATAGTTTATTTCTATAGGTTTATAATCATTTTCTGGCCTATTTAGAATAGTTCATAACTTAAACATTCTGGAACTGAAATTTTTATTCCCTAAATATGCATGAAAAAATATGGTCTACCATAATGAGAAGTGCGGTTTCTTGATTCAGTTTCCCCTCTTCCTGATTGATAAGCAGAAAGACTGTCACCAGCTGAGTTCTGGAAGAAGAAGGTATTACAGTTCCACCTAATATCCCAGTGCAGGTTTCATATCTAAATGCAACATGGCAGGGATCTGCCTATTTGCTCAAGGAAGACCCAGATAGGCTCTTTGTCTTATGTGCCCCAGGTTGTCTTACTAATGTCTTCTTTTCATGCTTTGCATGCTCAGGTCAAATTGAATAACAGTATTCTTGTTGCATCTCTTATTTCCCAGGATCTTTGGCTTTGTATACACAGTCACCTCCACCTGCAGGCATCGCTCCCCAAATCTAACTCCTCATCTAATCTCAGTTCAAATGCAACTTGTCCTTTGAAGCCTTTCCTTATATTTTCAAAAATTAATCTCATACTTGAAAAAGTCTCCTAGCTCCTCATCAGTCCTTCTGATATGGCATTTTATTTCATCTATATTTATCATGTATGCACAGTATGCCAAACAGTGCTAGGGATAGTGTAAGTGGAGAAATAGTTATAAATCCTTGAAAGCTGAATGCACAAGTTAAAATTGCTTGTTGGAAAGTGGGAAGACAGCAATTTTATGTGGTCATAAGAGCCCTGCTGTAAAAGGAGACACAAAAGACCCAAGTGTGACATACAGCTGTCTAGGAGAAGAGCATTCAGGCCAAGGAAAGTTGGAGATTTGGGTGGGAGTGTGCTTCCTATGGGTGCCACTGGGCTTGAATCAGAGTGAGCAGGAGGGAAAGAAGTTGGAGATGAAGTCCTGGAGGTGAGGAATGGGGAATCAGAGGAGAGCGTGAGGAAGAGCAGGCTGATTATGTAGGTCTTACGATGACTGACTTTTCCTCAGCTTAGACGGCATACCACTGAAGGGATTTGATCTCCACAGAGGAATGATTGAGCTCATATTTTAACAGGAGCAACAATGCAACAGTGAGAGAATGAAGGTTCTGGAGATATTCTCAAGATAGAACCTAGAGAATTCATTGAAATATTGGGCATCAGACAGGAGAAAGGGACAAGCAAGTGTGAGTCAAAGGCCTGTGAGCTGCATACTTGGAAGCAAGGAACTGCCTTTAGTTGAAATGGAGAAAGCTATCAAAGAAGCAGGAAGCAGTATCAGGCATTCTGGTTTGGACGGATGCAGTTTAAGATTCTCTGTCCTGAGGTTAGTTGGATATACAAGCTAGAGGTTTCAGGGAGCAATTGGACTGGTGACACAAATTTGGGAGTTATAAGCATTTATATTATTTATTTTTTAGTTTATTTAAAAAAATTTTTTTTAGGAATATCCATACTGTTTTCCATAGTCATCATACCAGTTTACATTCCCATGAACTGTCAAAAGGTTCCATTTCCACCACATCCTCACCAACACTTCTTTCTTCTTCTTCTTTTTTTTTTTTATAATAGCCATTTTAATACATGTGAGGTGATATCTCATTGTGGTTTTCATTGGCATTTCCTTGATGATTAGTGATGTTGAGCACCTTTTCATATACCTGTTGGCCATTTGCATGTCTTCTTGGAAAAATATCTATTCAGATCCTTTGTCCGTTTTTAACATGGGTTATTTATTTATTTTTTAAATACATCTTTATACAGATTATTAAAGTTGTACCTCTTTTTCCCCCCATAGCTCCCCTCCACCAGTTCCCACCCCACTCCATGCCCTTACCCCCCGCACTGTCCTCGTCCATGGGTGTATGATTTTTGTCCAGTCTCTTCCTGCACCCCCCACACCCCTTTCCCCCTGAGAATTGTCAGTCCACTCCCTTTCTATGCCCCTGATTCTATTATATTCACCAGTTTATTCTGTTCATCAGATTTTTTATTCACTTGGGATCCTCTAGTCTGCTGTTGGATCTCTGTATATTATTCTTTATTTCAGTCGGTGTATGCTTAATTTCTAATTGGTCCTTTTTCATATCCTTGAGGGTCTCACTAAATTTCTTGGAGGTTTCTAGAAGATTCTTGAGTAACCTTATAACCGTGGTTTTGAACTCTATATCCAGTAGTTTGCTTTCCTCCATTTCTTTCGTTTGTGACATGTTTTATTGTCTCCCCATTTTGGCTGCTTCCCTGTGTTGATAGAGTGGCTTTGTGTGCTAGGTGTCCTGTAGGGCTCAGTGGATCAACCTCCCTCATTACCTGAGGTGGGCACTCTTGGTGCACCCTTTTGTGGGCTGTGTGCACAGTCTTGTTGTAGTTAAGCCTTGATCGCTGTTGGTATCACTGGGGGGAATTGACCATCGGGGGAATTGACCATTGGGCAAATTGGCTGTGAGGACCAGCTGTGTCTACAATGGGAGAACTGCTGTGCTGGAGACACCCCTATGGGGCAGGACTTGCTTCAGTGGGGCTTTGGTGCTCACTGAGTCTGCCCCCTGAGTGTGTCTCTTATGGATCTGAAGAGCTATAATCTGGATGGTCTCACTCTGACCACTGGGTACACTGGCTCTTGGATCTCTAAGGAGGTGCAAAGTCAGCCACTGCCTGAGGCCGCCCAGCAGGAGCTACAGAGAAATCTGCAGATTCCTCCTCTTTGTTTGGGGTTTGGAGGTGCCCAGATGAGGCCCAGCTGTGAAGCAGTGCAGGCTGCTGAGGAGCCTTAGGCCTTCTTTTGGAAGCTTTGGGGTTCTCTGACCCAGCTGCAGTTTGTTAGGTTTTAGGTGTGAGAGCACAGGCCATTCATATGCAAAAACTGCTGCGCGCAGCTTGGGTGGGGTTGTAAATTGGGTGGTGCATGCTCTCAGGGAATCACCAGCATGGAGCAAACAGCAGTGGCTGCCAGTCAGCCCTGCATTGTAGAGGTCCCCATGGTCCCTGCATCTCTGCGTTCTGCATCCTTGCAGGAACAATGACCGCTGCAAGCACCTCTGAGAGAAAGCCGCCCTCGTGTTCCTGCCCGATGCCAGACAGTCCAGTTTCTTTCCGTATGAGTCTGGGTCCCCAGAGTCTCACCTGGAACTGCAGTTCAGAGCAATCGGGGGCTTGTATCTCCATCCGGATTGAAAAAGAGAACAGTACACCCAGTTGCCAGCCCGTTTTGCACACCTCCATACCT
Organism: Myotis daubentonii; assembly: GCF_963259705.1. Taxonomy (NCBI): domain Eukaryota; kingdom Metazoa; phylum Chordata; class Mammalia; order Chiroptera; family Vespertilionidae; genus Myotis; species Myotis daubentonii. The sequence goes on from NC_081845.1 coordinate 61,100,344, forward strand.
CTGCACTTCCGTACCTCCTACCAGTCTCAATGCGATTTTCTCTTTCCTTCTTGCTGTAGAACTTCCACTCAGCCAGCCTTCCCATGGTTCTGGATGATATCCTTTTTGTCTTTTAGTTGTAGTGTTGATGTGGTTGTGCGAGGTAGCAAGTACAGGTGTGTACCTATGCTGCCATCTTGGTTCCTCCCCAGAGAGGAGTTTTTAACATGGGTTATTTGTTTTTGTTACTATTGAGTTGTATGAGTCTCTTGTGTATTTAAGATATTAATCCCTATTAATATCTTAAATATTAATATCTTGAATATATGGTTACAAGTATTTTCTTCCATTTAATAAACTGCCTTTTCATCTTGTTAATGGTTTCTTTTGCTGTATAGAGGCATTTTAGTTTGACAAGAAAGTGTGTGCCATTAATTTCTGACACACTGGATTCTGTTCCCTTTCTCTCAACCTATTTTCTGTTCATATCCATTTTTAAAAGTTTTGCTTCAGGATAGTCTCATTAAGCTGCACAAACTCTGAGGAAAGAAGACAACATGGGCAGAATTTCAAATAACACCTTACTGTTAACCTTGAAGTGGCCAGTCGATGCCATTCATTAGGACCTGCTCAGGGGAATTCTGCACTGGAAACAGTCAGCGATGAGGAAACAGTTCCTGTGCTCCAGGATCATATCCCTTAGTTGCTGAAGATAAAATATATTCTCAGAAGCAACCGCTTACCAAGCCTAAGTGTTAACATAAGCCTTGACTCGTTCCCTTTCCTCCCTGCAGCATCCAGTTAATCATAACGTCTCTAATATTCTAATTTCTCATCCTGCAGCCACCAGTGCATAATCATGCCAACAGTATTCTCATGTGCTCTGCTGGCTCTGGTCTTCTCTCCCCTCCCCTCCCCTCCCACTGAGTGAGATTCCCTTCACTCTTTACATTGGAACACCTATAGAAAAATATATGGATCAATAAATCATCACATATGGGTTAAATAAGACACACCTAAGGTGATGATTCAGTCCATATGCACATAATCCATTTCAATCAGTCAATACAATATATCACCTCATTTCTCCACCCTGTCTTGCCTGGAGGCCTTTGTAATGCTGTTTCTTCCCTAGAAGTACCCTCCCTTTCATTTTGTTTGTAATTCTTCCTTATTATCTCTCTTAAATGCTCTTATGCACATACTTACTCTTTGCCCTTCATAAAAGACTGATATGTCCATGGGTGAAATCTCAGTTTAAACATTTTCATTTAAATATGCCCTCAATATTGTTAGATACAGTCCATACTCTCTTACATGGCTCTTGCAGCTTTTGATGTGGTATTGCTCTGCATTCTGGGTTTATCTCCAGTAGGACTGTCCTGGTGTGCTGAAGGCTGCTATTTTAAACTACTTGGGCCATGCATGCCTCATACCCTGTCTTGCCTGGAGGCCTTTGTAATTCTGTTTCTTCCCTAGAAGTACCCTCCCTTTCATTTTGTTTATAAATTCTTCCTGATTATCTCTCTCAAATGCTCCCATAAAAACCTGTACCTCTTTTTTCATAACCCTAATGGCACTGTATAGATTGACAACTTATTTGTCCAAATCCCTATGGAAACTCAAACTCCTTGAATGCAAGGACTGAATGTTTTTCTTTTTTAATGCCAAATGGCTAGTCTCTAACACATTGCAGATACACAATAATTATTTGTTGAATTGAAATTCATAAAAAATAACTTATGGTATAGATTAAAAGTATTTGTGCCAAATTAAGAAAAAAAAGTTTTTAATGTTTATTAAGCACTTACTTTATATCAGGCATTGGTGAAACCAAGGTGAATATGAGAACATTTCTGTAATCTAAGAATTCAAATTAATGGATTAGTTCCTTTCTCCATAAATTTGACTTAACTGCCACATTTGTTATTTTCACCTTTTCAGAACATTCTTGGGAGAACCCCCCAATTATTTTTATTTTTAAAACATCTTTATTGTTCAGAGTATTACATATGTCCCCTTTTCCCCCCATTAACCCCCTTTAGCCTGCCGCAGCCCCCACCCCAGGCCTCACCACCTAATTGTCCCTGTCCATGGGTTAGGCATATATGCATACAAAGTCTTTGGTTGATTACCTCCCACCCACCCACCCTCCCCCACCTTCCCTCTGAGATTCCGCACTCTGTTCCATTCTTCCATGTCTCTGGATCCACTACGTTTTTTCAGTTTATTTTATTAATTAGATTCCACATATGAGTGCATACATGTGATACTTGTCTTTCTCTGACTGGCTTATTTCACTTATCATGATACTCTCCAGGTCCCTCCATGCTGTCTCAAAGGGTAAGAGATTTTTCTTTATTACTGCTGCATAATATTCCATGACATAAATGTACCACAACTTTTTTATCCACTCATCTACTGATGGGCAGTTGGGCTGTTTCCAGATCTTAGCTATTGTAAATTGTGCTGCTGTGAACATGGAGGTGCATACATTCTTTCTGACTGGTGTTTCGAGTTTCTTAGGATATATTCCTAGAAGTGGGTTCTCTGGGTCAAATGGCAGTTCTATATTTAATTTTTTGAGTAAACTCCATACTGTTTTCCATAATGGCTGCACCAGTCTGCATTCCCACCAGCAGTGTACTTGAGTTCCCTTTGGGAGAACCCCAAATTTTAACCCAGTTCTGCCTTACAATAGTGGGTAGAGTTAATTAGAGAAGGCTGGACTTTGTTCTTGAAATAAAATTTCTGTGAATCTCATAGAAAGACATTGGGCATCTCAGAGTAAAAGGGATGCATAGCCTGGAAGGGAATACAGAGAGACCTGAGTTTAAAATGACGATTCCTTGGCTGGAGTAAGTATAATCTGAGGGATAAGTACATGATAGGAGGTTTGATTATTGTACATGGGATCTGAGTCATGGAAAGAGATTTGGAGAAATGAAGACCTTAATCATTAGGTTTTGATCAAGTAGAAAATAGATTATCCTTGTAGATTGATATACAACAACAAATAATGATGATTTCCATACAAAATATGTAATGAATGTGATTTTAAACCATCTGAGTTATAGAAATATACAATGAGAAAGTTGAAATTATAGTAAAAACTTGAAAATACATTAAAGCAATCTCCAATAAGGATAGTACAGTTCAGTCTAATCCTTAAAATTTTACACTTAAAATTTTAGTTAAGCCGAAACCGGTTTGGCTCAGTGGATAGAGCGTCGGCCTGCGGACTGAAGGGTCCCAGGTTCGATTCCCGTCAAGGGCATGTACCTGGGTTGCGGGCACATCCCCCCCGGTGGGGGATGTGCAGGAGGCAGCTGGTCGATGTTTCTCTCTCATCGATGTTTCTGACTCTCTATCTCTCTCCCTTCCTCTCTGTAAAAAATCAATAAAATATATTTAAAAAAATAAATTTTAGTTAAATGCTCATGCTTGGATGAATAACTTTGGCCTTTAATAGTTTTTTTTTAATATTCAAAAATTATTATAATCTAGAATTTTGTGAGATTTTTCTATTTTGAGTATGAGAGAATTTATTCTTCAGGAGGGTGTTTTTATGTATTTGAAAGACATCTAAAGAGGATGATATGTTCATATTCATTTCCAACCTGAAAGTTCATCCCAGCTTCCTCCAAGAAAATGGAAAGTTCTTGGAGTTGGATTAATAAGCAATAGATGATTCATTAAGGATTAATTTCAAAGCACTAGCTCTATACCAAGCATCACTTTAAAAGAGTGCATGACTGCTCAAAGTAGGTAGTGGTAATTTTTTTAAGAAGGGTAAAATACTCCAGATTCCTGGAAATTTTTACTCTGAGACACATTTAAAAAATTATTTTTATTGTTTAAAGCACCGGTTCTCAACCTGTGGGTCGTGACCCCTTTGGCGGTCAAACGACCCTTTTACAGGGGTCACCTAAGACCATCCTGCATATCAGATATTTACATTACGATTCATAACAGTAGCAACATTACAGTTATGAAGTAGCAACGAAAATAATTTTAAGGTTGGGTCACAACATGAGGAACTGTATTTAAAGGGCCAGAAGGTTGAGAACCACTGGACTTTAAAGTATGACAGACGCCCCCCTTTTCCCCCTCATTGATGCTCCCTCCTCCCCATTCCCATCCCCTCACCAAGTCTCCACCCCATTTTTGCCTGTGTTTTAATTACGTCCATTGGGAATCTTTCTAAGACAGGAGAATAGGCCAAGGAGAAAAGACAGAAATAAAAAAGTTAGAGAATAGATAAGTAGAGAAAGAAACAAGAGAGACAGAGTGTGTAAAAGTAAGAGGCAAAATAGGAAGGAAATACTAAGGGTTTGAAGGAGTACAGAATATATGCTGTATACTGGTTACACTGAGACTAGCTATTCTGACTGACAATTCTGAAATCCAGAGTTTATTGAGAACCTATGTCTACATCAGTGATTTTCAAAATGCCTCTAGATCAGCAGCATAAGCAGCACCTGGGAACTTATCAGACATGCAAATTGGGGCCCCTCCCAGAACTCCTGAATTAGAACTCAGTGGGTGGAGCACAGCAATCCATGTTTTAATAATCCTAAGGAAGGGGAGGGGGCGGGAGGCCGTGGACTGACACACTGAACTTGAGTGTCACTTTTATGTCTTGCTCATGGAACTGTTAATGGAAGTTGTTCAGCAGGTGACCTTCAAGAGTTCAAGACTCAGACTTACAGGAACCTTTGGCTCTACCTGCCTCTCTAATTCTGCACAGTCCTTCCTACTCAGCCCTGATTAGACCTGATTCCGCTGCCTGAGAGGCACTCACTCCCTTAGCCATCATTCTGAGAGGACCTTCCCTGTGCATTCTTCTTGGCTAACTCGAAGGTAAGTGATGAGGTTATGCTCAATTTATTTTGTGGTTTTACAGTTTTAACAGCCCACTTCCTGTGCCACTTGGGGAGCCTGAATGTTGTTGGTAATGTCAAAATACCCAAATTTTTTTAGTTTGGCTTGTTTTATCCAGGCTTGTGGTTTCTTAGGCATTAACATTTCTTCAAAAATTCCTTACATAATCTGATTAGATACTTGATTCATAGGCTTCTGAGCTGTTCCATATGCTATTGTGCCAGTAACTACACCCAAAATTATTTTCTAAACATAATTCCTAAGGCAGATTACTTTTTTAGTCCCTTTCTCACCTGTCTCTCAAGTTAATGATGGCTACTTCAGTGCTGCCTGAAACAATGCGTAGAGAAGCAGCAGACTGAATTTTGCTACGTGCTGAGTTGTAATGTGATTTTGTTACTTTTTCAAAACCTTTTTTACTCTTATTTTATACTGTCTGAGCTTTAAAAACAGTTGGCTTTTCAAGTCTGCAAGATTTCAGCTTTCTGGATTCTCTATTTCCTTTCTTTGATCCTTTTTTATTGTGCTTTAATTTAAGCTTGCAGATTGCACATCGTTTGCCTGGGGTTATCTTTTCCTTCTGTATTGCTGAACAGTAAAAATCACCACTGAAAACTGGCATTTCATTTTCTGACCTCTCCCCCTGGAGCGAGAGCACGTTTCCCCGCTATGTGAATCCGGGTGCAAACGTGGTACCACAGCACATAGCATGCTTCTCCAGGTTTCCTGCTCCCATCGCAGCGTTCTGGCCACCGGCCACCTGATCACGAAGTCAGTGCGACCACATCCCTCTTCAAGGTACCCGTGTCTGCATGAGTTAGAGTGCGGCAAGCTCATGTAAAATGAGTAATTCCCGAGTCTCCATGGCTTCATGTAAAAGAAATTTACTTTTGGTTACATAGCCGTTCAGTGCAGGTCTCCACAAGGCGCTGGCCTTTCACCTTGTGGCTCTGAGCCCACCGTCCTCCTTGCCCTCTGCGTCAGTGAATGGAGAAAGGCCGGAACGGCATGGGGGCTTCTGCGGTCAGACCTGCAGGGAGCATCTTTCACTCTGCTTGTCTTCCATGGGCCGGAGCGCAGTCAAACTGGCAGGGAGGCTGAGAAGAGCAGCTAAGCTGTGAGCCCAATGGCCAACAGGAACGCGTTTTGTTTTGTGGCGAAAGGTCTTTCTGGCTCAGCCACATGAAAGAGTGAAATGACTTACAGTTTGAAGGGGAGCCTGGAAGAGCAGTGTTGAGAGATGAATAGAAGGCACAAAGAAGAAAGGGAGTTCGGTGGGAGAATTAATAATTTAATCTTTAGAATTATGAACTAAGAGGACTGCATTCCTCCCTTTACAGATTAAAAAAAAAACAACAGCCTGAGCTTTTAAGAGCCTGATAATGTACCTATTCTCACAGAGCTAAGAAAGGTTATTCTTATATTCAAATCCAAAGATGTCTGAAAAGAAAGCTCATGATCTCTCCACTAGAAAAGACACAGCCACACCTTGTTATGCAATAGAGTGTTACACCCACGCAGCCAAGGGCTATTTGATGCTATACGCAGAACTTCATTATTCTACCTGCAGGTTTTCTATGTGAGTTAGAGCAGGCATAGCACGCTGAACAGTTATTAGCAATCTGATTAGTTAAGAAAATATGCTTAATTAATTAGCTTGAATATAAATTGGTGACGGTACAACACAAATAAACAAGACGTTCATTAAGGATGTAAAATAGTATTTTCCAGTGGAGAGATTGCCCTTTGAGTCTACATCCTAAATGTTGTTCCATTGCTTATTCAATAAAGCACAGCATTTTATTTAATTACTATAATTTGTCTCCAAAAGCCAATATTTGCTAACTACATCAATTCCTCAAACACTCCTGAGCTTTTATTCTGACCTGACAATGCAAACATCAAACTGGTGGCTTTACAAGGACACATGTGTATGACTATAAGTAAATGATTAGGTTTTATTATACTAGAACAGAAATGAGTGGATTTTTTTCATCCAAATAATCATTTTTCTCTAACTAAAATACTTTTTTTAATCCTCACCCGAGGATATAGTTTTTCACTTTTTTAAATGTTTTTGTTGATTTCAGAGAGAGAAACAATTTGGCTGCCTCCTGCATGCCCCCCAATGGGGATCGTGCCCTGACCGGTCCAGCCACCTCTTGGTGTGCAGGTTGATGCTCAATCACTGAGCCACACTGGCTGGGTTTTTTTGTTTGTTTGTTTGTTTGTTTATTTTTGTTTTTGTTTTTAGAGAGAGAGGAAGGCAGAAGGAGAGAGAGAGAGACACATTAATATGAGAGAGAAACATCACTCGTAAGCATGCCCTACCGGGAATCTAACCCACAACCTAGTTATGTGCCCTGACCTGGAATTGAACCCTCATTCTTTCCATGCACGGGACTATGCTCCAGCCAACTGAGCCACACAGGCCAGGACTAACTAAAACTGTTATCTGGGAGCCATGGGCAATCCGGATGTGAGGTAAACTATTTTTGTTTGATCCTTTAAAGAACAGAAATCTCCCTAAACCACCCTGTAAGCAAGGTTTCTCTGTCAATAGTGTATATTGTTGTCCTAACTAAAATGTGAAGCCTCCCGGCAGACCATTTATTTTGCCATGTAAACAAAAATGCAGACTTTTATATTTTCTCCATGCTCTGGTCTTTGGAGAGAAGCTCATCTCTCAGAGCTGGCCATTCTTGGAGGGGGCGGGAGAAGGGCAGCTTCTTAGGAGTCTTCTTATTCTGAAAAACAGAACCTTACAGTTCTAAGACAGGTTCACCTGACTTATGTGCATAGTTCTGAAAGTAACCAAAAGGTCCCATTTAATTTTATGAGCCATTGAACTGTTACAAGATGAACATATTAAACATTGTCATAGTTATTTCAGCAAAAAATCGATTGGTATTGGGCAGCACTAAACTGGAAGTGGTTGGGAATGCTCGCTAACAGGAACCAGGGAAAAACAGTTATAGAGAGAGAGTTCAGAAGCGGAGAAAGGAAATTATTTGATTGGCGTTAGCTTGAAACCAAGTGTGCTGATTGTGACTGGTTGCCCTCGGCATTTGGATTTTGTAAACTGGAGGCATTCACAGGCTTGGCTGTGGGTTTGCTTCCTGAGGCCACCCCGGCATCAAAACCCCCTCAGTCTAACGGCTAAGAAACATAGTTCCTCGGGAAGGTTTATGGAATGAATAAACACGTTACAAATGACTGAGGTTACATGTATGTATATTAGACAATGAGTACCGTTCAGGTAAATACACATTTTAAGTGTGGTCCCACCAGCTCCCTATCTTCCTGTAAGGTTAGGTGACTTACGTGTGAATCCGTCCCATCCTCAGCCCTATGCCATAGCCCACACTGCTAGGTATACTCCAGACAGGGTCCCTTCAGAAGCCAATGCTGATTGTCCATATTGCACAGGAAGAACCACGATATTTGTCACTTCTTTGTGTTGGGTTTTGTATTCTGAAGAGCAGAGAATTCTTACTTGCTCCTTCTACCAGGGACTAAAGGCTAAGGTTCAGAGTCTTCAGATCTTTCTACAGAGATATTGTAGGTTTGGTTCCAAACCACCACAGTAGATCCAATCTTACAGTAAAGTGGGTTGTAATCTTATTGCTGCTGGAGGGTCTTGCCTTCAATTGTGAAATACACAACACCTGTGAAGGGCAATAACAGGCGTTATGCCTGCATAGCTTTACCCATTCCATTTCCTATTAGCTATGACACAGGCTGGGTAAGGGGGAAAGTTAAGGAGCAGAGACTTGTCTATGATGGCATATTTTGTTTTGCAAATTGCTGTAAAAGTAGCCAGTGAATGCTGTTGTAGATTCGTCTCTCTTACAGTTGTGTCATTCGAGGATTTCTTAAAAATGGAATTATTTGTGGATGGGAAAGACTTCTAGAATTCTTAGTCTCTACCCACCATTCAACAAAATATCACTTTGTATTTACTTCCTTTTGCTGTACTAACAAACATTTTTACTCTTTAGACCTTTCTTGGATAGGTAGCTGGGGCACATTAGAAATTTAAGAGTTTATTTGAGCAAAATGATTGGAATTGGACAGTGCCAAACTGCAACTGGTTAGGAGCACTCCCCAAAAGAATCTCCGCAGAGACTTTTATTGAGAAAAGAGGGAGGTGACGTAAAGAAATTGTTTGGCTATAGCGTAAAGCCTAGTTAGCTGTTTGTGATCCTTTTGATTTCATAACCTTGAGGCATTTATATGCTTAGATTTTGGTTTGCTTACTTAGCCCATCAGGGTATTAGAGCCACATCAGTCTAATGGTCTCCTTGTTAAAATAATTTATCAGTGTATAATTAAGGAAGATTTAAATTTAAAGGGACCTCACAGACTTTCTAGTTCATTCTCCTATTGCTCAGAGAGGGGAATAAAGAAAATCTCAGAAAACATGTGCCTTCCCCTAGGCCAGTGCTCGGCAAACTCATTAGTCAACAGAGCCAAATATCAACAGTACAAGGATTGAAATTTCTTTTGAAAGCCAAATTTTTTTAAACTTAAACTATATAGGTAGGTACATTGTTATTAACTTAATTAGGGTACTCCTAAGGCTTAGGAAGAGCCACACTCAAGGGGCCAAAGAGCCACAGTTTGCCGACCTAGGCTAATCCAGTTTATAAAGTCAAAGAAAGCCCTGGAATACTGACTTTGTGGTTGTAATTTCAAGATTTCCCTTCCCCCCACTAATTCTTGCTTCTATTTAGTATCCTCTTAAGCAGGTAAATGGAGATATTTGAAAGTTGTCTCTATGTATTCTTGATTCTACACTTAAAGCAAATCCAAGATACACATAGGATAATCTAACAAGGGCTTTTTGTAGTTGTCACACTTGAGCATTGATCTCTAATTCCAAAATATGGAGGCTCCAGATAGATGGGCAATAAGATTTATTAAATAATCCCTAGAATGGCCAAATTTCTGTTCTGGCAGTGCCAGTTCTTGTTAGCTGTATGAAACTAAACATCAGGTAATGTAATTTAGTCGATGATATAGATTATTTCCAAATACCCAGCTTTGTGACACTATGCAGGCAATCGAGTCAGTTTGTGCAGTTCATAGATATATTGGTAGCTTGTAGGCAGTCTTTGGAAGGAAGTCTGGGCTATGTTACAGGACTAGAGACTGAAGAAGGCATTGAAGTATTAAGCACAAGGTACTAAGTGAATTTATAGCAACATCTGTTATTATCAGGTGCTTGGAATTGGGTTTTTATTGCATTAGAACAAAGGAATATTGAAAGAGTTAAAAACACATTTTAGAAATACTCAGTTTTTTAAAATAAATACTCTTGAATGAGATAAAAACTCTTTATAATAAATACTTTTAAAGTCAGGTAGCTATAACATTTTTCTAGTCAAGAGGAAAAAAATGTATTTCAAAGTAAGAATAAAAGACTAATTTTTTGGATATAAAATGTTAGTGTTTTTCCAATTGTGAGAAATGAGTTGAGAAAAATGCTCATAGTAGTACATTAAATAATAGGTCTTCATTTTAAAAAGCAGAATTAGTTAATAGAAAAGGAGGAAGATAATAATTTCCTTCAGGTTTTATATTATAACTCATAAAACTTTATAGACTATAGAAAAAAAATCAACCTTTGCATTGACAGTTAATTAGAAAAGCTCCAATTTTGTGAAATAGTGTGTCTTTTGTGTTGATTTGGAAAATAAAGTGAATATTAGCATAATGGGTTATTAGCCAATTGTTGGCATTAAGAGCTAGCTATTAACTGTGAAATAGTTGCTACACTTTTTTTTTTCTTTTTTAGTACCAGGGTTATATTGCCTCTTAAAATGTGTTAGGAAATATTGCCTCTTCTTCAATTTTTTGGAAGAGTTTCAGAAGGATAGGTTTTATTTAAGTTACTTATTTTAAACTATATATTTTTATTGATTTCAGAGAGGAAGGGAGAGAGAAATAGAAACATCAATGATGAGAGAGAATCAATAATCTGGAGCCTCCTGCACACCCCACCCTGGGGACCGAGCCTGCAACCCAGGCAGGTGCCCTGACCAGGAATTGAACTGAGACCTCCTGGCTCATAGGTTGACACTCAACCACTGAGCCATGCCAGCCGGGCAGTTGCTACACATATTCAAATGATTCTTTCAATAGAATTTTTGTTGGCGGTTCCCAGATGAAGTAATTATGTGAATGTCTCAGTACCAACTATGTTTCACTTTGGAAACAGTGTCTTAATAAATCTCTATATACCTTAGGTGAGTGAATAATACACTGATATTTTTTTTAATTATATTTTTTATTGATTAAGATATTACTTGCTGAAACTGGTTTGGCTCAGTGGATAGAGCATCGGTCTGTGGACTGAAGGATCCCAGGTTATATTCGGGTCAAGGGCATGTACCTGGGTTGTGGGCACATCCCCAGTGGGAGATGTGCAGGAGGCAGCTGGTCGATGTTTCTCTCTCATCGATGTTTCTAACTCTCTATCTCTCTCCCTTCCTCTCTGTAAAAAAATCAATAAAATATACTTTTAAAAAAAAGGTATTACATACGTGTCCTTATCCCCATGTTACCCCCAAACTCCCCCCCCCGCTCATGCCCTCACCATCCCCTAACCCCCTCCCCCGCCCCCCCCCCCCCCGTTGTCCATGTCCATTGGTTAGGCCTATATGCTTGCATATAAGTCCTTTGGTTGATCTTTCCCCCTTACCCCCACCCTCCCCTACCTTCCCTCCAAGGCCCAACAGTCCAATCAATGCCTCTCCATCTCTGGATCAGTCCTTGTTCATCAGTTTATGTTGTTCATTATAATCCACAAATGAGTGAGATCATGTGGTATTTATCCTTCTCTGACTGGCTTATTTCACTTAGCATAATAACCTCCAGTTCCATCCATGCTGTGGCAAATGGTAAGACTTCCTTTTTCTTCTTCCTCTTCTTAAAGAATACCTTTCAGCATTTCATATAATGCTGGTTTGGTGGTGATGAACTCCTTTAGCTTTTGCTTGTCTGTGAAGCTCTTTATCTGACCTTCAATTCTGAATGATAGCGTTGCTGGATAAAGTAATCTTGGTTGTAGATTCTTGCTATTCATCACTTTGAATATTTCTTGCCACTCTCTTCTGGCCTGCATAGTTTCTGTTGAGAAATCAGCTAACAGTCTTATGGGTACTCCCTTGTAGGTGACTGACTGTTTTTCTCTTGCTGCTTTTAAGATTCTCTCTTAGTCTTTTGCCCTTGGCATTTTAATTATGATGTGTCTTGGTGTGGTCCTCTTTGGATTCCTTTTGTTTGGGGTTCTCTGTGCATCCTGGACTTGTAAGTCTATTTCTTTCACCAGGTAGGGGAAGTTTTCTGTCATTATTTCTTCAAATAGGTTTTCAATATCTTGCTCTCTCTCATCTTCTGGCACCCCTATAATTCTGATGTTGGTACGCTTGAAGTTGTCCCAGAGGCTCCTTACACTATCTTCATATTTTTGGATTCTTTTTTCTTTTTCGGTTGGGTATTTTTTGTTTCTTCGTATTTCAAATCTTTGACTTGATTCTTGGGATCCTCTTGTCTGCTATTGGATCTCTGTATATCATTCTTTATTTCAGTCAGTGTATGCTTAATTTCTAGTTGGTCTTTATTCATATCCTCCAGCGTCTCACTAAATTTATCGGCCGTTTCCATAAAATTCTTGAAAAACCTTATAAACGTGGTTTTGAACTCTATATCCAGTCGTTTGCTTTCCGCCATTTCTGTCATTTGTGACCTGTTTCTTTGTCTCCGCATTTTTTATGCTTCCCTGTGTTGGTAGAGTGGTTTTGTGTGCTAGGTGTCCTATAGGGCCCAGTGGCTCAGCCTCCCCAGTTACCTGAGGTGGACACTCTTGGTGTACCCCCTTGTGGGCTTTGTGCACAGTCTTATTGTAGTTATGCCTTGATTGTTGTAGGATCACTGGGAGGAATTGACCTCCAGGCCAATTGGCTGTGAGAATCAGCTGTGTCTGCAGTGGGAGAACTTCTGTGCTGGAGACACCCCTCCGGGGCAAGACTTGCTTCAGTGGGGCTTTGGTGCTCACTGAGTCTGCTCCCTGAGTGTGTCCCTTATGGATCTGAGGAGTTGTAATCTGGAGGTCCCACTCTGACCACTGTGTACACTGGCTCTTGGATCTAAGGAGGTGTTAATTTAGCCTCTGCCTGAGGTTACCCAGCAGGAGCTACGAAGAGATCTGCAGATTCCCCTTCCTTTTTTGGAGTTTGGAGGTGTCCAGATGAGGCCCAGCTGTGAAGCAATGAAAGCTGCTGTGGGGCCTTGAGGCTTCTCTTGGAAGTTCTGGGTCTGTCTGGCCCAGCCGTAATTTGTTAGGTAATTTTCAGGTTGCAAAGGGCCAGGGCATTCATATGCAAAAGCCTCTGCTGCAGCCTGGGTGGGGCAGGGTCTCAAGGAATCAACAGGGCAGAGCAAGCAGCTATGGCTGATCCTCAGCCCTTCCCTAAGGGGCCACATCTCAGTGTCCCTATAATTGCTGCAAGCACCTCTGAGAGAAAGCCGCCCTCAAATTCTGAGTTCTGCCTGCTGCCAGACAGTCCAGTTTCTCCCCGTATGAGTCCTGGGTCCCCCGAGACTTCCCGGAACCGGAGTTCAGAGCAGTCGGGAGCTTGTGACTCCCTCCCGATTCAAAAAGACAGCTGCGTCCTCAGGTGCCAGCCCCTTTCCGCACACGCTCGAGCCTCTGTACCTCTACACTTTACTTCCACAGCTCCTCTGAGTCTCAGTGTGCTTTTCTCTTTCCTTCTAGTTGTAGAATTTCCACTCAGCCAGCCTTCCTGTAGTTCTGGATGATGTCCGTTTTGTCTTTTCGTTGTATTTTTGAAGTTGTTGTGGGAGGCAGCAATTTCCAGTGTTTACCTATGCCGCCATCTTGGTTTTAGTCAATACACTGAAATATTGCACACTATGTTGTACAATACAAATCTAAAGTAAAAGTAAATTAGAATATTGGAAAGGAAATCAGGAGATGGGCATTTATAACTGTTTAAATATGATTAACTACTGTATAAGCAAATATAGTGAGAGAATGGAATAGCTATGGCATGAATTATAGAAGATAGTTACTTCTGTGAAAAACTAAACAAAACCAGAAGTCTGTTACTAGAGAAGCAAATAATTTAAAGGAGAAGGAATTTTACACATTGGGCAAGTAAACATGATAAAAATTCCTTTTTTGAAAATAGTCATAGAGAAATACATTTAATTATTTAACAATCTAAAGGTTTCACTTGTGATCAAAATACTAAGTAGATATATATTATTTTCTTATACTGAACTATCTAGCAAAGTGAAAAGACAGGAATATCTCAATGGTCTATTCCATCTTTAAACTACTACTAGGGCCTAATGATGTTAAGTAGAATCAACTTTCAAAAGCTGATTGTCCAGTTATTCCATTTCCATATATTTTTTCTCAATATTTCCCTTTTCCCCCACTGCTAGCAAAAATGAGATTCAGATCACTTGGAAGCAAATTTAGTCAATTTTGTGAAACACCCTAACCTGTATTTTATATGTAGTAGGGGATTAAGAAAAATCTCTTAATTTCAATAGAAATTGGACATTCCTTGAAGATTTTACTTATTTGTGCGTTTTATGTATAAACAAACAGCTTTCAATCTGTCTTTGTATTTTTACCTTACAATAAGATGTTGTCAAATAATGCCAGAAATACATTGTAAAATAAATTTTGTTTTCAATAAATATGCAAGTATGCAATGATGGGAAAATGATTTTAATGATATTTTACTCATTAAGTTCTTGACTATGTCTACTGTTAAACAGTAAACGAAAGTACTTCCAATTCCAATAATCAAATTCTTACCTGAGAATGTTACAGAATTTACCAGGCGACTGAAAAATACACAGGAGTTCTCGGAGATTCAGGATAATCCCATTTATTTTCAGATATTTCACATGTACTAGTACAGTGACTCCAGGGAGCCTGTTTCCAAATCCTATGCAAGCCAATATGGAGGAAGCTTTCTCTTTATATCCTTTGGTTTCTTTGCCCCCCATATATGGATCAGACTTCTGGACCTTTCACGGACTTTGCAAAAAGCCCTGTGTATTGTGATGGGGGACGTGAGGCCATACCTAAAGCCCTGGCCTGTTGCCAGCACTGATAACCTCTTCTGGGGGTTGTGTATGGTTCATGGTTTATGGCCTCTGTAAAATGGGAGTGCTTAGGTAAATAGGTCTTGCAAGACCAGATAATTAAGAAAGTGGCAGTGACTTGATTATAGGCTAACAAGAATGTGTATTAGGGATACTGATTAACTAGGTACAGAGTCAGATTGCTAACCCCCTTCCAAAAATGTACTTTTATGTTCCCCATGAATAATAGACATTGAATTTTGTTTCTGAGATAATCATTTTATGTAATTTATACCATAACTACTTCATTTTCTTACTCTATGTTTGACTATAAATTAGTTAAAAATACTTGAACAGAGATTAAATGCTCTCCTTGATTTTGCTCCCTAATTTTCCAATTTACTGTGTCAATAAAATTTCTTTGTATTTTAATATATTTTTATATTGATAAGTTTGATAGTCTTTCCATCAATAAATGATAACTTTGAAAGTAATGGAAGAAGAAACATATGTTTATAATTTATTGTATTTAATGATGATACTAAAAGTGGATGCATAGTTCAGTATTCACAAAATAAAAAATCAAAGGAATTATATTAAACTAGTGACCCGGTGCATGGATTCATGCATATGGAAAGGAAATTAATTAGAAGAAATATTTTAATATCGCTATTTGCCCTTTCTCCATAATAAAAGTGTCAACCAAATTCACGATCGACAATGACAGATGGAAACACATGCATGCAATTGGAGACAGTGAGAGCTTTATATGTATTGTGCATGTGCAAGTCAACTTAGCCTTTTATATATATAGAATAAACTTGCTTAATTAGACCTGCTTTTTTATTTAGCTAAACTTTTTCCAGCCCTGTGAAGCACCCCAACTTCACTTTCAGGTAATTGTCAGCAACACAGCAGTAAATATCAACACAAAGCAGATTATTATTATTATAGATCACACAGGGAGAACAAGGGTAAAATATTTAACTGCAGCAGTGTTTGACTATATTCTGCACAGTGAGGAAACCTGAAGTCATTTTCAAGTTCCATCATTTCTTCTTTTCAGTTGGGTCAAGTTTCTAAATGTTCTAAATCTCCATTTTTCAGCTAATGAAAAGAAAATAGGATTCTACCAAGTCCCCTATCTACCTACTCCAGGACTTCTGTGAGGATCAAATGAGATGAGGCATGGGAAAGCATTTCACAAACATTTGGTTAAGGTGTAAAATGTTTGTATTTGGCTACAAAGCAAGTCGTGTTCCTGGGCTTAAGAAACTCTAAGGAGGCTAGTCGCTAGGGAGAGGATGCCAGGCATCGCTACGTGACATCATTACCCGGTGCCCACAGCAACCATTTCTGGGCTGGGCTGTCGGCCGCATTTTGGGCCATGGAGTCTTGGCAGCATTGGCTGCGACTTGGTGGGGTGTCACTCGGGATGGTGGCGGGGTCAGTGTCCCACTGGGGGAAGCCAAGTGTTGATTTGTCAGTGCCAGGTTCGTGGTGCTGTTTATTTATAAATGGCCAGTGCGCATCATGGCAGCTCCTGCGTTGAGTGCCTGCCCCTGGTGATTAGTGTGCGTCATAGTTACCGGTCGGGTGGACACTTAGCCATATAGATAGATAGATAGATAGATAGATAGATAGATAGATAGGTAACATTTGAACTTTATCTTTTAATCTATGCAAACTATTTGACCTCATTTTGTCAAATAAAATAATTATTATGCCAATATAATGGAAATTAATGGTTTGGATAAAATAGTGGAAATAATAGATTTCAATTTCTCCATTTCAATGTTATCAACCAAAGACTTACAAAGTAATCTTCACAGTTATTTTCAACTGATTTAAATGAGTTCATACCACAAACAATAATTTAAAAAAATAAGAACAAAAATAAATTCTTTGTGTTTTTTATAAATTAAATTTTCCATTTGATAAATAATCTGAGATGCTAAACACTGCCATTAATATTTTCTCCCGCATTAGAAGTTATTATTTTTACTGAAATTACTGTATTTAATGGCTTACCTTTTTGCACAAAAAAGCTATCGAGGCAATTACCCATAGATATAATGAGCATTTCAAAGAAGAGAAGAGAGCTATGAACTTACAAGTTACCAGTTCAGGTTTATTGTCCATTTTCCATAGAAGTGTTAATCTCCTGTTATTTGTAAGAAACCTGAACAAAACCATAGCCCCTGGATAATATAGCCTAAGAATTAGACATACAGACAGGTCTGAACCAGAGGGCTTGAGTTCAAGTCCCACTTCACCATTCATTAACTCAAAAGCTGGAGGTGGGGGGTATTTTCTTAACCCTTCCTCACTTTTCTCATTTGTGAACTGATAACAGTAATACTACCTATTTCTTAGTATTCTTAGCCAAGTTAAATGCCTAATTCATGAAAAACACATAGAAACTCTCTGTTCATCAATTTCCTCTTCTATGAAATGAGGATAAGAATCATAATGCCATTTTGTAGTGCTATTAGGAGATTAAATGCTTTTCTGTATGTAAAGTGATCAAGAAGGGGCTTGGCATTTACTAACTGCTTTACAACTTCAATTGTTTTTATAATTTTTACTTTTATTATTATTTTCATGATTATTATTCTAACAATTCCTAGTGTAGAATAATCCCCCTATTCTTATGTAGTGTAAATAGTTGTTTTGTGATATTTTCTAAAGTTTTCAATTTTCATGCAATGGTAACATTTTGCAGACACATATATGTTAGGCATGCCATTGCATTCTTTACATGGCTATATTAATTTACTTGGATTGCCATAGCAAACACCAGTAGAGTCAGTGGCTTTAACAACAGACGCTGCTATCCCTTTTGGGCAGAGGGGGAAGGGAACCCTTTGCCTGAAGCGCAACAGCAGTGTGTGTGAAGCCCTCTCTGTGTCATACATACTGTATGATTTCAACTATGATATTTTGGAAAAGGCAAAACTATGGAGACTAAAAAGATCTTGCCAGGGATAAGAGAGGAGAGGGATGAATAGGTGGAGCACAGAGGATTTTTAGGGCAGTGAAATTATTCTGTATGAAATTATAATGGTGGATACATGCCATTTTACATTTGTCCAACCCATAGGATGTACAACACCAAGAATAAACAGTAATGTAAACTATGGCCTTTTAAAAAATATATTTTTATTAATTTCAGAGAGGAAGGAAGAGGGAGAGAGAGAGAAACATCAATGATGAGAGAAAATCATTGATTGGCTGCCTCCTGCATGCTCCCCACTGGGGATCAAGCCTGCAACCCGATCATGTGCCCTTGACCGGAATCGAACCCAGGACCCTTTAGTCCGCAGGTTGATGCTATATCCACTGAGCCAGACCAGCTAGGACAACTATGGCCTTTTGATGATTATAATGTGTCAGGTTTATCAATCATAACAAATATATCATTTTGGTGGGAGATGGAGATAATAGGGGAGTTATACATGTATGGGGATAAGGTATATATAGGAAATCTCTACATGTTCTCTTCAATTTTTCTGTGAACCTAACACTAAAAAAGGGTAAAGTCTTATTAAAGAAAGTAATTGAAGGAGATACAAATAAGTGGAAGCATATACCATGCTAATGGATAGAAAGAATTACCATTGTTAAAATGATTATACTACCCAAAGCAATCTATAGATTCAATGAAATTCCTATTAAAATACCATATGTAATACTTTCAACAATAAAGAATTTAAAAAAAAATACCAATGGTGTTTTCACAGAACTAGAACAAATAGTCCAAAAATTAATATGGATCCATAAAAGGCCTGAATGGCCATAGCAATCTTGAGAAAGAAAAACAAAGTTGGAGGAATCAGAACATGCAGAGAAGGAGAACATGGGAGAAAGTGGGGAAATTGATTAACCTACACAAATTTTTTCCTTAAGTTGAGAAATTTAATGTTTAGTACTTTAAGTTATATTTACATAGAGCCCAGACTATTGGGTCTATCTTACTTTAAAAATTTGTCAATGTTTATGAAAATTTTATGTTTTTTTTCTTTCTAAATCTTTATTTTGGTTATTTTAGCTGAAAGTTATAATAAAATGTACTCGCCTAGCCGGTTTGGCTCAGTGGATAGAGTGTCAACCTGTGGGACTGAAGGGTCCCAGGTTTGATTCTGGTCAAGGGCACATGCCCAGGTTGTGGGCTCGATCCCCAGTAAGGGGCGTGCAGGAGGCAGCCAATCAATGATTCTCTCTCATTATTGATGTTTCTATCTCTCCATCTTCCTTCCTCTCTGAAATCAATAAAAATGTATTTTAAAAAATAAATAATAAAATGTACTCATAATCACTAGAATTCCAGTTTTAGAGTTTTTGTTTTCATAAAGATAAATACAAAACTCTTTCTATAAATCCTTATACATATTTTGCCCATCCCCAATCTACCATTAAGTCTCAGAGTAAGAAAATATGGGAGAAATGCAAAGGCAAAAAAAAATTAAACATTTTCAGCCAAATTTATGACTAAACATAGAACTGATGGAGTTGAAAGACATAGAAATCTGTTAAGTGGAAGTATTGGCAGAGAAAAGGCACACTTATGTTTATAGGATTTTGTGATGGGTATAAATGAACCTGAGGTGTGTGGTAGCCTGAGATGATATCATGGTTAACACTAGAGGATGAGAGATCATGAAATTAATGGGGGAGTCAAATTTGGCCAAATAGAACAGATGATACTAAATCTAACTTTCTTGAGGCTTGCTTGTCCAGAAGCATAGAATTTGTCTTACTATATTATAGAAAAGTAATACACTTACTAGATTAATGAGTCTCATTCATTTTTGGTCAAAATTGTTTTTTTAATTAGTGTACATTGGTTAATAAAATTATATTAAGTTTCAAGTGTACAGTTCTATGATACATCATCTGAATATTACAATGTGTGCCCACCATCCAAAGTATCTGCTTTTATTCCATTGTTCTTACCAGATTAAAAAATATTTTCAATTTATTTTTAGAAAGTCTTATATTCAGGCATTTAGATTGTGGCTCCATCCCAATTTTCATTTTGAATAATCAGTGAATTATTAATTCCTGTAAATAACTTTGACCACATGGCTAATTGAAGATCAAAATCTTTTTTATTATGCAAACTAGTGGCTTGGTGCATGGATTCATGTTGAAAGGATAAACAATAACAACATGATATAACAACAACAAAGACATGATATAAAAACAACAAAATCATGTTATAAAAACAACATTGATAAAAACAAAGACTAATAAATTGATTAAACTTATTCTAATATCTCTCTGTATACCACATTAAAAGTAAAAACACTTTCAGAGTGCTTGACTAATTTCCCTTGTGATGAAGTATTTACAACTTTAACTTTAACATCACAAGCTCTTCAAACCTGAGAGAAAGCAACATATAACTGACCATGTCCGAAAATGGGTTCAGGTAGGAATAGTCCTACTCTGTCTAGAGTTTGTCCTTGTGATTTATTAATAGTCACCGCAAATGCTGGCATCATGGGAAACTGTCTTCGAATTAATTTAAATGGGAGGTCAATGTCAGATGGGGACAAATCAATTCTGGAATCAGAACAATCTCTTCTTTTGCAGATCCTGTTAATAGTTCAGCTTCGATTATGTTAAGTCACAACCTTATGCGAGTCAACGTTTATTTTTAAATTGCCAGTGTGCATCATATGTACCTGCCGGTCAGACGGTCGGTTGGTCACTTAGCCTTTCATATATACTAGAGGCCCAGTGCACAAAATTTGTGCACAGGTAGGGTCCTTAGCAGCTGCTGGCTGCTAGCCAGGGCCTCCCTTCCCCTGGCTGTGAGGAGAGGCTGCAGGTTGTTGGCTGGCTGGTCCCACCCCTGGTCGAACTCCCAGATGAGGGGACAATTTGTATATTAGGCTTTTATTATATAGGATACCCTGAAGGAACATATTATGCCTAGTAGCTCTGTCTACCAAAATCCTAGCACAGTATTTTAGTGTTCCATGAATGTGTGTTATACAATTGAAGACCTTGTCCAGGAGGTTTGATGTATGGGGCACTGGTCCCAAGTTTTAGTATTAGTTATGTCTCTTATTTGCTTTTGAAGTCTCAGTGAAGTCATTTAATGTCTCTGTTTTAATTTTATCTATAAATTTGGGACAATGCTACCCACAGGATAAGACATAACAGGCTTTGACAAAAGGGTTAGATGTTTTATGTTCATTTGGCTAGTTGTAGAAATGTGGCCTTCCATTCCATATGTTTCCGCACCTGTTATGTGAGGGGACGGGGACCGGACTAGCACTTTGACTCTCTTTTCCCTCAATTCTAAGAACAGTTGCCCATTCTAACTACAACAACTATTGGTATTTTACCAGTTTCTGAACTGGAGACAGGAATGTCTGACCTTGTTTCTCCTCTTCTTTGCATTTGAGGATGTGGATAGATTGTAAATAGGCAGCCACGATATTTCCTCCACTGTTTCTTAACAGTGACTGCCAAGGCACACAGGTGCTTTATGTCTTGTTTATCCACACTCTCCAAAACAAAATGACATTTCCTCAACTCTATGCTGATTTTTTATAGAGGGATTTTGAAATCTGGTCTAATTTGTAGACATTACTTGTTGAATAGTCATTAATATTTAAAGGAAAGGCCATATGTGACAATTAAGTGAAATTTATATTGTTAAAAGCCAATTACGATATATGAGTTTCCCCAAGGGTTTGGAACTCAGTCTCAGGGAGATTATTATGAAGGCTTAATCAAAGAGAAAAGAAACTCTAAACATTTTATATGCTACATAAGAAAAATCTGATCACCAATTAATGAAAAAGTGAGCTTTTGCAGTTTATTTTTTTCTTCTCTCAGTAATGAAAACAAACATTTTTGGTTTGAGAAACATGTATTGATTTGCTTTTCATTTCACCCACTGAAAGATTTAGAGAGTGTCTTATTCTTGTGTGATTGAAATGAGTTTTAAAACACAAAGTTGACAACTCTTAACAAGATGAATGGGTTTCTGGACTTCTTTCCTTTGAATCGCCCATTCTGTGCTGATCCATCCTGTCTCCTTGGGTGATGTGAGAGAAGTTGTCTTCTGACAGTATGATTCTCTGGCGATGTTTTTGAATGAACTTGAAACTTTTTTCCACTGAAATTTAGAGATTTATTCTAGTGTTGTGTTTGAGTTATTTTGATCTTTGTGAAACTTTTGCCCCTACAATATCCTCCCCCACCCCTTTTTTTGGAAAATATAAAAACTTACGGACTTAAAAAATTGTCTTACACAACATGGCGTTGAGGCAATGATACTACATGTCTCAGGAAAAAGCTGGAGGTTTCCTATGTATAATGATTTTTGTTTGAGAACCTTTAATTTCCCTTTGGGTAAATGTCCTTTTCACAGGAGATGAAGTACCATTGGGTTTTGAGTTGACGGATACCTTACTAGAAAAAAAGGCATGTCAGACTCTGAAGCAAATCTTGGTCATCGGCAATGGGCTCCATGGGGGTTCTCTAAGAATCTCCACAGAATTTTCTCTAAACAGCCAAATAGACTCTTTGGTAATATTTTTTTGAGGATGTGGATAGATTGTAAATAGGCAGCCACGATATTTCCTCCACTCATATCTCTTCCCCAGGATAATTTATTCTGTTTTTAATGAGTGCCTCTTTTTTGTTTGTTTGTTTCTTTTTCCCTCTTAACAAATGTGGAAAGGTGCTATAGAAAGAGTTTACAGTGTGTACCAAGGAGACCTGTATTTGAATTCCCAGCTTTATCATTTATATGCAGTATAAACTCTTTGCTCTTCAGTTTCTTCATGTGTAAAATGGAAAGAGCATAGCACTTTTCTTATAGAGCTGCTGTTTGGATGAAGTAGGGTGTCAAATATAAAGAATTCAGTGTTTTGGAGGCACATAAAATGCATATGAGACATATTAGCCAATGTCTTTCCACCTTCCTCAAGCCTTACCTGGCTCTGGATGGGAGAAGATAGATTAACATTTTAAAGCATAAATTCAGCCTTGTGAGTGAGCCATCAAAGTTACATTTCTTTTTCCTCTGCCTGAAATTCTCTGTATATTCTTGTCCCCATCACCCCTACATAGAAAAGCTAAAGCCTCCCCAAACCCCTGAGGCCTCAGCTTAAGTGCCTCTTTCTGTTTCATTTGACTAAGCAACATTAGGTTTTCCATTATGGGCTCCCATAATGATCTATACTTTGGTCTACAGTCATGATAAGTATAACTAATTGTGCAGTTACTCCCCGCTACCTCATTGCTCCACGGGGACTGTCTTTCTAGTTGAGCAGTGTGTCAGCCATGCCCAGCATTTTATGAGCTGGGAAGAAATGTGTTGAGCCAGTGTACTGAAAAGAACAACGCCAAGGCCTCTGCATTTCATTTGTCTGTGAAAAGGCTGCAGAGTAGTGTCCTTATAGACGCTTTCTACTAGCATCCCCTGCCTTCTTACCTCATCTCTTCCACCATCTCTTCTGGAGAAGTTCATTTTTTCCCCCACCTGGGATAAGCAGATGGGTCTCCAACTGACGCTTGCTTCTGTTCTCACCAAAGAGAGGGTTCCTAAAGCCTGCACATCAGTGGTGTATCAAAGCCTGTCTGTCTGGGCATCTTTTCATCTCACCATTTCTCTGTGAAATTCTTGCCAAGGCCCCATTTTTTCAGTTGCCATTGTAACAGAAAACATATCAAGGCAAACAACAGGGAGTCAGAGGCCAAATTCTCTCCAAATCCACCATATCTGTCTCCATGATCAGTTCTTTTCTACCTTAACGAACGTGTGGGCCAGGTGCACAGACATAACCTGGATTCTTGGACAAGTCCATTTGCTCAGTTCTGCAAACACACTCAGAGTCACTATGGTTTGCAGTCATGTGCAAGTCATTGATCTAGACAATTATTTTATACTAGAGGCCCAGTGCATGAAATTCGTGCATGGGTAGGGTCCCTAGGCCTGGCCACCAATCAGGGCCGATCAGATTCCTCGCCTCCCTGCTTCCCCGCCTCCTCCTTCCCTCGCTCCCTCAGCGCCCCGCCACTGCCGCTGGTTGCCTGCCATGTTCCTTGCCATCCCTGGTGGTCAGCACATGTCATAGTGAGGGATCAAACTCCTGGTCAAACTCCTGAGGGGACACTTTGCATATTAGCCTTTTATATATACAGATTTTAGATGCTCTCGTAGGGGTTTCCTCCTGACTCTCGGAATTTGTAGCTAATTATTCTAGAGGCAGAATGACTTAGAAATGGTTAAGTGACAAGGAGTGTGGGAAATCTTAACTATATATTAAAATGCATAATGAATCAGTGATCATTGTGAAAATCCCAGTCAGTCTTGATAAGCCTGACAGATACTTTCTTAAAATTTCTTACATTTTGCAGATTACACACCCATTCTCTAAAATCTTTGCTGTGTTCAAAACAGCTCTCTCAAACCAGGAGAAACATTTAGCAACCTCTGTCTTCTCATGAGATTTAGGAAGGAACTAATGTTCAGTTATTTCCTGAACTTTATAACTTTCAGTAGCATTGTCCATTAATTGTTACCACCAAGGCAGTGAGGAGGAGACTGCATTTCAGAAACTATATATATTTATATATATACTAGAGGCCTGATGCACAATTTGTGCACGGGTAGGGTCCCTCGGCCTGGCCAGCCATCGAGGCCTATCGGGGGCTGGCCAGCCGGAGGGGAGGAGGGAATCTCAGGAGGTTGGCTGTGGGAGCATACTGACCACCAGGGGGCAGCTCCTGCGTTGAGTGTCTTCCCCCTGGTGGTCAGTGAGTGTCATAGCGACCGGTCGACGGGTCATTCCAGCTGTTCGGTCATAAGGGTTGCTTAGGCTATTATATATATACTGGAGGCCCAGTGCACAAAAATTTGTGCACTCGGGGGGGCCCTCAGCCTGGCCTGTGCCCTCTCGCAGTCTGGGACCCCTCAGGGGATGACCACCTGCTGGCTTAGGCCTGCTCCCTGGGGGATTGGGTCTAAGCTGGCAGTCAGACATCCCTCTGGCAGCCCGGGAGCCCTCGGGGGATGTCCACTTGCCAGCGGGGACTAGGCCTAAGCTGCAGTCAGACATCCTTAGCGCTGCTGAGGAGGCGTGAGAGGCTCCCACCACCACTGCTGTACTGGCAGGCGTCAGCCTGGCTTGTGGCTGAGCAGAGCTCCCCCTGTAGGAGTGCACTGACCACCAGGGGGCAGCTCCTGCATTGAGCATCTGCCCCCTGGTGGTCAGTGTGTGGCATAGTGACCAGTCATTCCCAGTTGTTCTGTTGTTAGGGTCAATTTGCATATTACCCTTTTATTATATAGGAGTACCTGGCCAGCCTGGGTGAGGGGCTGATGGCTGTTTTAGGCTGCCACAGCCCCTTCAGGGTGGGGGGGTCCTGCTGGGGTGCCTGGCCAGTCTGGGTGAGGGGCTGAGGGCCATTTTCAAGCTGGCTAAGCCCCCCTGCAGGGACCCTCACCCCATGAGGGTGTGGCCAGCCTGGGTGAGGGGCTGATGGCTGTTTGCAGGCTGGCCATGGCCCCCAGCCACCCAAGCTCTCAGTGGAGGCTGGCTGGAAGCAGGTATCTGGGATTTATTTGTCTTCTATAATTTTAACTTTCTTGCCATGAGCGGAGGCCACAGCCGGCTCAGGGCAGGCGGGAAGCTTGGCTTTCTCCATCGCCGGGGCAGCCAAGCCTCCTGCTTGCTCCAGCTCCGTGGCTTCCTGCCGGCATCTCGGTTGGGTTAATTTGCATATAGTCGCTGTGATTGGCTGGTGGGTATGGCTTGGGGCATAGCGAAGGTACGGTTAATTAGAATCTTTGTCTTTTATTAGTGTAGATAGATTTTTTTTTCCCTATGATGTTCTTTTTTATTGTTCTGTAGGATGTCCCCACTTTGGAGTAAGAGAAGAGTAGAGGACTGACTAAATTGGGATGTGCTCAGACATGATCATTTTTATCTTAGTTCTACCATTTATTAGCTGTATGAACTTGCATAAGCTAATTTTCTATTCTTCAATTTTCTAATCTGTAAAATGGGGATTATAGTAGTACCTAATCCATAGGGTTATTCTGGCAATTAAAATTAATACATTAATATTTAGAATAGTTTCTAGTAACTATCATAGTTAATGTCATTGGATTATGAATATTTTTTCTTCTACAGAGGATTTGAGTAGCTGTGTGCTCACTTGGTATTGTCAGGCAAGTACTCACACAACTGCAAGGGCATTTCATGTCAATGTTCTAATTTATTCCAGCCACAGAATAACAAGTATTCTTTTAATGTAATTACAATTTGTACTCACATTTTTGAAGCTGCCTATCAGTGATATCAATAAGAGAACTCAAGGATGACATTTAATGTTAACACAACTTATTTTATCCAGCACCTTCACAGTGCTCATGGTATGTCAAGCACTGTTGTGCTTTCCAATCTTGACTATTTAATTCTCAGAATGACACTGTGAAATAGGCATTGTTATTATCCTAATTTTCCATATGAGGAAGCTATTTCTTAGGGAAACAGAGTGGTCAGGAGGATGGACTCAATCACATGAGCTAGGTCTGCAATCCCAACTTTGCCACTGACATGGGAAGGTCACTAGTCCATTCTAAGTGAGGAGAATGATATCAACAGTTTTGGGATGAGCCTTATTGAAATAATTTCTCTTTTAAAAAATTATCCTGATTTAGTGGGGAAACCAGAGCAAAGTAGCTAGGGAAACATGAGTCCATGCGCATAAAGCCTCAGTGATAGTGCAATTTGCTGTCAGGATTCTGAGAGTAGGTATCACACATAGGACAGCTGAAGAGCGCAAAGACGACTGAAAGCCTTACCTCTGTGTTGTACTTGTCACTAACTTTAATCCTGATAAATCACTTTTGAAAGAACTTCAGCAACCATGAAGGTACCATATGTTAGCTATACTCAGTGTCTCTGTTGTTTACAAGTAGCTGGCCAATGATATTCATACCATAAATATAGCCTGGTCATAATAATTAAGAAGGATCTAAGGTTAGGACATATGGACACATTCTGTTGTCTGAATCTTATATTTTATTAATTACAGTCTGTATTCCAATTCATAGAATCTATCAGGAGAAATAACTCAAGCAATGTAGAAAATGAAAAAGAACTATAAACTCTGAAAAGATGGTGGAGGCAGTTGATTCTGTAATCCAGGCACTGCCTCTTGAATGATAATCTTGACTTTTTAGGAACAGTATTATTCGATGCAATTGGGTATCTTTGTATGGTCACAGACTTTTCATTGAATTTTACCTATAAGGGCAGTTCAGATTTCAAGGTAAAGAGGCACAATTCAAAAATATATATTGCAAATAATATTTTACATTGATATGTGTGCTACCTAGCCTATTTGGTTTTATGGTAGGGAGAAACAGAAATAGGAGAAGTAGGAAATTGAATTTTCAGTTCTATAATAACACATATAAGCAACAATGGGGTCACTGACTTCCTTGTGAGAGAACTGGGAGAGTTCAATAGCTAAGTTACTACACAGTGGAGACAGAAACGCAGCTACCATTTCATGTCTTCTTCCTGATGAAAACCCCTGACAGGGGTGAAAGAAGCAAGGAGGCAGTGGCCATCAACTTGGAGTGGACTCCATGAGGCTTATAGTTATATGCGCAGGAACCTTTGGAATAAAACTAGTGAAACTTTTATGTGATCCAGGTAATAGTGACCGCAACTACTGTCATTTACTCAATCCTTACTCTGTGAAATCCTTACTGTGTAGTTATTATTTTTTTTTAGAATGTGTTTATTGGTTTTAGAGAGAGAGGAAGGGAGGGGTATGGAGAGATAGAAATATCCATCGGCTGCCTCCTGCCCGCCCCACACTAGGGATTGAGCCTGCAACCTGGGCATGTGCCCTGACCAGGAATTGAACCAGTGACATCTTGGTTCATGGGTCGACACTCAACCACTGAGCCACACCAGCCTGGCTAATTGTAGTTATTTTAAATTTATTACTTGATAATCCCAACATTGAGGTCTTTTTCTGAATCAGACTCATTTGATTGCTGTATCTCAGTGGGTTCTTTCCTTATTTTTTGTGTTTGTAATTTTTTTTTTTTGAATTCTATACTGTGCTGTTCAAGGACAGCACAGTACAGATCTAGATAAATAACACTTTTGCATAGAAATGTATGTCTCTTCCCCTGGGTTGTTAATATGGAGACTTGAGTCAATTAGTTGTGAGTTTAGGTAGTTTGGCCTTTTGTTGTTACTATGATAAACGTCAGTGTATCACCAGCCTTCAAATTCTGCTGCAAATACTTTAGGGTAGAAACCAGCTTACTAGAGTGTTTTTCTTCATGCTCCTTATCCGCTTAGCTTTTAGCCTGCCCAGTTGCTCTTGCACTTGGCAGGGGGCCTTCCTATGTCCTTGCTCTCTCTATGGTAGACTGCTAGTATTTATTATTTGGTGTTTGTGCTCCTGGTTTTAGGTGGCAGTTTTCTCTTATTTTGGTCTAGCTTTCAAACTTAGGCAAATTTTATCTCAAGATTGGGATTTTTTTTAATTTTTTAAAAAATATTTTTATTGATTTTTGGAGAGGAAGGGAGAGGGAAAGGTAGAAACATCAATGAGAGAGAAACATCTATAGGCTGCCTCCTGCACACCCCCTACTGGGGATCAGCTTGCAACCTGGTCATGTACCCTGGACCTAGAATTGAACAGGGGACCTCTTGGTGCATGTGACTAAGCTCAACCAACTGAGCCACCCTGGCTGGGCAGGTTGAGATTTTCTTAGTGAACCTGCCTAGCTTCCCATGAAAGCAAAACTCTACTGTGGATCTTTTTTTTTCAGTTTGTTTTGTTAATCCTCAACCTAGGATATTTTTTCCACTGATTTTCAGAGAGACTAGAAGGGAGGGAGGAGAGCGGGAGGGGAGTGAGGAGAAACATCAATGTGAAACACATTGATTGGTTGCCTGCAACCTAGGTATGTGCCCTTGACCAGAATTTGAACCCATGACCCTTTGGTGTGTGGTCCCAAGCTCTAACCACTGAGATCCTGGCCAGGTCTACTGTGGATATTTGTAGATCTTGTGTGGGAGAGTCTCCTGTTCCACCCCTCATGGTAGGAGACCTATACTGGTCCTATCCCAGGGTAGTTTCCTATTCATACTTCAGGTAGAGAGGTTATTTTTACCTTTCCTACCTTTATCTTCAAGTGTGCCCTAAAGTGGTGGTTTGTGCTGCAACTTCCAAGCAGTTAAGACTTTTGTTCCATAGAGGAGAAGGCTTTGAATGGGGTTTATACCTTTTCTGTAAGGGTGATGCCTCTTTTTCCAAGACTGTACAACCAGAAGGGGGGTTCTCCTGTTTCCCAGCATGCCCCCATTCCTTATTTGTATCCCAGAAGAGATCTGTGGAGAGAGCCTGCAAAGTATGAATGCCCCTGGTGTTTGTGTCTCCGGGGGTTCTATACTCTTATGCTAGCCCAGGGGTGGGCAAACTTTTTGACTCAAGGGCCACAATGGGTTCTTAAACTGGACCGGAGGGCTGGAACAAAAGCATGGATGGAGTGTTTGTGTGAACTAATATAAATTCAAAGTAAACATCATTACATAAAAGGGTACGGTCTTTTTTTTTTTTTTTAGTTTTATTCATTTCAAACGGGCCGGATCCGGCCCGCAGGCGGTAGTTTGCCCACGGCCCTGCTAGCCCATACTTGGACTTTATAAATAATTTGTTTAAAAAATAAACAAATTTTTAATAACTTGTATGGCGCTTCCCATGCCCTGTTATTGTGTGTCAGTGTGTCTTCCGTGCATGTAGACACCTGTCTTTCTTTGGATTCTAAACTAATTGTTTGCCCTGAGACCTCAGTTCTCTGTTGGGTTCAAGGAAAGTTATGATTTTATAGTTTATCTGGAATTTTCTTGTTGTTAGTGTGGAAGCAATGCTCTTTCCAACTTTCCACATCCTAGGCATAATGAAATTCCTAGTTAATTCTCCTTTTTTTAAAAAAAATATTTTTATTGATTTCAGAGATGAAGGGAGAGAGAGTGATGGAAACATCATTAATGAGAGAGAATCATTGATCGGCTGCCTCCTGAACGCCCCACACTGGGTATTGAGCCCGCAACCCGGGCATGTACCCTGACCGAGAATCGAACTGTGACCTCCTGGTTCATAGGTTGATAATCACTGAACCACCCTGGTCAGGCTCCCAGTTAATTCTTAAACTAATATATACATAGGTGTGTTAGGTTATTACAGGTGAAAATAATGAGCCAAAGACTCAAGAGTAGGCGATTTACTAAGTAAATTATTTACTAAGTACTCTCAGAGAAAACAAGTAAAAGTATGGGGGAAACAGGAGAAGGAAAGGGAAGAAGACCAGAAAGGATAGTTTTGGTGACAACTCAGACTGCTTATTCGTTAGGTCAACTCTAGAGCATAAATTATACTTCAGAGCGTATCCTGACTTGAGGCAAAGGAGCTGAGATTTTGTAGTACAATAACAGTGAGCACTAGCTGCAGGCACCTGTGGGGTGGAACATAGACCACCAAGAACTTGTTTTCTGTAAGAGTTCATTTGCTCTAGTGCCCAAAGACATGCCCCTGAAGAGGGCAGGTGTGAGCAATTTGCAGCAATGCATGCAGAAGTTGAGAAATGAACAGCTGCTACGTTATTATTCTGCTTTATCAATACTAATGATTTCTTATCTTAAACTCTATTTTATGAATTTTTGTTTTGGTTACTTATTGATGTTATATCTCATGTCTTATTTTCAACCTTTCTAATGTGAATGTGCTTGTTTCAGTTATATTTCTTGTAACAAACACCTGACTGCCGTTCATTTCTTCCAATTGTATAATCTTTATTCATAGTGAGTTTAAAATATTTACATTAATTGTGATAATACATTTTAATTCAATTCTACCATCTGAATTTAATATTTGTTACCATCATGTTTTGTATTTTTTACTTCTCCTTTTTAGTTTCTATTGGGTCCTATAGGTTATATTTCTATTTTTAGTGAATTTTTTAATTATTAAAATATAGTGAGCCATTTTTTACTGCCAAATTGAGATTTTTAATAGGTTCATCCTCTTCACAAACATAAGGACCTAAATTATTAAGTACTTATATAACCTAACTATGTTCTAAGCATTCTTCCAATGGACTATTTTGGCCATGTGGTTTGCCTGGTTGCCTCAAACCATCTTGGGCTTATTCTATAGCATTCGCGAAGAGATGGGGCTCAGGCTAAGAGGCCACCCAAAATTGGGTGGGGTGTCTCCCCTTGAACTAGCCTTTCCCCTCTACATGGTATAGAAAGTCCCAGAAGTGTCCCTAATTTGTGAGAAATGGCTCACCTATCCAAATTTCAAATGATGGACAGGGAAATAAAAGCATGGTGAAAATGAGACTTTTAAGAACACTCCTGAGAGTGTGTTACCAATGTACAGAATCACAATAAAGGCGAGAGGCGAGTTACCTAGTAACTAATGGGCTAACTTAACAGCTGTGTCTGGCTGTAATGCAGATTCTCTGAAAGGCTAAAACCTCTACAGGGGTGGTGGCAGAAGCCGCTAAGGGCTGTGATTAGTCCTGTTACGCCTGATGGGAAGATCTAGGGGCCATGCTCATATGCCAGGAGTGGAAAACAGTTAGCTGGCCCTCCCTTTCTTAACTCTTGCCTAGAAGTTTTTCCTTAGGAGCCTTACTATAAAGGCCCGCACAAATGGAGACTGGGGAGTTAAGCTTTGTGGGACCTGGACCACAGAGGCAGTGGTTTTGGCTGGATACTATTTGACCTGACTGAGGTAGAAAGCAGAAAAAAACGGCAGATGAAAGGAGTAGTGAAGGAAAGAGGAAAATGCCCGCCTTTTAGACAGCAACTAAATTTAAGTGCTGGCAGGCATCCGTCAGCCTCCAAAATCATACAAGAGACAGAAAAGGGACAGAGGGACAGACTCGGTGGCTACTCACCGTTCAACGTGAACAGGGTTGACTGCCTAAGGAGAAATTCCCGGCCAACGCACCATTTTGAAATGGAATTTTTAGACTGGAACCCAGATTCTTTGTCCACCAGAGTTGAATGAATCCACGGACAGAGGGTAGTATAGCAAAGATGGAGATTTATTGAAGAACAAGTATAGACTCCAATGTGGGGAGAGGGAAAGAGTCCCCCTGCCCACCCCCTCCCCCCCACTTTCTGTTTCCATGGTTTATAAAGGCTGTAGTTCCTGATATTCCTTTGATTGGTCAATATTCCCTTTCAAATTGGTTACTATAGTAACTCCTGAGGCCCTCCTCCTTCATTGTCCTATTCCCTCTGGACTTTCTTCCTCCTTTATTTTGTAAATATAGACCTTTTTGGCTATTTCAGCCGTGGGCAAACTACGGCCCATTTGAAATGAATAAAACTAAAAAAAAAAAAGACCGTACCCTTTTATGTAATGATATTTACTTTGAATGTATATTAGTTCACACAAACACTCCATCCATGCTTTTGTTCCGGCCCTCCGGTCCAGTTTAAGAACCCATTGTGGCTCTC
Source organism: Myotis daubentonii (assembly GCF_963259705.1). Lineage (NCBI taxonomy): Eukaryota > Metazoa > Chordata > Mammalia > Chiroptera > Vespertilionidae > Myotis > Myotis daubentonii. Next base: position 61,132,881 of record NC_081845.1, read on the forward strand.
AAGTCAAAAAGTTTGCCCACCCATGGCTATTTCCAGTTCCCTTGTCTTATGGAAATGTAACTGCACCTGACTTCCTTGTGTTATGGAAATGTACCTTCTCCCAGTCTGTAGTCCTGTGTTTTTCCATGGACCCCAATTCTAAAAATTCCCTAAGCCTGCCGATATTCCCCTAAAATTCCTGTTTCAAATGGAAGCAGTGAGCTCTTGGTGTATGGTTGACATTCAATCACTGAGCCACACTGGCTGGGTGTGATTCTTTATATTTCTTCTAAATTCTACTTGCCAGCTGAATGCTTCTCTCCTTAACTCATCTGTCTCATCCCATATTTATCACAGATAGACACAAAAAGCCAATTGTCAATTTCAACATTCTGCCTGGATATCTCCTTGGCTGTTTTATCTGTTCACTGAGCACACTTTTTGTCTTCCTAGATTTTGAAGGCTTAAGTTTTGCCAAATAGTTTTGAATCACTGATCCCCATAGTCTCAGACACAAAGAACAGTTTCTCACCATTTTTCCATTTAGTACTTACAGTTCCTACACTATCTTACAGCCTCCATCCACCACATAGTCCCAAAGACAATGCCAAGCTTTTGGGTTTTTGTTATTGCAGCACCTGATTTATAGGTACCGCTTTTTGTGTCAGTTATAAATTCCTTCATAACAAACCACTTCAAAATTGAGTAGCTTAAAGCAACACTGTTTAATTTAATTGTGGCTCAGTTGGGCAGTTCTTATGCTGATCTCACATGGGTTCAGTCATATGTGGTTTGAATCATCTGAAGTTTAACTGGGGTGGATATTTCAAGTTGATCTCAATTATTTATGGCACAATTGGCATTGGATGTTGGCTGTAGCTTTTTATTTATCCTCTATGTGGTTTCTCATCTTGAGAGCCCAGAATTGGCTTCTTCACATTGAAACAGGAATTTTGGGGGCTGAAAAAGACATGTTTAGGAAATTTTAGAAACTAAGGGGACCATGGAAGAAGCACAGGGCTGCAGAGCAGGAGAAGGTATATTTCCATAGAATAGGGGAGCTGAAAAGCTGCAACAGGTACATTTCCATAGAATGAGGGAGCTGGGAACAGTAGAAGGTCTATATTTACAAATTAAAGGAATGGAAACCCCTCATTCAAAGGGAGAACAAGAAAGCCCAAAGGGAATCGGGAAACAATAAGGAAGGAGGGGAGGAAAATCTCACATGTTCCATGTGAGGTTTGACCTTTGAACTCAGAAGTTACTATAGTAACCAGTCCAAGGGAATAGTGACCAATCAGGAGGGATATCAAGACACAAAGATCTGCAGCCTTTCTAAACCATGGAAACAGGGCCTTGATGAGACTCTTTCCCCCTCCCCACGTGGGAGTCTGTGCTGTGAGATTCCCCTTCCCCATGTGGGAGTCTGTACTTGTTCTTCAATAAATTTCCACCTTTGCTATACCACCTTCTGTCTGTGAAAGGACAGAACAGGAGTGGTAGCTGTGTCCTTATCCCCTCTTCCAAGAAGAAGCCACAGAATGTATCAGTTACTCAGCCTGCCCTTATCTCGGCCCATGGGAAAGCAGGGGAAAACTAGACCAAGGCCAAGAGTATGCTAGCCACCCCCCTGTCTTTGTGTAACCAGACACTAGCTGCACCCTGCCCCTGCGTCACTAGCCCCCGGCCCTCACTCAACCAACCGGAATCGGCCAAATCAGTGGTCAGAGTGTGCCCCCACCCCCTGACCCCAAGCCCTATAAATTCTTTGTTCCCTTGGGACTCGGGGCTCTCTCTTGCATCCAGTAATGGAGGCGGGGAGGGGGGGGGACCAAGTCCCAGGCTTGAATAAAAGGACCCTCTGCTTTTTCATCAGACTGACCGGCTCCCTGGTGTGGTTTTATTGGGGATCTTGAAATCTGTGGATTCACCCTTTGACTCCAACTGACAAAGAATCTGAGGAACCATACTGCCCAGGGGAACACTGCATGTTCCAGTCCCCAAATCCCGCTTCAACATGATGAAAGATTCATTTAATGACAGAAAAAAACACACAGAAGTTCAAGATCTCCTGAGACCTAGCACAGGATGGCTCACAATGTCACATTTGCCCTATTCTGTGAGTCAGTGCAAGTCTCAAAGCCAGGCCAGATTAAACAAGTGGGGGGTCAACACTAGTTCATAATAGGAGTAGAGAAATCATATTGCAAAAGGGTGTGGAATAAGGGGTTGTGATTCCTGGGGCTACTATTCTAACAATCTACTAGAGTTTTAATCACAGTGACTCTTCCCCCCCCCCCCACCAGATTTCTAGTGGATAATTTTAATATTCACTGTAGTTATTTCATACACATTTCCTTTTTAAATTCTTTATCAATATTATAATATTATATAGTAAAAGCATAGTATGCAAATTGTCGCCTCAACTGAAAGTTGTCTGGGAATTGGACCAGGGGGCGGGGCCAGCCGGGAGAAGGAAGGGAGTACCCAGCCAGCAGCCAGCAGCCACTAGGGACCCTACCAGTGCAAGAATTTTGTGCACTGGGCCTCTAGTAATTTATAATTTAAAGGATCTTAAATATATTTGTTTTAAAATGCTTATCAAACACTTTTATGGATTGACTTTATTTGGAATGAATTTATGTTCTAGTTGTTGATTTTTGTTTGCTTTTTTATGTGTGCATCTTTGAGCAATTAAAAATGTTGATTTGCAGGCTCATTTTGATTGGAAAGGATTCTTTCTCTCTCTCTCTCTCTCTCTCTCTCTCTCTCTCTCTCTCTCTCTCTTTCTCTCCCTCTCCTCTGCCCATCCCCCTTCTTCCTATGTGATTTTCTGTTGAACCATATTCCATAAGAACCAGCATCTAGAATCAGGCTTATCATTTTGGTTTTCCTCCTTGTGGATATTGTGGTGTCCAGCTTATCACAGAGCCAGCTCTGGTTTATTTCTTATTTATGAGGCTGTGTTTAAATCCTTCAGCCCACATGTTCTTATGAGCCCTAGCCACAGATGGACCTCAGCAGCAGTTGTTCTCAGCCTCTTTCTTTTGCAATGAATAAATTAGACCGCAGGCATCTGAAGGACTCTTTTGGTCCCTACCACCACTCAGTAAGTACATTTTAGTCTACCATTGCCTTCTCCCAGGCCTTAGATTTTGCAAGGTTTTGGCTTCATACTTCTGACTGCATTTTGTGTTTATGTTTTATTTCCAGCTAGCAAAAAAAGTTTATATTTTACTAGAGTATTGTTTTTTCTTTTGATTTTCTCTTTTCATATATTACTTATTGCTACAATATATATATTCAGTTAAGTAAATACAAAAATTATGGAATTCCTACACCAATTTGGCCCCATTTGTTCTTAGCATTTCCCTAAATTTAGAAAAAAGGAAAATATATGTCACATAAATATATACCATGATTTAAATTTGAGCTGAAATTTTATTACAGAATCAAACATTTTGTCTCTTCGGTGATATTACATCAAAATAATGTGCATTCAATGGCCTGATGAACAAAGCTTACAGAGCATTAGGAGTTGTTTTAAAATGCTTCAAAGTAGGTTGAATAATATTATATCTACCTTTCTGTGATACCCTCATTTTACACAAAATGTCATACGGTCCCTAATTTGTCAGTGTGCCTGCTGAGGAAAGTCCTCAGAAGCACACAAAGTAGACACTGTAGTGTATTGGGTTTAAAAGGGGAAGTGTGTTGTTCAGGCTACTAAAATCCACCCTTTTCAAGCACAGTCTAGGCTGCAGGCTGTATTGTATTTATGCAAAAGGACCATCAGTTGTTAGTATAACTATACATCTTTTTTTTTTTTTAATATATTTTATTGATTTTTTTACAGAGAGGAAGGGAGAGAGATAGAGAGTTAGAAACATCGATGAGAGAGAAACACCGATCAGTTGCCTCCTGCACATCTCCTACTGGGGATGTGCCCGCAACCCAGGTACATGCCCTTGACCGGAATCGAACCTGGGACCCCTCAGTCCGCAAGCCGACGCTCTATCCACTGAGCCAAACCGGTTTCGGCAACTATACATCTTTTATCTGACTTCTTAAAAAGGAACTGAACAGAGATTATATACAAGGACACAAAACAGCAGAGCAACCAATGTAATGATTGCTAATTGTAGGAGAGGAAGCTAGTTATATTTTGCAATTTATCATCTGTTACTATATTCTTATGAGGGGACTGACCTTTAGTAGTGTCATTGGGGCAAGAGAGAAGATATCCTTTTCCAGGCTTTTTCTGTGTTGCGAGAATGAACTATTGAAGCAGGAATTTTGGGGGAACATATGCAGGCTTAGGGATTTTTTTAAAATTAGGGTCCTTGGAAAAGTGTAGGGCTGCAGACTGGGAAAAGTACATTTTCATAACACAAGGAAGCCAGGTGCACTTACATCTCCATAAGACAAGGGAGCAGCAACAGTTGCATTTACATAAGAAAAGGGAATTGGAAGTAGCCAAGAAAGGTCTATATTTACAAACTAAAGAGAAGGAAGCTCTTCATTCAGAAGAAGAAGAAAGCCCAGAGAGACTAGGAAAACAACAAGGAAGGGGGGAGAGGGGTGCAGGAGTTACTATAGTACCAACTTGAAGGAGAATATTGACCAATCAGAGGGGATATCAGGACACAGGAACTGCAGCCTTTATAAGCCCTGGAGAAAAAGAACTCAGAGGGACCCTTTCTCCCTCCCTATGTGGGAGTCCATTCTGTGGGACTCTCCCCACATGGGAGTCTATATCTATTCTTCAATAAATCTCCACCTTTGCTATACCACTTTCTCTCCGTGGATTCATTCTTCAATTCTGGCAGACAAAGAATCCGGGTTCCAGTCCAGAAAGTCGGTATCACTTTGAAGGAAAGGCTGGGTTTCCCTAAAACATGTCCAGCGAAGGTTGCTTTTTATCTTACGGATGTTCATAAGGTGGCAAAGAAATGGAAGGAATATAAATGTTCCATTCTCCTGTCCATATTTTAAGGAAAGTTGAGTTAGGAGCATGACAGTACCTACAGATTTGCTGATTTGTGGTCATATACATGTTACAGAAAAATCATATTAGAGAGTTGAAATGATGATGTTTGGAAACTTTAACAAAAATTCCAGGAAATTAGAGCCAGCTGAACAATCTAGCATTTTTAACCATCTGTATCCCAGATTGTTCTTTTTTGGTAATGTAACGCAATACGTTACTGCAATTGTGCCACCCCCTGATGAGACAGCAAGGGCTTGTGGGGGGGAGTAAATATTCCCTCCTTGCTTTCAGATTTCAAAGGAGGCAGTGCTTTTCTGCCCCTGCTTCTCCCACGGGAACATTCTCAGTGGGGTGTTTGACAAGAGAGCTTTCTCTGCCTGGCTCCCTGGAGTTTTCTCAGGCCACTGGTAGCTTCTTGTCCTGTGTACATGGGGTTTCCTCCTTTCCTTGTGCTTGTGCTTGTGCTTGGTGGGGACACTGATACATCTGCTGTTTAATATTCTCATCATTTCTCTCTCTAGTGAATGGGTGCCCTGGGTTTACTAACATTCAGCCTGTCAATCTGTTACTTTAACAATATAGTTTTTAAAAATGCATGCTCTAGGTTAATACACCTAATTGTGTAATAATGGAGTTTATTTTACTTCCCATTTGTGATTTTGGAAGTATAAACTGTATTTCCCTCCTGGCTCTCTGGTAAAATTCAGAGTGTATTGGGGACACTCTGGGCATTGCGTGAATTATTTTTTACATTAAAGGAATTCAAGACTTGATTATCTGGTGTCCCCTCATAATGAAAACTCAATTTCTAACTTGACAAATTTATATAACAAGTGTAACTATGAAATAAAGAATTCCAGATGAAGTAAAATTAGTTTTAAAACTTATTTGGGGCCCTGAACAGTTTTGCTCAGTGGATAGAGCGTCGGCCTGCGTACTGAAGGGTCCCGGGTTAGATTCTGGTCAAGGGCATGTACCTTGGTTGCGGGCACATCCCCAGTAGGAGGTGTGCAGGAGGCAGCTGATCGATGTTTCTCTCTCATCGATGTTTCTAGCTCTCTATCCTTCTCCCTTCCTCTCTGTAAAAAATTAATAAAATATATTTTAAAAACAAACAAACAAAAAAAACCTTATTTGGTTTTCTTAACTTTCAAAAGGGCTCTTCATATAATTGTTAGAAATACTTACAATGTATAGAACTATACATTTCAAGTGAAAGATTTAACCCATATAAAATGTTTATTAGATTTATCCATAAAAGCTACTGATAGGGGCAGAAATAGAATATCGGGGACCAGCTATAATTATAAGAAATATTAATTGTGCTCTGTTAACCATGATTGTTTTGTTCTAATGAAAGAAGGCACATTCTAACTTGGCTGGGAGTTGCACTGGGACCTGTGAGCTCACCTAGAAATGGAGCCCATCCTCCCCATCTGGGAGCTGCCTATTATCATGGAAGGATTAACAACCTTGTTGCAGAAATCAGAGTGGCCAGCTCTCAGAAGATCCCTAGTCCTTTGCATATTCACTAAGCCCTTTGAAGAACCCCAGCCTTTGCATACCTCGAGGCTTTTGCAAATACCCAGCCTGCATTACCTGTTGTTAACTGCTCATTTGCCATGCCCCTTTGCCTACTTCCCATGTAATCTTTGTCCTCTGGAGGGCAGAGCAGATTTTTGTGGATGACCTGTTGCTCTCCCTTACTGCCAGCAGTATTGGAATAATTGCTCATATATGATTCCACCCTGTCTCTGCTTAATTGACTCAAGTAGTGACAGGCAGCCAGACCCATTGACTGTCCAGTTACACTACCTTTTTCCCCTACTGTTACATGCAACTGTTTCAGCATAGCAGGCACTCATACTTGGAAACCCCTCAAAAGATTTTCAATAGGGAGTTGTGCTTCCATGTAGGGTGTAAAAAGCTGCAAGAGATTGTTACCCCCACCTTAACAAGAAGATAAGGTTAGCCTAGAAAATTATATCCTTTTTTAAAAATTATCAGAGCTGAGGTCTCAAGACAACCAGGTTGACTAAATTCCAAAGAGTGGCAGGCCTTTCTCAATAGAGATGGGACAGGTGAATTGTTTCATCTTTGGCAGAACAGGTGATAAAGAGATAGCTACAAGAAAAGCATGTAAGAAGAAAAGAGTAATAAATGTAATATAGTATTAACGGTTGGGTTTGGGCTAGTATGAAAGTTTGGACCCTCTGGTAACTCCAGCCCCAACAGGTGTGTGCATGCACTGGCTATCTCATTTTCCTGGGCTGGCTTCCACTGGATATTCCTGAGGAAGATTGGGGGCCGGGCAGGAAAGAGTTAATGTCTGTGGTGCAGGGACACAACATATTTATTGCCCATGTCTCGAGCCTTTGTATTATATGAAGTGAAACCCACAAGCAGCTTGGCAGAGAACACAGGCAAAGATCCATGGTTTCTAGGATAAGTTTAGAAGTAAAAGTCATCCGCTGCTAACGGAGGGATAGAAGCAAATGTGCCTCCTCTCGAGACAGGAAAAGGAAGCCCTTGTAGCCCACACCACCAGCCACGCACTGAATAAAAAGAAACAGTAGTCTACTATTGTGGGTGTTAGCTCACTGAAGGAGGAACCCAGAGGCCAGTCCCATGGCAGCATGTCTCCATTCTCACAGCTCCCTCCTGCCGGGTGGCCGGGACCCAGGACTGACTCCCGCCGTGCTGGCCGGGACACTAGCCTGCTGTTCGGTCATCCGTCCGGTTGTTTAGGTCGTGGCAGACCCTGGCTCTTTATATATTAGGATTGTACTGGAGATTCTAGTAAGTGCAGTAGGTCTAGATAAAGAACTGAAAGGCATGAAAATAGGAAAGGAAGACATTCAGCTGTCTATTTATGGATGGCAATACTGTTTATGTTGAAAATTTCAATGCATTAAGAATCTACTAGCAATAATAAATGTTTCATTTCCAGCTTACAAAAAAAGATTATATTTTACTAGTGTGTTGTTTATTCTTTTGATTTTTCCCTTTTCATATTTTATTTATTGCTGCTATATCTATCTATGTGATTTTTAAATATGTTCAAACCCATGGCCAGAGTCTAATGTTAGCATGGCCAAATTCCACACTGGATTTTGCTTTATTAACTCAAATTAAATAAACGTGTATCTTGACATTTGAGGAAAACAAAAAAACTAAAATAAAATATGCTATCAATAGCCTACTTGGCTTTAGAGTCAGGCAGTCTCAATTAGAAACAAAGCTCTGTCTGCTATAAGCTATTTTGGGCAAATCTAAACCTTAGGTTCTTAATTATAGAATATGAGATAATATTAGTTCCTGCATGAATGGCTGAGATTAGATGCTTTCTAATTTATGAAAGCACTTAATTCATTGTACAGAACTTAAGACATGAGAATTTAATATTAGCTGTCATTATCCCTCCCATCACTCTCATTCTGTCATCATCATCATCACATCATCTTCACTACATCATCATCACCATCTCATAATCATCATAGGAGTAAATCATCTCTATTCATGAAATGAATAGTTTGTATACCTTCTACATTTAAATTTGTATGACTCTCATAAGATACAATGGCATTTATTTAAAAATTAGTAGTATGAATTATAAAGGGTTACGTCTAAAAAGTAAATTGATCACTATGTGAAAATATAAAGAGTGAAGTATATCATTTATAAAAATGTGAAGTTATTAGAGACTTTGAAAGTCAAATATTTACTAAAAGGAAGTTATAGACATTTGTACTAAATATGCACAATATTTATATATATCAATATATTTAAATGTATATAAAAGTAAACTTATTTTCATACATACCTGTGTATATGTATATATGTATATATATGTGTATATGTGTGTGTGTGTGTATGTGTGTGTGTATATATATATATATATATATATATATATATATATATATATATACTAGAGGCCCGGTGCACAAAAATTTGTGCACTCGGGTGGGTCCCTCAGCCCACCCTGTGCCCTCTCGCAATCTGGGGCCCCTTGGGGGCCCCTTCCCCTGGCTGCTGGCACCAGTTTTCCTCCGGTGCCCGGAACCCGGGCCTTCGCTCTTCGCTGGTAGGGGCCCACATGGTGGGCGAGGGGCTTAGCTCTTTTAAAAATACTTATGAATGTTTGGTAAATAACCCTGTAGGAATCTACTTTCTGAAACATGCTGGTTGTTAAGGGCTGATTTGGGTAATCAACAAAATGTATGTTAAAATCCTAATCCCTAGAACCTCAGAATGTACCTGTATATGGAGATAAGATCTTTAAAGAGGGGATTACATTAAATTGTGGCAGTTCCAGTGGGACCCTTAGCCCATCTCACTGAAGTCCTTATAAGAAGAGGAACGTTGGGGTCCAGCCCCAGCAGGTCCAGGGGTTCCCAAAGAAGGAATGACACAGAGGCAGCATTCAGGTTATCATCATAGCTAGGTTCTCTTTTTATTGTCCTGTTACATCTATATTTATACTATTTGATCCTATAAACATGCCTCTATAAGCTTTTTTTTTTTTTTTTGCATCGGGTCCGTTTATTGGGGGGTCAGTCAAAGGGGGAGCTGGCTAGGGTGGGGTAGGGCAGCAGCTTGTTTGGCTCCCGAGAAACCCAACTTAAGTCCAGAGCCTCGAGGGCTTAGAAGCCAAAGTCTTCCTCCACCTTTATCTGCACGGGGGGCCAGCTCCGGAGTCAGCGGGACTCCTGCCCAGTGCCCTTCCTATGGCACTCGCCGCCTCTTCCAACTGCTGGGCCCCTCGCCAGGGGCCGGGCTGATGGCTTCTGTGGGCGCTGGCGTCCTCCTGGGCGGGGACAGCCCCTCTTTCTCTGGAGGCTCGTTCTCAGCGTTGCCTGGGTTGGGGGCGTCTCTGCCCTGGCTGCCCTCGTCCTCCAGTAAGATGGTGAACTGGCTGGCCCGGAAGTTGTCACCGTAGGAGTCCAGCACCTTCATGAGGAACCTCCGCTCCTGCTGGAGTCTCCATGTTATCCTCTATATCATCTGATGGAGCCTGTTCAGGACCCCCTCCTTCGCCTGCTCAATCTCCCTGCAGCACCGATCCAGCGCCTGGTACTTCCTGCGATTGAGTTCCTGTTGGCGCCGCCCTTGCTGGCCTCAGGCTGCCTCCTCCTCTTCCTCTCGCTCCTGGAGGCTGGTGCTGCCCAGATCCCCCAGACACGAACTCCACTTCGGTCTCAAGCTCGCTCTCCAGGATGTGACTACCTTCAGCGGAGGCAGCGCCAGCTCCCAGCCGGGAGGTGCTGAGAACTCCTCAAAGCCCACAGCTGCCATGGACCCCTCTCTCTGCTCCAGCTCTATTTTTCCTTGGCTCCCAACGCAGAACTTCCAACCTTGCAAGCCTCTAGTTTAAAGTGGCTTGCGAAACTACAGCCCATCCGATTTCACAGCCAGGCAGCCAGGCCCTGGCCGCTAAGCCTCCTGGGAGTTGTAGTTCTCTATTTCCGGCTTGCCTCCCTCGCCCCACCCCCACCCCAGTCCCAACTGAAAGGCCCTGCTGGCTGGTCTAACCCTGTGGCCAGGCATCTGAGTCACCTCGGGTCTTTATTCCTGTCCCGACACCACGCCATCTGACCATGGAGACTCTCCTCTTGCGAGGCCCCTGGGTCTCCTTCTGGGTCTCCTCAGCCCAGGTACTGGATCGCGTGCCCCAGCAGCGATACAGCCCCGGTGCCTGGGTCTCCTTCTGGGGCCTGGCTATTTCGCCCCCGGACCGGATGGCGTGCCCCAGCTGCGACGCAGCCCCGGGCCCTGGGTCTCCTCAGCCTGGGCACCGGATTGCGTGCCCCAGCAGCAAAAACAGCCCCGGCACCTGGGTCTCCTTCTGGGTCTCCTCAGCCCAGGCACTGGATTGCGTACCACAGCTGCAACTCAGCCCCAGGCCCTGGGTCTCCTTCTGGGGCCTGGCTGCGTCGCCCCTGGGGTCCAGATGTTGTCCCCAGGCAGCTATGCAGCCTGGCCTCTGGCCCCGCCTCTGGGTGTTCTCCCATCACTGGTGATCAGTGATCTGAGAAGCCAGGCAGACATCCGCCTCTTCCCTGCCCCACCCAGCTTCTCCCATTACTGGCCCAGGGCCGGCAAAGGCGGCCAGGTTCTCTTATCACAGAAGCCGGCAAAGGAGGCCTGGCTTCTCCGAGCAAAGGCAGCTTGGTTCTCTGGCTCTTGGCTGCCGCCTGGGTTTCCGATTGCAGTCAGCGGCAGGCAGCTTCTTCCCTCCTTCCCCTTTCGCCTCCCAGCATTGCGCCTATGTTGGCAGTTAACTGCCAATCTTAGTTGGCAGTTAATTTGCATATAGCCCTGAATAGCCAATGAAAAGGGTATCGCCGTACGCCAATTACCATTTTTCTCTTTTATTAGATAGGATATGGCATTTCAATGGAAACCAAAACTCAGACATGTGACTTTTTAAAAGGTAAATTTGAAACTAAAAATTCATAAAAACATAAATTCAATAAACTATTACGTACAATACCTGTGCTAAATGCAATATGAATAATAGGGTGCATGTAGTTTCTTATCTATATACACTAGAGGCTTGGTGCACAGCCCGGCCTGTGCCCTCTCGCAGTCTGGAACCCCTCAGGGGATGACCACCTGCTGGCTTAGGCCCGCTCCCCGGGATTTGGGCCTAAAATGGCAATCAGACATCCCTCTGGCAGCCTGGCAGCCCTCGGGGGATGTCCACTTGCCAGCAGGGAACAGGCCTAAACTGCAGTCGGACATCCTTAGTGCTGCTGAGGAGGCAGGAGAGGCTCCCACCACCACTGCCATACTGGCAGCCATCAGCCTGAACTGTGGCTGAGCAGAGCTCCTCCCATGTGAGAACGCCCTGACCACCAGAGGGCAGCTCCTGCATTGAGCATCCTCCCCCTGGTGGTCAATGTTTGTCATAGTGACCAGTCATTCTCAGTCCTTCTGCTGTTAGGGTCAGTTTGCATATTTTCCTTTTACTATATAGGACAGAGGCCTGGTGCATGTGTGGGCGCCAGCTGGCTTGCCCTGAAGGGTGTCCTGGATCAGGGTGGGGGTCCAGCTTGGGTGCCTGGCCAGCCTGGGTGAGGGGCTGATGGCTGTTTGCAGTTGGTCACACCCCCTTCAGGGTGGGGGTCCCCACTGGGGTGCCTGGCCAGTCTGGGTGAGGGGCTGAGGGCTGTTTTCAGGCTGGCAGGTGACTGAAGCTCCCAACCTCTCCTTTTTTTCTTTTTTCTTTTTTTTTATTCTGGGATTTATTTACCTTCTATGGCTGTCACTGGAACTGAGAGCCGGCTTTAGCTCTGAGGCTCGGCTCCAGCTCTGAGACCTCGGCTGCTGAAAGCAGATATCTGGGCTTTGTTTAGCTTCTATAATTGAAACACTGTTGCAACTCCAGCTCAGCCGGCTGGCTGAAAGCAGGTTTCTGGGGATTGTTTAGCTTCTATAATTGCAACATAGTTGCTTAGAGTGCAGCTCAGAGCTGGGCGGCGGCAGGCGGGGAACCTTGGCTTCCTCCATCACTGGAGCAAGCAAGCCTCCTGTTTGCTTCAGCTGCCTGGCTGCCGGCCACCATTTTGGTTGGCAGTTAATTTGCATATCGCCCTGATTAGCCAATGGGAAGCGTGTCGGAGGTATGGTTAATTACCATGTTTGTCTATTATTAGATAGGATAAAAGCCTAAGTGACTGTTATGATGGAACAACCAGAAGGATCGGTTGACCAGTCGCTATGATCCACACTGAGAGGAGCTGCCCCTGCTGGTCAGTGCACTCCTAAGGGGGAGCACTGCTTAGTCAGAAGCTGGGCTCATGGCTGGCGAGTGCAGCTGTAGCGGTGGGAGCCTCTCCTGACTCTGCAGCAGCACTACTGAGCAGGGAGCGGTGGCAGCAGGCACAGTGGGCCAGGACGAGTGTGAGCTTTGAGGTGCCTGGCCCCAGTTCAGGCTCCTCCCTGGCCGCCTGCTGCTTGGCATACTGCTACATCCCCCAAGGGGTCCCCGATTATGAGAGGGCGCGGGCTGGGCTGAGGGACACCCCTCCTGTGCACAAATTTCATGCACCGGGCCTTTAGTCTATAGTATAAAAAGGAGTTAATCCATTGAGTATAACAGTTAACATTACAATAAGTGAAAATTACTTAAAAAACAAAACAAAAAAACAAAACCATGCCCAGCTGGTGTGGTTCAGTGGTTGAGCATCAACCCAAGAACCAGGAGGTCTTCAGTTTGATTCCTGGTAAGGGCACTTGCCTAGGTTGTGGGCTGGACCCCCAGTAGGGCTGTGTAAGAGGCAGCCAATTGATGATGATCCTCTCTCATTGTTTCTATCTCCATCCCTCTCTCTTCCTCTCTTTCTAAAAAATCAATAAAAACATTAAAAAAACAACAAGAAAAACAAAACAAACAAATTCATCAAAGATAGATGGTATTACAAATTCATCAAAGGTAGATTGAGTTTTTAATGAGATAAACTGTCATAGAGGGTTTAAATACTCTGCTCAAAAGGTCTATAACTATATGCAGCAGAACTTGGACTCAAATCCTGGATTCAAATCTGCCTTTATGACCAGTATTATCACCACCATGATGCAGAGATTAGGTGACAGCTTGTTGGATACAAGCATTAAGTTTTGGAGAGTTTGACAAAAATCAATGGGTTCCATTCTATTATGGGATCTCCAGAAACCCTCTAATCTTCTTCTTGGTTTTGGAAATACCAGATAAGTATTTCCTGCACACTTAGATGTGCATAACAAAATATGCATCCATAAAACAGAACAAGTAATTTTTCCACACAGACTTTACAAATCTAATTTTTTCCTTCAAGTTATTTTTTTGTTTCCTGATTTCAAAGAACTTCCTGATATAGCAAGATGGAGAAAACGGAATTTACACTGCAGGGAATTACTGCCTAAGGACAAGTTTAAGGCTCCCAAATGTATGTACAAGTTGAATTGAACTCAAGGGTCTTTTTAAAGATTATTATACTGATAGGTATTTTTCATCTGTGGAAGGCCAACTTAAGTTGCATGCAGATTATTGATATGGCAGTGGTTGGTGTCCCTCACCCATGTGTTGTTCAAGGGTCAACTTAGTTGGAGAGTGGTATTAGTGACAGAATGCAGTCAGGAGGTAACATTTGCAAATAAAGGCCAACAGGAAAATGTCTCATGTTGTACTGCCAAATATGGGCTTTGGAAACAGAATTTTCTAATTAAGCTTTTCACATTGTTTGGTATTTTCTCTGGAATATTCAGTGAAGTATACTTTGGCTATATAATCCTGACTAATGGATGCAAGAATTGAGTGAGTTCATTTTTGGGTACTCTTACTAGCCAGGTACTTGGAGTTGCAGCTTTAATTCTTTAGGGGGAGGTATTTTAAATCTCAGTAGAGTGTTAGCTAGCTCTTGGAACAACAGATTCAAACCCATGCTCTCCAAATAGATCAGTGATGGCAAACCTTTTGAGCTCGGCGTGTCAGCATTTTGAAAAACCCTAACTTAACTCTGGTGCCATGTCACATATAGAAATTGTTTTATATTTGCAACCGTAGTAAAACAGAGATTTATATTTTTGATACTTATTTTATATATTTAAATGCCATTTAACAAAGAAAAATCAACCAAAAAAATGAGTTCGCGTGTCACCTCTGCCATGCGTGTCACCTCTGACACACGTGTCACCTTTGACACGCGTGTCATAGGTTCACCATCACTGAAATAGATGGTCACTAATTAACATGACATTTTTATTTTTACCTGCCAGATATCGATGGATTTTGTTTTAAATTGGTTCCAAAGCTAGGATAGGAGTAAAGCATTTCATTCATTGAACAGCAGAAATCCAGCATATTCCTACTAAATGGTAACTAGGTCTCTGAGTGATCAGGAGAAGCCAATGCTCTCCTTTTATTCTCCTGCTGTATATATGTGATGCCCTTCATTGAGCATCAGATCACTTCTAGATTCAGTCTTCTCCTGATATTAACTGTTGGGCTGTGATAACCTGTGGTATGGAAAGGCAGCAACATCTGTACAAATGCAGAGCAAAGAAAATGAACAGCAATTAAAAAATAACCTGATGATGCCCGGCCAGTGTGGTTCAGTGGTTAAGCATCAACCTATGAACCAGGAGGTCATGGTTCGATTCCTGGTCAGGGTACATGCCTGGGTTGTGAGCTCGATCCCCAGTGGAGGTAAGGGAGATGCATGCAGGAGGCAGCCACTCAATGATTCTCTCTTATCATTGATGCTTCTATCTCTCTCCCTCTCCTTTCCTCTCTGAAATCAATAAAAAAAATATAAAAAATAACCTGATGGTTTAAAATCAGATGGTCTTTAAATGTTGACTCACTTCCCCATTTTGACAACAGTCTTGTGAGGGTTAAATAAGGAAGTATGTGGAAAGTGCCTAGCATCAATCCTGAGGTAAAGTAGGCAGGGATTTATTAATTCCTGTTCCTTCCTTTCCTTGCCCCTCATCAACTTTTTTGCCTTCCACAAGGAGTAGTTCAACTGCCAAATAAATAGATTTGTCATAAGCCTGAGACCACTACCTCTGTACTGAGAATTGAACTAGAAGCACAAAATTTCAGTCTTTATGGGGAAAGATGTTATTTATTAGAATCAAAATATATAATGCAGCCCCCCTGAACACATACAACTTAGCTGAAACCTATTCAGCTATTCTAAGTTATGACACAGATGCATAATTTTCAGTTGCTTATAAAGCTGGCATCAATACTATTTGTCCATTTACTATTTAATTTTCTACCTGAACAGCTCTAGAGACCTCTAACCTTAGGGGATATAGTATTGTCACCAAAGCCTCTGGGAGTCCCATCTCTGTACTGCTTCACTGCAGACCTCAGGTGAGGGAGTTCGCACACTGCCTGAAGCTCTATAAAAGACAAAGCTAGGCTAAAGGAGAACTTCATAAACCTGCAGTTGTAAATCACATGGATCTCTATGTTCTTATTTAAATGTAACATTCCTCAGGAGCAACTATGATGATATACTTACATGTGAATTTCCAGAGGTGTCTTTTGGGCCTCATGACTCACAAAAACATGACTCAGTGCATCCCTGAGGACTTTCCATCTGAGTTAAAATAAAATCAGATTATTGAGACATAAAAAATATAAATAGGGAGTTGTTGAATAATACTTCCTAAGGTCATCACAATGATCATTTTTTCTAGGAAAATGCCCTGAGCATCCATGAAATCTTTTCAAATTATCTTATTTTTAAAGCTAGACACATTGGAAGAGCTGTAAATAGCAATATAACTTCACAATAAATGCATGTAAGGGCACTCTGTTAGAAGCAAATAACTGCAAGACATATTTCTTATTATTATAAGGATATGTTATTGATATTACCTATGGATTCAACTTGAAATAATTCAACAAATACTTTCTAAAAACTAACTAGGTGAATTGGCACTGAGTAAGATGCTTGGGGAATAAAAAGATAATTGAAAATGGGTCCTGGGCTTATGATTCAGAGTGAGAGAGAGAGACATAAACACAAATACATTGCACAGGGCTAAATGCTTAGACTTAAATGTGTTTTGTAAGGAGTGGCAGAAAAAAATTCTCAACTCTGCTATTGAGATCCGGGAAGGCTATATATAGCAGGAAGTTTTTACTAGAAGACACTCCAGGCAGAATGTTTTTGAACAGACAGAAGAGCATCAGAGTATGTTCAAACAATAGTCTGAATGTCAATACAGCAAAAGCACCGAATCCCTGGGAGGAGAGCTGGAGCTAAGACTGAGAAACACAGCTGGCACTAAGCCTGGCATTTAGGTGGGCTGGGACACAAAGGGTCTTGAATGTCAGAGTTGAGTGATTCATCAGAAATAACTGTACAGAGAACTACCATGATTAGCCATTCCAAAAAGTCTCCTCCAGTGATGCTGTGAAAGATGGGGGTGTGATTCATAGGCAGGATTTGGAGGTAATTTTAGTAAGCCTAGGTGAGCACTCCTCAGACTTTCTTAAATGCGTATTCAGATAACAAACTTTTTCCCTTCACTTTCCAATATATGTATATATTGTATATATACAATATATACATATTTTACCAACTTCTTATGTGCATTGTAAAGTCATTCACATAGAATAAAAAAGAAAATGAGGAAAAATTAAGTAGAAACAGAATTACTTATTTTTTGATAATTCCAATGGACCATCTGATAACCCATTGGTGGCAGAGGACATTAAGATGAAACTTAGAAATAGTCAAGTAGAATAAGGTGACGTAGGCAATTGTAATAATTCTTTGAGTACATCTGGGTCAGCCTGCTCCTAATTGCTGGGTCATTGGCTGTTTTTATCTCAGATAATACTTAGATTAAAATGAGAGAAGTTCACCATTTTTAATTAGTCTGACCCCTCATGGCTTTGTTGCCAGTGGCAATGGGGTTCTTCCATGGAGTCACAGAGAAAAGCATTTTGGGCACCCACACATGGGAGAGTGAGGAGTAGTGGTAACATTTATTGAAGCTGGAGCAAACACAAAGGACTGTCTCCAGGTGCCCGGGTGTTTCATCCCTGACCAGGTGGCTTAACTCCCCGTGGCAGTGGAAGAGGCCCAGCCTTATCTTCACCAAGCCCAGAAGAAGGGCCAGAGTCCAGAGAGGTGCCAATACCCGGCATTGGCAGGGCCTATGAAGCTGCCTTCGTTCAGGTTAGTCCATGCAAAGCTTAGTCCAGCTCGGTCTGTGTCCCCTCTGGCTAGTTTGGTCTCTGTTCTTGCACTGTGGCACCCAAGCTCACACATAGAGCCACCAAAGCTTGTGTCCGCAGGCTGCCTCCCATATGGCTGCAAGGGAGAGAGAACGTGGGCGAAGGAATGGGCCAATGCGTGCTGTGGAGAGGGGCTTTTGTTAAGCATTGATTGTATTATCTGAGTTTAGGAGAATTTTTATTTTATCTTCTTTAAAACTAACCAATCTTTTTCTGAATCCTTCATGGGTTTGTGCTGGGTCCTCCCCATCCAATCCCTTTCCTAGATCTTCAGGTTCTGTGTTCCTTATCCAATCAGATCCTTTCCCCAGGTTAGGCACCGCCCATTTATGGTCACATCTTGGATCCTACATGAGCCCAGTGGAGGAATTCCCTTTTATTGTTTTATCCCCCCACCCCCGCCCCACCCCCCCCAATCCTGGCTAATGACTGTAATCCGGGCTAATGACCGGTTGTCTCCTGGGGAGCCCACTTAGGTATTAAGTCCCCTCAGAAGAGGATGTGTGGTCTCCGCAGGAGCTGCGAATGTTACAGCTTCCTAGTAAGTCAGTCTTACTGTCTGACTCAGCTCCCTAGTTTATTAGGCTTAATATCTGATTTCATTTGCAACCTGCCTTTATTAATACTAACCAGTTACCTATGCTAATAGTTTGACATGGAGATCTCAAATAAAACAACTTTTGTTAGAATTGCGTTCAAGGACAGGTCCGAGTAGAGAGTTTTCTGGTTGGATGACATCCCAATGATGTTTAAATGTTACAATGTGAGATTAAATAGTTGTGGACTTCGCTATTCTCTTGAGTAACTTATCTGGCCAGATTTGATGGGAAAGCAGAAGGTTTTTCATTTTTTTTATGCAAAGAGGCAAGATTTTTGTAAGAAATCTGCTCAGTAGCAGATGCATCAAAATGTATCATTTCCCTGAACACCTGGTGGGCAGGAAAAAAATACTCATTTCTCACTAGCCAAACTTGGTCTATAAAGTTGCTTCCTTGGATATAAATGACTAGTAGGTCAGCAAGAATGGGCCACATGTCAGAGTAGTGGGAAACTTATTTTGTCACCAGTGCAACTCTGTGAAGAGTGTGTGGAAGGATATATTGAGTTTGCATGTTATCCAGAGACTCAAAGATAAATTGATCAAAGTTAAAAATAAATTTTAAAAAAGTTATTCCCCAGGGTTAATTAGAATAGAGACCAGGAGTGAATTCAGTAGAGGTACATCTTCCAAATGAATGTTCTCCTTTGTGTCCCTTCAGCAATTTTCCATACCCCCCAATGTATGTGACTTCTCTGTGGATAGTCACCAGTTGGAATCAGTAGGTATGATTCACAATACACCTTAAATTTCCTGCACATTCCCCTTTAATTCATGCTACATAAAGCACTAAATGCTGAACATATATGAAACAATTATTTTTGGTCTTTGATGCTTTTCTCTTTTAGGCACGTCAAATGTACAAACTCAGTCTTACTGACTCAAATACTTGGTTTGCTATTACAAAATTTTTCACAGTGACTCAGGAAATTTTTAGTCCAAATATTTCTCAAAGATATACATTTCATTATTGGGAGAAATATTAGGTGCTAAGTTGAGTAGTTTGACTGCTTATTGCTATCTAACTCCCATATTCATAGACCAGAATAAATAATGTTGATAAAAATATATATATTGTTAAAATCTTAACTAGAAAATACTGGTTTGACAAGTCAGACACCGAAAGCCATAAGGTCAGAGGGGTAAGAAGGTAAGTACTTGGGGAAGTGGGATAGGAAATATCACAATAAAAATCTTCAGTTGTAAAATCTAACTTTATTCACTGAGTATAGAAACAACATACAAAAAAAGTATGAAATGTAGGGGAAGAGGACCAAAAGGATGCTGCTGATTAAGTGAATGATGAGCAAATCTACTTCCAGAAAACTTTTCAGAGAATTTCTTCAATGCGTTCCCCTGTGTTAAGCTAGCACTGACGTTCCTCACTTGCATGGTACTTATGGTTTGTTCAACCATGGGAGATGAAAGAAGGAATTTTTTTACAGTGAGGAAAAAATGGCTGTTGAAACAAAGGGGCCATGGAGTAAAGAAGAACTGCATAAGTTGTCTCATGATCTAAACCCTGCTGTCTGGTCTCTGCTCCCCTAGAGAAACAGTGGACCAGAAACATGTACATATGTATGTGAGTGCCGTGTGTGTGTGTGTGTGTGATTAGGCTTGAAGAACTGGGTTATGAGTGAGTTCAGAGTGGGGCCAGGGAGATTATGGAAGGCTTTGTTCTAAGTTAAAAAAGAGCCTTCTGACATATGAAAGTATATGTTTCATGAAAGTATATGTTTCAAGAAGAATATACCATGGAATTCTATATCAGTTGGGTTAAATATGAACTATTGATTTCATTGGCAAAGGGAATCATATCAAAAAGCTTATTACAAAAAGTGGCATTTTTCAATTTTCAAGTTGAAGCAAAATAATTATCTTCAATAGGAACTCTTCAAAAGTACAGTAAATAAGTCATGTACAGCATGTTTTCTGTAGTTTATGACATATCAACTGAAACAGTTTCTTTCAGTGATGCAGAAACAATGTGGAAATGTATATGTGCCTTTGTTTCCTGATTTTGAAGTATTTAATTAAAAAAAAGATAAAATGAAAGGAGAAGAATTGGGCTCATATAAATGTTTACTTCCTCTACCAAAGATATAATCCAAAAACTTACTTCTCTCATAGCAGCAAAGAAAAAGAAAAAATTGCAAATTATGTAATTCCAAATCAATGAGATATGACACTCCTCTCTGCTTTCTTTCTCTTCCCTTTCTAGCTACTCACTCTTAAGCCTTTTCAATGAGTTCATGGTCTTTTCCATGCTTAATACTTTATATAAGACTAGAGGCCTGGTGCACGAAATTCGTGCACTCTGGGGGAGGGGGGGTCCCTCAGCCCGGCCTGCGCCCCCTTGCAGTCTGGGAGCCCTTGAGGCGAGAGAGGCCCCTGCTACCACTGCTGTGCTCACCAGCCGTGAGCCTGGCTCAGGGCTTCTGGCTGAGCAGTGCTCCCCCTGTGGAAGCACACTGACCACCAGGGAGCAACTCCTGCATTGAGTGTCTGCCCCCTGGTGGTCAGTGCGCCTCATAGCAATCGGTTATTCCATTCGATCAATTTGCATGTTAGACTTTTATTATATAGGATGTTCTCAAGCTTCCATTCAGAGTGCTTCTCTGTTTAAACCCCATACTTGATTTATATCACCCACATCTATGGACCACCATACTGACTTCCAGTCTTGCATCTGTAGCTCAGCTTTCCTTTATAAACTTCAGACCAGTGCTTCTGACTGCATGCCTTTCACCTTTACCTGGACGTCCATACACTCCACATATCTCAAACAAAGTTCATTACACCCCCAAGACTGTTTCTTTTCATATATTCTGTATTTTGATTAGTGGTCCTACCATTGATCCAGATGCCTATGCTATAAATAGAGGATTTACTCTACTCTCCTTCCTCTGAACTAATTTTTTACATATGATTCATTACTAATTTTAGTTGAACTGCTTCTTTAACCTATCCTATATCTTTCCCTACTACACTACTCCTACCATTCTTGCCTTAGTTCAGACATTCTCCATCTATGCAAGTATGCAAAAAAAAAAGAGAGACAAATTAGACATGGTCTTATTAATAGAACACCTTCTTGGAGCTCACAGAATGCAGAATGAAAAAGCAAAGTACACTGTGAATGGAATGCATAGAGTAAAGATAAAGAAACTCTCACTGTTATTATCGTAAATCTGCTCTGTTTTTCATTACTTCTGCTTGGATATCTCTCAAGAATCTCAAACTCGCTATGACCATTATGAAAGATATTACCATCTGTCATGTAGCCAAAGCCAGAAAGCTGTGTAATTCTATAACCCCCCTGTTTTTTTTACTATCATATACTATCAAATACCAAATGCTGTCAATATTATCTCCTACATATTTCACAAATGTTTATTTTTCTCCTTCTGCACTATCACCATTATGTTTGACAAAGCTGTCATTATCTCTAGCCCGGACAATCCCAACATAGCTTTATTTATCTCTCTGTTCAAATAAATCTGCTTTCAACTTGGTAGAAAGAATGATCTTATAAAAAAAATACTTTTATAGGGCCATCTGGGGTTGTGTTGTGATGGAGTAGCTAGTGTAGTACTGCTCTCTTACTATAAAAATTATTCAGAATATAAGAAACAACTAATGAAAGGGATTAGATAAACCCAGCAAATGTCTTCAAACCTATAGAAAGGGGAAGCACACATGTGAAGCTGGCTTTTCTCTTGTAGGTCAAACCATAATGCGAGACGAGAAGCTCAAGTGGAGAGCATTGGTCTTGGTGAAGGTGAGAAATAGCAAGTGGGCGATGGAAAGACAGACTGATAATGTTGCTGGGATTGGCAGGCCAAACCCTTGGGAGTAGGGAGATGAAAAATGTTCTAAAAATCTTAGGAATTTGGTCCATAGCATCGTTCAATTCTTTTCAACTAACCTTGTATCATTACTTTGATAAAACACACCTGATAATGTTCTATAGTCATTTTGCTGGTGCTAGAAGGAGAAGCCATTAGACTTTAAAAACAATTTTTATTTTTTTAACTAATATACTTTAATTTTTAGAGAAGTTAGAGATTTACAGAAAAATTGAGCAAATAGTACAAGGGATCCGGCAAATCCCCATGATTCCCCACTCACGATTTCCTCTATTATTAACAAATTTCTTATAAATGATGAACTAATATTGATACATTATTATTAACTGAAATTCATAGTTTTACATTGGGGTTCCCCTTTGACAAAAGCATAATGTATATGCCATGAAAGTGTCGTAAAAAAATAATTTTATGCCTTGCTGGGTGGCTCAGTTTGTTGGAGTATCATCCTGTACATCAGAACGTTGTTGGTTTGATCCCCTGTCAGGGCCCTTACAGGAGGTAACTGATAAATGTTTCACACACTAATGTTTCTCTTTCTCTCTTCTTTCTTATGTCTCTAAAAATCAATAAAATACATATCCTCAGATGAGGATTTAAAAAAATTATAATTTTATACATTTGTCCTTTCTAGAATGTCATATAGTTAGAATCATACTTTATGTATCCTTCGCAGACTGACTTTATTCACTTAGCAATATATTTTTAAAATTCTATAGCTTTTTTGTGGTTTGATATTTCTTTTTATTACTGAACTAGGGGCCTAGTGCACAGAATTCGTACACCTTGAAAGGAACAGTGGGCTGCAAGGCTGTGGTGGGCACAGAGGCGGGTCTCGGCCCATCCTCCGCACCCCTGCCCAGTCCCTCTGGCCGTAGCTCCCGATCCCCTGTCTGCCGGCAGCCCCACTCCTGCTGCCGCTGCTCCCATGCACTGATGGTGCCAGCCCCACTCGCACCGCTGATGGCGTGGAGTGATTGGGGCCAGCACCAGCGGTGGGTGCGAGCAAGGCTGGCACTGTCAGCAGGTGTGAGCAGCGGCTGTCAGCCCCGATTGCCCCTCAGGAGCAGGGGAGATGGAGAAACCCTCAGGAGCGATCAGGGCTGGCAGCTGCTGCTCGCACCTGCTGACGGTGCTGAGCAATTGGGACTGGCGCTGGGCATTGGCAGTGAGTGTGAGCAGCAGTTCTGGAGCCAGCTGTGGGTGCAAGCAGGGCCGGTGCTGGCAGTGGGTGTAAGCAGCGACTCCTGTGCTGGCAGTGGGTGGGAGCGGGGCTGGCGCCGGCAGAAGGTGTGAGTGCTGGGCGGGACCTCAGTGTGTGGGAGCAAAGAATTTTCAGTAATCACCAGAGGCTTGTCCCGATGACAGTGATCAGTGCCTCACCTTGGTCTGGTGCTCCTGCTCACCTCCACTATCCCACCACGGCTGATGCCAGCCATGTTCTGCGGTGTGCCGCTGATGCCTGCCATGCTCTGCGGTGTGCCGCTGATGCCTGCCATGTTCAGCACGTGCCCCCTGGTGGTCAGCGCATGTCATAGTGACCAGTTCTTTGGTTGTTTGGTTGTTCCGCCGTTTGGTCTACTTGCATATTAGTGTATGGTATATATGGTATTTCATTGTATGGATATGCCAAGATTTGTTTATTCATTCACCTATCAAAGGGTTTCTTGGTTACTTCCATTTTTGGACAATCTTGTTTCTATATATATAAAAAGCTAATATGCAAAGTGTTCCCTCAGGAGGTCAACTGGTAGATTGGAATTCGATCACTCACTATGACATGTGCTGACCACCAGGGGGTGGTGCAGAGTGAAGGAAGGCCCCAGCCGGCAGCCAGAAGCCCTCATCACTGGCTAGGCCTAGGGACCCTACCTGTGCATGGATTTTGTGTACTGGGCCTCTAGTTATGAATAAAGCTGCTGTAGAAGTGTGTGCAGGCTTGTGTGTAGACATAAATTTTCAAGTCATTTGGTTAAATCCCTAGGAGTGTGATTGCTAGCTCATATGAAAAGACTATGTTTAGCTTTGTAAGAAACCTTACAAAGTGACATAAAAAAGTGAAATGCAATGGCTTTTCATCATTGTTTTAAATTGTAATTTCCCAATGTCATATTTTGTTTTATCATGAAACCACTTTTGATATCACTGTTATTCTCTGTTGGTTTTACATTTAATTTTATTTCTCTAACCCAGCCGTGGGCAAACTACGGCCCGCAGGCCGGATCCAGCCCATTTGAAATGAATAAAACTAAAAAAAAAAAAAAGACCGTACCCTTTTATGTAATGATGTTTACTTTGAATTTATATTAGTTCACACAAACACTCCATCCATGCTTTTGTTCTGGCCCTCCGGTCCAGTTTAAGAACCCATTGTGGCCCCCGAGTCAAAAAGTTTGCCCACCCCTGCTCTAACCTTTCTCAAAATCTTTCCTCTATTTATTTTATGTTTATTAAGCTTTTATTTTTCTAGTTTCTTGAAGTGAAAGATTTAGTTATTAAGTCAGTCTGAAAAAGATATATAAACTATGATTCCAACCATATGACATTCTGGAAAGGACAAATGTATAAAATTATTAGTATTATTTTTAAAGTCCTCATCTGAAGATACGTTTTTATTAATTTTTAGAGACAGTGGGAGATAGGAAGATCTTTCTTTCTTGGTAATATAAATATATAAAGCTCCAAATCTCCATGAAAGCTCTGTTTTTTTTTCTTTATCCCATATTTTAAAAATATTTTTTATTGATTTCAGAGAGAAAGGGAGAGGGAGAGAGAGAGAGAGAAACATCAATGATGAGAGAGAATCATCAATCAGCTGCCTCCTGCACTCCCCACACTGGGGATCAAGACTGCAATCTGGGCACATGCCCTGACCGGGAATGGAACCATGACCTCCTGGTTCATAGGTTGACGCTCAAGCACTGAGCCATGCTGGTCCTGCTATCCCATATATTTTATATATTTTTATTTTTATTTAGCTCAAAATATTTTCTAATTTTCCATTTGATTTCTTTTTTGACTCATGATTATTTAGAGGTACATTGTTTAATTTCCAATTATTTGCTGGCTTCCTTTTTGTTTATGCCTACTTTTGATTTCTAAATCAACTCTACCATGGTTAGAGAATATACTTGGTATTATTTCAAACCTTTTAAAACTACCAGAATTTCTCTTAGGACTTAGAGTATGGCCTATTTTGGATGGTGAGAGCAGCTCCAGACAAAAAGGGTTCAAACTCCCACTGTCCATACTTGGAGTTCTATTAGCTTTTCCTGTATAAATATTTCTTAAATTGCTTGCTTTGATCAATTTTTAAATCCCTGAATTTATTTATTTATTTATTTATTTGTTTGTTTGTTTATTTTTGTAGTTTTATATTTCTTTTTTGCTCGGGGAAGGATTTGCTAACCTCTTTACTCTACCAGAGCTGGTTTTTTCTCCACGATGCTTTTTTCTATATTAGTAGCCTATATTAACTCAACTTTTGCTTTTTATGGGTTAATCTCAATCTATATACATTTCATCTCACAAACTGGGTTTGAGCATAATTTTATATTGTCAGCTACTCCTGCATTTAGGGATTGACCATATCTTCAGGTTATTTGTATTTTAATGTTACTTAGGTTCTCAGCTAGTAAATCACAGTGGTTATCATACCCCATGATGCTTGGACTTTTGGCACAATGTAATTCTAGAATAACAAATGTAAAATAACTTGCTGTGTCCCTGGATTCTTCAAGGATAATCCAACTCAAATTAAGTCTTCTACCTGTGTTTTCTCTTTCAGACTGCTGCTACTGACCACAAATTAAATAATTGCATTCGTGTATTTTTGCTCCGCAGTTTGGGGAAAATGCTCTATTTTATAGAACTAAGAGATTTTGATTATACAGGCTTTGCTCTTCTCAAAAGAGCCATTACCTGCAATAGCCTTTTCCAAAGTGTGCTCTGGGGAACGCTGGTCCAGCAGGGACTCTGTTAAAACAAAAGTTCCCCATTTAAGTACGTTTGGGAAATGCTGTACTGTGCGCTTGGGATTTAAAAATTCACGTTAGACTACTGGAGTTGTTGAGAAGTCACGGAATTCTGAAGCTTGTTTAATCTTCCATTTCTTTCTTTTTAAAAAAAATATATTTTATTGATTTTTTACAGAGAGGAAGGGGGAGGGATAGAGAGTTAGAAACATCGATGAGAGAGATCGATCAGCTGCCTCCTGCACGCCCCCTACTGGGGATGTGCCCGCAACCAAGGTACATGCCCTTGACCGGAATCGAACCTGGGACCCTTCAGTCCACAGGCCGACGCTCTATCCACTGAGCCAAACCAGTTCGGCTGTGAGCACGTTTTTTTCTTCCTGCATATGTTGCATTATTGATTTGTTTCACATTTAAGCGGAAACACTAAGCAGTTGCTTTTGTTAATGGGAGAAAATGCCTCTTATAAAATCCAATTTAGCTTTGACTAGTTTGATAGGATACTGATAACTTTAAAGGCAAAGTGGAATACACAGAGGATCCAGCTTTGCTTTCCACCCTAGAATTCATCACTAGGTTTCATTAAATTATTGTAAAACTGAACACAGTGAATTTTATTTATTTTTTTAAATCCTCACCTGAGGATATATTTTCCCCCCATTGCTTTTTCGAGAGTTGAAGGGAGAGAGGGAGAACGGGAGGGAGAGAGGGAAACATCAATGTGAGTGAGAGACAAGGCTCCGATGAGGTGGGTGGGAAGTGAACCCACAACTCCAGTATGTGTCCTTAACTTGGAATCGAACCCTCTACCCTTTGGTGTGTGAGCTGATGCTCTAACCACTTAGAACACCAGCCAGGGCTGAACACAGTGAACTTTAGAATTAGAGCTGTTTCTAGTACTGAGGCAAAGTACTATTTTCAAATAAAATTGTACTATTAGCACAAATGATTCCTACTTCATATCACTGTGGACTCCAGTAGGAGATTCTTGAGAACATTTTGTTGTTATGTTGAAATGACAGAGTTTAGATTCACCTCTTTTTTCTTTGAAAAAATGATGTTGCATGAACAGCATTCTTTTCTGAATGAAATTCACTAGTATATCATGGTTTCTACATGAATAAAGTTAAAATAATGATACAAAATGTTGTCTTATACACTGTAGGTGTGTAGATTTAATTTATTAACTCTATAGTGCTTATTTCAGGGAGCTGTTCTCAGGTTCTATTTAAAATATGGTTTCAGGTAAAGATTTTCTGTCCTCACAGGTAATGATATATTAACTAGCTTATTTCTTGCAGTATTCAACTTACTTTTACATTTTTCTTGAGGTTATATGTAAATAGGTAAAGTTTAAGGCTAAAAGAAACACACACGTATACATACATGCACACACTCACTAAGAGGGAGATTAGAATTGGTTAATAAAATAATGGTTTGGGGCTCCAAAACTTATACTAATCTATATGCCATCTTTGTTTGAAATTAAAGTAACTATCTCCACGTGTGCCTGGAGATGGTTACCCCAAAGATAGTTACCCACCTATTAGAAAAATCAAAATAAAAGTACACCCCTATAGTGTGTCCACTCTACACACCACAGTTTAGGGGATGCCTCCTGAGACATGTGGCTGTTGTGTACTGTGAAATCTACACAACCATAGACAGGGAGTTACTATGTCCTACTCCCTCACAACTAAACTTCACTCAGCATTGGGTTGAGTTACTCACTTTCCACCTTATTTATAGCTTTGCTTTAAGAATGTTTTCTTACATGAAGCTGTTTGTGTTTAACTCTTCGGTGCGAGCAGATTTTCTGCCCTGATTATCAAAGGCTGTCAGTCAAATGCCTTTGTTTTGGTCACAAATTAAAACTCTGAATTCCCTACAGTCTAACCAGTGTCCTACCTAGAGCAGTCTGGAAGACTAAAATAAAATTTAAATGTACTGGGAACAAACACAAGAAATCTTAACAGAACAAGTCCAGGGTTCTTCCTGGCTGTGATCATGCTTTAAGAGACTCTTTGCTTCGAACAGTTTATATTTCAATAGACACATGAAAAAGCATTTCAATGTTGGCCTCCCTGCACAAGAAACCTAAATATTTCAGAGTTACAAAATCAGAATAGTCCTTTAATCACTCCTTTCAGGCTGAAAAGAAGAAATGACTGTTACTATATTCTATTATTATTCCAATTATCATGGCTTATAAACCCATTAAAATGTATCAAGTTTCTCCCTCAGAATCAAACTATAAATTATAAATCAAGTATGAATTTGAGGCCCCTCAGACATACTCAATTTGACTAAACTGTACACAGAAGTGGCCTGCAATTTGATTCCAGTCAGATATCTCTTACCACAATCGCATTTGAAACAGAGGACAGTAACCTTTAATACAGTCTTTTGTCCCCACCCAAGCCAATGACCTCCTGTGCGTGAGGAAATAAACTGGCAGAAACCACTGTAGGTGCTTGTGTGTAATTATGCATGCACAGTGTACCACCACTGTGATGAAGCCTCTCATGTCTCCAGGTTAAAAATCTCCAGTTTTCTATTTAAGTCCCTATGAAATTTAAAGTAATATCAAACGTGTACAGCTTTCCAGAAAGCAATTTAATTTAATTCAACAAATGTTTGTATCAGAAGCAAGTTCTAAATTCTGTAACCTATGGGGGGACAGCTGAGTTGCACCTCTAAACATTTGTGTTCCCTTAATCACGCATCAGCTGGATCCATGCAAAATTCCCATAGGAGCGAGTCGAAGAAACAGCAGATCAGGGGAAAGGGAGCAAGGGTGAAGCTTGTCTCCCTAGGGGTGCAGGTTTTTCCCACGCTCTCAGTTCTGTGGCTGCCTTGGACATCAAGGTATTATCCATAGTTTCCCACATTACTGAGCTATCCACGTTGTATTCTCTGGGGATCTGGTTTCTATCTCACCTAAAAAGTTTGTATTGCTTGGCTAAGCCAACCTTTGCTAGAATTAGAAAAGTGAGGATACAGTTGTACTGTACATAGGGGGCTTGGAACACTGTGCTTTGCCTCAGACCCATATTTTCTAGCAGTGCCAGCGTTCTGCATTTGGCCTCTCCCCCATTACTTATTAGTGGAGTTTTGTTCTCTTTTCTTCTCACTTGTGCTTTTGGCTCAATGTACTTGATGCTTAGGACCCTGTCCATCAATTCTATTATCTTTCTCCAGTATCATAAAAATGCCTTTCATTTATCTACATGCAAACATAGTCAGCTCTTCCTCATCTACACTAATAAAAGAGAAAGATGCAAATTGATCATACCTTCACGACGCCCACTAGACAATCAGGAACGAGTATGCAAATTAGTGGTACAAAGATGGCAGCAGCAACAGAGCCAGCCAGAGCAAGTGGGAGGCTTGGGTCACCCTGGCAATGGAGGAAGCCAAGCTTCCAGCCTGCCCAGGAAGGCTGCCGAAGGAGGGGCCTGTGGGCGGAGGACATGGAGCCGGCCTAGGTATGCAGGAGCTTGGATCGCCGTTGCCCAGGCTGGCCACCGAGGGAGGGGCCTGCAAACGGCCCTCAGCCCCTAACTCAGGCTGGCCATGCCTCCATGGGGTGAGGGTCCCCGATGGGGGGCATGGCCAACCTGAAAACAGCCCTCAACCCTTCACAAAGGCTGGCCACGCCCCCCCAGCAGGGACCCTCACCCCTTGGGCTGCTAACTGCCCCAGCCCCTTGCCCAGGCCAGCACCGTCCCCAGTGGAGACCCCCATCCCAATGGGGGTGTGACCCGCCTGCAAACCACCACAGGCCCCTTGCCCAGGCCACCCCGCCCCTCAAGGGAACCCCCACCTTGATTTGGGAGACCCTTCAGGGCAAACCAGCTGGCCCCCCACCTGTGCACCAGGCCTCTATCTATACTAATAAAAGGGTAATATGCTAATTAGACTGGGGGACCTTCCAGGAGACCTTCCAGACGTTCTTCTGGACAAAGCCATGGTGGCGGGGCCGAGGTAGAGGTGGTTAGGGGCCAAGAGAGGAGGGCAGTTGTGAGTGATCAGGCTGGCATGGGACAGCAGTTAGGGGTGAGCAGGCCAGCAAGGGGGGGGCAGTTGGGGGTGAGCAGGCCAGCATGCAAAGTGGTTAGGGGCAATCAGGCAGGCAGGCAGGTGAGCGGTTAGGAGCTAGCAGTCCTGGATTGCAAGAGGGATGTCTGACTGCCGGTTTATATACATGCATATATAGTTTAGTACTACAGGCACATGGAAGGCCAATATCCTATATAATAAAAGGGTAATATGCAAATCGACTGAACGGCAGAACGACTGGTCACTATGACGCTCACTGTGCCACAGGGATCGGGCCTAAACCACCAGTTGGACATCCCTAGAGGGGTCCCAGATTGGAGAGGGTACAGGCCGGGCTGAGGGACACCCCCCCGCTCCCCACACGAATTTCATGCACTGGGCTACTAGTATTATCTAAGAACTTTTCCTTGGCCTCATGCTGACTCTCTAGCTACTATCCCATTGAAGCTAAACTCTTAGAAGTGTGGTCTTTGCTTAGTGTCACCCATTCCCAGTCTCTGATTCAGACATTTTCAATTTTACTACTTTTATTTGGCTGTTTTTTAAACAAAGAAAAAACATAGGTTATAATGTAACAAACACCACATGCCAAAAAACAAATATAACAATTGTTAGTTTTTGCTGTTTCCTTCATATATACTTTTCTAGAAAGTAAATTGTTATAGATAATAATGTGTGATTCTCACTGATTTCATTTCCCTCCCTCCTTTATTCTAATATCAGTGCTTATCTACTATATGTTTATTAGAGACCTAGTGCACAAAATTCATGCAGGGGTAGGGGGTGAGTGTTCCCTCAGCTTGGCCTGTGCACTCTCGCAATCTGGGACCCCTTAAGGGACATCCCTCTTGCAATCCGGGCCTGCTGGCTCCTAACTGCTTGCCTGCCTGCCTGCCTGCCTGCCTGATCGCCCCTACCCACTCACCTGCCTGCCTGCCTGATCGCCCCTAACTGCTCTGCCTGCCTGCCTGATCACCCCTAACTACTCTGCCTGCCTGCCTGATCGCACCTAACTGCTCTGACTGCCTGCTCGCTCAGTACACATCATAGTGACCAGTCGTTCCGCTGTTCAGTTGATTTGCATATTACCCTTTTATTATATAGGATGTTGGTCTTCTATGTGCCTGTATTACTAAACTATATATGCATGTATATAAATGTGTAATTTATATGTTTATAAGATTTACAAAAACAGCATCATACTCTTAATCCATCTTCTTATATTTTAGTTATTCTTGGCCATTTCTTTTACTATATGGATTTTAGGAAGAGCTTATCAATTTCCATGAAAAATAGTCTGGATATTTTTTATTGGAATTATCCTGAATGTATATATTAATCTGGAGAAATTTAACATCTGTATTAGCTATATTTCTAAGGACCTTATAGGTTTTCTTGCTACTTTAAATAGCAAGAAAGTTTTTTAGATTTACATTTAAATGGTTGTTGCTGGTATATAGGATGCTATTTACTTTTTAATAATGACTTTGTATTAAATAACTTTGTTACAAAATATTATTAGCTCTAATAATCTGTACAGACTTGTGAATTTTCTATATATTTCATCATACTGATTGCAGATAATGACAATTTTGTTTTTTGTTTTCAATCCTTATACTTTATTTTGTGAGTATATTTTGGAGCTTGATTGATTTCTTTAATACTGATAGATATATTTGTATTCATTTTGTAGTTAGTTTGGATCACTTAATCATTTTCTAGACAAAATGTCATTTCTTCTAATTCTATAGTTAGTTCAGTTTTATTTTTCTAACTTTTGAGACGAGCACTTAGCT
Organism: Myotis daubentonii; assembly: GCF_963259705.1. Lineage (NCBI taxonomy): Eukaryota > Metazoa > Chordata > Mammalia > Chiroptera > Vespertilionidae > Myotis > Myotis daubentonii. The sequence continues at coordinate 61,164,894 of NC_081845.1, forward strand.
TATTGTTAGTCTGTTTTCTAACATTTCACATTCTCACTAAGTACTCCTGATTAACAGCCTCCTGTGCTTTCATTGTAGTGCAGTTTCACAGATTTCCCAACTTTCAATTTAAATTTTGTTTCTAACCCATGAAATAAGTACTTATTTTGTTTTCAAATGTATGATGTCAACTTTTTTCTTATTTTTTTCTTTTTATGATAATGATTATGAAATTTAAATGCCAATTCTTTGTTGTTTGACACTGCTTCATATGTACTTCCAAAGAATCTGTATTCTATATTTACCTGCTGCCGGGTTCTATGTGTATTCATTAGATCATGCCTCTTATTGGTGCAGCGATATTTATTTAGTGATATTTTTGCCAGCTTAATCTATTAGCTTCTGATAGGAGTGTGTTATAATCCCTAAGTCTGATGACTACTAATTTCTTCTTGTAATTCTGTTTTTGATTTATATGTGTTCAGACTTCATTGTTAAACCATACACAAGCTTAGAATTGCTATATCCTTTCATGAATTCATCCTCAAATATCTTTTGGAGATAGAGCCAGTTTGATCAGATATGAATATTACTAAGCCATATTCTTGCTGATATTTTTAGTATTAATAGTTGTGTTTTCTATTTACTTTGCATGAGGTATACTGGTAAATGTTTATTAAAAACTGGCTCTCTGAAGTGGAAGCCTTGCTCTACAGCATTTGCTGACTTCCCTGATGCAAGTACTCTAAACAGGGCAGAATTTGAGCAGCAACATGAAACAACAAGTTGAGATGAGAAGAATTTGCATAGCAGCTGTTGAGAGACTTTGCAACCTGTGTCTAACACATCATTGAAAATGCATTTTCTTTGCTTCTTTTTTTCTCCTTTCCTTTCTTCTATTGGATTTACAAGATTTTCTTTATTCTCATCTATTTCTTCTTTTGAAATGAAAGTTATACATTTTATGTTGTTAACTTAGTGATGATCCTTGAATTTTTTAACATGCAGATTGATTTAACAACTGATCAATATCTCTATTTTCCTCTTGAATATTTTAAGGAATCTTAGATTAATTCAGATCCCTTTTTCCCACTTTCATGCCATTGCTATCCGGTATTTTAGTTCATGCTTTTTAAGCATCTCCAAAGTAATAAAAATATCACCACTTAAACATATTTTCTAGTGCCTACTTGGGTTGTCATTATTATATATGCAGCCTAGTGGTTGCTTTCAAATTGTGTTCTGTGGAACACCGATCTTATAGGTGGGCCTCTAAGCAACTTCTGGTGTGGGTGTGAGAGAGGCCAGATAGGTAGTGTTCCAAGATTTCATCTCAATCTAAACATTTGCCTGTGTGTTTTATTCCAAGTACTCTTTTTTAAAAAATTGAGGTACAATTAATATATATAATAAAAATCACAGATTTTTGTATATAGTTTTGACAATTATATATACACCTATGTAACCACTACCCAATAAAGGATGAAACCACCATTCAAATTTGAAACACACACACAAACACACACACACACACACACACACACACACACACGCTCAACTTATCTGAATGTATTGCTTTCTTAAGGTGGGGCAGCTATGCTTTCAGGCACTGATTCTCCAAGCAGAGCAGAATGTTCATCTTATATAGCGTGTTTGAGAAGCATGAAGTTTGGTAATTAATTTCACTGAAGTTCAGAGACATGAGTGATTTAACATTACTGTAGATGCATGGTTATTTGAATAAGACTGCTGTTGACTGGCCAGTACTCAGAAGCATGTTTATTGTAATGAGTCTGGTCCTGATGGGCTACTTTTCAGAAGTGAAGGGCTTTTGCTATTTGGTTGGCTTGCATAACCATGTTCACTGAAGTGGGTTGTCATTGGTTGGTTAAGCAAATTTAGAACTGGCTCCAGTGGTTAATTTTTATGATGACTTGCTTTATTAATTAAGCAAGTTAAAAATGAGTTTTGGTTGCTCTTATTACCACTGCAACAGAAGATCAGCCTTTTTTTCTAGAGTGTAGGACATTTTTTATTCATGGTAGGTCCTGTTGGTTCTTTCCCAGACAAGTGGAGTAAAGACCATCATGGATTGCTGAGATCTGCACTACTGCTGTTTCTCCATGAGGATCAGCCTAATTTGGCAACTCCTTTAAGGTGAGGTTTATTTGTGGAGGTATGATTTTTGGTTTGATTTTTGAATAGCATGATTATAGTCTGCTTTTGTCTTGAGCTTTTTGTTGAATCATTTGCTATTATTAGGACAGAAACTGTGAGCAAAACAAAAATAACTATAAGATGAAAAAACACTGTTTTGTTTTTTATAAAAGTCTATTTGTGTTGGTAACATTAATTCATGACAGTAAATAGGGTATATATTTAACATTAGATTTGTAGTTATTCACACGTCCTGGAGAGGGCTGCCATTGGGTTACCTGAATGGATGTGACTTCTGGTAAAAAACTGGTTCCTACAAGATGCACTAGACTAATTATTGTATATCCAATGTGGTGTTTCATATTTTAAATTTAAAGATAAAGCCAACCACCACCACAAGTACAACAAGAACAGAAACAGCAAATCAGAACTTGGTTAGAAAATGTCCCAATGAGCTGTTCTTATCATGGAAACTTCTAGAATTCAGAAACCAATAATGAGATTCTCCTTCATTGGGTAGGGTAAAAGAATTGGTGAATTGAGGATGATATGCCAGTGCAGATGATACAATCATATGTAAAGGGAAACAAAGTACAGTAGGCCCTTGATAACATCATTTCATGGAACATCATTTCCCTATAATGTTGATGAGGGGAAAAATCAATTCCCATCTGGGACCACCGTCTGTGGGGAGTTTGCATGTTTTCCCATGTTCGCATGGGGTTTCTCCAGGTACTGTGGTTTTCTCCCACATGCCAAATGGTGGTTGGTGTGTCTAATGATCTTGGTCTGAGTGAGCGAGGATGTGGCTATGAGTGTGCCCTGCCATGGAAGAGCATCCTGTTCTCACCTTGCATCCTCAACTGCTAGGTAGGCTCTGGCCACCTTCGACCCTGGTTGGAAAATAATCCTCTTACTTCACTCACACTTATTTCAGTGTTTAATATCGGAAGTGTTTTGGGTCTTTATTCAGAAGTTTGGTGATGTTTTTGTGACCAGAAATATGCCTAACTCTTGTTTATACCAATTAGTCTATGGAAAAATTGGTTTCATTATGTATCATTTTGCTTAAAGTTGCAGTTTTCAAGTACCCATTGACAGCATTGAGTGAGGACTTATGGTATAATATATGAAGATTTATTTTACTAATTTAAAGATTATAATTGCTCTAAGATTAAAACGTTTGAGGAACTAATAATTTAATGCAGAAAGTGTGCAGAAAACAAATATAAATCCATGTATCTACATATCCTTCATTAAAAATGACATCCCAGTAGGATGAAAAGAAATTGTAGAAAGGTCCCCAAAGTCTTCTGTTGGAAAAAATCTCTGAACATAAAGTAAAGAATGATCTTCTGCGTATAATGAGCTCACAAACCCTCACCAAGATATAGGTGAGCATACACATATGCACAGTGTTTGATAATTCTGAGAATTTTTTTCTTATTTTGTTGTTCAGTTTCCTTGGGAAAAAATATTTTCTACTATTAATTCATCTCTCATGAAATTGTAAAGAATTGTTTATATTTTTGAGAGATGCAGCATACTCCTACAGCATTTAGCCCACATGTTTGCACGAATCCTGTTACTACTGAGGAGTATTAAGAAATAAACAAATTTATCTCTTAAACCGCTATAATCCTCTGTTTTATAACATTGGTACATTTTATATCTTAAATTGTTAGTTTTAAGCTTAGAAAATTACATGTATGTATGATAACATTTTAAATTTGACAAAGCTTGAATTTTTTTGATATGCTGTATTATTTACCCTTCCCCCCCAAAAGAAAAACAAAATAAACATTGAAAACAAACAAACAAAAACTAGGCTTATGGAAATTTTGGGAACTAATATTTTTTCTTTATAGTTAGAATAATTATGATCTATAATGCAGGGGTTTTTCTACTTTATAAAGCCATATTTTCATGAGTAGTATATTAATAATTTGAATTCAGTGCTTCAGAAATTAATTGCAATGATCACTTACTGTAAAAAGGTGTTAGTAAAACAATGTAGTCATCATCATAAAGGAAATTTTTAAAATTTTCAATCGTCCAGCTTTCAAATATCCAGGTTTCAGGATATTTTGTCCTAGAATCCGTACTGTTACAGTGAAAACAGGAAGATGAATAAGCAAGGTTGTGCTCACAGGGTAGGCGTGGGTGGGTGGCATCCACTGGGGCACAGAATTCGAAGATCACTGATCCACAAGGTTCAAGGCTTCAGCAGAAAATAAAATGCTGCCAGGGTCAAGTGTGTTAGCAAAAGTTGTAGTGCCTGGAAATTACTTCTGAGGCATCTAGAATTCATTAGGAGATTTTCAAAACTTTGGTAGCTGGTGTATGTGAAGGGAATTGTGACAGAGGAGGGAGATGGATTGAAAAGGAATGGTGTTCCTTTCCAGGTAGTTAATTCACCAGAAAACAGTATCAAATTTACACAGTAAAATTTGTAGACCAAGATCTCTATACAAAAATCCAAAACCCTGGTCACATTAGAAAGTTTCATACTCCACCCCCCAAAATTTCACACATAATTTATTATCAGTGATTAATTCCTTCACTTAAAATTTTTTCCTCAGGTTACTTGTATTCTGCCAATTGGTTGACATGGCAAGGTTAGGTAAATTTGGATTTTAGCTCAGAAATCAAGATGTAAAAGTGCCCTATAGGGCCTTGATGGCATGGGAGAGGTAGGGCAGGGGCAAGGGCTGGCAGTGCAGGCAAGAGCCCAGAGAAGAGAAGTCACTTAAGCAAAGCTCATGGGTCAGACCACAGTGAAGGTTGAATGTTGGATTCAAGAAATCTACCCTTGGACTATTCCTCATTTGTTTCCTAATTCCTAAAATAAAATGGGGGTAATAACTGTAGCCTCTTTGGAGGGTTCTGTCATTAAAGTAGAGGACAGGACAGTGTGAAGTATGTCTCTTATGGCTATTACCCAAAAGGGAGTCAGAAAGACCGAAATAGGACTGGAGGGCATTGGAACTCAATTTTCACTCACCTTGCAAGTTTGTTTGCGACTGGCTCCCAAAATGTAGAAATATTGGGGAACTCTATTTTCTAATCTCACATGCAATGGGACAGAATGCACAAGAATGTGGGACATCTGACCTAGTACATTTGATGGTGGACAACCCCCCAACTTGAAGATAATTAGTAAAAGAAAAGAGAAGATCAGATTCAAAGAGACCTGAAAAAACCTAAGTGCTTTGGTTGAACAGAAGCACTGCCACAGAGATAGTTGTACATTTCCACTTTGGAGGACTGAAAGGGAGAGCTTTAGATAGGTGTGCAGATGTGGTCAACTCAATAGACAGTTGTATAGGACATTAATCTCCTGAAAACCTCAGATCCAGGTTTCTGTGTGTCTTGTAGTAATATTCTCATGTGTCTTTATTTACAAGGGTGGGAAAATTAGGTGTATACTCATTTGTATGGAAAATATGATAATAATAATACAAGGATAAACTCAATATTTTCTGTACTCACAACTGTAAAACTACTTTTTCCCCACCCCCTGTATAACCCAATGTCTTTCAGTAAAATCTCCATCTTAGTAACTCATCATGAATGAAGTATATATTTCTCCCACAAAACATGTTACTGCTATTTACCAATTAGCATGATCCTGTTTGGGGATCAAAGAAATATTTGATAAGCCACTACAGTCTGAGATAAGAAGTATTATGGCACATGACAATGCCAAGCCCTTCATGGATTTGGCATTAAAAGATGCCACAGTCCTCAATTAGCTCAAGTTAAGAGATCATCTTACTTAGAAGTCATATAGAGCCATCATCCTTTTTCCTCTATTTCATCGAAGTCCTCAAAGATACAAAGTGTAAACCTATATGAAAAACTGAGTGTTTAGCTGTAATTCTCTTTTAATAAAATCTGTATAATGCTGAGCTAAAAAATTTCCTTGCTTAGAGGAAGTGAGGTTGAGCTTAGGAGCAAGGCTTGCAGTTTGTGTTTAGACTCGTTTTCTCAGCCAGTAGTGTCTGCTAGAAGCGGGGCCCAAATCTTCTGCCCTCTGAGTTGCTGTAAGGCTGGGCTGTGAGAGACATGATTTAGGTAAAGTGGGAAGTTAATGCATTATCTGCCACCCATCCTTCAGCATGGCTTCTCATACACAAAAATCCTCTTGTAACATGACAACTGAATTCAGTTGCAGATTTAGATATGTTTATTGTTAGCACCAAAACTGTCTAAAGAATAGCTTTTATTCAAGGAATAAAACTTGTTTTTATCTCATAAGTAAAATTAATGTTATGTTTGAATAATCACTAATGGTCTAGAGCCCATTTGCTACATTTTCTTTGGGATGTGGTACACTTCAGTGATATTTGTAATTTGGGTGCTTGATGAAGATGCTTGAAGATAATGCTTGCAATGGCTCAAGTTTTCTTGTTTTGAAAGCAATCATACGTGATGTAGGTATAATGATTTTGTTTTTTAAGAACACAAACATATATCTTGAAGACATATAACCAAAATTGCACACATGAAGATTAGTATGTTCAGTTTTAAAGAAAATCATATGTGTAGTAAGACAATTGAAAATTATATTATTGTTTTAGGAAAGCTATTCTGCTAAAAAAAAAAAAAGAAAATTGGAAAAAGGTACCATGGATGGTAGTGGGGAGGGACTGACAGAGTCATTCACTTTAGATAGTTGATCTGAAAAGAAACAAAATCTAAGAGTCATCTAGGAGATTATGGCAGAAGTGAATCTACCACATACATGTCCTGTCAATTACATCTCAATTACCAAATAAATAAACATACAAAACTTGGATCCATTGAATATTTAAAAATTAGTCCCTCTTCATAAAATTAAATACTTTTAAAGTTGAGTTCCTTGGGAGCAAGGATTTTGTTTTTGGCCTTTAGGTAACCTCTTTTGTTTTTTGTGTACATTTGTACTCACTGCTTTGAGACTTTATGACACTTTTCACCAAAACCCTTCATAACTTAGAGAAATAAAAGTAGTGGTTCTTACTTTTCTTCAAGGACATTTTTCCTTAAAATATATGAACTTACTCATCCTGTTATATATATGTGCCAGAAAATAGATTATTCTAATTGAAACATTGCTTGTACTGCCAATCTTAAATGACTTCTTTTAAAACATCCTAAAAATAGGTATTGATTGACAAATGACAATGCAGAAAAAGTCTTTAGATCAATGAAAGACATCAAAATGTAAGATGTCACACTAATTGAAATATGTATTTTTTGAAAAATGAACTCCAGAAATACCAATAGCTCTTCAGTAGCACATACAAAAAGAGACCTTGGCAAAAAGAAAGGCCTGCTTGTTTCTAAGAAGAGTTCAGAGAAATGAAAATTTGCAGATGCCATTACTTTATTCAGAAACTAGAGGCCTGGTGCACAAAATTCGTGCACGTGTGTGTGTGTGTGTGTGTGTGTGTGTGTGTGTGTGTGTGTGTGGTGTTCCTCAGCTGGCCTGCACTCTCTCACAATACAGGACCCCTTGGGTAGGGTCCCTAGGCCTGGCCGGTGATCCGAACCTATCAGGGCTTTTCTTCCCCTGGCTGCCGGCAGCTGGCTCTGTTCCCGCCGCTGCCACTGCTCGCCATCTGTGCAGTGCTGTTCCCCTCCCCCACCACCAGTCTCCTCCCTCTACAGGTGACAGGCATGGGGTGCGATCACTTGGCTGGCCTGACACCAGTGCATGTCATAGCATGGTTGTCCAGAAGGTCGTCCAGACAGTCGTTCTGCTGTTCAGTTGATTTGCATATTATGCTTTTATTATTATAGATACACCAGAAGCAGTTAAGTGCTAGGAAAAACAATAAGCAGAGTTAGAGTATAGAGAGTGATGTTGAGATGCAATTTTATATGCAAAGGTCAAGTAAGATCTCTAAACAGCTGACATTTGAGCAGAAGACTGAAGGAAGCAAAGGAATGAACTGTGCTCACATCTGGCGGCTCAGGGGAAGGATTCCAGGGAGAGAATATAAATTGAAGACATGCTAGGTTAGAAGTATGACTTGATGTGGAACAGAAAGGAGGTCATGTTTCTGAAGGATCTTGCCCAAGAGGGAGCATGGTTAGTGATAAAGCCAGTGTAGGAGGGCCCTGAGGGTTTTCTAGCCCATTGGATGGACTTCAGATTGAGACTAGAAACCATTGGAAGGTTGTCAGGCAAGCAGTGGCATGATCTGCCTTAGGCTTTAGGAAAATCACTCTGGCAGCTTTGTGTAAAACAGAATAAAAGGAAGCAACAGTGGATCAAAACGCCCCTTTGGGAGATGCATTCCCCACACCATATTTTAGTTCCACTCTCTTGTACCCTATTCTCTGCCTGTATGGCCTCTATGAACCATATCAATAGGCTCTATTAACAGCTGCTTTCAGGTGGGGCTCAGCCAATGGGGAACCTGAGCAAAGAACTGAAGTAGAAATGTCAGGATATTCATTTCTCAGAATCCCTTCCCAAGAGTGACTCACTCAAACTGGCTGAATTCCTCAGTCAAGATCAAATTCCTCAAGCAGCCATCTCAGTCCCATTACAGCCTCCTCTTCAGATCGAAGAGTGGGCTGGAGCCCAGTGTTTGCCTCGTGGGTAGTGCTCTATCCCTGGTGTTTCCTCTTGGTTAAGGAGTTAGACTGAGGCTGTAGTAGCAGTGGAGCTAGTGAGAAGTCATATATAAGATAGGTTTGAAAGTACAGCTAGAAAAATATCTGATGGATTGGATGTGAGGTGTGTAAAAAAGGGAGTTAGAATGAAGAGAAATTTAGAAAATATGACAAAGGGAAGTTCATCCTTCAGGATCCCATTCTATTTACTGTGGAAGAAATAAATTATGGTGTTCTTTAGCATTTAGTGACAATATAGTTTACCTGAAAACCAGCCCAGGCAGATTTAATTGCTTTATTTCTATTTTTCATGCCATGTAATTAACTCATAGCTGCCCAGTCATAATCCTTCTGGTCTAGTATTTTATTTAATGTGAACCCCAGAAAATTAACACGGTAACATTTTAAAATAAATGCTTATTATATATATTTTTTACATTTGATTATATTATACATATTATATACATACATAGACATTTTACTTTTATATGGCCATGTATGTATATACAATAGAAAAGCACTGAGCCCTAACCAGTTTGTCTCGGTGGATAGAGCATCGGCCTGCAGACTGAAGGGTCCCAGGTTCGATTTTGGTCCAGGGCATGTACCTCAATTGCAGACTCCTAGCCCTGGCTGGGGGCATGCGGGAAGCAATCAATTGATGTATCTCTCTCACATCGGTGTTTCTCTCTGTCTCTCCCTCTCCCTTCCACTCTCTCTAAAAATCAATGGAAAAAATACCCTCCATTGAGGATTTAAAAAAAGAAAAGCACACAAATGTCTATATATACACATATAAAAGATTTCTCTCCAGATATGTAAATGCATATAGAAATGTAGAATATATAGAAATATATGTAAAAAGTATACTCTTCAGCAAGAGAAAATAATTTCTATATGCAACAACATGTATGTCTCCCCAATGTAGTATTGAGTAAAAGATGCTGGGCATACAGAATATATGTTGTCTGATCACTTTTAAATAAAGTTCAAAGCAGGCAAACTAACCTAACTTATATCACTGCATATTGATGAATACTATTGTATTGCAAACTTCAACTTAATTACCCATACTATTGTTCATAAATATGTGGGTTCTTTCCAGTTGGGGTTATTACAGATAATGCTGGTATGAACATACTGTACATACCTTATGGTGATTATGTAAGCCAAGTGGCTTTCCAAAATGCTAATAATAATTTGCCCATCCGCCAATAGTATATGATAGTTCTAGGTGTTCCAAATCCTTACCAATACTTTGCCTTTTCAGTGCTTTTCATTTTAGATAGTCCAGTGAATTTGCATGCTGTTTCATAGTGATTTTAATTTGCATTTCCTGATGGCTGACATGATTTAGAGTGTGTACTGTGTAGACTTGTTATTTGGATATACTATTTTGTGAAGTACCTATTCAAGTCTTTTGCCCTGCACATCTGTAGCTTAGGAAAAAATAAAGAATCCCAGGGAAATTTTTATAGAAAATGTATGATTTCTTCTCAGTGGATCCCCCTCTGCATTATCCTGTCCTCCAAATATCATCTACTTCAACAGCCCCAAATCATTATCTTCTACCCAGGGATATCACCATTCTCCTCTTGGGTTGTATGTTCCTGGGCGATATTGAGAAAGTTTCAGGGATAAATCCCGAGTCAGTATGGGCACATATCATCTGCTTTTATTTTTCGGAATTTATAGCCACATGTTGGTGTGGTCTATTGCCTGAAATAGGGGGGTTATGTATTTTTGTGCAGTTGTAATTATGGGAAGGCTGAGTCTGATACAGCTACTCCACTTGTGGATGGAACCAGTGGTCCTCAAGTGTTTTTTAATCTACTTATTCTTATTGTACCTTTGTAGTTATATGTTCTTTGTTTATTCTCTTAATGGTATCCTAGAAGTTACAGCATCCAACCTTACTTTATTAACATTGAATATAAATTACTTTTTCATTTTATGACAATGCTTGGACCTTCAAAATTTTAATTGTATTCATTCCCCCTCTCATCTCTTATGTTATTGTTGTCATGGCATTTCAATTTTACATATGTATTTTATTCTGCAAGGTTCATTATTGATCTTTATCCAGTAAAGGATACCCACATATTTATACTTTCTAGTATCCTTTCTCTTTTTTTCTGTAATTCTCTTTCTACTGAAAAAAATTCCCTTTGGTATTTCTTTAATTTCTTTCAGTTTTTGATTGTCTTATTTTTGAAGGATAGTTTTACAGAATGTAGCATTTAAGGTTGGTTGTGATTTTCTTTGGGCAAGTTAAAGATGTTATTTTATTGTCTCTTGGTTTTTATTTATTTTTTTGCACTCAATCTTGTTTTTTGCTTTGATTTGTTACGTGGTGGCCTATAAGATTTCATTGTTTTTACTTTTAATATTTTTACTATGATGCATTTAATCAGAATTTTCTTTTTATTTATCCTACTTGAGTTCCTAATCTTTCTTGACTCTCTGGCCTAATTACTTCTAGCCATTTTGAAGAATTCTGATCCATTGTCTCATCAAATAATGCTTTCCCCCTCAAATTCTTTCTCTCTCACTTCTGGAACTCTGATTATATCTATGACCCTTTTCTAATGACCTTTTCATGATGTCCTAATATCATTTATCCCCTTTTAATTTTTTATTATTTTAATTTCTACATTTCAGTCTGTTTTCTATTGACATACCTTAAAGTTCACTAAGTGTTTTCCTTAGCTGCGTCTGATTAGCTGAGATAAAATTATGCATTGATATTCAAAACACTGTCAACTTATTTTTATGTTTTCAGATTTTCTAGTTTTTTCTGCTTTTTAAACTCCAGTTCTCTGGTGAATTGTTTCAGCTTATTATGTGTTTTCTTTACTCTATTAACCATAGTTATCTCAAAGTCTATGTCTAGTAACATCAGTATCTGTATTATCTGAATTTATTTTTATTTCTATTATCTGGTTTTTCTCTTTGTCCTTGTTCCTTGGTATCACTGGCAATTTTTTACTGGAATGTTAGACCGTGCATTTAAAATGTCCCAATTGCCTCAGTACCTCCTGAGTGATTTCCAGGAACTTTACTAGTAATAATCTAATTATCAGATTTTGATTTCTAAGTTTGCAAATAATAAGCTTTTTATTAAAAAAAAGCTTTTTAAGTAACAAATGTCAGAAGCCATTTTATATATTAATTGTTTTTTCATTATGTACTACATAATATATATATTGCATTACCTGTACATATAGTACTTTATTATTCTATATTAACTTTATTTCTGCTCCAGTGACAGAAGTATTTTCCACTTATTAAAAATTGCCTTCTATTACATGTGATTTATTATTATTCTATTTATGAAGTTTAATTGTAGCCATAAAAAATTAAATTTGGGAAGCAGGAACTGACACTTCATATATCCCTCATATGTTTTACAATTTTATCAGTTACACTATAGATCTCTTTTCCCCATTCTGTTTTTTTTTTCCTTTAATAATGATTCTTTTATTGTCCCAAGTCCATTATATAACAGATATGAAGAAGATTAACCATGTTGTGTTTTTTTTTTGTGTTTTTTTTTTTACCTTTTGTATTCCTCCAAATCTAATAAAATTGTGAGTTTGGACTCCATTCTATGTCTACTGTATTCATTGAATCAGAAAATTAGACTTGAAAATTAGACTGTCTCTTTCTGGCTAATGTCAATCTAATGCTTGTCAGAAGAGAACATACTATTTTAAATCCAGATTTCCCACCAAGAAAAACGGCAGGTTGTCTTCAATGACGAATGCAACGTGTTAACACGGATCCCGGAGGAAATCACGTAAGAAACAGTTACAAAAGGGATGGTGGGACTGTTACCCCTGAGAGTGCACATATGTATGACAAGCTCTCACATTAATATGAACACTGTGTCTAATCCTCAAATGGTGTTTACTAAAGATGCTTTGCAGGATGGCTTGACATAAAAAGAATCTCTAAAGAACAGTAATCCAGAGGGAAATGCACAAGGCTAACAGGCTATCTCAGGCATATAGATTTGGGATATAATCATTTCAATTCAGAACATTCCAGGGGACCCTATTCCCCTTTTCTAATTCTCCCCAAATTGACTCGTGCAGATCTAGGGTCAAAATCCTAATAAAGATTCTGCAGAGAAATAGGTTTCCAGAACTGATTTTCTCCCTGCTGTATTGAATTTCAATTATCTAACCTTCGCTGTAGGAGTACGATTTTCTAGCTAACATTTCACTGAGAATGCCAGGAATTGCCAGGGGAGAGAGGCGGTTGGAAAGCCATCTTGATCCTTTATCTCTAAAAGAAACCCCAAAACACACACACACACACACACACACACACACACAGTGACACCACAAATAAAGATGAAAGTAGTTCAGCAGCTATAATACCTTGAGAAGAAGAGCAAGGACCTGGCTGTCCACTTAAATACCACCTGAGAGCACACAAAATAAATGAAAGGATATAGGCCCTCCTGTGAAAGTGTCACTGGAATTCAAAAGGTACATCAGGCAGGCTGTCCTTGAAACACAACACAAAGGCTGACACTGAGAAAGGCCAGCTCGCAAGACAGCAGTGATAAGGTTTGAGACCCTGGAGCATTGGAAGAGATTTAAAATATCTGAATTTCCAGAGTTATTGACTGAGAAGTTGTTATGGCTCCTTTTTGTCTGCAGTGACTTTTCCTGCTCTTTGCGAGGAAAAGCATATAGTGCAAGCCCTACAGCAGCGGTTCTCAACCTGTGGGTCGCAACCCCTTTGGGGGTCGAACGGCCCTTTCACAGGGGTCGCCTAAGACCATCGGAAAACACATATATAATTACATATTGTTTTTGTGGTTAATCACTATGCTTTAATTATGTTCAATTTGTAACAATGAAATTGGGGGGCACCACAACATGAGGAACTGTATTAAAGGGTCGCGGAATTAGGAAGGTTGAGAACCACTGCACAGGATCTGTCTCTCTTAGCACACTGCAGTAGTTACAATTAAGAAATGTGAAGTCAGACAGTTCTGCCACTTGCTAGCTCAATGAATTGGGTTAATATTCTCAATCATCCCGAATCTGTTTCTTTATCTGTAAGTTCCTTCCCCTACAGGAATATTACATCTGTTGTCAATAGACAGAACTAAGCCTTGTGGATAAATCTATAGATATTTTAAAGGGATATTTGGAAGATCAACTTTGTGCTTTTGGGCTTGAGATTATGAAATATGGACTGGTTGAAAACTGAAGAGCAATTATTCAGACCGTGACTTCTCTAGCAGACATCAATTTGTTCCATTCCCGTGGGTATGGGATCTAAGGCAGCAGATTTCAAGTGGTCTATGTAAGAACATACTAGTGTGAGCCATGTATAAGCAGGAGAACCATTCTTATGCATTTAAAATTTTATTGAATTTTGACATGACATTGGTTAATAAAATTATGTTTCATTTGTACAATTCTATAATGCATCATCTGTAGTACATTGTATTGTGTATTCACCGTCTCAAGTCAAGTCTCCTTCCTTCACCATTTATTCCCCCTTTACTCTCTTTGACCTTCCCCACCCCCACTCCCATCCCTCTGGTAATCATGGTATTCACCATATTGTTGTCTGTGTCTATGAGGGTTTTCATTTTTATTTTTTGCTTAATCCTTCACCTTTTCACCCAACTCCCTTACCCCCCTCCCCTCTGACAGCTGCAGATGTTCTCTATATCTACCAGCCTGTTTCTATTTTATTTGCTAGTTTATTGTGTTTGTTAGATTCTACATATAAATGAAATCATTTGGTACTTGCCTTTCTCTGACTGGCTTACTTCACTATGCATTCTTGAATACATGCTCCCTTTGGAGAATAATTATCACTTTCAACAAAGATTTTTTGGCATCTGCTACAATTAGTTTAGTGGGTTGAGTACTGAGACTTCAACCCTCTTCAAGGTCAGCCAGGAGCTGCACACCTAATTAGCGCTGAATTATAACCATATATCTTCCTCACACATGCACAAAGAATGCTGTTATTAAATTATGCTTAGCTGTGAGAATATCAGCTTTTATTAACAGTGTTATGAGAAAGAACTCAAAGAAATTTGTTGAATTTTGAGGATCACAAAATGTTCTCTGTACAAAGCCTATAGGATAAAACTCTGCCTGATTCCAGTTTAAAAAATAGCTGTAATTCTCTTAAGTAACTGATTTGTTTTTAGAGAGTGGATATTGTGACTCTTGCTAAGTGACAAGGATTCCTTTTTTGCAATTAGTTTCTGGAAAAATATAGCACTAAACTATAGCCCAATCATGGTAAATAGATAGGTCATAATGATGTTAATTTTAGTATCTTGTTATAATTTATGTATTTTAACAAAAACCTCCTGAAGTGTTTTCTGGAACATTGAGAGGTGCAAATAAGTACCTAGTAAAGGGATCTGAACCATTCTTATAACATCACTAGAGGTCCGGTGCATGTATTCATGCACCAGTGGGATCCCTCAGCCTGGCCTGAGCACTCTCACAATCAGGACCCCTCAGGGAATGTTGGACTGCCAGTTTTAGCTGATTCCCCACAAGCTAGGCTGAGGAACCCCACTGGTGCACAAATCCATGCACCGGGCCTCTAGTATGCATATAAGATCTTTGGTTAATCTCTTCTCATTCTCCCCCTCCCCATTCCCTCTGAGATTCATCAGTCTGTTCCATGTTTCCATGCCTGTGCATTGAGCATCTGCCCCTTGGTGATCAGTGTGCATCATAGCTACCGGTTGAACGGTCGCTTAGGCTTTTATATATATAGATGTGGGAAAGAGGATGACTGGTCTTCTCACTGAGTTAATGAAATGTTGTCTACAGATGAGAGTCAAACTGAAGAAAACAGTTTATGCCCCTCACATTCTTATTCTCTTTCTTACACCTATTGCTACACCAGAATTCTCACAAAGAGCAGACTAATGAGGGAAAACATGCTGTTGGCTACAGAGCAATTCAGGAAATCTTGTGGAGGTCCATGCTGAGCTTTCAGATGGACAGCTGGAAACTGATATCACCCTGTGAGTGTCAGCCAGTGGAAGAGCCAGGAGGACAACAGAGGACCGTGTCATGTACCTCCAAGTACAGGCTCTGTAAATCTCTAAATCTGTAAATCTGTGTCCTGGTTGTCATTCCCTGAATTGCATTAGTATAGTATAAAAACAATTATTTAGCATAAAAAAATTAGAGGGGTAGGCTGCAAGAGCACTTTTTGTTTTTAATATATCGTTTCACATGAGCTATTAAGGGATAATGCTAAAAATATATTCAAATATATTTGGAATATTTTATGCCAATCAAAAGGTTTTAAAATGTGTTTGCTTTGTTTTGCTGTATAAATTCTCTTAATATGCTTTGTAAATATTCAAGAGGGAAATTTAGTAGAATGATTCATTTTTCCAAATTATTTGCACACAGAACACACTTTTCTTTTTCTGACTAACAGCTATTAAATTTCCCAAAATTCTAGGGTTCTATGGAATAGAGTTTGGAAAATAATGGTTTCTGATAAAGATAGAGGACTTTGAAGTCTTAGTGAACTAAAGAAAATGCATTGTTTCTGGCAAAAAAATTTAAAATGCAGTAAGAACTTTTTAAAATCATTAAACTATAAGGTTAAATTAAATAATTCATGACAAAACTATTTCTTCCTAAATTTAAAAGTTCTTTAAATTTTTTTTTATATCGTGTTAATGTAAAAAACCATTGAAACCTGTAAAGAATTTTGTGAATTTATTTGACCAAACTGTCGACATATGCCGGGAAGCAGAACCTCAACAAATTGAGAGAATGCTCCGGAGAATGGCAGGGTTACAATTGTATTTATACATTTCAATCAAAGGAAGGGACATAGGTGGGTTACATGAAATTCATTGGTGATAGACTAAGGAGGAGGGATAAAGCGAAGCGGGGAAACCCCTGGGATTGGATAAAAAGTAAAATGATGGACACATACGTAGGTGGGTACAGGAACAATTAATAAGGAATCTGTGGTATCTGTCCTGGGCCAGCACACCTGGCTGTGCCCCAGGGGCTCCATAAAAAGGAAGTCACAAGTTACCCAGACATCCCAAGGACATGTTATCTTAGATGCAAAAAGACAGATGGGCTCAGTTATGGTAAAGGTTGACCTTATCAGTGAAGGTATCGGCTTAGGATGTAACTGCCCACCATAACTGCTTTTAGTTAAAGTTTAATTTCAGACCATCCTTTGTGGTTACTTTAGGTTTCCAAAACTGCCATGCAGGCCTCCCCTGAGCTTGTCAGGTCAGCATGTGGCCCCTTTCATCCACAATCTCTAGCAAAATAATTGCTACCACATTAATACACAATTTTCCCCTGGAAACACACACACACACACACACACACACACACACACACTTTCAAATATTTTATAGAATACTTCAAAATACTAAGGTGTGCAAGAAGACTTGATAAGACTCAGAATCAAGAGATGGTACTTATTTACAATTAAGTGGCTTACATAAAGTAATTCCATTTGTAATAAAGTTTAAATTTAGAGGACAATAAAAAGAATAATGTAAATGATAGATAATTTTGAAAATACAAAATACATTCAAAACTATAAAAAACAACACCAGGTTTCTTTCTTTCTTTTTCTTTTTTTTTTTTTTTGTTTTGTTGGTCCTTATACTCCAGAGCCTAAATGACAGTGGTTTTTAAATAATAATGGGCATTAGAAACTCCTGGGGAAAGGCTTATAATTTAAGATATCAAGCTAAGCTCATCCATTTATCTCCTCATCCCCCTTAGAATCACAGTAAAATGATCATAAATTAATATAAAATGGAATGCATGCCAACAGCCCTGAAGAAAATAGAATGGAAATATCAGCAAATACAGAGTCCAATAAATTTCTAGGGACATTTGACGGCAGGCAGAATAATGGCCCACAATGATGTGTGCGCCTGGTTTCTCAGAACCGATGGCTGTGTTATCTTACATGGCAAAAGCACTTTGTGGATATGATTAAGATTACAGATCTTGAGATAGGGAGTCTATTCTGGATTATCCAGGTAGGTACAATCTAATCACACGAGCCCTTAAAGTAAAGAACCTTTCCTGGCTTAGGAGAAAGAAAGAAAAAAGAGGGAGTGGAAGGGAAGGATGTAGGTGGGAAGGAGAGGGAGAGAGATGCAACTTTGCTGGCTTTGAAGTTGCAGGAAGGGGTTACGAGCCAGCAAATGCAAGCAGCCTCTAGAAAAAGTAGGGACACTGATTCTCTTCTGGAGCTTCTAGAAAGGAAGGGAACATTCCTGACACCTTGATGTTAGCCCAGTGAGACGTGTGTTGGACTTTGGACCTCCAGAACCGTAAAATAATAAATTTGTTGTTTGTGGTGATTTGTTACAACAGCAATTGAAAACTAATATACAATCAATGGGGGGATTTTGGTTGATGAAGCAGGACAACGAAGCTGCAGCCTAGCATTTGCCAGCATGAGACAGTGGCCCAGAAGGGAAAAAAAACACAGGAAGGAAGATTACGTGTTAGAGGATCAATAAAATGTCCTGATATCAAACTACATGCCATTCCAAAAAAAGAGGTATAGGAAACACAAGACATAAATTATCCAAGGAGTAATTAAGTTCCCAGAATTGAATGAGGACAGTCTTCAGATTAAAAGGATCCACCATGTGCCCAGGAGAATCAATGAATGAATGAAGACCTACTACCAGCTGTGTCACTGTGAAATGCCTGAGTAATTGTAGAAGCAGGAAAGGATGCTGACTATCCTCGAGAAGAAAACAAATGACCTTTAGAAAGCAGAGTAAACCAGGTTGTCCGAATAAGCAACAGCAAGTGTTGGTCAATGGAGAAATATATTTTTGAGGGAAATTATTGTCATTCTTGAATTTTGTACCCAAATTATCAATCAAATGTGGTGACATATAAACCTCCTCAACTCACAAGAAATCTGACAACTCTTCTCATGCACATTTCTTAGGAAGTCCAGGAAAACAGAGCAGTAAACCAAGCAGTGAAGATTGAGGACAGTGACACCAGCCCAGACAACAAAGCAGTCCCAGGACTCCAGCTCAGCTGGGGGCTGACAGAGCAACAGGCCCACCAGCTCTTTCTCACCTGGAGAAAGGAGGCCTATAAAGGACAGGGGCTGGGTGGAGGGGAGCAAAGGAGGGGGAACGGGAGACATCTTCAATCCTGTCAAAAATCTTTTTTTTTTTTTTTTAAAAAGACATTTTGGAAAGAAGGGGCTAGATTTCAAATCCAACCTCTATTGCTCCACCTTGTACAAACCATCATGATCACATGTCTGAGGTACAGAGGCCTCCCAAATTCTTCCTGCTGGGAATGCTCTCATCCAGCGATTTTCAAACCGTGTGCTGCAAGAATTTTTAAAACATGCAGAACCTGACTATTTAGTTAGGGGCACTGACCTCTTTTCCCTTATATTGTCAAATAAAAGGATGACAACAGCCTTAACAACAATAGCTATCAAGTGTGAATGCCTTGTCTTGATCTATAAACATATAGGTCATATAATACAGTTGCTTCTTATTGGTCATGTTGCATAATAAGGTTGCATCTGATTGGTTAATTCTTGGTACCAGAAATCCTTATATACCAATATAGGCACCTGATTTTTTAAAAAGTCACTTTGCAGCAAAAAGGTTAGGTAATTACTATAACTATATATATATTTATAAATCAAAATATGCCTTGTTCATATCAGCAAAAAAATATATGTTTGATGTGCTGCAGAATTTTAGTAATTAGTTCATGTGTGCCATGAGATGAAAAGGTTGAAAATCGCTGCCCTCAACTATTCTTTTTACAATTTTTTAAAAAATATATTTTATTGATTTTTTTTTACAAAGAGGAAGGGAGAGGGATAGAGAGCTAGAAACATCGATGAGAGAGAAACATCGATCAGCTGCCTCCTGCACAACCCCCACTGGGGATGTGCCCACAACCAAGGTACATGCCCTTGACCGGAATCGAACCCGGGACCCTTCAGTCCGCAGGCAACTCTCTATCCACTGAGCCAAACCGGTTATGGCTCAACTATTCTTTTTAAAACATAAAGCTGAACAACATGTTACTTGCTTGCTCAAAACCCAGGGGCTTCCAATCATACTTAGAGCAAAATTTTACTTCATGGCTCACAAGTACCTAAACGGTTTGGCCACTGGCTCACACAAACTTCAGTTTCATTTCTTACCATTCTTTCTTCCAACTAGTGTCCTATGGGGTTCATCAAACTTGACAAGCACCTTTTACCTCGGTATCTTCACCCTTGTTATTTACCCCAGCTGCCAGCATGGCTAATGCTCACTTCCTTCAAGACTTGCTCAAGTGTCTCCTGTTCAGAGGGACCTTCCCTAGACGCACTGTGGAACACCATCCCCATTACCCTCCTTAATCCATTTGATTTTTGCATATTTTTCACCTCCCCAATAGAATGTGTGCTCTCAGGGCCGAGATTGTCTTTTATGTTTGCCTCTCAGTCCTATCACCAAGAACAATATTTAGCACATGTTAAAAGCTAAATAAGTTTTGAGAAATTTGAGGATATGACAAAACCTCACAAAGCATAAATAAGGAATATTTTCCATCCTGTGGTCTGAGGTCATCTAATCCTAGTGTCTGCTCTGATTCTCTAGTAGGTAATAAGTACACACAGTGGTGTGAATGTGATTTGTTAATTTCTAACTTTTAGAATAAGTTATATACAAATCAGGTATGACCACAGAAAGAAATGTCAATGTCTTCAAACTTGACAATGTGAGAGTAGATTCAGTTTATTCGAGGCATGAGTTTGACATGCTTGATGTACAGTTATATAAATTTCAACACATGTGTAGGAGTGAGGGAAATGTGACCCTAAGAAGGTAGTGTTAGGGAATGCTTTGGGCCGATGGCTCTATTTTGTATCCTGGTTGTATGGTATCCTGAACTATGTCATTTTAAGGAGCATGGCACAAATTCTTAGGTGGGTGTTTTGCAGGCTGTACTTTGAACCACGCTATTCTCATAGCTCTTTATTATGTCATTGTTGTGACAAATCCAAATGCCACTGCCTCGCCCACAAGCCCTCCATGACCTCTTACCTTATGCACCTCACCTCTTATCCACACTTACTTTCCTGTTCACTCATAAGCAGGCAGACTCACGTTAGACTCGGTGTCTTTGTCCATGCTTGCCTTCCTCTCTGCAATGTCCCGACTTTTCTTTTTCCACTAAACTCTATTCATTCAGACCCCTCTCCATGTCTTACCTCTACTGTGAACTGACTTTTCTTTTTCCACTAAACTCTATTCATTCAGACCCCTCTCCATGTCTTACCTCTACTGTGAATTTTCTCAAAGGAGTCCAAGTTAATTAATTTCTTTTTTTATTTTTCAGTCATATTCTACTGCATCTATTCTCACAATTTAATTCTTAATGGCTCTCTAGCTATCTACCTAAAATAAATGGAAAACTCTCTGGTTGCCTTTCTTGTTCTTCAGATCCTTCTATAGTGCATGGCACAGAGATGAACACACAGTAAGTGGTCAGAAAGTTATTATTGATTGAAAAGGCTGTTATACTTCAAGGTCATACCTAGGGCAGGATACGTCTGAAGAAGCAAGGAGTTCAGAAGGTACAATAGAAAGTTTTAAGTAGCACAGTGTTCCTTAAAACGGGCATTAGGAAAATATATATATATTTTTTAAGTCAGAAACCTAGGAATTGATAGAGAGGAAGGCATAGTGAAGGGAATCTTTTAAATGGCAGCTGATTTTACACAGAATCTGGAAAACACAAACCACTGGCAGGCTCCCAGCAGCCATCAGTAAACCCCATGGCATTTGGGAAAAAACATCTATTAAGAATTATGGCTCATGGCCTCCCTTCCAGCTACTCTTCAAAAGGTATGATAGGGAATAAAAAAGGCCTCCAAAAATTTGGAGAAATGAGCATCACCTTTTGGTGTGGTATGTTACTAAACACAGCCAGAGAAGTGAGATGTAGTGTAGGGAGGGTACCATAGCTCTAAATCACCCAACACAAACTGGACACATGATCCTCAGCAACTAGGCATTAGTTTCTCCCTCTGTCAGAAGAGGAAATGGAGCCAGATAACAGACAGGCATGCAGTAAGTTCTGACATACCAAGATTCTAGCTCAATCCTGTTGATTCTGGTTTTGTTTTGTTTTGGCAAAATCCTGAACAGAATATAAAACAATTTTTCTTTTCAAATTCATTTGTGTGGAGTCTCCACAGCACCTTATATTTTAGTCCAGAGCACAATATACTGGTACATTCATATGAGTTTCATTTTTTTCACATTGGGGAAATGGATTCTTTATTTGAATCTGTGCATGTGTATCTGACTTCATTTAGGACTAGTACTTTATCTCCTTCAGTAGCATTGTGTCTTCTTGCAGGTTACCATACTTACTTCTGGCCATTTCCAAGAAGGACATGGTTTTTGTTGTAAAATGCTGCACAGTCCCAGTAGCCTTGAATGGAGGCTCCATTTGTGCCCTAGGCCCGGCACAGGAGGGCAAGAGGAGTACAGCCTCGCAGCTAGAAAGTGGGAGGGAAGACAGGGGAGGGAAGAGGAAAGTTATCAGTCATGCTGTGGACTGAACATTAATATGGGCTAGGTGTTCCATCTCCAAAAAGGATTTATTCGGGAAAGAGAAAAGGTTGTAACCCATGCACACTCACCCAGGGAGCCAGCATGGAGAGGTTTTTAACTAAGGAAGGGGGAAGCTAGAACCATAGAGCCTTTATTATGAGCATGGAGTTTGTTCTGTAGTTCTCGTGTATTCTACTTTCCTGATTGCATATGAGGCTTCAATGAGCTTTAGCTCCTCCCATAGACACCCCGGATTGATTGTGTTTTGTTTGTTTGTTTGTTTGTTTGTTTTAAGTGCCAGTTAGGCTTCACTGATGCCAGGGAAAGAGAGTACCAGACCAGTGTGAGGTGAACATGCAGTGGTATGGGACAGAGGGAAGCTGAAACCGAGGCACACTCTGGGCATATCACCAATTCCAAGTGGCAAAATAAGCGCAGTAAAGCTTATAAATCTCTACTTGATAGAAGGCATTATAGAGACTTTCTATATATCTATACAAGCATGTTTACCCACCTTCAGTAGTGTTGCATGCACTTGCAGGTAGCACCTTTATATCTTATATCCTTCCCCCTCAAAATGAAAGGCTAACGAATGAAGGTCCACCAAGTAATGAGATCTTAACTTCAGTTACACTAGACGAATGCTGCACACACTACTGACTACTTTTCATTGCATGTTCTACAGTGAACCGACTTGTAGCAAGCCTAAATGAAACAGTTTTTCCTGGCCAGTGTGGCTCAGAGGTTGAACTTTGAAATATGAACCAGGAGGGGCTGTGCAGGAGGCAGTCAATCAATGATTCTCTCTCATCATTGATGTTTCTATCTCTCCCTCTCCCTTCTTCTCTGAAATTAATAAAATATATATTTTAAAACCCCACAAAAAACAGTTTCCCTCTGAATAATAATAGATGCTCTGCTATGTTTGACATTTATTCAGTACAAACAGCTTGTATGGCTTTAAGAATTAATAAAATTGAAATAGTAGGAAGCACATTACATTTTCAAATAAAGGGTAGGTGTGTTCTATTTTGTTCTATTGGGAGCTATCGGAGAAACTGGCCTAGTCAAAGCCATCTTAAGAACAATAAGTTTCTGGTAGTAACTCCTAGTTACCAGAAACCACATACGTCCTGCGGTTTGGTCAGCAATTAAGAATAACCATCACACACCACTTGTCACACACCACAAGCAAATAGCTGCCACTTGCTGATAGGCTATTACCATAAGCTTTGCTACCCACCCCTGCTACCCACCCCCGTCCCTGGAACAATATATATTCTGCCGCTGTAAAAATAAAAATTTGAGGCTTGATCAGACTCCTGTCTTGCCTCCATTTCTTCGCGTCTCCTATCCTCTCATTCCCTTACAGGCACCTTCACGGCACCCACGTTGCATGCCCCGCGGGTCGGGGCATTGTTCAAACCCAATGCACAAAAATTTACATTTACAATGACTAGGCGAAGGCTTTTTCTATTTTGCATCGGATTTTCCAAGGGGCCAAGCTAGGTGGGTCCCCATTAGATAAGGGGCGCAGGGGTGGGCAAACTTTTTGACTCGAGGGCCACAATGGGTTCTTAAACTGGACCGGAGGGCCGGAACAAAAGCATGGATGGAGTGTTTGTGTGAACTAATATAAATTCAAAGTAAACATCATTACATAAAAGGGTACAGTCTTTTTTTCAATAGTTTTATTCATTTCAAACGGGCCAGATTCGCGGGCCGTAGTTTGCCCACGGCTGGGCTAGAGGCTTGTTCGGCTTGTAGGGATAAAGGAAGCAAATACTGCCCCTCTCTGAGGGGGTCCTTAGTGACAGAAAGTTCTGGGATGAAGCTGAACCACACATATGATCCATGCGAAACTTCACAACAGCAGCAGAGACAACCACACATCCTTGCTGCTTCCCTATTCCTTCTCCCAGCTCCAACAAGGGAGAATGAGGCCTCAGAAAGGAAGAGAGAAGAAGATCCCAGAAGCAAGATAACCTTCCCACACACTAAAAGATGTTGGAGTGAGAGGAGGGGGAAAGAACTGACCACACTTCATAAAGACCCTGCCCAACCAACATCCCCATACTCAAGATGAAGGATAGAGATGCCAGCTCTTGCAATCACCCCTCTACCTCCCAGTCGCAAGAATGTCAAATTCTGCTTAAGATGATGAGATATTTCAATTATTATTTAAAGCCAGCCCAAGGGGGGAGGAGGTAAGAGGTATGTCCCTCAGAATAAGAGAATGTGAAAGATTGGGGGTAGAGGAGGTCTTAGGGCAAAAGCAGTGAGGTGGATATGGCAGTGCGGCAGAGGTTGGGGCTAATTAGGAATGGACCCCGTGAAATGACTGCTTGGCTTTGAATCCTCTGTTCCCTGGGCATGCTTTGTGACACCCCTGTTCCTGAAGCTTCTTCATCCCATGAAATGGGGCTGCTGCATTGCCTTCCTCATAGAGTTATTGTGAGGATTTACCATATTAATATATGTAGAGAGCTTTAAATACCTATACTGAGTACTTCATAAAAGCTAATTTTTATTATTGGTACCCATCAAAAGAAAAAGAAAACAAGAAAAGAAAGATAAGGGAAGATTCACCTCAAACCCCAGAGTGAAACCAGGAGACAGTCCATTCACTAGTACACAGAGAGGAAGGCCTTATGTTTCAGGGCAAGGTGAATGCGAAGTGCAGACTTCTATATCCTGGGCCAAACAGTGCTGCCTCCAGTACACCAGTGAATGGAGGAAGAGCTGGACAGCATGTTCAATACAATAAGTTCTTTTCTATATATATATATATATATATATATATATATATATATATATATATATATATATATATATATATATATTTATTTCAGAGACGAGAGAGAGAGAGAGAGAGAGAGAGAGAGAGAGAGAGAGGAGAGAGAGAGAAACATCAATGATGAGAATCATTGATAGGCTGCCTTCTGCATGCCCCCTACTGGGGTTTGAGCCTTCAACCCAGGCATGTGCCCTTGACCAGAATCCAACTTGAGACCCTTCAGTCCACAGGCTAATGCTCTATCCACTGAGCCAAACCAGCTAGGGCTATACAGTAAGTTCTAAAGTGCTCAGATTGTGATATTTCTAATAATTTGGCGCCTTGGGGAGCTCTTTTCTTTTGGGAAGGGGACTTGAGCATTAATGTCCTCTATTAACAATGAGCATTATTGCCGAAGGTACCAGATCCTGTAGCTTTCACTTGTCTGAATAATGAGAAGGAACTAAAACTTTTGGCTTCATTGAGGCTCTAACTGTAGAATGATGATAATAGCTTTACCCAAAATGGTTGTGATATTTATAAATTATATATCCAAACATTGTTGTGCTATTTAATCCCTGAAACTGTGTAGGATTCCCCATAAAAGCTCTCTGACAAGAATCAAAGAGAAGCCTGAGTCAACTTCTTTCTCTCAGTGGGCACTTAAAAGCAGGGGTGGTCATCATTTCTTGGTGGGGAGGGGCTAAGTTTCTTTAAAATTCATTTTAAAGCTGAGTGTGTATGAAAAGTTTTCTTGATCAAAAACCTTGGCATATAAAGATGATTCCTTCTTAAAACAAACCGTGTAAGTTGGTGAAAAATATTAACATGAGTTGTCTAGCAATTATATATAAATATTATATCTAGAATCATGTTACTCTTAGAAGCGTGACTCTAAAACATGTTTATGAGGATGAAGTAGTTCCTACAGAAAGACAATGGGGCACCTTAGGGCCACAGAATCCTTCCCGGTTTACTTTCTAAACTCTGATACCCTAATGCTAACAATACACTGATAGACATGGAAAAGGTCTATTTCTATATACAGTGCAACTCTGTAAATTTTCACTTTTAGAGTCACTTATATGACTGCTTGGTTCTGGTGAAGCCTCAGTTCCACACATAGAAATGAGAGGAAAGCCATTAAATGTGTCATCCCACACAAACCTATAGGTTTCCCACATGCATATTCAACATGTACACTTAGAAATGTGGTAAGTGGGTAGATCTTATGTTCAGTGTTCTTAACATACACACACCCACAGACAGAGAGAGACGCCCGGGAAGGACTACTCTCTTCCTGGAACTCCAGAACCCCGGTTTTATTCCCTCTCATGAGTAGATTCCCTTCTTTACAGGGTTTCTCTCACTAACATTTCCCCCTCAAATTTAAAATTATTAAATATATTTATTTACAACCCAGAAAAGCTATGTTTGTATTTATAGCCAGAATGATCAATGTATATGATGTTTGAAAGCATCCAAGTTCATTTGTTTCACCTTAACTCCCAGGGATAATGCTTCACTATCTGTTATGTACTGAATTCTACATGTCCAATTGGGTGATAGTCTTGTCACATAGCAAGACCTCAAACACCTTCCTTGTGACTAGAGCCAGTGCTTTATTCAGGTATCTAGTTTTACTTATATATGGAAATGACATTCAGCTTGAGTCATGTTAAACGATTCTTTGCTATTTAAAGAAACAAGCTCCCTAGCCCTGGCCATGTTGCTCCGTGGGTTAGAGTGTCAGCTGGTACACAGAAGGGTGACAGGTTCAATTCCTGGTCAGGGCACATATCCAGGTTTGATTCCTGGTTGGGGTGCATGTGAGAGGTAGCCAATAGATGTTTCTCTCTCGTATCAACCTTTCTCTCTCTCTCTCTCTCTCTCTCTCTCTCTCTCTCTCTCTCTCTCTCTCAAATCAATTTATAAAAAGCGTGTCCTCAGGCGAGGATTAAAAAAATATTTTAAAAAATAAGCACCCTAAAATAATGTACATGAAGAGACAGGAAAAAAAGAAATTGATTTTGAAGTAGGATTGTCATACTTCCCCACTTGTTAAGGTGTGTAGCTCAGCTTTTTCTTAGCATGAGTCAGGAGATGAAAGGGCAAATGTTTTATTCTATACACAACGTGCACTGAGGCGGGAAAGAGAACAGCGCTAGTTTTCTTTCTCCACTTATAGTCCTGACACAGCTGGTTTTCAGGCTTCTCTGAATTTCTGTGAGCCATGGTGCTAACTTTGACGATTCTGTGAGTCATTCCTCACAAGGGAGCTTCCTGGGCACACTCCTGCTGCTGCCGAGGGTTAGGGACGAGGTGGGGAAGGGAGGAGGTAGCGTTCTCCACATTATTCCCAGAAGTCCTCATCCCCACACAGGGCACATTGAATGGCACAGGTCTTCTGAGCTCCACCCCAGGGAAAGGGGTGGCCATAGGGTGATGGGCACATGGAGAAGTGAGAAGAAATAGAACAGAACCAATCAACAGAAAGTTAGGAGGTGGGCAGTACCCAAATGGATATATGGGCTCATTTCCATTCCCTGCTTTTTCCAGGAAATCTTCACATACACTAAAGGTAATTTTTCTGATTTAAATATTTGAAAATATTCTAAGGAAATCATCACAGATATACACAGAGATGCTTAGCAAGCTAGGCCCACCTCTAGACTTGATGTAACGATTCAAAATAGGCAACAAACTGTGTATCTAACATTGGGAGTTGACTAAGTAAAATTATGATGTATTTATATAAGAGGATATTATACAGATATCAATATAGCATTTTACCTGATGAGTCTATTCTTAAGTTTTCATTAACTTTTACAAAGACATTCCTACTGAATCTTAGTTAATAGTACTGGTTAAGTAAAGTATAATTCAATAAATATAGCCTAAAATGAACTTCAAGGAATAAATATCTTCTCAGCACATGAATTCCCTTGTTTGGCTGAAAAGATGTTGAAGCAGTCTCTATATTTCCTTTAAAAATACTCTTATGCACATTTTATATGAATATTACAACACCTTCACATTAGAAAGTTATATACACACATACACTCACACAGGGGTGGGCAAAAGTAGGCTTACAGTTGTGAGTGGCATGCTTTTGAGTTAAAAAAGCTATTGTAATAATCAAAACCTGCATGTCTTTTTCCATATAAACAACTATAAACCTACCTTTGCCCATCCTTGTATGTTGTGAATATATTTGGCAACATGAAAAATACTTACAAAAATGGTATTTCAATTTGATCCCATTTTAGTAAATATTTATGCTGTATAGAGACTTCTAATTTTCATCCTGATCTCTAAAGAGCTTGGAAGTCATCACTCGAAACAATAGGAAAAGGGCTAAGTAACCTGAATTGCAGCAGCTCTTCTTAGAGCCATCAGAGAACTGCAGTCGTAGAGCAGACTGCAGTTCCAAACACTGGAGAGAAAGATCCCAAGAACCACATGCACCGGCACAGAAACCCCAGGCCGAAGCTGGGCACTGGAGCCAGTACCCACAGCCACACTTCAACTGTAATTGACAGACTGTCAGCTGCTCAGCGTGATGGGCTAGCACTGGTTCTCAACCTTCTGGCCCTTTAAATATAGTTCCTCATGTCGTGACCCCAACCATAAAATTATTTTTTTGCTACTTCATAACTGTAATGTTGCTACTGTTATGAATCGTAATGTAAATATCTGATATGCAGGATGGTCTTAGGCGACCCCTGTGAAAGGGTTGTTCGACCGCCAAAGGGGTCGCGACCCACAGGTTGAGAACCGCTGAGGGTAGGAACTCTGGGGACCCAGTCTTAGGGGGACTCGCACACTTTTCTGAGTTTTGCTTCATATAACGGGGGTTTGAGGGGGGAAGCTGAGAAGCAGAAACTGCAAAACTGTCATTCTCCAGAGCAATTAAGGTCTTGCTTTCTAGCAGTGTCGTCAGTTTGGCTCAAATAAATTCTTATAAAAATTCTCTATGGGTTTGGACCTTTCTTATGTTGGCACACTTTTGCAGTTGTAGGACTGGGATACATTCTTCTTAAACATTTAATTTATTATTACTTTTTTATGGTTGAGAGTATTACAGATATCCCTCATTCCCTCCCTTATCCCCCGTCACCCAGCCCCCACCCCACCCCAACCCACCCCAGGCCATCACCACACCATGATCTGTGCCCGTGGGCCATGCATCTCTGCGTATATGTTCTGGGGTTAATCTCTTCCCATCCCTCTCCCCCTCCCCGCTGAGAGCTGCCAGTCTGGCCCCTGCATCCATGTCTCTGGACCTATTTTGTTCCTCAGTTTATTTCTCACAGAAGCCGAGCTCATACATCAGACGTGTCTGAACCCAGTCTGTTCATTTGGCTACATTGGCAGAGGCTGGAGTTACTGTGTCGAGGGCAGACAGCAGAACTCACACTTTCTTTTTCCCTTGGTGCCGCGTTGATCAATAGGAAGGCTGGCAACTTTTCCTCTGGCAGAGGCGTCTGGTCTCCAGCCTTCCCATTTCTCCTTTTACTCTCTGCACCCAGCCTGGCTGGCACCCTCGTCCTTCTTCATAATGAGTGAGTGAATAAGTCAGGTTAGACTTGCCCTCGGCACTCCTCTGTCTTTTCTTCGGTGCAGGAGGAAAAAGAGCCACACTTTGTTCTAAGGTCTGAGTCACATTCTCCAATACCGTTTTTTATACAAAGTCCTGCTTTGATCAATTGTACAAGTGCCCGATAATCTCAAAGCAGGACTCTGTGGACAAAGGGTGCTTGCAAAATCATTGTCACTCAGATTTCCTCTCAGATTCAGCAGGAAACTGTCCTGCGCTGTCTGTCAGCCTGTAGTGAAGAGGAAGAATAGCAGCCTGCAATTCAAGTGAGGCTGCCTGTTTCAGTCTGATAGTGCACTTGTGTGGAAACCAGAGGTTTACTTGGAGTATTCTAGGCTTTTCTATAGGGTCATTTAAAAGGAGGCTGATCTAGAGGATCCCCTAATTGCCCCTACTTTATCCATAAAAACTTAATTTTTATCTATTTGAGTTTCACCTAAGCTTTTAGTGGAACAAGATTAGCTGGTGCTAAAAGCACTGTGATAATCCATCACACTGACATTAGTAAACTTATTGTGGTGTCAGTGGCATATATTATGTGACAATCAACTTGTGCTACTTGCCTGCAAGAGCAGTAGAGAAAATCATATTATATTTGAAATAAAATCGTTTTTTAAGTGAAAACTTGATAATATATCAAAATTACAGTTTGGTAGAAATAGCTTATTGTTGCAGCCCATCAGATCTAGTCTCTCGTCTTCTGCTAACTATACTCTGATTTTACTCTCACAGTCATCCTTGCCCTGCCTGCAAGCCATGTGCTTCAGGAAAGGTTTCACATCTGCTCCTGGGGTGAGCATTGGACTCAAGTCTGTCCAATCTGAGCATCCAGTTCTTCAGCACCGTGATGGGTATAGGAATGATCATGTAATGAAATCAAAGACAATGAGATATAATGAGACATTTTGCAAAGAACTGGAGGAGAGGCACTTCATTTTCCCTATTGTCTTTAACTTGGAAGGATGTAAGCCTGATGCTCACAGTCGTCCTGCCACCATGTGGAACCTAAGAATGAAGCCACAGGACAGAGTCTAGAGGACAGGCTCATGATAACATTTCATCCGAACCTGTGATTTCAGCCTTGCCTGTAGTTAACCCACACCTTGAACTGCTTTATTATGTAAGCCAATGAAATTCCTTTATGGGTAAACCAGTATGGATTAAGTTTTCTGGTGTGTGTGTATGTGTGTGTGTGTGTGTGTGTGTTTAATCAAAAGAGACTCTTAATTTAGCCAGCAAATTTATATGTTCTATAACAATAACTTAAACCTATCTCTAAAGAATTTTTAATGATTTTTCTGAAATACAAATATAGCTTTCATTGTCACACAGCAGAAGATGTCAAAATGTATAGTTTAAAGAATGATGTCTCAGCATATTAGATTGGTAAATATGTGGATTTTTTCTTAACTATAAAGATTAAACTATATTACAGCCTTATACTCTCTGAGCAACTCAGATCAAGCTGCCAGTAGAGTTGGTCCTATGAATATTTTGGCTGTGTTTTGAGAGCCATGAAAATACCCTTTCTCTCAAAGTAGTATCTCCACAGATTGGCTTGGCCTCTTGACATAGAGATCAGTAACACAACACAACAGCTAGAATAGAGATGCTGTGGGGGCCTAACAGATTGTAGAGTCATCTCATTTTATAACGAGGAAATTAAGACAAAGAGCACCGAATCATTTGTGTACAGTCACCTGGTCGTTAATGGCAGCGTGGAACTCGGCCTCCACATTCCTGCCCCAGGATGTGTCTGTGTCCTCAGCCCCTAAGATGCGAGCATGACCATTATGTACTTACTGCTCAAACTTTCCACACCAGAGTAGAAATAACAAATTAGATCCACACCAGAATATTTTATTCATTTCTGTGTTAGCACACTAGTCTTTTAAGGACTAGTCATACGTAGCACGGCCACCAAGGACCTCAATGGCTTTCATTCAAGCCAGTTCGTTTAGTGCCCAGGTTCTCTGCAGTCACACCTGAGAGGCATGCTGTTACATGCTCTGGTGAATGTCAGGGGAGTGTGCATTTATATGTTGTATAACAAAGTACTCTACAACTTAATGGCATGACTACGGTAACAACAGTTTTATTATAGCGATTTTTGTGTATCAGGAATTCAGTGTAGTTCTGCTGCAAGTCATTGACTGTCACTTGGAGGTTTTCCTTGCTTCTGTGGCTGCTAGAAAGGTCTGGAGGGTCTGAAATGTTTTCTCCTTACATCCTGCCTGGTTTCTTGGCTAGCATGGATGAAAAGTGGGGCTCAACGAGGTCCTCTCTCTTCACAACATTTCTCTTTAGCTGTTGTTATGGGATTTATGGTATAAGTTTGATGTCTCCCCTAAATTCATATGTTGAGGTCCTAATTACCCCCAGTGCCTCAGAATGTAACCTTATTTGGAGACAGGTTCATTAAAGAGGTAATCAAATTAGAAGGCCATTAGGATGGGCCTTCATCCATCTGATGGTGTCCTTATAAGAAGGGGTGTTTAGACACAGACACCCACATGGAGAAGATGATGGAGAGACAGAGGGAGAAGATGGCCCTCTACAAGCCAAGAAGAGAAGCCTGGAGCTGATTCTCTTCCCCACCCTCAGAAGGAGCCAACACCTTGACCTCAGACTTCTAGCCTCCAGAACTGTGAGACAAGAACTTCCTGTTATCTAAGCCACCTGGCTTATGGTACTTTGTTGCAGAAGCCCTGGTAAACTAATAGAGCTGGGCAGTTCTACTTCTTATCAAGTGGCTCAGGACTCTAAAGACAAAGGGAGAAGCTGCCTGAGGTTGGGCCCATTGTTACTTCTGCCATAATCTCTTGGCCAAAGCAATCAGCACAGTTCAGATTCACGGGGGCAGAAATTAACACCACCTTCTGCCAGGAGAAATAGCAGATACTTTTAAGTTCTTCTGAATCTACCACAATGAGAGGACAGATGGAGGATACAATCAGATTCCTGATTTTAGAGAATGTATGCCAATAAGAGCGCCTGCACTTATTTTGGTAAGAAATTGTAAACTTTATATATTCTCACTAAACTTATAAAGTTTCAATCCCAGTAAATGTACATGTTCTCATCAATAACTGGGATTGAAAGAAAGCAAACACAGAGGCCTGATTCCCTCTTTAGTCACAGCCTAACATGCAGTTCTTTCAGTGAGGGGTCAGGTTAGTGTCTGGGTAGCATTGAATCCTGACTGGAAGAGTCTAGAAAACCTGCTTCTAGTTCTAAGCCAGCCTGTAACAAGCTGAGATACCTTCTGCAAGTCAATTTACCTCTTTGCACTTAAATTTCTTCACTGAAAACGTGAGAACTAGGTCATTCTCAAAGGCTTGATACAGCTATGAAATTGTATGAATCTTGATTAATTTTGTTCACTGCATAATAAGGATTTATTATTACTGGGAAATCAAAATTCCCACAAATGTACTTCATGAATATTATTTTAAATTTTGCACTCACTATTCCTTCAGCTTGCTGCATCTTTGAAGAGTTGAGCTACTACCTTAATTAATTTTTAGTGTTTTTGATCCACTTTATCTGCTCTACTGTGCCTGAAAACAGACTATCTTCCAACTATTTCAGTTCTGGGCTTCCTTGCTGAGGCCTGAAAACAGGGTTAATTGGGACAACACTGCCAGGAACTTTGACCACACACCCTGTGTCCACTAAACTCCCAACAAAGAGCATGTATTGACTTCACAGTTCATGTGTAATGAAGGTCACTCTGTAACTGCCCCTGCCAGAAACTGTGACTCACAGATAAAAGATCCTGTGGGTAGTGAACTCTCCCCAGAGCCCTCCTATCACAGAGGCAGAATGCTTTTGTAACACCCACATACCTTATATTTTATGCCACAGATAGCATTTCAAGCTTCCACTTACAAAGAGTTATTGTCGAGCTCAGAGGTCCGATGAATTGAATAAAACAGGTATCAGTTTAACAGGAACTGCTGTGTGAAATGCTCTCCTTCTTCAGAAAACTCTCTGAGCCCTGTATGAGCCCTTAACAGGTCCAATGGAATGACCTCTTTGAACCACTAAAAGCTCGTTTACACACCCCTCGTAACTGATCCTTTAGTTCAGGACTTTTTTGAGCCACTGCTTTCTTTGTACTAAGCTTCAGAGCATGCCCCCGATCAAAGCAATTTTAAAAGGTCTCACATTTTTGAAGAAAATCAAATACAGAAATCTCTCTGCTGACCTCGTGATCAGCATTCTGCTTGAAAATGGCAGAGGGCTTATCAAGGCAATGTGACTGCTCTGCTTCCTTTAGGAACAAGAGCCATTGGTCCTTATTCCACCTAAGCACCCAGATCCCATCTCCTATTCCTGATCACAGAGGACACCTCCATAAAAACATCAAGATGATCTTCAATCTTCACTTCTCCTCCCCTCTAGCTCTCTAATTTACATGTTTGAACTTACCCTTCTTCATCTCATTGGCATTATGCATTTTCTGAGTTTAACCGTTGATGAGTGCTCAGCAAGGACAGATCTTTTTTTACACACACAAGCCCTTTTCCAGAAGAGTCTACCCCAGCCGTGAGCAAACTACGAGCTGCCCGTTTGAAATGAATAAAACTAAAAAAAAAAAAGACCATACCCTTTTATGTAATGATGTTTACTTTGAATTTATATTAGTTCACACAAACACTCCATCCATGCTTTTGTTCCAGCTCTCGGTCCAGTTTAAGAACCCATTGTGGTCCTCGAGTCAAAAAGTTTGCCCACCCCTGGTCTACCCCATGATCTGCCTTAATCCCATACCACAAGCTATGCACAATGCTCAGTAAGGCGAGGCTAAAGATACTCCACAACAGCTCACAGCAAATTTACCAGGGATAATATTCATTTCTGTCCATTTTGTTCTACTTCATTTTGAATTATATTTAGCTCCTGAATTTGTTCCTGCCTGTTCCAGTCCCAGGATTTCATTTTTAATCTTCCTTTCCCTGTGTTTGACAGTACATGATCCTTGCTTTTAGCTTAGCTTTACATTTCTGGGAATTTTTTTTTTTTTTTTTTTTTATCAAGGACATCTTTTGTAGAACAACTTTTTCCAACTTCAGTTCTTTGGTCCAAAGTCTTGGTCGTGATTCCTCTGGCTAGCAAATTAACTGTATCTTCCCAGCATGCTGAGTAGAGGGATTTAAGAACAATTTTGCATGAAAGGGTATTCCTGTGTGTGCTGTCCATAATCTGGGTGCCCACCCTCCCACCCAATCTTTTCTTTCTTTTAAAATATATTTTATTGATTTTTTACAGAGAGGAAGGGAGAGAGATAGAGAGTTAGAAACATCGATGAGAGAGAAACATCGATCAGCTGCCTCCTGCACATCTCCTACTGGGGATATGCCTGCAACCCAGGTACATGCCCTTGATCGGAATCGAACCTGGGACCTTTCAGTCCGCAGGCTGACGCTCTATCCACTGAGCCAAACCGGTTTCGGCTAACCACCCAGTCTTTTCATACCTCGTCTTCACTTCTTCTATCAGGCAACTTTAAAGGCTGCATTGACACAACTGCATGATGAGAGTCTTACTGGAGCCCAGGCTTTCTTTCTGAGCTAGGGAATCAGAGCAAACATCGCTTCTAAACTTGATGCCTAAGGTGGTGGATGCTGCTGGCTGCTGATAGCTCAGTATTGATCGCTTCTCTGGGAATTTCCCTCTGGCTGAAAAGCTGCCTTGTCCACATTATGCTTCTGCCACAGGAACATCCAGAATCTTAGCCTGGTTGATTTGAGGATCTAATGCCCTGCCCCTACCCTTA
This sequence comes from Myotis daubentonii, assembly GCF_963259705.1. NCBI lineage: Eukaryota > Metazoa > Chordata > Mammalia > Chiroptera > Vespertilionidae > Myotis > Myotis daubentonii. The sequence goes on from NC_081845.1 coordinate 61,200,415, forward strand.
AATTAGAACAATGCCATTGGGATGTTGGAGCTTCAAGTCACCCGGGAGCCTCTGATGTTACTGTGTTACATTTCAGCTTCTCCTTCTACTCAGTCCTGCTTCCTCTGCTTCCCCACAGGTGTTGTTCCCTCTGATGAACACTCTCTGGTAAAACCTGCACTCAAATCTCTTGATGGGAGTCTATTCCTAAGATAATGGTGATCTTTTCTTGCAATTTAATGTAAATGTGGGCCCCAAGACCATGTTTCTGAAAACAACTATTTCAAATGGCAGCTTATGTAGATCTATATGCCTGTGTCAAAACAATGGATTAAGTATCATAACAAACATGAGTAACACATGTTGATAAGCAAACATGACTAGGAAATAGCTATATTTAGAGACCTTAAATAATATTAAGACTACAACAGAATATAGAAATAGCTTCATAGTGCCTTGAATGTTGAAGTAACTCAATATAAATGATTGCACCATGAATGGGTCTCAATAGGCAACATCTTAAAACATTAAAAAATCCTCAATTTCCCATATGAAAATATGTCAAGAAGAAAATGGTTAACAATTTGGTAGGTTAAGTGTGAGAAGCTAGGCACAAGTCAGACCTCTTTTCACTAAGTACAATGAGGAATCTTTTTCTTTCTACAGTTTAGATACCTAGTTAGACACTATGAGGAATTTGAGTTGGTAGACAAATAAATGATCTCTAGCTTATTTATATGTATGTATGTATGTATGTATGTATTATTTATTTATTTATTTATTTATTTATTTATTTATTTATTTATTTCAGAGAGGAATGGAGAGGGAGAGAGAGATAGAAACATCAATGATGAGAGAGAATCATTGACTGACTGCCTCCTGCCGACCCCTACTGAGGATCAAGCTGGCAACCTTGGCATGTGCCCTTGACAGAAACTGAACCTGGGACCCTTCAGTTTATAGGCCAATGCTCTAGCCACTGAGCCAAACCAGCTAGGGCTCTCTAGCTTATTTTTAAACTTCACACAAAATTTGGAGAATATGTGTGTGCATTTGGGGCAAGTGTAGAGATTCAGATAGAGAGAATTTTCAAGATAATAATTTAGTGTTCTCTCTGTTTTATAAATTTTAAAATAGAATATAAATATTTCATAACTCTACCACACACACACAAAGATAAAGCCCCCTTATAATTATGCCAAGGAATGCCTTTCAGCTTCCTTACCTATATAATGAAAATAATAATATTTACCTTTTTCATAAAGATGTTGAGACAATGAACTTTCTAATGTGCATAATGTGTTTTGAAGATGAAAAGCTTCTTGGAAAGTCTAAGTGCTGTTTAAGTCTAAGTCTAAGTTTTATTATGCACACATTTATGAGCGATCACAGGTACACAATTCTGAAGAACACATTAAAGCTAAAATTCATTATAAATAATCTTTGTGGTTGTAACCTGAATTAAATATAAAGATAAAAGATGGTACGAATTTTGTTCAGATTTTCCTTGTACATAGATTGGTTAATCTCATAATTACATAGAGCTAACTTTTAAAAATTATGAGATGTTTGGCTTTCATAGCTTGGTCCATTCTTGTTAAAATTTTCTTTTAAAATTTTTTAATAAAAGAGTGGCTTTTTTCATTTATTTTGTGACTTTGGGAAGTGATAGGTACAGCTTTAGGTTTTAATTTCAACTCATCAACAATAAATTTTGGCCAAAAGGCATATGGTTATTATATTCTTGATCCTTATATGCTTTCTTTATTGCCAGAAAAAAAAGGTTTAATTTTGTTCAATGTATTCCTTCTGCCTCAGGAACAATAAATTCTATTATTATGGTGAGACCTTGTTTAAATTCTCTTGAGTTTGTAATCAAAGTGACTCTTGAACTTTTCTTGACTTTGTGCTATAGTCATGTATTTCAAAGACAGATTAGAGACACATTTTTACTTAACTTGTGACACTTGGCAGATATCTGCTAGGAATATTGTCTATTTCCCAGGCAGCTATCTGCTAAGAATATTGTCTATTTCTCCCTGGCTGTGTCCACAAATCTATTAGGACCTGGCTCAAAAGCTGAAATGTGAGCCCAACCTGAATGTCAGTGGCGGTCACCTTACTGACTTATTCTACCATCTCTGTGCTGGGGCCTGAGGCTTGCCTGCCATCCCCGCAAAGAGAGATAAGCTATCTCAATAGAAGAAATAATTATTTGTCTTTTTTAAAACTTTTATTTTAATCTATTTCACATGCAGGTATTTGGGGGAAAGGAGTGGCCAGTCCTAGATATGGGGGGAAAAAGTCCCTCTGACGAGTACTGGTATTGCCAAAGCAACACCCTCACCTCCTATTGCTTCATTTCACTTCTGTAAGACATTGTCATCATTTATAATCAATCTGTAGTCTGGAAGATGTTCAGACCAATGATGTTTATAGATAACTTACAGTGAAAATTGTTGTTCTCCCTCTTACAATTAACATTCATTTGTTTTAAGTGTAAAGACTGCTAGCTAGCACAATAGACAAAGATGTTTACTGAAATAGGGCTTCATTGTCTTGAAAGCTAATGCATGTCTAGAGAAGATGGGATTAACTCCATGCTCACTAAAAGCATCAAGCCTGTTTTTAAAGTACTTTAAAGCAGTTCAAATGAAGGCAACACAGTTAAAGGCTTTTTTTTTTTTTTTTTTGGATAAGCAAAACATTGGTTTGGCGAGGGGAGAGCATAACTACTTTCTTTGAAGACTGCTTTGGGAGCAAATCAGAGGTGGACACTCATTCCCTTATTCACTTGCCTGATTTTATATTGAGCAGGTCCTGTATGTCAGGACTGTAACCCATGAAGGATACAAACCCCCCCCCCCCAAAAAAAAAAAACCCAAAACAAAATCTCTGCTTTTCCAAATATTATGTCTAGTGGAAGGAATCAAATAGCTGAGGAGTAAACAGAAATCTTGTGCCTTTCCACAGTGTAGGTCATTTCATGCTTCACCTAGGATGAATGACCTGGAAGCAGAAGGAGAAAATGAGGGGGTGGGGAGGAGGGAGAGAGAGGGAGGAGAAAGAGAAGGGAAGAATAGAAGAGGCTAACTTTTTCTCAAAATGCAAAGCAAAATCTCAATAACAACACTGGAAAAAGATAATTTAACTCCTGGAAATTCAGGACAGATGCTGGAGAATCCCACGTGTCCACATGCATAGCCATTTGGCACTTCCCTCCTTGGCTGGGCTGGCTGTTTTGGGAGACTCCTGAGCTGCGGCTTGGTCCTAACTCACAACTGTGATGAGGCTACTGAAGTTGATAAGGATCCAATTGTAAGAAAAAAAGTAATGTATTTTTCATTTTTTAAAATTGGAAACTTTGCAAGGAAGGGGCATTGAATATCTATTCATATTTTGCCTTAACACATTTAAATCCATAGAGCTTGGATGAAGAGATCATTAAGAACGTCGCACCATTTCAGTACTGACTTCAACTGTCACCTTCCCGCTCATCAAAGAAGTCTGGTTCCCTGGGCCATCCCTCCCTCCCTCCTCTGCCTTCCAATCCACCCGTGCTCCCATGCCGCTGCTAGCCCCTCTGCCAGGTCCCAGCCCTGACTGCACACTAGAACTGTGGAAGGAACTTGCAGAAACATGTAATACACGGGTCCAATCCCAAAGTTGAGATTTAATTTATCTTATGTGTGGCCCAGGCACTGGTGTTATTTTTCTTCTCCAATTGATTCTAAAATGTAGCTGGTGTTGAAAACCACTGCCCTGAAGCCTTCCACGTCTCCTTCGGAACTCAGTCTGTCATCTTAAAACCCCTGTGTACTTCTCTATTATTTTGCCAGTTTCCTTCCTTGCACTAATAGAAACCAGGCTGTTTCCTGAGGACACTGTTTCCCCTGCAGAATTCTACTTCTCAAGCCCCCAGTGCTTCCTCCCCTTATCATGTTCAGCCAATGTCATTGACGAGCTTATTTCTCTGCTTAAAGAAAAATAATGATCAGAGAGAAAGCCCTTATCTTCCCATAACACCTCTTTCCATCTTCCTATATCTGTGCCTGTCACTGTCTTCCCTGCTGGTAACATGGTTGGCATGGCCAGGCTGGCATAGAAGGCCAGCCCTTCAGTTCTGTACGAGCCTCTCACCTACTCAAGGGCTGATGCTTCCATTAACCCCCCTATCTCCTTTGTCACTAAACTTTCCATCTCTATTAGATTTTTCATATCCACAGGGGTGATATTCAAATAATATCAATGTAAGATATGAGCACTGATTAATCATTATGGAAGGAACTGGAACAACCTGTATTCCAGGCGAATATCATCTGTTTTGCCCATCAAAATAAAACGAGCCTGTTTCAGTGTCACTCACCTTAATAAACACTTTCCCTTCATCACACAGACCCTCCTCCTTCTGCTCCTTCTTCCATCCTTCTTCTCTGCCCCTTTTCATTGCAAAACATTGTGGTCTCTACTTACTATCTCCTCATCCCATTCACGCTGGTTCTGTCTTCAATCAGGCTATCACCACATCGCACCAGTAAAATATCTCTTATCAATGATACCAGTATTCTTCACACTGCTGTGTGAGGGGGGGGTCAATTCTCAGTCTTCATCTAACTTAATCCCTCAGCAACACCTGATATCACTCTCTTTCCTTGAAACACTTGCTTAATGAAAGTATTGTGATATTGATACTTTTGCACTTGGGTAAAATTTCAGTTGATGCATCATACTCATTGTTTTGTAATAATGATTAACTCAATTGGTTCAAAGCTTAAAAGAAAATACTTGAAGACTCCTGCAAAAATGTCAGACCATAAAATAATGTGTATGTTTTTATGAGAGTATGTTGCTTAAGGCACAACTAGTTGATTGCCATTACTGAAAGAAATAAAATGCATCTACAAATATAACTATAGGACTGAAAGTGTATAAAATACCAGAAAATGTTTTACCTTTGTGTTTAGAGAATCATGAAATGCCTGATTATCTGGACTGATTAAAATAAAAATTAAAGTATGTCTCACATGGAACAAAATATGAAATGAATCTTCCATAATTCAACTTAGGATATATTAAACTTTTCTCAGAAAAGATAAATAACTCAACATTCTAAACATTACAGTCACAATACATTAAATTATTATGGGTTTACTGAAAAAATATATTATAGAAAACCCGTGTCTTGAAAAACCTGAAAGAATTCAAGATAGCAAAATTATTAGGTATAATAAAGTAAACACAAAAGTTATTTTTATAATAATGCCTCTAATTAGTTCCTATTATTGCAGATGTAGCCAGGCAAACTATGCAAAGTCATGATATTTAAAGTGTCTACTATGCCTGAACTGGAAATCCTGGTTTCAGTAACAAGGCGATTAAGGCAACTCTGAGATTTATGAACTCCAATGTGACTGCTCCCGGGGTAGCTGCTCTTCTCTCTCCACTCCCATCTTGAAGGTGGCTTTGCACTTCAAAAACTGTGCTAAACCCAGATTGATATGCATTAAAGAGGCAGTTATTTTCCTAGAGGTTCCATAAGGGCATAGAAAATGAGTCTCATTATATCTCCTGCCGCAAACCTTAATAACATCTTTTAAAAATCTGTTGTTTCCCAGAAAGTGGTTCTCCCTTGCCAGTCACCTCAGTTATTTTATTGCCTCCCCAACCAAAGGTTTTCTGAGCTCTGTGCTCGTTCTGTTCTCTCCTCCACTCTGAGAACAAATGCTCTGTGGCCACCAAACGTCCCCTGACCACCTAGGGTTCCTCAGGCACATCCTCTCATGACATCACTGCCTTCCTCAAGTGGCTCTTCAAGGCACCCAAGTGACAATCTTCTGCTAAGAAAATAAATTTGCCCTGTAACTTATACTCCCTTAATGGTTTGAGTTAAATTGCTAACATTTTATACACTCAATAAGAAACTGGGCTTACTTCAGCTAAAAGTCCTAATACATCAAGGCTAACTTTTCTATTCACAGTTAGGAATAAGTTTGTATGGGACCTTATTCATGCAGAACAACCTTAACTACCATCCTCTAATTATAATATCTAATAATAATATGCAGATTTTACATTTGAATTTTTATCCAGTTTCTTTCTCTGTTTAGGCAGTAGGGAACAAATGTGTTTTATTCTTTTTTTCTGAGAATCATTCTCTTTAAAAATCTTGTTCTGTGTTTTACAATGAGGAGATAAAATAAATATCACTGGAGTAGATGGGTGATTATTTAAAAGGTAAAGAGTTCGATTCCCTATCAGGGCACAGGCCTAGGTTGTGGGTTTGATCCCCAGTTGGGATGCATATGGGAGGCAACTCATTGGTGTTTCTCTTTCATATCAGTCTTTCTCTTTCTCCCTTCCTTTATCTTTAATGAATATTTATTAATATGAGAAAATGTTCTCAAATATAAAGTGAAAAGAAAAAATTAAAAAATGTACATTTATCTTATAAAAGAAGAACATTGTAATAAATAGCAAAAATGTTGTAGTTTTTTACAGGTGATTTTTATTTACTTCTTTATACTTCCATGCATTAAAAATATCTGTAATTAGTAATTATAGTAATTGTATAAAATTAAAAATATAGTAATTATATAATACTAGAGGCCCGGTGCACAGATTCGTGCACTGGTGGGGTCCCTCAGCCTGGCCTGCAGGGATCAGGCTGAAACTGGCTTTCCGACATCCCCCTAGGGATCCCAGATTGCGAGAGAGTGATTTTTGGCCTACACACCCCAGAACTGAGCTCTCTCCTCTCTGGTTCTGGGTGCATCACCCAAGGACCACAGCTGCCAAGTCACCGCAACTCGGCACTCCTGTGTTGAGCTTCTGCCCCCTGGTGGTCAGTGAACATCATAGCTACTAGTCGGCCGGTCAAATGATCGGCCAGTCACTTAGGCTTTTATATATATAGATGAATATAATTATAGAAGGATAGACCTATATTTGAGAATAAAATGAGAACTTGGGAACTGAGAAAGCTTGTGGTCTTTCACTGTCATTTACCACATGAACAACCCAAGATGAAGAGTGTCTGAGGTCTGTCAATGTTCCCACAGTTCTGGCAGAAGTGTAGTTTGAGATAGGAATGATGATGATCATGCTTTCTAATTCCTGGCTATTGGTAGCCTTGAAAATAAATATCCAACTAAATATTTTTAAATTAAAATAAAGATGTTTAATTCACATCAATTTCGAATAGTATCTAATGAACCGAAAGTATGGTATAGTTATTAAAAATGTTTACTGGCGATGAAGTAATAGCATGAAAGTGACAGGCTACACAGCAATGTCTTGTGTGCGCTTCCCTCTGTCCTTGGCAGACATGGGCTGCTTGTGACCTGACTCTGAAGATAAGATGTGTCCACAACAGATTCACACATGTGAAGATTTCTGGAGAACTTGTGTATAGGCCACAAAGGAGGAATATGCAGGAAGAAAAAGTAGGCATACAAGCCTGGCCTAAAACAACGCCTTCATAATCCAAATGCAGAGGCAATTTTAAACAAGGAGCCCTGTATCTGTCACTTATATAAGGTCTATTCTTATATCAGCACTATGCTTACCTGGAGAACACTCACGTTCATGTGTGTACATATACATATACACATAAACATAAACATGCTCTCTCTCTTTTCAAAAGAATTTTGATCTGAGTCCTAGGTAAAGTTGTGTTGTAAGCGAGAGCTGAAAGAGCTATTTTTACTAAAAAGACAATCGGTGCAAAATGTAATTTAAAAGGAAGTGAAAGGTATTCGTTCCACGTTTCTTAGGAATGCTGAATTAATTGCTTCAGAGTCTGGAGGACTTCTGAAAACAAAGCATCACCTTGGCATCTGCAAGCCTTGGATTGTCAGCAGTAGAGGGCTCTAGGGTGTTGGCAAAGTGCCAGGTGGTCAGGGAACGCCAGCAGCACACCGTTACCTGGAAAGGGAGATGGGATGCAGTGGAGCTGGTGAATCAGTATTTCCTCTAGGCCCTGGGAATGAAAGGAGACATTCATATACTTTGGTCTGTGCTAAGGGCTGGGGTTTAGCATAAGAGAAGTAAGGTCCCAGACCCTAGCCCTCCCAGAGATAGATTCAAGTGAAGAAAATGGGCATCCAACAAGTAATTACACAAATGATTATTTAACTCTAATTTCACAAAGTGCTCAAAATGGAAGTACAAAGGCTATGAGGATATATACAATGGAAAAAATTAATCTAATCCAATTTTAAGAATCAACTGTAGAAGCCTTAATGAAAGTCATGTCTACAAGGAGACCAGTGCTAGAAGACAGAACACCACCAAACACGATATTGGTAGGTGAATGGATTTCATTGTGAGTACATGTGATATTCCTACTATGAGATGAAGCTTTGTTCTTGCAATAATAGAAGAAAAAGGAGTAAAATATTATTATCGTGATACCAATGATCACAAATTTAACCTCAAGTTTAGATAGCTGGACACTGTTTCTTATATGTCCTCAGTTATAAAACATGGAGGGATATTTGAGACCCAGTAATGGGAGATACTTAACTTAGGTTTAAAATCCTGATCTTAACAAGTAAAAAAAAATAAACTGCCATGTTTCTTAAAACATGTAAGTCACATTACAATAGATAGATTCTATCTTTTCATGTATTCTTTGTAGATAGTGAGTTTTTTCTGAAATTGTAATTAGTAAATAAAAACCAACCATAATTCAAATACCACGGTCATTCTAATTTACATGTGTTCTGTTCTCTCAAACATGAAATGTTAGAAATTGCCGAAACCGGTTTGGCTCAGTGGATAGAGCATCGGCCTGCGGACTGAAAGGTCCCAGGTTCGATTCCGGTCAAGGGCATGTACCTGGGTTGCGGGCACATCCCCAGTAGGAGATGTGCAGGAGGCGGCTGATCGGTGTTTCTCTCTCATCGATGTTTCTAACTCTCTATCTCTCTCCCTTCCTCTCTGTAAAAAATCAATAAAATATAAAAAAAAAAAGAAAGAAAAAAAAAAAGATATAGCAGTGACCTTTGAAACCCAGTTCAACTATACATTTTGTTGGGAACAGAAGCCTGAAAGTGATTTTGTTGATGGAAGTTGGGTGTCCACTGGTGGAAGTGGTGGATCCCTTTCCTCACTCAGAGCTGGGGGTTGGGTCCTTACAACATCTTGAGACAAAGAATTTTCTAAGACTCACATGGGAGGATGAGTGATCTTTATTTGTGTGGATTATATCCCTGGGTTTCAAAAGTCCCATTTCCCTTAAGCCAGTCCTGGAACATATGCAGTTGTTGATTCGGCAGAGCTAAAAGCAAAGCCAGTGTCCAGAGCTTTGTTCCATGATGGAGCTGGGTCTGGCACAGTATCAGGCTAGTTCCAGTCCATCAGTCCATTGTAGGTGTTGGAGGGTCCACATGGCTGAGAGCTATGTGGGCAAATGCAGGGGCGTAAGAGTCCCACAGGTCAGGAGTCAAGAGCAAGAGAGGGAACTCCTTTGTTTAGGGGTTTAAATATCTCAGATTTCAAGCCCTTGCATTGGTCATGCATATCTTGGCCAATGATCTATTCCCAGGTGTGACTGACATGCAAATACCTTCACTATTTCACCCAGATTTTGCTGGGCAGGCTCTATTTGGCCTTCTCTTTGTCCTTTCTAGTTATTAATAGCCAGGTTATTATAACTGTATCGGTTTGACAGTATGTGTACAGCAGAGTTAAGACTTTGCACTAGTCTTGCCTGCCAGGCCTTCACTCTGAGTTGCCCCATTGTGGAATTCTATTCGCTTTCCTCTTATCCTCTAGCTGTTTTGGGAAGCTATCTTTAAATTTTCTGGTTTCAGCACTCAGTCTATCATCATACTTTTCTAATTCTTTCTCACTTTTTCACAATTAACTTTGAGTCTTTTTTTTCACTTTCCAATTTCTTTCTGACTTTGTCCACTTCACATTAACTTATATGAATGATAGAAAATGCAAATAAAAAAGAACAGTTAGAAATGAATATTTATTAAATGTAAACAGTGAGAAACAGTATAGGATTGCTTGAGGAAAATGAGGAAATATAGAAACTGAAAAGTCCCAGCAGTCAACTTCATGAAGATCTAATAGCAGGAAAACATATCCCTGGTTTTTGTAATATAATCAAAATTATTATATTTTGGACTGGAACACCTTTTCTCCTACTGAAAATGTCAAAAAGAAATGAGATTGTATTTACAGTGTAAAATTTTTAATATTTTTATTAATAATACTAGAGGCCTGGTGCACAAAAATTTGTGCACTCAGGGGGGGGAGAGGGGGGCCCTCAGCCCAGCCTGTGCCCTCTCGCAGTCTGGGACCCCTCGGGAGATAACGACCTCCTGGCTTAGGCCTGCTCCCGGGTGGCAGAGGGCAGGCCCAATCCCTAGGTGCAGCCCCTGGTCGGGCTCAGAGCAGGGCCGATTGGGGAGTTGGGGCACCACCCCCTGTCATGCACAGAGGAGGGCGGATCAGGAGGTTGCAATGCCACCCCCAGTCATGCTCAGGGTAGGGCTGAATGGGTGTTTGGGGCACTGTCCCGTCACACTCAAGGCAGGGTCGATAGGGAGGTTGCGGCGCTACCCCCTGTCACACACAGAGCAGGGCCCATCAGGGGGTTGGGGCGCTACCCCCTGTCACGCACAGAGCAGGGCCCATCAGGGGGGTTGGGGCTCCGTACCCTGTCACACACAGAGCAGGGCCGATCAGTGGGTTGAGGAGCTCCCCCGTGTCACGCACAGAGCAGGGCACATCAGGGGGTTGGGGAGCTCCCCCCCCCCCCCATCACACACAGAGCAGGGCCGATCAGGGGCTTGAGGAGCTCCCCGCTGTCACTCATAGAGCAGTGCTGATAGGGGAGTTGGGGCACCGCCCCCTGTCACACACAGAGCAGGGGGGTCAGGGGGTTGGGGTGCCGCCACTGTCACACTCAGGGCAGGGCCAATGGGGGTGGGGTTGGGGCACTGCACCCTGTCACACACAGAGCCGCAGGGTGATCAGGGGGTTGGGGAGCTCCCCCCTGTCATGCACAGAGCAGGGCTGATCAGGGGGTTGAGGAGCTCCCCCCTGTCACGAACAGAGCAGGGCGGATGGGGAGGTTGTGGCCCCACCCCCTGTCACACACAGAACCGCAGGGTGATCAGGGGCTTTGGGCACTCTCCCTGTCTCGCTGATCCTGGTGCCAGGAGGCCTCGAGGCTCCACTGATCCCGGTGCTGGGAGGCATATTACCCTTTTACTATATAGGGATAGAAGCCTGGTGCATGGGTGGGGGCCGGCTGGTTTGCCCTGAAGGGTGTACTGGATTAGGGTGGGGGTCCCGCTTGGGTGCCTGGCCAGTCTGGGTGAGGGGATGATGCCTGTTTGCATCTGGTCACACCCCCTTCAGGGTGGGGGTCCCGCTTGGGTGTCTGGCCAGCCTGGGTGAGGGGATGATGGCTGTTTGCACCTGGTCACAAACCCTTTAGGGTGGGGGTCCCCACTGGGGTGCTGGCCAGTCTGGGTTAGGGGCTGAGGGCCGTTTTCAGGCTGGCGGGTGACTGAAGCTCCCAACCTGTCCTTTTTTCCTTTTTTTTTTTTATTCTGGGCCAGCTTTAGCTCTGAGACTCGGCTCCAGCTATGAGAACTCCGCTGCTGAAAGCAGGTTTCTGGCCTTTGTTTACCTCTGTGTTTGAAACAATGTTGCGGTCCTGCTGGCTGAAGCCTGGGGTTTTGTTTAGCTTCTATATTTGTTACAATGTTGCTTAGAGTGCAACTGAGAGGCCGTCAAGGCAGGCGGGGAAGCTTGGCTTCCTCTGTCACTGAAGCAAGCAAGCCTCCCTGTTCGCGTCAGCTGCCTGGCTGCCGGCCGCCATCTTGGCTGGCAGTTAATTTGCATATCGCCCTGATTAGCCAATGGGAAGGGTAGCGGTCGTACGCTAATTACCATGTTTCTCTTTTATTAGCTAGGATAAGTTAAAGTACATGTAAAAATCCAAAAATTAAAACTATTTTATATATTTTTCAAAAAAGTTATTTTTCCTATTAAAAATCAATTTCCATTAAGTGAGCAATTCAATTCTAATTATTAAATATTAAACTGTAAAATAGAATTTTTAAATAAACATAACAATTTTATTTAAAATTTTATTTAAACTTTGTTAAATGTGTTAATAAAATAAAATTATATCCAATATCCATCCAGTTGCCAATAGCAAGAATCAGTATCAAGATACATGTTATGTCTAGAACTCATTTTAAACAAACCTAAGAGATTTTTAATTCTTTAGCAGAATGTTCTCCAGGTGCCACATGCAGGGCTGCAGATACCATGCCAGTTTATGAGTATCTTTAGAACTACATTTTGGAACTGAAAGAGAATTAAGGAAATGACTCTTAGCACAAATGGGAAATGAAACATTGTTATGTGAGAAACTGTTGAATTCATGCTGAGTTAAGTATTTTTATTTCTCTTACTGGAACAGTGTACTGCTTAGATCCCTGGGAACTCAGAAATAGTGCTATTCACATTCAAGGATCTGTCTGCCTTAGTCATAGAGTAGCACTGCTTAGTTAGTCCATTTTATCAAAAGGAATATTGAACACAGATGTTGGTTGGATTTACCTAGTGAAAGTATGCTCATTAACTATAATTCCTAGTGTTTTTTAAAAATATGTTTCATTGATTTTTTTAAAGGGAGAGGGATAGAGAGATAGAAACATCAGCAAGAGAAACATTGATAGGCTGCCTCCTGCACACCCACTACTGCAGATCTAGCTTGCCATGTGGGCATGTGCCCTGACTGGAATTGAACCAGTAACCTCTTGGTTCATGAGTCAATGCTCAACCACTGAGGCACACTGACTGGCCCTAGTGGTTTTGAATATTTAAAAATGTCAACAAAAGATTTATATTGAAGAATAACCCACTATAGGAAGATCTACACATATAAGCAAATATAAATATATGTATAAATATAAGTTCATGTATATGCATGAACAGATTTTGTTCATTATGATTAGGTTTGGCTATAAGGGAGAGAAAAGCAAACATAACAGTGGCTTAAGTCAGATGAAGTGAATTTCTCTCTTCCACAAGCGTAATCCCGAGGTAAACAGTAATCCAGGGCGGATCTGGCAGCTGTGCTCCATGAAGTCCCCAGAAACTCAGGATCATCCTGCTCACCACCCTGCCATCCCTACAGCATGGCCCTTGACCTCTTGGTCCAAGATGGTGGTATCTATTCCAGGGAGCAAGTGGAAGAAAACTCTGAAAAAGAGAGAAAGAGAGGCATCAATTTAATCATAAGGAAGTTTTTCAGCAGCTGTTACATGACATGTCTTTTTAAATCCTATTGGCCAGAATTCATCACATGGCCACACCTAACTACAAGCAAAGCTTTATTCTGGGTGGCAGAAAACTCTCCTAGTATAGAAGGAAGGAATGACAACTACTAAGGGATAATTATCATTTTGACCAAAATTATCTTGCATGTACAGATATCATTGGTAACATATATAATTCTACAAAATTATTTGTGCCTGTATTTCTTCTTCTCTAGGCAGTTGATAAAATCCTTTGCTAAGAATATCTGAAATCTTAATCACACATGTTTTCTCTTCCAACTTTATCATGCACTCAACTTTGTGCATGTCCATGTCAGTCCACTCTGGATCAGCCGATGTCTTTGTTCAGCAATGGTTAATAAACTGATCGCAAAGAACTTTGTTTCTATATTTGCAATTGTACTAGGTTCACTCGTTATCCCAACTGCGTTCCTACTGTTCTGTTCTATTTAATGAAAGTACTAAAACTTTGGAGATATTTAAATGGGATTTTTGGACTGGAAAGCATGGTGTTCCCTGGGCAGGATTGTTTTTCTGGGCTCTTTGCCCATGGGAATCGAAGAATGAAACTATGGATGGAAGATGGGTTACTAAAGGTCGAAATTTATTGAAGAACAAGTACAGACTCCCACGTGGGGAGGGGGAAAGAGTCCCTCCAAGGCCCTTTTTCCAGGGTTTATAAAGGCTGAAATTTTTTATGCCTCAATATCCCCTCTGATTTGTCACTAGTCCCCTTTGATTTGGTCACTATAGCAACTCCTGAGCTCAAGTCTCAAGTGAAGTTCCCTCCTTCTTCTCCCTTATTGTTCTCTTATTTCCTCTGGGCTTTTCTTCCTCCTTCCCTTTATTCTATAAATGTGCACCTTTTGCTACTCCCAGCTCCCTTATCTTATGGAAATATAACTTCTGCAGCACCTTTGTCTTATGGAAATGTATCCTTTTGCAACTCTATAGCCCTGTGTTTTATCCATGGACCCCTTAATTTTTAAAAATTTCCTAAACCTGCCTATTTCACCCCCCAAAATTCCTTTCAATATAACACTGCTGATGCCTTTTGCAAAAAAAAAAAAACAAACAACAAAAAAAACATGCCTACTACAAACACTTTCTAGCACTGTGGGGGCAGAGGTTTTGGAGTATGCTCTGAGTTAGGGATAAAGCATAATGTTTAGTTTGACTATTGTCTGAAAAATTTTGCTGTCACTTGACTTCTTTAATTTTGAATTAGTTCTCATAATTCATGAATAAATACTTCCATCCCCAACAAGCACAGTTTTACCAATCTAATTATTCTTCTTCTTCTTCTTCTTCTTCTTCTTCTTCTTCTTCTTCTTCTTCTTCTTCTTCTTCTTCTTCTTCTTCTTCTTCTTCTTCTTCTTTTTTTTTACTACTTTTGTTAACACTTTTCACATTGGCTTATTATGTTTGGTGATTGCTAGTGCATTTCATGTCTTTCTAGATTCTAAATTGGGTGTTAGAAAAGTGGGTGTCTGACAGAGTGTTTGGCACATTGTAACTCAAAATATCTATTTTACTTATTAATTAATGATTTATACTGCATTGCACTAAAACCAAAATAGGATATCATTAGAAAGAAAGAAAATTTATTTCAAAAACCTTCATTAATTTTTATCAAATCAGGAAGAACCAAGTTAGGTAATGGGGCTGAAATGCTGTAACCATTAACTATACTTGGAAATAATGATGAAATGAAATTTTTGGACTGGAACACACAGTATTCCCCCTGGGCAGAATGGTTCCCGGGTTCTTTGTCCATTGGAATCAAAGAATGAATGGTATAGAAAAGGTAGAAATTTATCGAAGAACAAGTACAGACTCCCACACGGGGGAAGGGAATACTCTCACAACACAGACACCCACATGGGGAGGGGAAAGAGTCCCACTGAGTTCTTTTTCCCTACAGCTTAAAAAGTCTATAGATCTTTGTGCCTTGATATCCCCTCTGATTGGTCACTATTCCCTTAGACTGGTTGCTATAGTAACTCCTGAGCTCAAAGATCCCTTCTCCCTTATTGTTTTCCTATTTCTTTTGGACTTTCTTCTCCTTTTGGATGAAGGGTTTCCTACTGTTGTAATGTACCCCGTGAATCACAGAAGGATGCCTCAAGAAGTTAAAGAGTCACATTTATTGCAATTGGGGACTATGAGGGGCCATTTTGCTTTCCCAAATCTCATAGTGATAAGATGGCCACAAAACCAGATTTATATAGGCAAAAATCACAAAGGTATTGATTACATCCCAGGGTTTGGAATGAGGAACCTGGTTCGCAAAAACCAGTTTACAGAAGCAGAATTAAGCATGTTAATTACAGTTTTGGGTCTCCGGATCACTGAGTTGACAGAAACACATTATCTGAGACTGCTGGGTTGCCAGGAACACATTATCTAGAGCCCTCGGGTCTTGAGACCACTGAGTTGCCAGGAACACATTATCTAGAGCCATCGAGGCAATTTAGGGTAATTGTGCTGTCCTGGTCTTGGGACCATTGAGTTGACAGGGAAACATTATCTGGAACCCTCAGGTCTTGGGATAATTGTGCTGTCCTGGTTCCCAGGTACAGAGGAATGTGCTTTCTAAAACCAGTAAGATCACAAGAATGGGATAGTCACGTTACAATCAATAAGGCATTCAATTGAATGGGATGATTTATACAATTCAGAAAATCAAAGTAACGTTTCTATTGTTAAACAAAGCACATAAGTACAGAAGCCAAACAGCAGGGTTAAAGTTAAACTACAGTTTCTCCCTGAGACGACTGCTACCACACTTCACTACCCTTTATTTTGTAAATATAGAGCTTCTGTTCCCAGCTCCCTCATTCTATGGAAATATACCTGTTGCAGCTTTCCAGCTTCCTTATTCTATGGAGATATACCTTCTGCTGCTCTGCAGCCCCGTGAGTCTTTCTTGGTCCCTTTAATTTCTAAAATTTCTTAAACCTGTCTTTTTCACCCCCAAAAATTTATTTTTCAAAAATTCTATTTTTCCCAATCTGGAGTCAAAATAGTAAAATAATTCAATAAAAGCAGAGAAAATATAGTTTCTGAGATATATTTTGCGTAAACACTGAAATTTAAAAATCAGTAGAGTATAAAACATCATAATCCTTAAAATCTTTAAGACAATAAAATAAATCAGTAATTTTGAAGTAGCCTATTGTGCTTTGGAGTGTCTCAAGTAGTTGTGATGTCTTTTCTAGTGCTCTGATTCTACTAAAGGTATTCAGAGGCATAGCTTCTTATCTAGTTCACATCAGGACAGAATGAGATAAGAAGAAACCCTAAAGGTCTGGTAACTACTTAAATCAGTTGCCAAGATGGTTTTTTTCTGTAGAGTGATACAAGTGATTTGCACTTAGCAATTCTATTATTGTCCATTTCATACCCCATCCTATCTCTGGTCCTTGAACTCCTCATGCACATCCCCTGTAAATACATTGGCAAAGGTAATTCTATATAGTGATATCTTTACCCATGGATGAATTTTGAGGTAGATCTTTATTTTTGCCTCATTTCCTCCATTTATGAAGCCTGGATTTCCTATTGTTCAGGTATAAGAAGTTTATCTATACTAATAAAAGGGTAATATGTTAATTAGACTGGTTGTCTTCTGGACAAAGCCACAACAGCTGCAAGGGGTGTTATGCCCAGAGTTCGGGGTCCCCAATAATCCACCACCAGGGAGCCTCTTCCGATGCAAAAGCAAGGAGTCTTTATTAATCAAACCTAGGTTTGGCTCCCAGCCTCTGTCCGACGCAGCGGTAAAGTGAGAGAGCGTGTCCCAGGAGAACAAAGGTTATATAGGGCTAGTTATTTGGGTGGGCTTAGGGGGTGACGTGGGTTACAGAGATTGGTCATTTAGGTCAGGGTTTTTCATCAGGGTCTTACAGCACAAAGGTCAGGAAGTGACCAGCACATTCTGAGGCTTGGGCCGTCCCACTCTATAGCCTAATCAGGACCTTAGCTGCATTCCTGGAGCTTCATTGGTCCACTCAGGTGGTGGCTGGGGGAGTTAGGTCAATACCGGCATTCTTGTGGTCACTCAGGAAAGGAGGGGGCTTGGGCTGAGGGCCCAGCCCTACAAGGCAAGATAGAGGAGAGGGAGGGGAGTATGTTTCTGCTTCGTCCTTTCAGGGGCAGGGAGGGCCAGCAGCCATGGCACACCGGAAGGCCCGCCTCTGCGCATGAGCTGCACAGGAAACACCTTTTCTGACAACTCATTGGCTAAGCTTGTGGTAAGCCACACATGGCGTTCTTGGTAACTTGGGTAATAAGAATCCAAGAAGGTGCTCTAGGGTTTTTCCACCTCACCCCTGGAGGAAAAAACGGAGGTCCCCTGCTGAAGGGGCTAAGAAATGTCATATCCTTCCCTAGCTGGTTTGGCTCAGTGGATAGAGCCTGGGCCTGCAGACCGCAGGGTCCTGGTTCGATTCTGGTCAAGGGCATGTACCTAGGTTGCAGGCTCCTCCCTGGCCTGGGCTCAGGTCAGGGTTCATGCAGGAGATAACCAATTGATGTGTCCCCCTCACATTGATGTTTCTCTCTGTCTTTCCCTCTCTCTTCCAAGCTCTCTAAAAATTAATGGAAAAATATCCTCAGGTGAGGGAAAGGAAGAAAGAAAGAAAGAAAGAAAGAAAGAAAGAAAGAAAGAAAGAAAGAAAGAAAGAAAGAAAGGAAGGAAGGAAGGAAGGAAGGAAGGAAGGGAGAAAGGTCATATCCTATGAAAGAGACATCTTGAAAATGCCTAAAGAAAGTTGTCATTTTTTCATGGTGAAGGGACTGGAGTCCTTGTTGATAAAAACACCGTGGTGGCTGTGAGGGCTGAGGGCCGGCAGTGGCAGCAGCAGCAGGGTGATGGGGGTGGTGCCTTCCCCTGATTGGCCCCGTTGCCTCTCTGAGAGGAAGGCCAGACTGTGGGTTAAGTCCCCTCCCTAAAGGGAGCGGGCCTAAACCATTAGTAGGACATCCCCTGAGGGCTCCCGGACTGTGAGAGGGGGCAGGCTGGGCTGAGGGACATGAATTTTCATGCACTGGGTCTCTAGTAATTATATAAATAAGTACATTTAAAGGAATGTATAAATTTGGACTGTAAAATATAAAGATAATTAAGGAATTTATAGATTAAAAGCCCTTGCGTGCACTTTTACTATATAAAGTTAGGGACTAAATATAGTAAAATCTGGGGATAACTCATTTTATCAACTGCTATGAAATTTTTTCCAAAGATAATATATATTTTTGTTTTTTTATTTCCTTGAGAAATTAAAATTGAGATCATCAGATTTTCTCTCTCCAATTTATCTGGACTCAACATCCATATAAATTTACTACTTACTTATATTTATGGTATAAAAAACAAGTCTTAGAGGTTTTTATTGAACATTAATTCTACTAAAACTATCATATTCTCAGTCCTCTAATTGTATATATCCTGTTTTATAATGAGAATTTGAATTGTTTGAAATGAGAAAATGATTTACTTTTCCTTATTTATAAAAGGTCATTGGAAAAATTATTAACATTCTGTAAATGACCAAAGGTAGTGGTTGCTATGAAATGAGTTTTTTAACCAGGACAATTAATAGAATTGTTCAAAATTCAATTGGCTTTCAAAACATTTACTGATTAATATTAATTTTTAAAATCAATATCTATTAGAGGTAGTAGCTGATATATTAGAAAACCTAGATATATAGTTGTATATGTTTATATTCATTAAAGGCATAAGATTTTTTAACTTTGATTAATATGATATATATATTTAAGACTAAATGTTTATTATGCTTTAAAGTTTTGTCTATTTTGTCAATTTTAAGGTTCTAGCTTAGAAGTATTTTTATTTTAAGGTTCTTAAGATATTAATTTACATTTTTTCTGGGTTATCTGATATTCAGTGAAGAAGCTAGAACAAAAGTGGGCTCAATCATCCTTAAAATCACATGAGTATTAGAATTGGTATAAAAGCAAAAGTCAATTACAAGCCTGATTGAGTGATAACAATGTTACATAAAGCAAGTTAGCTGAGAAGATTCGCATTACACTCTTGGAGACTTGTAAAAGACAGTCTCAGGCACTCAACTTATAATCAATGTCAAGATTTATCCAACACTGTCAGTGGAGTTTTCTGTGTGCTCTCAAACAGTTGATAAATGTAATAAATAAAAAGTAGCAGAACAGTGTCACTGGCCCTGTTCGTTGGTAACAACTATGAATAAAGGCTGCCAGGTGACTTGGTCCCACACAATTACAAGACCATTGTCACCAGCATCAAGAGGGCCCCTCAGTCTTGAATTTTAGAAGTGAAAGGAATGACATGGAAGAGAGAGTTACAAGGAATATTTAAAACTACAGCAACAACAAAACAACAACAGCACAGAAGCAGTGTCAGTAATGTGTGCAAACCAGAGAGGCGCTTTCAGATAGCCCATTGGAACCGTATAAAGAGCACGTCAATAGACTCAGAGTTTTGTTTGGAGAAACATGTTGTTCTCTGATAAGAGGAGAATGTATTAGAGAAGCTCATCAAACATTTATTTACTTAATGTACTGGAGTTTAAACAGAGTTGAAAAAAATAAATGAAAATTTTAAGACTTTACAATGAAAACGTTAAACAAGTAAGTCAGGTGTATAAATGAGACAGTGGGGTTGTTGAAACAACAAAAAGTGAGGCTGAGGAAAAATGTCTGCAGACTCGTCTGTGAAGGTAATTCTGGAATTTAACCACGAGGCTGTGGTGCAAATGCGAGAATTTCAGGCTGGGAGAGTGCGTGAGGAAAAATGCCTGCCTCTAGCTATTACTAGAGATGGGTTTTCTTTCTAGAGATATCCTTTGTCTGGGGATCTGATATTATTTTTCCTCGGTTGGGGAATATGAGCCTCAGTTGGCCTAGGAGGAGTAATTTTAACAGAAAACATATAGACTCCATTAAAGATATTCACATAAAACTGGATGGTTGATATGTGTATTTTCAAAAGTTCATTTTTCAAAGCCTCAAAACAAAAAGAAAAGGGAAAAACCCCTCAGAAACAAAGCAGCATGTGCTTCGTCCGGAGCGGAGACTCTGCTGTGCTCTGAGGGTGGGGCCTGACGTCCAGGAACCAGAGCCTCAGCTCTTGGCTTCAAGAAGCTGGCATCAGGCCTTCATCTTTTTCCGCCTGATTATTCCCAAGGGCCATCTTTGCCTCTTTCCCATCCCCCACTTAGCAACCAGGATGACTTTTGCTAATTGAAAATTCATCATGTTTTGTCTCAAGTTAAACCCTTCAATAACTCTTTAAACTCCTTATTTTCTGTAGGAAAGTACTTCTCTTTCTTTTTTTTTAAATAAAAAGCATAAATTTATTTGACAAGAAAAAAGAAAATGAATTGGTTAAAGCTCTGGAGCTTAAAAACTACTTGATATTGCTAACATCCTTTGTGAACAATTGTTCTCAGAAAATAATAGCCAACAAATTCTGAATTTGTAGCCAATAAACATCGTCTGAGTAATGCGAGCCCAAATGCTTGCTGGTATACACCAATTGGTTTTGAGAAATGTGCAGCAAAAATATATAAAGAAGATAATAATACTCAGATCCAATATTAATATTGAGAAACATTCATAATTCATAATAAAAAGAGCAAGATAATACTTTTGTATTGAAATTACTTGACTCTACATTCACCAGCTCCTAAATATATTTCTTAAATCCTATTCACTTTTTTCTTTTTATTACATTTATTAGGGTGACATGGGTTAATAAGATTATATAAGTTTCAAGTGTACAGTTCTATAATATGTAATCTTCATAATTGATTGTGTGTTCATCACCCAAAGTCATCTTCTGTCCCCACACATTTGATCCTCTTCACTCTTACTACCTCGCATCCCCCTTCCCTCAGGTAACCACCAAACTGTTTTCTGTGTCTAAGAGTTTTTGTTTGTTTTTCTCCTTTGTTCATTTGTTGCAGTCAGGTTTATATCCCACGGATAAGTGAAATCATATGGTTCTTAACTTTTTCTGTCTGACTTATTTCACTTAGCATGATATTCTCGAGGTCCATCCATTTTGTCACAGATGACAGTATTTCATCTTTTCTTATGGCTGAGTGGTTCATTGCAGCATTATTCATGGTGGGTGGCCAAGACATGGGAACAACTGAGGTGTCCTAGACAGATGATTGGATAAAGATGTGGTACCTATATACAATGGAATACTACTCGGAAAGCACTTTTCTAATTGTTTTCCATGGACATTTTTGAGAGATCTTAAAGGGTGCATTCTGTCTTTTGAAAGTGCTTTGGGCAAGTAAGGTGCAAAACAGCAATTTAGCAATGTCAATGAGGCTTCTGGAAGGCAGGACTCAGAACTGGGACTCTAATACAGCACTCAGGATTCATGAGTTCTCTCTTCCGTGCTACACTTATTAAGACCTGAGGACCTGGTATACAAGAGACTACTGTGAGAAATGTCTCTAAGAAGTTCGGAATTATTTCTCTTGTATACATTTTTATTTTAGTGCCATTCCTTTACGTTGACAGCTGTTTTATGGTATACCTGACCTCTCTCCCCAAAGATGAGTTCCTTGAAGGCAGGCTTCTGTCAAGTGTTGCTGCTAGATTTCTGTCACTTGGTTCTGCCTGGAACTTGGTTCTAATTCAGTTTACTGAATAACTTCCATTACTCATTTAAATAAAGGGTTTCTCCCACATAGTATCTGCCTTTTGATTTCGACCTTGCCTGGTATTACTGCATGGACAGTTGCTTTTAGAAAGAGGAAAGGAAATAGGTTTCTTAGAAAACGTTATTTTCCCCTTTAGTATATTGTAAACCACTAAGTCAAAGCATTGCAACACTTTGTCACAGTTTTCTCTCCAAAAGCCTATACTTAGTCATTTGGGTTATAAATGGCCCACAGGTATGCATCTGGCATGATAAGAATTTTGCCAGAGAACAAATAAAATGCTGCCAAGAAACATAGCCACAGGGACCACATTCTATGTATTGTTGCTGTTTATTGCTGATTCAAGGTTAAACACTAGACTGATGAAAAACCTATAGAATTATGGAATTTCAAGAAGATTTGAAGGGACTTTATAGGTCATTTAGCTCATCTCTTTCTTGAATCCCAATATTTTTTGCTACCAAGTGGTTGTGCATCTTTTGTTTGGATATGACAGTTCCTCTGGTAGGAATTAAGCACAGTCTCTTGTGATAAATATGACTGGTGTGTGAAGTATTTCTGTTGATCTGAAAAAAAAATAGATATAGCTCTACCTATAATCCTTGTATTGCCCTAAAGAATAACATGGAAAAATTTTCTATCCTGTTGCCACTTTTCAAATAGTTCCTGTCACTGCTTCCCTTGTATATTCTCTTCTCTGAAAGTAATCAGCCTGTTCCACATAGTTCCTCAGTTTAGTGGTTATTTGCTTCCTATACTCTCTTATCTCAATGGTTATACTAGTTTGTAACTTTTAAAGAGTGGCATGCATGAATGAACTCTAAACTCCATGTGTGCCATAATCAGTACTCAAAAACTAGAAATACTTTCAGTCTAGACACTATACTCCAATTAATGTTGTTTTGTGATTAAGATATTATACTATTTACCCTCTTACAATTATAACATCATCTAAAACCTCTTCAGTCTCCATTTAATGTGTGCAATTTGCCAGGACCATGTGCTCCATTATGTAGTCATGAATTTTGACCTTTGGAACCATATGTGGAATCTTACATTTATTCTTGTATGATTAAATTTTTTGAATCATTTCTTTCTTCAGCCTATTATTATTTTCTATCATAGCTTTGTTTTCTATTAAACATTTACTGCGCATCTAAAATGTGTAAGATCCCATGTTAGACAATAAGAATGCAAAATCTTATTACTTCCAGAAATTAGAAGCCTATAAGAGAAGACACACAATGATGTCAGTAATAATGGGATAATATGGAGACAACTTTAACCAAGTTATTGGTAAAAATGGTTAACAGACAAGAAGGACCCTGGAGGCTTGCCAGTACTAATTTCCCTCCAGAATTACTTCTACCAATATTCTCTACATATGTTTGCATATGTATTTTGAAGTACACATTTCTTTCTGTAGTTAAGTAGATGGATGACCTGAGGCCACTAGTTAATTTGGGCTAAGTCACAAGTTAATGTTAATTATCTCCAGCAAGCCTAGAAAAAACTAGTAGATGAAATTTTATGTGTAGCAGCCTTGTATAATCTCTTGTGATTAATTTTAATGCTTGCCTAAATTTACATTTATCTTCCTATTAACTAGAAAGAATTTTCCTTAAAAATGATCTGTGTATCACTAAATAACCATGCTTTGTTATTATCTTTCCAATACATGGAACATGTCCAGTTCCACAAACCTTTCTTTAAACACTTTAATGAAACGTTCCTTTTTTTTATAACACCAAAATTGATTTTCTATTGAAATGACAAAGTGTAATCTGAGTATAATACTTTTAATGAGATCTGGTAATTGTCAAATGGAGTGGAACAACTATTTTCTTTAGGTAAATATGGAATATTTTTCTTTTTCAACAACCACACTCAGCTGGATTATCTTCTAGAACTTTATCCCTAGAGTTTATTCATTTTTGAAATTCTTTTTTAAAAAATATCTTCACTCAAGGAGTGAAGATATTTTTTTTCATTGATTTTTAGAGAGAGTGGAAGGCAGGGAGGGAGGGGGGAGAAGAGAGTAAGGAGAAGAGAGAGAGAGAGAGAGAGAGAGAGAGAGAGAGAGAGAGAGAGAGAGAGAGGCATCAATGTGAGAGACACATTGATCGGTTGCCTCCCACACTTGACTGGGAATTCAACCCCACAACCCTCCAATGTGTAGGCTGAAGCTCCATGCTGGCCAGGGCTGAAATTAGTATTTTCTAGTCCTATCCACTTTCCTACATAACCATGGAGAAGGCAAGGGGTTGGGGGTCAGGAAAAAACTCACCATTAGCCTTTTATTACCTCAATTTAATAATATTAGACCATTTATTCAACTTGTTAAGTTAGTCATATATTTTTTAAAATAATGAGTTGTCAGTGTGTCAGGTACCAAATGACAGCACTTAACCACCAAAGATCAGAACAGGTAAATAAAAGGCAGCAGAGTCAAAGAAATCATGAAAAGGTTTTGACTAGGCGGCATCACTAATAGAGGGTAGTTGTTCATGAGGACACTAAGACTAAAATGAATAGACAATCTTCAAAGATCCTACCTGATCTTTTAAGCGAATAAACGAGTTCTGTCATATAGGGCTTAGTTGACTTAGAGAGTCATGACCCTTGCTCATTTCAAACCTTTGTCAATAACAGACTTACTGCTCCTCTCATAAAGGAAGAGATGAAAAGAAGGAACTCTATGATAATTTTGTCAACATTGTTCTTAAAAAGTTTGTACCATTTGCCCTCACTTCTGTATTCTAGGAAACTGGTAGTCTCTATTTCACCAACGCTAGATTTCATTATTTTTTATATACATCAAAAACATAAGAGGAATAATATTTTCTCATTATTGTTTAATTTGTGAACACATATTTATCTGTGTTTTTTTTTCAGTTTACAGATAATTTAATTTATGAAAATCAGTGCTACAACTTAAAAGACTAACAAAATCTCTGTATTTTTTTCATTTTAAAATAGTTGGTTTTTGAATTTTTTTTTTTATTGCTTAAAGTAATACAAAGGGTATTACATATGTGTCCATCCCCCCCCCCCCGCCCTTGACAATCCCCTGGCCTCCCCTATCCCCCAGTGTCTTATGTCCATTGGTTATGCTTATATGCATGCATACAAGTCCGTTGGTTGATCTCTTACCCCCCTACCTCCTGCCCTCCCACCCTCCCCGGCCTTCCCGCTGCAGTTTGACAATCTGTTTGAGGCAGCTCTGCCTCTGTATCTATTATTGTTCAAAAGTTTATAATGGTCTCTATTATCCATGAATGAGTGAGATCATGTGGTATTTTTCCTTCATTGACTGGCTTATTTCACTTAGCATAATGCTCTCCAGTTCCATCCATGCCGTTTATCTGTGTTTTTTAAAAACACTTTGGAGAATTACTGTTCATCATTTTACCATTTTGGTACTCTTTCTTTTCCAATTGATTTTAAAAATCTTTTAAGAATATCAGTCATATTTTGCCATATATTATAAATATTTTCACAGTTTATATGTTGCTATTATCTGTATTCACAAAGTTAAATTTTTTTTTCTAATCTACCATTGTCCTGTTATAGTTTCTGCCTGTGGAGGCAATGGAGAAGGGGTGAGACTTCATCCAGTTCACAGAGGAGATGATGTTTTAAAAAACTTTTTGCTTGGTTATTTTTTATATTCTGAATTAGTAAAATTTATAATAGAATCAGGTGAGATATCTCTAGATATAGCAGTGGAATTTAATCAACATCTTTGCAAAATATGAGAAAGACCATAGGGGAATCTGCACATTGCTCATTAGTAATTACCAGAAGTGGACATGTCTGTATTAATTTAAGGATATATAAATGGAGGGAAAACATTTTATGTAGCATAAGTGACTGAGAATTTCATCTGAATCACTGGGATTACATTTCTTAGCTTATAAACATGCTTTAGGAATTCTGTCTTCAAAATGTCCTTGCATGCCCCTGCTTGCACATCCTTTACATAGGCAAACTTCTCAAAGTGATAATCACTAACAACAATTCCATTTTCACATCCACTCATTCAAACCCCTGAAATCTGAACACTGCTTTTGCCAAAGTCAAGAATGGTCCCTGACAAAGTCATCTATGCCAAATCCAACAGAGCATTTCTGTTCTCAATATGTTCAACCTTTTAGAAACTTTTAAGTTGATTCAAGCAGTCTTCTGAACTGCTGTTCTTACCCCTGATTCTCCCTTAAAAGCTATTGGGATGATTATTACAATAAGATTCATATGTTAGTTTTTTTAAAAAAATATATTTCTTTATTGATTTCAGAGAGGAAGGGAGAAGGAGAGAGAGATGGAAACATCATTGATGAGAGAGAATCATTGATTGGCTGCCTCCTGCATGCCCTCCACTGGGGATCAAGCCCGCAACCAAGGCATGTGCCCTTGGCCAGAATCAAACCTGAGACCCCTCAGTCCGCAGGCTGATGCTCTATCCACTGAGCCAAGTCGGCTAGGGACATATGTTAGTTTTTAGAGAATTATAGATTTCTTTTTTTTTTTTTTTTTTTTTTTTCTTTTTTTTTTTTTTTTTAATTAAATCTTTATTGTTCAGATTATTACATTTGTTCCTTTTTTTTCCCCCCCCATAACTCCCCTCCTCCCAGTTCCCGCCCCACCCTCCGCCCTCACTCCCCACCCACTGTCCTCATCCATAGGTGCACGATTTTTGTCCAGTCTCTTCCCACATCTCCCACACCCCTTTCCCCCCCAAGAATAGTCAGTCCATTCCCTTTCTATGTCCCTGATTCTATTATAATCAACAGTTCATTCTGTTCATCAGATTATTTATTCACTTGATTCGTAGATTCACTTGTTGATAGATGCATATTTGTTGTTCATAATGTGTATCTTTACCTTTTTCTTCCTCTTCCTCTTCTTAAAGGATACCTTTCAGCATTTCATATAATCCTGGTTTGGTGGTGATGAACTCCTTTAGGTTTTCCTTATCTGTGAAGCTCTTTATCTGACCTTCAATTCTGAATGATAGCTTTGCTGGATAAAGTAATCTTGGTTGTAGGTTCTTGGTATTCATCACTTTGAATATTTCTTGCCACTCCCTTCTGGCCTGCAAAGTTTCTGTTGAGAAATCAGCTGACAGTCGTATGGGTATTCCCTTGTAGGTAACTGAGTTTCTTTCTCTTGCTGTTTTTAAGATTCTCTCTTTATCTTTTGCTCTTGGCATTTTAATTATGATGTGTCTTGGTGTGGTCCTCTTTGGATTCCTTTTGTTTGGGGTTCTCCGCGCTTCTTGGACCTGTAAGTCCATTTCTTTCACCAGGTGGGGGAAGTTTTCTGTCATTATTTCTTCAAATAGGTTTTCAATATCTTGCTCTCTCTCATCTTCTGGCACCCCTATAATTCTGATGTTGGTACGCTTGAAGCTGTCCCAGAGGCTCCTTACACTATCCTCGCATTTTTGGATTCTTTTTTCATTTTGCTTTTCCGGTTGGATGTTTTTTGCTTCCTCGCATTTCAAATCATTGACTTGATTCTTGCGCTCCTCTGGTCTGCTGTCGGGCGTCTGTATAATATTCGTTATTTCAGTCTGTGTGTGCTTAATTTCTAGTTGGTTCCCCAATATAAGATCGAGGGTCTTATTAGTTTTCGTGTAGAGCTCATTAAGTTTATCGGCAGCTTCTAAACAGTTCTTGAGAGACCTTAAAAGTGTGGTTCTGAACTCTATTTCTTCCATTGACAATTTTGTCCTGTTTCTTTGTCTCCGCATTTTGTTATGCTTCCTTGGTGCACCCCCTAGTGGTCTTTGTTCGCAGTCTTATAGATAAATCTTGATTGTTGTAGCTAATTCCAGGGAGGGTTTGACCTCCAGGCCAAGTGGCCAATTATAGATTTCTTATTTTAATTCTAATTGTTTGATATATTATCTCTCTCTATAAAAAGCCAGCAACTGGAATGCCGTACGACTGTAATGACTGGTCGCTATGATGCCCACTGTGGCCAGCAAACCAGCCTGATCAGGGGCAGAGCTGGCGGCCTACTGCCCACAGCTCCTCCCCACAGCCGGCCCCACCCCCGGTCAGCCCCCACTACCCTGATTGGCCTGCGGCCCCTTCCCCCAGCCAGCTCTGCCCCCAATCGGCCCCCTCCACCCCATTTGGGGGCAGGACCGGCCATCCCACTGCCCACAGCATCTCCCCACAGCCAGCCCCACCCCCAATTGGCCCCCCACCCCAATTGGGGGTGGGGTCCGTCAGTCAATTGCCCACAGCCCCTCCCCCCAGCTGGCCCGGCCCTAATCAGGCACCAATTGGGGTGGGCCAGCTGGCCAACCTCTCGCTGTCTCTTCCTCCCAACAGGCCCAGCTCCAATCCGCCAATTGGGGCCAGGCCGGGTGGACCACACCTGTGCATGAATTCATGCACTGGGCCTCTAGTCGCTTATAATAAATTATAACATACTTCCAGTCTTTATTAAAATACTAGAGGCCTGGTGCATGAAAATTCGTGCATTTGGGTGGGGTTCCTCAGCCTGGCCTGCGCCCTCTTGCAGTCTGGGACCCCTTGGGGGATGTCCAACTGCCAGCTTAGGCCTGCTCCCCGGGAGGAGTGGGCCTAAGCCGTTAATTGGACATCCTTAGTGCTGCTGTGGAGGAGGGAGAGGCTCCCGCCACCACCGTTGTGCTAGCCAGCCATGAGCCAGCTTCTGGCTGAGTGGTGCTCCCCCTGTGGAAGCGCTCTGACTACCAGGGGGCAGTTCCTGCATTGAGCGTTTGCCCCCTGGTGGTCAGTGTGCATCATAACAACTGGCCATTCCCCCATTAGGGTCAATTTGCATATTACCCTTTTATTATATAGAATTAAAAGCTCAAATTGGCAAATTGTTTTCTCGTTTTGGCAATCTAAGAAATAAATGTGTAAATATTGTTTATGTGGAAAAACTTGTGACCTGTAGTAAAAGAAGTAATAAATGGGGAAGTAAATAAGAACTATGTAACACTGGCTTCCTTTTCCAAGGAAATATCACATAGCTGCTGCTATATACTTGCTTTTTAATATCATCTTTCTAATAGTGAAATATATCTATACTTAGTACCAATTTGTGGTTATGTTAACTGACCTTTAAGTACATGATTAAAATTAAGTATCAACAATTGATTTTTTAAAATTAAAATAAGAGCAACTATCCCTAATGCTTTGAGGCTTTTTCTCATCCTTTGCCAATGGAAAGGGTGTGGAAGAGGGGTCGTGCAAGGACATTTTGAAGATGGAATTCCTAAAGCCTATTAATAAGCCAATGAGTATAATCATGGTGATTCAGACAAAATTCTCAGTCACTTGTCCTTGTGGTAGTTTGCTTTTTCATTCAGATTATTTCCATAGTGAAGAGGATCCTCTATATTCACTTCCTTTTCTAACAAATTATTATAGTTTATTTCTCTGAGGGATCCCACTGCTAGCTTTCATTTTCTCTTTTCAATGGAGTATTTTTTTCACATAAAGAAATAAAGCTTTGCATTCGTAGATTTATCATATTCCCTAAGCTCGTCTCTGCCGGTAACAAATTTAGGCAGCATGTTTAGATTTTTTTAAGAGCTTGAAGTAACATTTAAAACCCTACTGGTTTTTATAATAAACAAAAAGGGAAAATTGGAACTCTTCTACGTTTATTCATTTTAGTGGTTGCCATTTGTAACAAATCTGAAATTTATTTTCCATATTGTTTTCAGCCGTGTTTTTTTCAGGTTTCCTCATTTTCCACCAGCTCTTTTTCAGGCTCTTCCCCTTTTGTCCTTGGAAGTGTTTTACTCCGTGTATCTATCCTGGGGGTAATTTGTATCTCATTTCAAACCTCTTCTTTGCCACCTCATCCACTCCACTGGCTTTGGTTTGCAGTCTCTAATCATTTCAAATTCCAATCTCTCTCAATCTCTCTCTCTCTCTCTCTCTCTCTCTCTCTCTCTCTCTCTCATCTCTCTCTCTCTCTCTCAGAATTTTAATATTTTTATTTAACCCAATATATCCCAACTTTTGTCACTTCAACAGGTACCTAATATAAAAAGTATGAATGATGTATTTTACCTTATTTTTTGGTAAATTTTCAAAATCCTGTATGACTTTTATGCTCACAGTATATTCCAATCACCACATTTCAAGTGCTCCATAGCCATAATAGTTAGTGGCTTTTATAGGGGACAGTTAGTCTGAGCTTCAGAAGGAATCACAACATATTCATTTTTGTATTCCAAGGTACCAAACTTGTAAGAAATGAATGTTAAATGAATGAATTAATGAAAAAATGAATGAACAATGATAAAAACAACTAGAGTTTATTACTCAGCTTGTGAAAGGCCATATACATAACTGTTTACTTTTTCCTTACCATCAAATGGTTAGTTGGCATTCAATAGCTACTGAACAGTCATTACGTAATTAGGTAGTCCAATCTCTTTTTTAAAAAAAAATATATTTTATTGATTTTTTACAGAGAGGAAGGGAGAGAAATATAGAGAGTTAGAAACATCGATGAGAGAGAAACATCGATCAGCTGCCTCCCGCACATCTCCTACTGGGGATGTGCCCGCAACCCAGGTACATGCCCTTGTCCGGAATCGAACCTGGGACCTTTCAGTCCGCAGGCCGATGCTCCATTCACTGAACCAAACCGGTTTCGGCCCAATCTCTTTATTTTTAAAATCTTTACTGCCCAGCTCTCTCTCCATTCATTAATCACCAAAGTCAGCAGGTCTATACTGCAGGTAATGTCTTCATATTCTTCAGATATATCCCTATTCGTGTGTTCTAGAAACCCACTAATGACATCACCATACTCGCGGTTGTTCAAACCAGAACACTGAACATCATTCACGACTATGTGCTCTTCTTCTACTTCTATGTCCAAGAAATTAGAAGTCTTGTCCAATTTATCTTCCATTCTTTTACTCTCAAATCTTTCCAGTTTTCCCCACCATCACACTGACTACTTGGATTTAAATCAATATTGTCTCTCATTTGGATTATTGCAATAACATCTAAATTCATCTGACTTTCTTCTAATCTATTGCCTATACTCTGATTTTGTTGTTCTCCAATTTAAAACCTTTGTGTGATTCTACATTGCATTTTAAAAAAGTAATCCCATTATTAAGGCTCCAGGTTTCTTTCCTGGTGCCCTTTTAGCTCTTGTTCATCTTCTTAGTGTCCCTTGCCTTGCAAATCTTGACAAGCCAGACTGAACCACTTTAAAATTTCTAAATATGTCATGATTTTTTCTTACCTCCAGGCTTGTTCACATGCTTCTTTATTCTTAGGACAATCTTCCCCAGTCCCAGGTGGTACTTATTCTATACATTATTCAAGTTTCAGTTATGCTACTTTCTCCAGAAACTGTCCATAAAATCACCTCCCAAATCACCCTCATAGGTTAAATCCAAAGTCTACCATTTATTATCCCTGAGAAAATTAACTTCTCTGTCCTCAGATTTCTCACCTGTAACATGTTGGAGAGTCTCTCTTAGGGCTGATTTATGAATTAACTGATACAATGCATATAAAGAACTTAGTAAGTACTTAAAATCAGTAAATGTTAATTATTTTATTATTTTCAAAAATATGTATATATTAAATATATTTTTATTGATTTCAGAGAGGAAGGGAGAGAGAGAGAGAGAGAGAGAGAAACATCCATGATGAGATCAAATCATTGATAGGCTGCCTCCTGCACACCCCCTACTGGGGATTGAGCCCACAACCCAGGCATGTGTCCTGACTGGGATTGAACAGTGACTTCCTGGTTCATAGGTCGATGCTGAGCCACGCAGGCTGGGCAATTTTATTATTTTAATTGTTGTGATTACCTCTTACCTTTTCTATGTCTTGTCCTTAATCATAGCAAGGAATCTATTTGTTTTATTACTTGTGATTGTATGGCTTCTATGTAAGAGTAGTAGCTTAAAAATATTTTTACCATATGAATGGAGGAATGGATGTAGAATGACAGGATAAAATGTACAGAAAATATCCTTTCAATTTGCTGATATTTTATTATTATTATTATTATTATTATTATTATTATTATTATTATTTTACCATGAAAGCTTTAAGGTCATATCATTAATACAGATTGCGGATGAGTTTTATAACTTGAGCTAGATTGGGGATTTAAAAGTATATTTATACATCTCTGCTATTGACCTTTGATATTTGGGATCACCTTTAAATTTTACACTTTAGTTTTATGTCTTAGCAAATTATAAATCTTCTGAAAATTGTTTCCCCCTTTTGAGTGCATTATGAAACATTTAAGTGTTTAATAATAAATAGCTCTTTTTCTCCCTTTAAAGGAACTTCTTTAATCACAAATATTGAGGTAAATTAGGAAACATGTACTAGAGTAATATTTCTTCATCCATATTCATGGACCCCCAGGAGTTCCTAGAATCTCCTGAAATCTTGTCTTTTTATTGGATTGTATATCTGTACAGAAAAGAGCTGTGGCTTTTACCACATTTTCAAAGGCTTTCAGCATTAATATCCAGCATTTAAGAGCTGTTTGTTATTAGAGCTGAGGGAAAGACTCTTCTTTCTGCTGGTCAGTTCCTTAATAGACATAGGGGTTTTGCTGTTGTTAAATTTAGTTTGCTTGTTTTAAAATTCTTAATGATTGAAATATTTGCATTTACAGTCTTAGTAAACACAAGTACAAGCCCCAAAATGTACAACACAGTGACTATAGCTAGCATTGCTGAATGGTATGTAGGAAAGTTGTTAAGAGAGTAAATTCTTAGAGTTCTCAACACTAGGATAATTTTTTCCTTTTTCCTTCTTTCTTTTCTTTTTATTGTACCTATTCGAGGGTTGGATATTAGCTGAGAATATTTGGTAATTATTTCACAATCGATATAAATGAAACCATCTTGCTGGATGCCTTCATTTTTATTATGTCAGGTTTCAAATCACATAAAATGCGGAGTCTAATATTGAAAGAGTAATAAAAACATTTTTGGTTGATTTATACTATCACAACTAATACAAATGTAAAGATAGTGAAATCTGCCTCTTCACTAAACTAAGTAAGCCCCAAAGGATAACAAGGCAATTCCAAGCTTTTCCCCATGAAATCCCTCACATATTTCCTCAATACCATTTGAGAAGGGGGGCTAAGAAGGATTGGAGTCATTTATCAATTACCAATGCCCAAATTTGTATTAATATATTTTGTATTGTATTTTTGTGACTGATATTGCTGCTTTTGACTTGACCATTGTGCTCCATCAAACTTTTGCTCCTCTGTTTAAAGCAGTCCATATCATTCTATTGGTAAGGATTATGAGGGTCATGATCACGGTTACTGTGCAACATACAGTTCTGGCTTTTATGGCCCATGTAAATGTCTGCTGTCAGTATCTCCAAGTTAGTCATTCACACTGAAGCTGCTCTGTTAAATTGTTTCTGATAATGTGGAAAGTGACACAGTTTTTTGAATATTATACTGTTGAAAACTACTTATTTCCTGAGTTTTAAAAAGAAACATGCGTATAATATTTACTGCCAGCAGAGATGTTTGACCTATTATTGAACTAGAGGCCCGGTGCACAAAAATTTGTGCACTCGGGGGGAAGTAAGGGACCCCTCAGCCCGGCCTGTGCCCTCTCGCAGTCTGGGGCCCCTCGGGAGATAACGACCTGCTGGCTTAGGCCTGCTCCCGGGTGGCAGAGGGCAGGCCCAATCTCTAGGTGCAGCCCCTGGTCGGGCTCAAGGCAGGGTTGATGGGCAGGTTGCGGCGCCACCCCCTGTCACGCACAGAGCAGGGCCAATCGGGGGGGGGGGTTGGGGCGCTGCCCCCTGTCACTCACAGAGCAGAGCCCATCAGGGGGTTGGGGAGCTCCCCCGTGTCACGCACAGAGCAGGGTTGGTCAGGGGGTTGGGGAGCTCCCCCCTGTCACTCACAGAGTAGGGCCCATGGGGGGGGGTTGGGGCGCCACACCCTGTCACACACAGAGCAGGGCAGATCAGGGGTTGGGGCACCGCAGCCTGTCACACACAGAGCCCCAGGGCAATAGGGGGTTGGGGAGCTCCCCCCATCAGGCATAGAGCAGGGTTGATCAGGGGGTTGGGGCGCCTCCCCCTGTCACGAACAGAGCAGGGCGGGTAGGGAGGTTGTGACCCCGCCCCCTGTCACACACAGAGCTGCAGGGCGATCAGGGGGTTTGGGCGCTGCCCCCTGTCACGCTGATCCCGGTGCTGGGAGGCATATTATCCTTTTACTATATAGAATAGAGGCCTGGTGCATGGGTGGGGGCCAGCTGGTTTGCCCTGAAGGGTGTCCTGGATCAGGGTGGGGGTCCCCACTGGGGTGCCTGGCCAGCCTGGGTGAGAGGTTGATGGCTGTTTGCAGCTGGTCACACACCCTTCAGGGTGGGGGTCCCCACTGGGGTGCCTGGCCAGCCTGGGTGAGGGGCTGAGGGCTGTTTTCAGGCTGGTGGGTGACTGAAGCTCCCAACCGCTCCTTTTTTTCATTTTTTTTTTTATTCTGGGCCAGCTTTAGCTCTGAGGCTCCAGCTCTTAGTCCTCCACCGCTGAAAGCAGGTTTCTGGCCTTTGTTTACCTTCTGTATTTGAAACAATGTTGCGATCCTGCTGGCTGAAGCCCGGCGACTAAAGCAGGTTTCTGGGGTTTTGTTTAGCTTCTATATTTGTAACATAGTTGCTTAGAGTTGCAGCTCAGAGGCCGGCAGCGGAAGGTGAGGAACGTTGGAGTCCTCCGTCACTGAAGCAAGCAAGTCTCATGTTCGCTTCCAGCTGCCTGGCTGCCAGCCGCCATCTTGGCTGGCAGTTAATTTGCATATCTCCCTGATTAGCCAATGGGAAGGGTAGCAGTCGTACGCTAATTACCATGTTTCTCTTTTATTAGATAGGATAGTACCCATGGGTCCTGAGAGGCTGCATCACAGAAAATCAATAGGACTGCCCTACATCAGTCATGGCATTGGGAGCCCTGGTTATCTCTTACTGAAAGGGAGAAAGTCTCTGGGTTACAGAACAACAACAACAAAAATACAGGTCTTTCTTTTTGAGCGTTCTATTAAACCAGGTTGACATAAAACCAAAGGGGACTAGTTTTTTTAAATTTGATAAAGTGATCAGCTTAAAGTTGGTGTATTAATCACATACTAAAAAATAACTATCTTTGCAACCCAGTCTTGGTGTTGAGACTTTACATGGCCTCATCTCTAGGAAAACTATGGGTCACTCATCCTTCATTGCATGAATAAAAAAACAAAACCAAAACACCACATCTAAAAAACAAAAAAGTGTATGATTAGATAAAGACAGGCTTAAATTGATGATCTTCAATGAGTTATAAAGTTCTATATGTTCTTCTAGTATTCCTTAGAAATTTATCACCTGTATCTGAACTATTCTCTATAGATTATATTTGATATTTGTTCTACTGCTTTAATATAAAGTAGTTTATATACTACAAGTAAAATGGATGACTATGCTAAATTTTGAAAATGAAGCGCGACCTGTCCTGGGACAGGGGCTCTGAGGAGCAGGGGAACCTGGGCATCTGGCTCACCCTCTTCCTCTGCAGAAGCATCTCCTCTGGAGAAGTGCGATGGTCTGTGCTCAGGGCATTGGGGCAGCAGCACAGGCTAAGCATGGGGAAGAAGCAGAGTTGTTATTCAGAGATTTGATTCAATGATAAGAGGATTGGCAGGAAGGACACAGAGGAGGAAAGCCCAGCCCCTTGTGAGTACCTAGGGATGGTTGTCTGAGGATAAAAGGTTCTTATCTATGCAGATAAGACTATCCGTGCACTGGAACCCTGAACTTAAATGTCCCAGAGAAGGAGATTGGCTCTCTCATTGAGAGACAAGGAAAGTATAGGCTGTGCCCTGGAAAAGTCAAAGGGCTATTTGTGTGAGGAAATATCTGCTCTGGTCAGCCAGATGGCGCCCCATTGGTTTTAGGTAGGAAAGTAGATTTCCTGTGGTTGGCTGGTGTGATTAGCTGATGGAGCAGGAGCAGACTTAGAGGGCAAGCTTCTGGTTTTAGTGGTATTCTGATTCTGGAGAAATCTTTCCCCATTTGTCCACCAAATAAGATGACAATGTTAATTGCCCAGCAGAAGAAAAGTTCTTTTACATATGAAGGAAGGCACACTTCTCAAGTGATATGTCTAGCCAGGCCAGGATTGTACTTGAAGTAAACACATCACAAACACAGAACCTCAATGTCTGAAGGGCCAAGAAGACTTAATTCTAGTGTGCAATAGAATACAGACTCCTGCAAAAATTCTACTGGAAGGACTTTTGAATCTCAAATATAAAAAACATGTTTACAAATATTTTTAAAAGATCAGTTCAAGCTGCAGTCTTAAGAAGTTCTGATTTCTGACATTTTAGCTATAAAAAATGAACTGCTCATTCAAATGCAAAGAATTTCATTGTGTAAAGGCCTCAAGTGGGCACCCTCTTCACAGTTCCTGCTTGTCTGATCATGAGACCATGATTTAATCAGTCTCCACAGAAACTTCAGCATGCAGGATCAATAATTACCTAAGACTTCATGTGATGATTACTTATTAGGGGATCTAATATTCTATTGCAAATGTTGGTTGTATAGCTTTGATGAAAAGTACTATATATTAGCATTCTAAAAGATGTGTAGCTGCAGAGATGGAAACTGCAGTGTTTATAATAGAGATTTAGGTAAAAATGGCCAGGGACTGAAGAACCCCCAGGCTTCATTAAATAATATATCCTGCAGTCATCTTTTGCAGATCCTACTTGAGCTCCTTCTTTTGATGTGCTCAGGAATTCTTATGATTCTAATTTAATGAATTTATAAAGACTGTGAAATTTTTCTTTAAATCATGTGCCAAATGTCTCAAAACAATACAGAAATGTCATCAAAAGAAATGGTGTTAGATGAGAAAGCTGAAGAATTGGTTTAAATGAGAGATAACTGTCACATTTCAAAAGGTGCTGTAGGAAAATTGATAGCTGACATTTCAAAGCTGGGACAGAATTGTATGATCATCAGCAATTTAGGGTCTATATCTAGGAATCAGATGAAAGAAAAAATCCAGTGAAAATTTTGAGTCTTTCTCTTCCTATAGAGCTAATTTCTTGTATCTTGTATTAGTTTGCTAACATGAAGATTCTCTAGGAATAGGAAGTTCCTATGGATTTCAGGAGTTGGATTGTAGGTTAAAAACAGTAGTTGGATTGCGATATAACTGTTAGAATGCCCGAAAAGAATGGAGAAAATGCTGACTTTTCAGAATTGTGAAAGAATCTTCATGTTAGCAAAGTAATACAAGATGCAAGAAATTAGCTGTGTGTCTGTGCTAAGTCCCTTTTCTGGAATCTGTCACCCATCCCTTTAGTTTCCAACTGACAACGAACCAAGTACAGGTAAGTAATCAATCAATATTTGTGGAACAAATACAATTGAGAGCATTGTATCAAGTGGTACAGGAAATATAAACAAGCATAAACCCAATTCCCTCCAAGGAGCTTACCAACTTTTTATAGGATAACTTAAAAATACATGACTTGTAAGTAAGTATAACTGATTTTATTAAATGGCATGAATTCCATAGAGCATAAATAAGAAAGAACTTTATCTTCTTGCTGCTCTGACCTTCAAACATGCTGTCAGATTTCCGCTTCTACTTTGTGATGGCCCTTCTGGTCACTTTGGAGAAACTAAAAGTTTCATTTTCAGATATTAAAAAGTTTGTATAGTGTTTATATAGCTTCATCAACTGCTGATGTTGTAGACTAAGTAAACTTTTTCTTCAGTTATGCATCCAATTCTTGGGGATACATGTGGTCTTCTAAGAATTTTTCATGCTCAACTCCAGTAACAACATAGGCCGGACATTTGAATACCAAGTATCTATAGGTTACCAAACATCCAGCCAAAATAGAAGACACTGTATTTCCAATCTTTTGGATCCCCCTCCAACTTGGATTGATTGGTGAGAAGGCCCGCAGAACTACCCAGTCCTTAAGCCAAATAATGGTGGCCGATTTACCTCAAAGCTTAATGCAGTCTAAACTTCAGGACCCCTCACTTGCTCCAAGGTCCTATGCCTCATTTTGTGTTTATAATTCTGTATTATTTTCCTGAAAGTTCTCTCCCCCCCCCCCCCCCGCAATGTATAAGTTTCAGGCCCCACAAAACTTGGATTTACTCCTAACAGTACATGATTAGTTACGACCTTTAAATTCTCAAACTTAAGTGGTGGCAAAGTCACTAGCTGGGGCTTTCTGAGAAGGTTTTATAGAGAAGGAATTTAAAGGTTATTCATTTTATCAATTGAGAGAACAGGCTGTCTTGGAAGGTTGAGGGAAACCTTATTGAAGGAGTTAGTCCCTTCTAACAGAGCCCATGTAAACCCAGAATTTTAGAGGACTTCGGAACAGCAGAATAGCTAAAGAAAAACCCATCTCTACACTGTCACCAATATAATCTTTACAGGGGATTAATGTTTTGCTTCTTTAATAGGACACAATCATCCATTTCCATGTGTTAGGAGCAATGCAGCACTATGCATGCTATCTCTCACTGAAAATCATTGGGGCATTTTATTTGATCCTTAATCATAAATATCCTTTTAGTTTCTTGCAGAACATAGAAGCCAATAGATCCTCTTTTAATAATAAATTCAATCTTAATTGGATATGCATAAAATACCTATGAGCCTTTTCCATTGTGTGTTTTTTAATGATATATCAACCTATGATCTCATTGATATCATGCTTTCTTCATTTTAATGAACTATTTTTCATTTTAATTCTTTCTGTTGTTCATTTCTATTTTACTATTTTAGTTTTATCTTTCTGTTATAGTTCAGGAATATAGTAAAAACTTTGGCCTTGGTTTTACTTTTGCATTTCTTCCTTTTTAGACACTACTATTTGTTTTAGCAATGCTTTTCAGGTAACGTTCAGTTTGCTTTGAAATGCTTCCCTTTCATTAGTAAACACTCCTTTCCATCAAAAAATAATAATCTGCCACTCTCTCTTTGTTTGATTCTTCTGTGTTTGTGAATTACTGCTGCCTTAGTAAACGCTGAGCCAAATGGGACTCTTTGGCGTGCTTTGCAGCAAGGGATATAAGAGGTTTGCAATCACGAAATGGCCAGTCCTATAACTCCGGGCTCTCACTGCACGGCACTCACCCGGCACACTACTGAGAGTGAGACAGGCTGCTTCTTAAATGCACACACTTCAAGCTATACAGCTTTTCACTGTCTCCTAAAGACTCTGCTCTCTCTACCCACCAAGGAGATACTGCTTCTTCTGATTTTCCTCCCGGTTACTTTCAAAAATGTCTTTTGACCATTTATGTCTTAGAAACTTGACAAGTGGTGAATGTGGAGCCTGGAGGCAGCCAGGACTATAAGAAATACATGTTTAGGTAGAGTTTTAAAAAAATGCCATCAAAATCATCATTTAAAGAGTATTATTCTAACTCACAGTATCTGAAGAACCAGAAAATCTCAAACAGTTTTTTCAATTTATTCATTAGTATGCATTCAAACAATGAAACATTTCTTATCTTTTTTCTCTCTAGCAAATTCTGCCTCTAAAACAGTTCCGAGACTTGTGTTTTAGTAGAGCAAATTTATCTACCTGCCTACTACATAGATAGATTCAAATATATATGAACATAAATACATACATATGTGTATGCAGTATAAGCTGATAACAATACAACAGGGTAGTTATGCACTGTTGAGACATTTCATTTTTCCTCATATTAAAAAAGTAAAAGCAAAGTTAATTGAAATCCTTGTATCTAATTTCAAGGAACAGATTCATTCAGTAGCTTGATATTTAGTCACCTGTTTCATGAAACCCTTATGAAGTTCTGCACATATAAAATATATGCCTTTTTAGTAGAACAGGGAAGTATTGGGAGTAGATACACAATTTTTCTTTTAAAATTTAGATCTGTGTAAAAATACTTTATTTAAAAATATATACTTTATTTTTCTTACCCTCAACTCCTCATCTCTGGCAACCAGCAATATGTTCTCTGTATCTATGAGCTTTTCTTTTCTTTCTTCTTTCTTTCTTTTTCTTTTTTTTTTTTTAGATTCCACATATAAGAGATATCATACAGTATTTCATTTAGCATAATGCCCCCAAGGTTCACCAATATTGTTGGAAATGGCAAGATTTCATTATTTTTTTATGGATGAATAGTATTCCATTGGAATAATATTCCACATAACAATTTCTTTATTCATTCATCCATCAATGGACACTTAGCTCATTTCCATATCTTGGCTATTATAAATAAGGCTGCAATGAACATGAGGGTACATATACTTTTTTTTTTTTCAGGAAAAACCCTTTATTTGCAGATGTACTAGTACGGTGACTCAGGGGAGTCTGTTTCCAAAGCTGGAGTATTCAGGTCCTTTGTCCATTTTTTTAAAACGGGTTATTTGCTTTGTTTTGTAATTTTGCTATTGAGTTGTATGAGTTTTTTGTGTACTTTGGATATTAGCCCCTTATTAAATATGAAGTTTGAAAATATTTTCTTCCATTTCACATATTGCCTTTTCATTTTATTGATGGTTTCCTTTGCTGTTCAGAAGCCTTTTATTTCGATGTAGTTTCACTTATTTATTATTGCTTTGTTGCTTTTGCTTTTGGTGTCAGATTCAAAAAATCATCTCCAACACCTATGCCAAAGAGCTTACTGCCTATGTTTTCTTCTGTGAGTTCTATTGTTTCAGTCATATTTAAGCCTTTTTCCGTTTTGAGCTGATTTTTGTGTATGGTGAAAGATAGTGGCCCAGTGTCATTCTTTTGCATGTTGCTGTCCGTTCTTTTTCTAACACCATTTATTGCAGAGAGTGTATCTTTCCCCATTGTATATTCTTGGCATTTTTGTCATAAATTAATTGACCTATATACATATGTGTGTTTTTTTCTGTATTGTGTATGCTTTTCTCTTGATCTGTATCTCTGTCTTTTATGCCAACATGCTACTATTTTAATTATTATACCTTTGTGATATAGAGTTTGAAATCAGGGCACATTATGCCTCCAGCTTTGTACTTCTATCTCAAGAATGCTTTGGCTATTTGGTCTTTTATTTTTTGTGGTTCTATACAAATTTTAGGATTATTTGTTATATTCTTTTTGGAAAATGCCATTGGAATTTTGATAGGGATTGTATTGAATCTGCAGATTGCTTTGGGTAGTATGGATATTTAAAAAAGATTAATTCTTCCAATCTATG
This sequence comes from Myotis daubentonii, assembly GCF_963259705.1. NCBI lineage: Eukaryota > Metazoa > Chordata > Mammalia > Chiroptera > Vespertilionidae > Myotis > Myotis daubentonii. Next base: position 61,241,658 of record NC_081845.1, read on the forward strand.
AACATGAAATATCTTTCAATTAGTGTGTGTCTTGTTCAATTTATTTCATTAATGTTTTGTAGTTTTCCATGTACAGGTCTTTAACCTTCTTGGTTAAATTTATTCTCAGGAATTTTATTCTCTTTCATACAATTTAAAATGGGATTGCTTTTTAATTTCTTTCTCATAGTTTTTTTATTAGTGTATAGAAAGGCAGCAGGATTTTGCATATTAATTTTATATCCTGCAACTTTACTATATAATGTTATGTCATTTGTAAACAGTGACAGTTTTACTTCTTCCTTTCCTATTTGAATGCCTAATTTCTCTGGCCAGGACTTTCAATAAAAGTAGGGAGCTTGGGTATCCTTTCAGTCTTGTTGCTGAAACCTGAAAGGCCTTTAGTTTTTCAGCATCGACTGTATTGTTAGCTGTTGTTTTGTAATATATAACTTATTATGTTGAGGTATATTTTCTTTGTATCTTCTTTGTTGAGAGTTTATATTATAAATAGAGGTTGAATTTTGTCAAATGCTTTTTCTGCATTTATTGAGTTGATATGTATTCTGTTGTTTGGATGGAATGTTCTTTATATATGTGTTAAATCCTTCTAATTTAATGTGTCATTTAAAGCTGATGTTTTCTTATTAATTTTCTGTCCTGATGATTTATCGATTGATTTAAGTGTGGTATTAAATTCTCCAACTTTTATTGTATTCTCTTGATTTATTCTATTAGATCTACTAATATTTGCTGTATAAATTTAGGTGCTCCTATGTTGGGTATATAAATATTTATAAATGCACCCTAGCCAGTTTGGCTCAATGGATAGAATGTTGACCTGCAGACTGAAGGGTCCTGGGTTCAATTCTGGTCAAGGGCACATGCCTGGGTTGTGGGATCAATCCCCAGTGGAAGGTGTGCAGGAGACAGCCAATTAATGATTCTCTCTCATCATTGATGTTTCTATCTCTCCCTCTCCCTTCCTCTCTGAAATCAATAAAAAATGTTTTTTTAAAAATTTATAAATGGTATATCTTCTTGTTGGGTTGATCCCTTTATAGTCATGGAAAATCTATCTTTCTCTCTTATTACAGGCTTTGATTTAAAGTTTATTTTGTCTGATGTAAGTATAACTACTACTGCTTTCTTTGGCTTTTCATTTGCAAGAAATATCTCTTTTCATTCAGCCCCCACTTTCAGACTGTGTGTATCCTTATATCTAAAGTGAGTCTCTTATAGGCAGCATATAGATGAGTCTTACTCTTTTTATTCATTCAGCCACTCTGTGTCTTTTGATTGGAGAATTTAGTCTATTTACAATGACGAGAGAGAATCAGCCTCCTGTACGTCCCCCACTGGAGACCAAGAACACAACTGGAACATGTGCCCTGACCTGAAATTGAACTGTGACCTACTGGTTCATAGATTGATGCTCAACCACCGAGCCACACCAGCTAGACCTGGTTTTTTTTGTTATATATTTTTCTCTGTTTATTTCTTATTCTCTTGCTCCTTTTATTGTCATTTGATGATTTTTAGTAGTATACTTGTATTGCTTCCTCTTTATATTTGTACTTACTTTAGGTTTTGTTTTGTGGTTATCATGAGGCTTAAATATAACAAATTATATCTATAACAATCTTTTTAAAATTGATAACAATGTAAGTTTTATCCCATTCTAAAGCTCAGACTTTTCACTCTCTATGATCTTTTTAGTCTTTATTTTATTTCTGCTCTACTTTGCTTTTTTCCATCCTTCTACTAACTTTGAGTTTCATTTGTTCTTCTTTTCCTAGTTCCTTGAGGTGTAATATTAGGTTGTTCATTTGAGACTTCTCTTGTTTCTTGAGGTAGGCATTCATCACTGTTAGACTGCTTTTGCTCCATCCCAGAAATGTTGGTACGTTACCATTTCACTTTCATTTGTCTTAAGGCATTGTAATCTTCCGCTCTGTGACTTCTATTTGGTACTTTCATATATTTTGCATCTCTTTGTTCCAATACTCCCTGTGTTCATTCACTTTTCTCCCTAGTTTAATGAAGATCTTTATGACCAATACTTTGAACCCTTTATCAGGTAAATTACTTCCCTCTGTTTCATGAAGGTTTTTCCCCCCCGTGGTTTTATCTTGTTTTTTCATTTGGAACATAGTCATTTATTCTTCATTCTGCTTGATTCTCTATTGGTTTCTTCTATACACAGATGAAACATCCATCTTTTTCAGTCTTGAAAGAGAGGCCTTGTATTGTTCAGTGCTGCCCCAGCTCCTTATATGCTCTCAAACCTTTGTGCTTTTCTAAGCATCTTATTATATTTCTAAAAGCTCACAGTAGTTGAGGATGTGCCAAGCAAGGCCTGTCATTGTCCCCAGGGGAAATGTATCAGCACCTAGATTCAGACTGGAAGCTAGACCCTCAGACATCAGCTTTTAAAAGTGTCCATATATAGAGAGAGTCCCATGGGAACTCAAGCAGCAGTCTTACTGGCCAGTGCCTCTGAGCAGCAGACACAAAAATCTAGCCTCTAGGACAGGGGTGGGCAAACTTTTTGTGAGTGCGTGCCAAAACCAGCAAAATCTCTGACTCAAAATTCTTCTGCGTGCCAACCCTAATTTTTTGAGAACATGTTACACCTACTTGATATCTCTTAAGGTGTACGTATGTGAAGAACCTTGAAGAAATAATAAAATTTATTTGAGCGACAAAAATACAGTATATGATGATGAAAAATACATTTATTTTTTAATGTATACATGTACACTGATAGTCTGACAGAAAACTTTATGACTCTGTTTGATATTATCAGTGGGACTTTTGCTGCTGCATCAGTGATGATAGAGATTTTACATCAGGTTTATATTTCATGACCTTCAGAGATATGCACGAGCTACTACTTTCATCCGTCAGGCTCCTCCTATTATGAGACTTAACAAAATTCATCACTGAGAACAAAGATTCACAAGCGTATGTAGATGAAACTAAAACACTGGTCGGATCTAGGAAGTCAGGGAGAGTTAAGGCAGAGGCATAGAAATTGCTCTTCCCCTCTCTCGTCAATCCATGTCTATGGTTTTTAAGATAACTTGTTATGTAAAATTATTTATTTATCTAAGATGCACCTACACTGAATTTATCTGAAAAATAAAAAAGTCGATATTAAGAAAAAAATTGTAAATGGAAGATTATAAGAGAGGGTTTTGCGTGCCAGCAAAAGTTACTGGTGTGCCATGTTTGGCACGCGTGCCAGGGGTTGCCCACCCCTGCTCTAGGAGAATTTGTGTCATTTTCTGGGAGGTACGGGCACGGTGGAGCAAGGCAGAGGGGGAGCACCAAGGTGTCGTCCACAGCCGATGTTCCTGGAGAACAGCTCCATAGTCCACGAGATGTGTGTCAGCCCTCAGATCGAAGCTCCATGGCAAGCAAAAGTTCTCCTTTGCAGAAAGACTGTGTGTGTGTGTGCCCCTGCCTCAGTCTTCTGTCTGTTCAGTGGTCCAGAAGTGGCAGCCTGACAAGAACTGTCTCTCTACTTGCCACAGGCCCATGGAACCCAGGAATGTAAGCCCTCCCAGAACCAGGGGGACAAGCGGCATCCCCTGGACGGCACCTGCCCAAACCAGGGCACCGGACCAAAAACAGAGCAGCAGCCACGTGGACAGCACTTCTCCAGGAGGGAGTGGTGCTCTGGAGCAAGGAGAGCATAGAGATAGCACTGCTCTCTGAGGCCTCTGGAAAGCATTACTGTCAGTCCCTAGATGCCTGTTTAATTAGAAGCTGGCCCCTCTGGCCACAGCCATGATGATGAGCTAATAGGCCTCCTTCACAGAAAGCCTGAGTTTCAGGGTCTGTTGCATCTTGCTGTGCCCGGGGGCTGAGAACTGGGTGAGAACTCTTTCTTCCTAGTGACAGTCCTGTGGGATGCAGGAGCACAGCCCCACTGGCTGCCAGGACCCGGTGATGTAGAGGCTTGCAGCAGTCACACAAATCCGGGTGCCAGTCATGGGTATGAGCTGCTTTCTGGGTGACACTGATTATTACAGTCCCATAGGACTAGGGACTCAAGCTCCCATAGCCTCCAGAGCCAGGCAGTTAAGACGCATCCCTGTGGGTGGCAGCCGCCACCAGCCTCCATGCCCTGGGTGTGTTCCAGCGGGCACCTAGGGGTATGTGTTAAATTAGATGCCACTCCCTCAGGTGAGCCCCTTCCCTTTAAGTCTGAGCACAGCCAGCTGCCTCTGAGCTGCAAGGGCTGTGTCCTTGAATGCTTGTCTTGTGGATCTTGGACCTCGAGCTCCATTGGTTTTCAAAGTTGGATGTTTTGGGGGCTCCTCTTGCAGGTGCAGATCCCAAAATTTGAGGTGCCTGTTGTGAGGTTTAAACCCATTTCTCCTTAGGGCGCAGCTCTGGGTTTTGAGCTTTCTCCCAGTTGTGGCTTGCTGTGCACGGGGTGGGGTTATGTAGAGATTGTGCCCCAGATTTTCCAACCACCTTCAATGTGGATTTCTTCTCGTTTGCCTGATGTAAAATCGTCACTCAGCCAGCCATTAGGTTTTTTAAAGAGGAGATTGTTTCCCTCTGGGCCTGGGGCCTCAGTTGGGGCATCGTTCTGTACACCAAAAGGTTTCGGATTCAATTCCCAGTCCAGGCTTGTACCGGAGGCAATCTTGGTTTCTCTTTCTCATCAATGTCTGTCTCTCTCTCTCTCTCTCTCTCTCTCTCTCTCTCTCTCTCTCTCTCTCTCTCTCTCTCTCTTTCCTCTCTCTTCCTCACTCTAAAAATAATAAAAGAAGCAGTAAGAACATATCATTGGGTGAGGATTAAGGAAAAAATAAAGAAAAAGAGGAAACGGTTCCATATGTAACTGTAGACTCAGTGCGTTCATAGGAGGAGGTGAGTTCAGGATCCGTCTATGTTGCCATCTTGAACAGGACATTTTTTTGAGTGAAGAAAATGATGTATCCTAAAATACATTCCCTCTGTGTAGACTCTATTTTATGGTATCACATCTGAAGAGTATACTCAATATCTGAAGGCTGATGCCCAAGCCCATATCAGAGCAAAGATAAGGGACATGATACAGCTTTCTAAGAGCACACAAGCAGCAGCGGCCGGTGAACTAGTTCTCAAATCTAATGTCACATTTTAATTTTGACTCCGTTCCCTCTCCAGCTCATACAGTCACAGTACATTATGAAATTCTTGGGTTTTTTCCCCATGAAAAATAACCAAAAATTGATATATTTTGAGAACCTAATGAAGTGTTTTCCAATCACAGATTTGTGATGTGTTCCCAGTGTGTTGCTCCTCTAATTGAATACCTTAAAATTGCCATTGCAATGCTTTAAATCTAATTTATTACAACGACAATAATGAGATTGGAGGATGAATGCATGGATGGGAATCTCTTCTCTAAATGAAGAATAATTATTCATACTGGAAAATTATCAGAAACAATTTTGGGCCTGTTGAATAATTTACTAGATAATTAGCTATATTGAATGTATTTGCAAATATTTACCTCTTCCTACTTCCTATAAAATTCAGTACAGCATAAAGGTAAAATTAGTGAGGGAATATGAATGGTATATTAAAAATTGTATTAGCACTTACTTTAGAGTTGAAATGAATTTAGTAGTAATCTAGTCTCACCTCATTTTATTTATGAGTAAACCAAATTCCAGGAAGGTTAAAAAATAACAAGTAAATGACTATATGAATAGCCAGTGGCATTGGTAAGACAAGAAGCTTGTTCTCCTAACTCCAAGCCCAGAGTGCCTTCTATAACTTCTTTTATTATGCTGACATCATTGAGAGCAGAGGTTGGTCAGTTAAAGTCCTGAACATAAAGAAGGCAACTCTCGTTGAACTTTTCTCTGTTCTTATTTATCTATTAAAAGGTAGAGCACATTGTTTATCAAAACATACAAACTACTATAACTTGCCTAAGCCCTTTTGGAGGTTGTCCAACTTTTTATAAATTATAAATTAGTATTTACTTTGCCCCTTCTCCCAAACTGAAAGCAATCTCAAGGTCCAATTGTTGTGGATAAGTTTGATTTCTCTCTGTATTGCAGCCACTAAACTGTTGTAGGTCTACATGCCCAATTGCTTCGCCATTTTCATCCCTATATACGTACCCAACAGAAATATGCATGTACACTGTAGGGCGTGGCTACAGGGTTAAGCCTCGGACTTACCTGTTGGCAAAGCCACAAACAAGTCCCAGCTTAGAGGGCACAGCTCTCTTAGTGTAACTAGGCTTGACCTTAGGAAGCTCCCTAGGTCTTATCTGGGAAGCTAATGGGCTGAGGGAAGTGCAGCAAGAACAAGAACAAAAACAAGTGAAACTCACAAGAACATTGTAACTATGGTGACCACTACCTTCTTTACCTCTGGCTATAAAATAAAGGCTCAGCTTGCCTCTGGATCTCTCTCTGTGGCCTCAGCCAGGCACAGGAGATCCACCTCCAGCTTATTCTCTTTGTCTTTCTTTTCTTCATCCTTCGCTACCCCGCCTCAGGCTTGCTGAACCCTTGCCTGAGCTGGCCCGGCACATGTACACCAAGATAAATGTGCAGGAATGTATTTAACAGATTATTTACAATAATGTTAAGTTGAAACAATCCAAATGTTCGGTAACTTTAATATAGATAAATAAATTCTGGTTTATGCATGAAATGGAAAAGTATATAGCAATGAAAATGAGCAAACTTCAGTTACACTCATGAGTATTGATATATCTCACAGATCCAGTATTTATTAAAAGAATTCAGACAGAAAATGATAAAATACCGTATATTACTATTCATACAAAGGGGAAAGCCATCAAGACCAACCCCTTGTTTGAAGTCATAATTGTGGGTATCTTTGAGGAAGAGAGAGGTGACAGTGATTTGGAGGTGATAGAAGAAAGACTTCTGGGATGCTGTGAATATTATATTTCTTGACTGGACAGTATGATACTTTTTAAGTTGTTAAAGTTAAGGTTAGTGACTTTCCTATATCATGTCATACTTCAATAGAAGCATCATTAAAATGCTATGGAAGAAGTGATGAAATAAACATGACTTTTTAAATTACAAAAATAATTTTTAAAAAGAGAGATCTTAATTATATGCTAAATACTGAAATATTAAGCATGCTAGTCATAATTATCTCTGGGTAATATAATTATGAACGAATTTAATTTTCTTCTTTTCCTTGCTCATTTTAAAATTAATTTATACATTTTTTTTATTCCACCATTTCACTGGCTTCATAAAGGCAGGGATCTTGTCTGTCTTGGACACCACTGTGTCCCTAGCATTATGCATGTCATGGATACTCAATAAATATTTGTTGAATGAACAAATGTTAGTGTTTCTGTGTGCCTCCCTTCCACAGAACCAGGGCATCTTGTGGGCTCTCCTATCTTTGCTGATTTTTCTCTGTCTTTCCTCCACCAGGAAGCCTTCCCTGATTCTCCTCTACTCTTCTAGCTTGGTTAGATTTCCCTCCTCTGATAGCTCCCAGACAAACTGGCTATCTTGCTCATTTGTGTGTGTGTGTGTGTGTGTGTGTGTGTGTGTGTGTGTGTATACACCTTTCTAATGAGAAAGTGTAACATTTACATAAAATATGCTTAAGGGTATTTTTAAAAGAAAAGACAAAGACTGAGTCAACATCTTTTCAGCTAAACAGGGGAATTCATGTGCTGAGAAGGCATTTATTGCTTTTTCTCTTAAATTCTTGAAGTTAATTTTAGACTACATCTATTGAATTATACTTTACTTCAGTGGTTCTCAACCTTCTGGCCCTTTAAATACAGTTCCTCATGTGACCCAACCATAAAATTATTTTCGTTGCTACTTCATAACTGTAATGTTGCTACCGTTATGAATCGTCATGTAAATATCTGATATGCAGGATGGTCTTAGGCGACCCCTGTGATAGGGTCGTTCAACCAACAAAGGGGTCATGACCCACAGGTTGAGAACCGCTGCTTTACTTTCTTATTAACTAAGATTCAACTGGAATATCTTTACAAAAGTTAATGAAAACTCAAGAATAGGCTCAGCAGGTAAAAGGGTGGGAAAGAGAAGGTCTATAGTTGTGAGTACATGAAAGTTTATTTATCTTTGCATTGTTATCTATTATTATATTACTTATTTGTATTACAACTGTAAGCCTACGCTTGCTCACCCTGTATATAGATTGTAAGAAAGAGGATCATGTGCGCAGCATTTATTGGGTATGCTGCTGTGCTGTTGGCAGTACTTCAGAGTATAGCACTGACCCTCAAAAAAAAGTCATTCAGAGACAGAGTGGTCCCTAACTTCAGCCTTAGCTGGGTGTCAACCAACCAAGCGAAAAGCATTGATGTTGGGTTTGATCGCTCAATTTTTCTGTCCTCGATTGAATTGCAGACAATAAAATCCAAGCCATTTGACTTTCAGGATGTGTTGGTACAAATAGTCTTAAGTTTCCCATTATCGTCCATCTTTGAAAAGGAGAATTTGAGGGCAAAAGTCCGAATGACTTCTGAACCTATATGTTGGTACAGCACAAAGGCATCTCAAAGAGGATAGATGGAAAAGGTTAAATTTCATTCATATTCATGTAGTTTTCAAAATGGATCGACCTTGAAATTCATCAGAATGTAAATGACCTTGAATCTAGCATAAAACGTCTGCCCCACAACACCTATCCCAGGGGGCTAGATCTTGAAGCTTCTTTTTATATCTAACCATTCCTACTGCTGTACACTGGACACCTCACTGACTATCCTAGCCAGTGGTCAGCAAATTGCGGCTTGCGAGCCACAGTGGCTCTTTGGCCCCTTGAATGTGGCTCTTCCTAAGCCTTAGGAGTACCCTAATTAAGTTAATAACAATGTACCTACCTATATAGTTTAAGTTTAGAAAATTTGGCTCTCAAAAGAAATTTCAATCGTTGTACTGTTGATAGTTGGCTCTGTTGACAAATGAGTTTGCCAACCACTGTCTCTAGACCATGATTAGGATTCGCATCACCACCAAGTGGAACAGATCTCCCGATCTCTGCCCTGCAGAACTCGAGTCCACATTAGTGCTCCACTTATTAGATACAAGTCTTGTATTTAATACTTTATTCTAATGCTTAGCAGTTATATTCTCTTACCAAATTAAAATACTCCTCTGAATCTCAGTTGTTATTTTTGTTTTAATCCCTAAAATGTGAACATTTACCTAGAACAGTGGTGTTCCAAATTTCCCTGGTTGTTAGGGCCACAGGGACTGTATTATAAACTTAGAGATTTCTGGTTGGGGAATGAAAACCCAAGACTACAATTGTAAAAAGCTACCAAAGCTTGGTAATTACTGATCTACGTGTTTCTGAAGATGACTTGGTTTGTCGATGGTTTGTCAGAATGCTGGAAATGTTTAAATGATGTGCTAGTACTGCTAGAGTGGTTACTGTTAAAGATTTTGTTCTTTGGGTTCCTCTCTGTGAAATTTGCTTCTAAAATGCAAATGTGCCACGCTGTGGACATTTTTAAAGAGGAGACTCTCTTATTACACTAGCACATAACCCTCCAAGATTGGGTTTAAAAAAAAAGAAAAGGTGCCCTAGCTGGTTTGGCTCAGTGGATAGAGCGTCGGCCCATGGATTGAAAGGTCCCGGGTTTGATTTCGGTCAAGGGCACATGCCCAGGTTGTGGGCTCGATCCCCAGTGTGGGGCATGCAGGAGGCAGCTGATCAATGATTTTCTCTCATCATTGATGTTTCTATCTCTCTCTACCTCTCCCTTCCTCTCTGAAACCAATAAAAATATATATTAAAAATAAAAGAAAATAAAAAAATTTAAGAAGTTAAAAAATAAATGATAGCACCAAAGTTTCCTGACACCCTATCTGAATGACATTCAACTCTTGCATTTTCCACTCTTGCTTCTTTTGATACCATCATTTGGGTCCCTTGGTTTTGAAGGACAGTTAAGTTAAATGTCCAATTCAAATGTCATAAAAAACCATTCACCTTTTTACTCCCTTGAGTGATATTTTGCCAATCTGCCATTTCCATAATTAATATTAAAATATTTTTAAAGGAAATACAGAAATAAGCAAGGAGAGTCAAAGATAAGAACCATAGCCAACAGTAGGATTTATAAAGTGCAACATTAGTCAAGTTGGGGGAGTGGCCATGTGGCCAGTGTTGTAAGATCCATCACTAGGAATATCCAGAGGGAAGAGGAACATACCCCAAGTCCAGATGTTCAGAGGAAAGTTGGCATCAGAATGCTCAGTAACATCAAGATTCAGAGTGACCTGGAGATATTATTGGAGCAGGTTAGGAAAATAACTAAGGAGGGTTTGGGACAATTACTATGTCTTTTAGCTGACTTGATGGGTTTGAGTACATGATCTGTGGATGAATACAGATGGGTTACAGGGAGAAGTGAGTTATTCTGTGTGGTAACTTGGCTATGCTATAGTGCCCAGTTGTTGGGTCAAAAGTGAGTTTGGATACTGCTTTGAAGGCTTTGTATAGATGTGATTAAAATTTATAATCAGTAGACTTTGAGTAAAGGGAATTACCTCTATAATGTATGTAAACCTCATCCAATCATTTGAAGGCCTGAAGAGCAAAAATTCAGGTTTCCCCGAGGAGAAGGGATGCTGCTGTAAGACTGTAACATAGAAGTCCTGCCTGACTTTCCAGCCTGCTGGCAGGACCTAACGAACTATCCAGCCCTCAAAATAGCAGGGACCGACTTCATCAATCTCTCACTCTGTCTCTGTGAATCCTGTTGGTTCCGTTTCTGTAGAGAACTCTGACTGATACACTGAATAAAACCTCCAGTGCAGAATCCTCTCTGAAGAAGGTAGAAAACTACAACTCACTTTTACTTTTCCCTCTAACAGCGTCAGACTCATCCACTCCCTCCCTGTTTCCCTTTCTTGCTTACCTTTGCCTATGGGACCTACCTGACCACAGAAAGGTAAAGGCTCACATGTCATTGGCTTGGACTAAGCTCACAGCCCCACCCAACACCAGGGGCAGCTTTTTTAATTTTAGGGGATAAATTACATAGCGGAATCTCTGGATAGCAGTCTTCTCTTCTATTGAAATATAAGTGGTTGGCATTGGGAAATTCTTTCTAGGTAAGCAAAGTGGAAACTTGAACATTTATCTAGCAGAGCCTCACTTTGGGATCTGAGCAATCCAGACAGAGAAGATGTCAGAAATGATAAAGAAAATAATAAGATATGTGAACATTTTTATTTCTCCCTATTGACTTTAGCTTTTGATTAGGAGCAATATTTTTTAAGTCCTTTCAGAATAACCTCTATATTATACAAAGGTTAGGTCTTTCACATCCAAAGCAGAATGAAATAGGGGTGCCATAATTATCTAAATTGACTGTCCACAGGAACTCAAATCACCCTTCTATTCTAATTTAGCTGAGCATTTTCCAGCCATGGATTCGTGAGGAGCAAAATATAAACATGCTCAAATTAAATCAAACATGGCATTTAAATAGTGACTGTTTATTAGTTTGTTAATAGAAACTCAAGTTAAAATAATTTTGTGTTTTATCTGAATTTGAGGCAATATGCCTAGTGGTTAAGAATATAAGGTCTGAAGCCCAACTCCTTGGATTCAAATCCTGACCTCACATTAGCATATGCACTCAGTAACTTTGTCCTGCCTCAATTCATCCATCAATAGAATAGTGATAATATTAATGCTTACCTCATAGGGTGGTGGTAAAGGTAAAGCACTTAAAATAGTATCTGAAACTTAGTAAGCACTAAAAATATTAGCTGTTTTTATTGTATACTATATGATACTTACCCAATGCTTTTCATCAAACAATTGCATCAGTTTGGTTTTTTTAAAATTGATTTTTAAAGAGAGAGGGAAAAGAGAGAGAGAAACATTGATATGAGAGTGAAACATCGATTGGCTGCCTCTGGCATGCTCTCCTACCTCTCCTTCCCCCCTCAGGGATTGAGCTGGTAACCCAGGCATGTGCCCAAAACAGGAATCAAACTGGCAACCTTTTGGTGCATGGGAATAAGGCCAACCAACTGAGCCACACCTGAGAGTGTGCGTCAGTTTTTATAGAGAGTACTCAGTTAGCTGTTTGATGGAAAACAATCTGGACCTATGTTTGAGTTCTAGATCTGCAAATTCAAGGTTAGGTGACTTTGGCAAGCCATCATCTGTAGTTTTCTGACCCCGGAAGTTGACCTGATATATACCATAAATATGTCATGAAAATCAAGTGTGATGATATTTATTGAATGCAAATTATAAGACCTGTATAGCTGTGAAGGCCTGCTATCTATTCATGTAAGTAATGATCTTCAAAATAGTTAAGTCTACCACCTGACTCTGCCGCTGGGGTTCCACGCTCAAAAAATAAATGTCAGAATTTCCAGTTACTTTTAAGAATATAAGGGTTCATTTTCCTTACTTACCAAGGAAAGGAAACTGACCTTTCCAATAACTTAGTAATGAAATTTAATTATTATAGCATTTCTCCATAGGTCTCCCTCCATCCTCTCACATTTCATGTGTTTGTTGCTGTACATGAGCTCCAGGAGCAAACTGTGCAATGTGTCTTCTCTGCTGCCATGTGCTCATCAGTTTTTCTCCTCTGTACCTGCCTGGGTGGTCTTGCCTTCCTCTTCCCACTTAGTCTATATCAGTGTAAAATGCGAGGTACTCTACACAGAAGGTAATGAATATTGATCTTCCAGTTTAGCCCCAAAACACCTACAGCAATGGATTGACTTAAAGACTACTGATGTGTAAGAAAATCTAAAGTCACATTAAAAACAACAATAAGCTGTGTTTTGATGGAGCTATGCCTTCAGGTGTTTGCATGCTATTCTCTTTCACCAACTTAAAACAAAATTCATACCATGGCTTTACTGCTTTGAGCTTCACATATTTTTCTAAAAAGAAGAAAATAATATAAACAATTTAAAGTTATAGGGGCTTTATATTAAAACACGTTTGAGAGCCCTGGCCAGTGTTGCTAAGTGATTAGAGCATCGACCCATGCACCCAAGTGTTGTGGTTAGATTTCCAGGGGAGGATATATACCTGGTTGCAGGTTTGATCCCCAACTCTGGTCTGGGCTTGTGTAGTAGGCAATCAATTAATGTTTCTCTCTCTCTTCTCTCTCTCTCTCTCTCTCTCTCTCTCTCTCTCCCTCTCTCTCTCTCTCTTTTTCTCTCTTTCTCTCTCTCCCTCTCTCCTCTCTCTCTCTTTCCCCCCCTTTCTTCATCCCTTCTACCCTCTAAAAATCAATGGAAAAAATATCCTCAGTGAGGATTAACAACAAAAAAACAAAAAGCACCATATTTGAGAAACCAATGCAGGCAATCTGGAACACTTTGGTCTTCTCTACTTTCAATTAATATTAAATTCACAAAGGAATTTGATGGTAAAAAGAGAATGGTAATGTGAAATATTCAGACTACTTGTCGATTTCCCTCACTTAGTCTGCCTAATTTCATAAGGAAATTTCTGCTATCCTAGTTGCCAAAAGCTTTTTATAGCCCTAATGAAATCTCCAGTGTTTAAAAGTTAAGCATCTTGGGATCTTCAAATATGAGGGACCAGACTTGATTTTAAGACCTGACTGGACAACATCTACCAACTCTGCCACAAATTCATGTCTCTCTATCCTTTGGGTTAAATAGCCTATGCTCCCATACTTTGCCAGGCACATTATGGCCTCATTTGTGAAGCTTGCTCAGAGTTCCTCCAATCTTTACTCTTCTTTCCTGCCCTCTCTCTCCATCTGCAGAAGAGAGAGCTATCTTGAGGAGCCAGATCAAAAGTGAATTCTTCCATAAAGCCTTCCTGATTCTCTAGCAGGAATTAATCTTTTCCTCCTTTGATTTTCCCAATGTTTTTAAATCTACTTAGTGTAAATTGCCTTTTACAAATGTGACTACTAAAGCAGATTAGAAGTTCCTTTAGCCTGGGGACTTGGCCTTTGCTCATCTTATTGTCATCATCTAGAACTCCTAATACAGTGCCTTGTAGATAGTTGATTTTTAATAAATGTGTAGGAATACTTTAACCAAATAAATGTATTGAGTCAAATAATAGCTAGATGAAAGAGTTGTACACAGTTATATTACAAGAGATATGTTATCTGGTTTCTAATGATGAAAACTCAATATCCCAATGAGGTAATACCAGTAGAGACAAAAACTTGTCTAAAGACAGGAAAGCAAACCAATATTCATTGAGCATTACATTAGTTGCCTGTGGCTTCTGTAACAAATCACAACAAACTTGGCGGCTTAAAGAAATAGAACTTTCTTCTTCACAGTTCTAGACATCAGTAGTCCAACATCAGTCTCGGTGGGATGACATCAAGATATTGGAAGGGCTGCACTCCTTTTGGAGGCTCTGGGGGAGATTTAACTCTTTGCCTCTTCCAGCTCCTGGTGGCTGCTGGCATCCCTTGGTTTATGGCCACATCCCTCCATGACCACATAGCCTTCTCCTTCTTTGTGCCAAATCTTCCTCTTTTGTTTATTTGTCTGTTTTGTTTTGTTTTTAAATAAGGGCACTTGTGGTTGCTATTAGGGTGCACCCAGATAATCCAGAATAATCTTCCTATCTCGAGATCTTTAATAATATCTACAAAACCCTTTTTCCATAAAAGGGAACATTTACAGTTTCCAGGGATACAGCCGTGGGCAAACTACGGCCTGCGGGCCGAATCAGCCCCTTTGAAATGAATAAAACTAAAAAAAAAAAAAAAAAGACCGTACCCTTTATGTAATGATGTTTACTTTGAATTTATATTAGTTCACACAAACACTCCATCCATGCTTTTGTTCTGGCCCTCCGGTCCAGTTTAAGAACCCATAGTGGCTCTCGAGTCAAAAAGTTTGCCCACCCCTGGATTAGAACCTTATGTTCTGGGGAGCATTATTCAGGCTGCTATAAACACCAACTAGACATGTTCCTTTGCATGGTTTTACTATGCAATCCACACAGGTAGTCTATGATGTAGTTATCACTGTTCTGATGAAACAGATGAGGCCACTGAAGTCCAAGAAGTTGGGTGACTTGCACAAATGCACTTGCAGTCAGTGGTTGGATATTTGATCCAAGCCTAGATCTCTCTGGCTCCAACTTGATTTTGTTTTTCCATTATATCTCAGGAGCTTCCCAAGTACTAGACACCCAGTATATTCTTAATAAATGTCTGTTGATATAAAAGAAAACCTTTATTGAGGTTCTCAAGTTTCCTGCTTTATCATTTTGTCACCTTTTCTAAAAGTTTATTGATTTTTAAAGGATTTTATACATCAGAAGTCTCTTCCGAAAGTGTTTTCTAATGAGAATGCATTGTTGTTTCCAAAAGGGTCACTGCAAATTGGAGGCAGTTTAGTCACCGTAATTTAAAGGGATGTGAAAATTTCACATAGAAAGTAAAAAACAATCGAGCATTTGAGAGGGTGAAAATACACATTAAAGTCATTAGTCTACAAAAGCTAAAAACAGTTCCTCAATCTAATTCAATATGATTGGGAATAAGCTGTATTATCACCATAAAAGAATGAAGTTTCTGTAGGAATTGAACACAGAGTTAAAATTCATTCAAGCAATGTTATGTCTTCTCAATGATTTCCCCTAAGTCTTAGACATTTGTGAAGTTGTATTCCTGGGTTCTGATAATTCACTATAGACTTTCTAGTGAACACCTTTAAAACCACATTTCATTAAGCTATTTAAAAAAAAAAAATTAGGAAGCACCACTGGATCATTTCCACCCCACTAGTTTATGCTGCCTAATGTTAAAATACTGGTTCTCATGGACTATGAAGGCATGTATTAGTTTTCTCTTGCTGCTTTAATAAATCATCACAAATTTAGCAGTTTAAGCAATATCCATTTATTATTGTTACCGGAAGGGGTCCATTTGCCCACACACATCAGAGCCCAATAAAACATGAACAGGAGTTTGCAGCCAAGAAAGTAAGAATTCATTAAAGAGATGGTGCCATGCCTGGAGTCACAGTAGCTCATGCTCAAAGACTTGGCTCCCAATAACTTCCAGATGAATTATACAGGGGGGAATCGTTAATCATGGTGACTAAAGGAGTTAGGGTCATGGTCTCTGCTATTGGTTGGTGCTAGTGCAGAGGGTAATTGATCATTGCATCTGGTCCTGATGCTGTTCTGTCCAACTTCACAAGGATTTGTTCTGTGGGATTGTTCCGCTTTCCTGGGTCTAGAGCTAAAACACAACTGAGGTCAAGGTATTGTCTTTAGTTTGATTGAAAACTCTGACTCTGTAGTTAATAGACCCAAGACCTTGTTCCTATGACTACTGGATGCTGAACAGAACCTCATTGTCCTGAGGGCTTAGTGATTAAGCAAGGGATAGGGAAGTGGTAAGCCAGGGTGCTGCATGAGTGAGTCAAAGAGAAAAAACTCAAAATAAAAGGCCGGGTTAAAGAAAGCTAGGTCTCTGCACAGTTACATTATCTCACAGTTCTGTAGCCAGAAGTCCAGGCATAGCATGGCTCAGCAGGTTCTCTACTCCTGGTTTCAAAGGGCCAAAATTGTTGGCAGGATTGCATTCCTTTCTGAAGAGTCTGGAGGTGAATCTACTTCCAAGCTTCTTGGGATATTGGCAAACTTCAGTTCCTTGTGGCTGTCAGACTGCGTTTTCTTTGCTGGCTGTTGACTGGAGGGCCATAAGTGGCTTCTAGAGACTGCCAGCATTCCTTGGGTCATGGCCCCCTTCCTCCATCTTCAAAGGCAGCAACGAGGGATTGAATCCTTCTCTTGCTTTAAATGTCTCTGAGCTCCCATTTTACTTTGTTGCTCCTCTACTGTCTTCCACTAAATGTTTTGACAGACTTTTCTACTTTCCTCTTCTACTTTTAAGGGCCCATGTGATTACATTAGGTTCACCAGGATAAGCCCCTATCTTAGGGTCAGTTGATTCGTAACCTTAGTTTCATCTGCAAAGACCCTTCACAGAAGTGACTAGAGTAGTGTTTGGTTGAATGACCAGGGGACAGGGATATTGGCACAGTGTTTTTAGAATTATGCCCAAAACGAGCTGTAAAGTTTCCACTAAGGTTTATTTTATTCTTAATATTCTATCTCTAGATTTCAAAGGTCAGGTTACTCAGTAAAGACTTATAAAACCAGAAACATGGAACAAACTACCTATGTTTCTGAATACAACTGATGGACATAACATTTGAAGGTTCAGATATACTTATGTAGCCACATTTCCATCTTATGTATGAATACCAGATGGGTTACAAATATTATAAATTAAGAAAAAGAAACTTCATTTATTCTTAAAAGTTTATATATCTAATGCATCAAGGATTTTCAGCATAGGCTATGTTCAAATAGAAAGAACACTTACTGAAATCTTTAAGACAAGGGTTGTCAAGGACAAAATGCTCACTGACGAAGGATGTTAAAACATTTTCCTGTAAGTTGTTTAATGACACGTGATACACCACTCACCATTATCATGTGTCTTACATTGGAGTCAGTCTAGCTATTGATAGGGAGTCTTCTCCAGGAGCCAGTTAGACATTCCACAGTAACTCCTACATGTGATTATTTAAGTGCTTTCATTTACCAACATAGAAAAACATGACCACCACCCCAAACCTGATGTGATTAACACCATAGCTTAGCTTCCTAATGGGAATGTTCTCATAAACAGATCAGAGTGCAAAGCTTTTTAAGAGCAGGTGAATTTCTTCCCGACTCTGTATCCCCAGTTGGACACTGTGAGTTTCAGATAGTGAGGAGGTGCTAGGGGATGACTGAGCCACAAGATGGAGGGGGTCTGGGTCACTGGATCCCCACATAGAGAAGACCTGCTATCAACTAGAAGCACCTGCTTTGGATAGTTAGTTAGATGAGGTAGAAATATAATTCCATTGTGTTTAGGCTTGTATACCTTTTGGATCTATTCTTTTTGAGTTGCTTGAATTATCTACATAAGGCATCCTATGTTTATCCTACTCGAGCATTCATAGCATCAACTTCATTTTGCAAGGTCTCTAGTTCCTGGCTCTTTAGATTCCATAAATCCTTATTACTCTCAATTTTTTGAGGGTATTTTTTCAAGGGTGTTGTAAAGGGCAAGAGTTATTTTGAAGCTAAGAGCCACGAATTTGAAAAAAAATATTAAAATATTTTGTGCATTATTTTCACTGGAGCAAAACACTTTAACCTTATTTTTCTTAAGTTTTAATAATGGAAAGGCTTCAGAGCAAAGAGCAAGAGTAAAAGTAGTTAAAAATGCTGAAATATTCTTCTCTTGTACAAGGTTAACACAATAATGCAGAGTGCTCTTGGCATAAATTAGATTCAAGATGAAGGGAAGGCAAACACAGGTCTTCTTTGAGATGGGAGGGTCTTCATTTAGAGATTTAATATAATACAGAGTTTAAACATGCTCAGAGTTACAATGTTGTTCTCTGGAAAAAGAAGATACCTTTTGAGTCCCAGTAAATCAGGTCAGTGAAAGTGAATACCTAAAGTCATGAGTCATGCTGATTTTAAATACAGGCCAGGTAATTCTTTCTTACAAATTTCTCATTTGTACAGAAGGTTTTGAGTGAGATGTAGGAAGTAACAGGAGATAATTTGAAGCTAATCCACATATGACAGAATTATCACAAGTAAATGACAGAATTGGGCTGACACCTATGGGGAAAAATTTTCACAGTCAATAGAATCAGAAATTATTAGTGATAATTGACATTCATGCTACTACTACTTATACCATCTTTTACACCTATAATTTCTCAATAAGCATGAAGCTACATATTATTATACATTGTAAATGTATGAGACAATAAGCTTAGAGAGATTTTCAGCAAATGAGCCAATATCATATAGTTACTCTGCTCAAGTTTCAGAATTAGAAATTGTATCCAAGTTCCATCATAAAAAAAAGTCCTCATTAGGAGTTTCTTACTATAATAACCACCAACAAACAAGAATTAGTGATGAATTACTGTGTCCTGAAATTTTAGGACTCTCTCCATTGCATCCATTTCCACTAGTGTGTTTTTTTGTTGTTATTGTTTTTACTCATTCTTATGTCAATATCCCTGTTCTCAGATAGGAAGGTGATGCTTCTGATGTGCTTTCTTGAAGACAGAGTTAACTCCTCTGACAAACAACAAGTTCCTATTAAAAAATCACACACAATCATTTCCAGTACACAGAATTTTAGGACAAAAATAAAAATCAGTGTTTTAAACCTTTTAATTTAAGATGTGTGACATCTAGATTAAGTACTTTTCTTGATTTAATGTGTTTCTTAAAAGTCAGTAGTAATATTTCTAGTTCCTATATTACCTAAGGATTTTTAAGAAAGCCTAATATTTTACAAAGAAAACAGAGCAAATATAATCTGTAACCATAGTAATAGCTTAATTTAAATTTGGTCTTTTATATATGATATTCAGACTTATGATAATTTATAAAATCACATTATTATTTTAAGAAGGCAATGAATATTTCTGTAAAGGAAGGAAAATTTATTATGTTCACACAACAGTGGGTTACATTTAACTACAGGGTTACTGATAAATATGGTGGGGAACTTAGATTTACATAATTAATCAGAATATGCATTAGGAAAACAGTTTTAAGTATTTGATTATAAAAATCACTTCATTTTTAATAGTATTTATTTAACAATAATTTATTGTACCAGAAACAATGGTGATATGTGTTGCAGGGTCAGGATGCATGTTAGGGAAACAAGACATACCAAGTCCCCTGTTCTCATGGGCTTACTTTATCACAGAGACAAGAAGGGAAGCGAGGAAGAAGAGAAAGAAAAGAGAGAGGAAGAATTAACAAATAACTGTCAGATGCTGACTGAATTACTGGATAAAAATAGAAGGGCTGGGTGAAAAAAATGAAGGGATTAAGCAAAAAACAACTCATAGACACAGACAACAGCATGGTGATTACCAGAGGGGAAGGGGTGAGGATGGGGGAAGGTAGAAGAGGGTATAGGGAGGGATAATTGGTGATGGAAGGAGACTTGACTTGGGGTGGTGAACACACAATACAATATTCAGATGATGTATTATAGAATTGTACACCCAAATCCCATATAATTTTTTAACCATTGTCACCCCAATAAATTCAAATACATACATACATACATACATACATATGTACATACATAATAGAAAAGATGTGTGCAAATGAATACCAATGAAAATATTCTCAACATGCCAGCCAGGCTTCAATTAAGGAAACAAAACCACTGAGTATTAAATAATCAGAAATTTATTACAGGCATTGGACATTACACAATTGTGAGAGGAACTGGGGTAAGGGTTCAGCACAGGGAGCTGGAAGGTTATTTAGCAGTTATTATGTGTGTCTTTAGGCAGCTCTCCTGAAGCACTGGGGGGCAGGCTAAAGTTTACAGCACATCTGGAAACAGGGAACATCTAGCTGCTAGAGTGAGCCGTCAGGTGCAGACGTATGAGGTAAGCTGTTGCCTCTGCATAGTTACTGTCTCTGTGACTTCACAGCCAAGCATGTACTAGGCCTGGGAAGCTAGAGTTCAGGAGGGTCAATGGTCAGGAAGTAAAGCAGAATTCAGAGAAGGGAAGAAGAGTGAGGATAAACTGGGACCCACCAGCACCTCCACATCTCTCTTCTTTGCCTCTAACTATGACGACCTTCAGGGAGTGGAGGCTGTTGCTCCCTCCATTGGTCCAAATCTCATGCAACTGTCTCTGGCGGCCAACTGCAAGCTGGGACCCTCCAGGCAGGTTCTGAGAAATGTAGTTCCAGATTAGCCAAGCTGACATAAGGTAAAGAGTCCCATTAGGGCTTTTGGAGTGCGCACAATTTTACTTTTATCTATGCCTGTGGTTCTCAGCCTTCCTAATGCCGCGACCCTTTAATACAGTTCCTCATGTTGTGGTGACCCCCAGTTTCATTGTTACAAATTGAACATAATTAAAGCACAGTGATTAATCACAAAAACAATGTGTAATTATATATGTGTTTTCTGATGGTCTTAGGCGACCCCTGTGAAAGGGTCGTTCCACCCACAAAGGGGTCGTGACCCACAGGTTGAGAATCGCTGATCTATGCTATGAGGTATCGATATTTCCTATTTATAATATGGTACTTCAAAATAAAGTCATAAGCAAAATAATTTCTTTTGGAAATGCTTTAAAATCAAAATCAGTAAGTATAAAGCTATAAAGTTACAAAATTCCTTTTGAGTCTCCTTTTGGTGATTTTGCACATTGCTCCACTTATTCACCTAGTGCTTTGCACTTTGCAATATTTTAAATTCTAATGAAATCTCAACAGAGTAGTGGCAATTTGCCACAGCATTTTTCTCTCACTTTTCTAAAAACAGAGTAAGCGAAGTGAGGAGAAATGTAGTGGGTTACGCAACACCCATGTTGGGGTGATGAACCCCCACCCCCAAGATGTTAACCTGAAGATTTCTCTACTCACTTCCCTGGTCTATGCAGTGAGGACAGTGTTCTCTGATGTGGAAAGTCAAAATAGTTACCATGGGATAGGATCAGTTGATCTGCAAGTGTAATATTTACTCTCGTTCCTTAAATGCATGAGATAGATCCATGCAATTCAAAGCATTTTTCCAGAGAATGTCAAGGATTGGCATCCACATCCAAAATGGTCAGTCTTTGGAGCATGAAACTAACTCGTTGCACATTTTAAACTGAGATAGTGGGCATGTGCATGATTTACTAAATGTAATGTTGATGCTCACATATGAATTCACTTTATGTTGGTAATTCTGCCATTGATATTACTTCACTCTCCAGTAATCAACAGCTAGGGTCAACCAATTTGATTTTTTAACATCTATTGTATTTAGACAGAACCTATAGAAAACAACAACAAAGTAATTTGCATATGAGAAGTACTTGATATTGAAGACAAAGCCTTAAAGCTGACTTACAGTTAAAGTAAATAGACATTTTCATATTTCCAAATCTGATACGATCAGAATCCTGGAAGGTAATATTCATATCAATAGAACATTTAAATTGGCAATTGCTATAAAATTGAAATGAGGAAATACAGAGTTTGCTTCAAAAGAATTACTCCCTAATGGTCACACTAAATGTATTTTTTTCTCTACATCAAGTGGATTTAGAATGTGTCATTAAAATGAAAGTACCTTCTATATTTCATCTTTAGAATAGATGGGAAAATGCTTTAAGAGGAGGTAATAGCATATCCAGGTAACCAATTGAACTAAAATGTGAGGCTTCAAGTAGGTATTCAGTAAACCTGCTAGTTAGGTCCTTACTAGTATGTTCTTTGGTTAACAGTTGGAAATCACTGTTCCTTACGCTAGCATTCAAAATGCCTCTACAAGATGTTGGCCGTGACCTTCCCTGGAATAAAATAACCTAAACTATGGTTGTCTTTGACATAAAATGCTTCTTTAGAAAAGTGTGTACTTGGAGCAGTATAACATGGAAGTGATCGCACCAGAGCAAAAAAAAAGTTGTCAATAACTAAGCTGGCCTGCTGCTCTTACAGAAGCACATTCTGCCCCCCAGTACAGCTCCACCTTCCATAGTGACAAGGACAGGGCAGAGGACGTCACTAACACCGAAGAACACTGAGTTGGATTAATATGTTAAACAACTACCTAAAAAACTGTCAATTACTTTCTTCTTTCATAGCTGTGGACTAATTCTTACTCTAATTCTAAGAGTTGTGAAGATTAAGTGGGACCATCCATGAGACTCTATCTAGTATCCATTGACACATGGTGCGTGTACACTAAATGTTTATGTTCTTCCCTTCTTTCATGAGGTTTGCTTATTATGGCACAATTTACAAAGTTGATGTACTTGCTTCAAAGGATTCACTGAAGTATAAAAAGCGACAGTGGGAACTCTGAGAACAAATGTCAGATTACCTAACATGCAACCCATTTTTGCTTCTAATATACCAAGCATTTTTCCTTCCTGGAGCAGAAAAAAATTACTCCCACAGGGTAGAGAAAAATGTTACTACTCTCTAAGACCTGCATTTCTTAACTCCCAACAGTATGCCCATGCCTAAAATTATTTGAGCAAATAGGAATTCATAATTCATTTATCCTCATGTTATTCCCATGTCTCTCACTTTCTTTTCTGTTCACTTTTGATCAAGATGGACTTGACCCTCGGCTTGACTAAACTTTAGACAGGTTTCTTCCTGACTGTAAACCCCTGCCCTCTCTTTACTCTAGAGCATTTACTTTAGAAAACTTGTAATTGCAGATTCTTTCTCTGCCCCTTGGAAATGTAGATAAACCTCCAAGCCTCTTACCTGTTTTACAATCCAGGAATGTCTTTCTCAAGGACCTGGTTGCCAACCTCAATAAAGATAGAGCCCCATCAGTCAGTGGGAGGGTGGCAGCCTAACTTGATTAATGTCTATTAAGGAACAGAAGGCTTAGTGGCAAAGAAAAACATTTGCACACTCAGGAATGACTCAATGTGCTAGACACATCCGATTGACCAACCCCATCCTTCAATGTCCTCCAGTACTTTTCCACTAGCCCACATTAGCACTTAAAATCCCTTTGGCCCTATGATCTAGTGGAGTTGAATTCAGTCTCTCTCCCCTATAGCAATTTTCCTTGCCTCTATCTGGTGCAGTTTTTGATAGTTTCCTTCTTACTGAATAAGTTCTACATGTCATTGTTAAAATAACACACACCCTTACTAATATCCTCAATTCATTTATCCCTCCTTTTTCCAACCCCCAAATCATGATAATCAGCCTCTCCAGTCGTTTGGTTGGAGATAAAAACACAGCCAGCCGACTGACTGCTGACTTCAAGTCCTAGATCACTGTTTCACCCCTTTGTCTGCCTTAATGCCCCACACACCTCCTTACACTCATTTTCAGCAGATGACAGAGAAAATAGAAGCAATCAGAAAAATGTCCATCAGCTTCCACCTCCATATTCACCTACCTACCTGCATCTGGGACTTTATACTCTGCCCTCCCTAATGTTATTGTTGATGAGCTGGCTGTGCTTGAACACTGGCCATCCTTCCATGGTGTCCCAGACCCCATCTCCCCATCTCCAGGATGTAGCTGTAGAAACTCTCCCTCATCTATCTGTTACCAATTTTCCCCACTCTACTCAGTCAGTCCCATCACCCTGCAACACTGTAGTCGTTCCATCTTAAAATAATAATAATACGAATCCTCTCTTAATCTCCAATCCCCTCCCAGATACTGCAGCAGATTTCCGCTTTCCTTTTAGAGAGACTTTGAGAAGGTGTTTAAAATGCCTCTCCTACCATCCCTTTTTAAACTTATACTATCTAGGCTATAGAGTTCTATTCCTAGAGATTATATAATTGAGGTATTCTCTCTCAAAACTCGGCTCCTGAAGAGAAGTAGGGCAGCTTGTCAGGTGGAGTTTATTGGAAGATATCCGTCTTAGTAGGGTCCTCACCCCCCTTCTCCCAGGTAAGAATCTACCTCCGAGGGTTGACCATTCTAAATCTGGAAGCCATTTTATTAAAATAATAGCCTCAGGAATATATTGATTTTTAGAGTGAAGTTCTCGTTTGTTAATTTACAAATAAAGAATATATCTTTCCACTCATTGTACCATATTTAACCTCTAATATCTCCTCCATGATAGTCTTCTATTAAGAAATGTGATGTTAAACTTGTGCTCTTTTTTTAAAAATATATTTTATTGATTTCTACAGAGAGGAAGGGAGAGGGATAGAGAGTTAGAAACATCAATGAGAAAGAAACATTGACCAGCTGCCTCCTGCACACCCACCACTGGGGATGTCCCGGCAACCAAGGCACATGCCCTTGACCGGAATCGAACCTGGGACCCCTCAGTCCGCAGGCCGACGCTCTATCCACTGAGCCAAACCGGTCAGGGCAACTTGTGCTCTTAAATTCCTTTAATAGTTCTCTATTACTTTCCCGACAAGTCTAAAATCCATATAGTTGTGTAATTATCATGAAATTTTTGGTCTCAAAATCAACTTATTTTTTTATAACTGTCTCTATTTCTGTCTCTTTTTTATTATTGTGGGTGAAAAACCTCAGTCTCTTCTAGGGTCACCACCACTCCCCACATTCCTCTTCCAAGGATCTGCTATGGTACCAGGGTCTTAGGTTGGGTCAAGGTTAAAAGTTGAGGGAAGGAGGACAAAGTGGTCCTTGGCTCTCCTCCAGTGGTTGACACTGAAGTTTATATCATTCAAATTGACTTGGCTACTCCAGGTTCCCTGACTTGAGATTCTTCTGTGACACGTGGAACCTGGCACACACAGGAGAAATTGTCCAGGTCTCCATCTTACTAAACATACCACACATTTATCTCTGGTGACTTGCTACATCTCCTGTGAGCTACTGGAAGGCTGTCCTGTTCACATGACCCATAATACATTTTCTTTCTATCTCTCTCTGTGTGGGCCCCCCCCCGTCCCCCCCCCCCCCACCAACACACACACTATTTTTCTCATTTTCCCATTCCTCATTTCTCCCTTCCATTCTCTCCACAGCTTAAGGGATCTCTTTTAAATCTTGGGTATTGTAGATGGGAGCCTCATGCTCCTCACTGCTTTTCTCAAGTCATAGTTTCCATAACAGGAATCTTTTCCCTAATTTTGTTGCGTGTAGGTCCTAGAAGTAAAAGTTATCAGTAGTTATAGTTCCTGTCCTATTTTCATCTTTGCCACATCCCTCCCCCACAACAATGAGCACAGAACCCATAGCTTCTTAAATGGAGAGATGGGTAAAGTGGGGGAGATTATGCTTTAATATCAATGCTACATTTACAATTGGATTCCCACTTTATCCTCTCATTCATCCACAATCTCCCTTACATCTCCGTAACAGCAGATGGTTCATAGCTCCCTAAATGCGTGCTTACAACATTAGAACAGTTCTATTGGTCCTCTGTCTGTTTTCAATGACTCTTCATGTGTTCACAACAGAAATGTGATGATGAAAGAGGAGGTAAGTATCCAATTGCTTGCACCTTCATAGTTAGGTGCATCTGGAATATTTCTCCATCCACAGTGTGGCAGCTAATAGGCTTTGAGCCAATTAATAAGTCAGTGTAAATCTCTGCACTAAATGGTAGTAAAGGTTAAGAATTTTTGTATAGAAACAAACATATGTGTGTTTATACTATATATGTACATATATGTATATTCATGTAAGTACATACATATGTATGTTTAGGAGTGGGAATATTTTGTTTAACTTCCACATGGATCTGTGGACTCTTTTGTGGACTCTAGGGGATGCAGACACCCTATTTTACTTAACATACATTTACTTCTAACTTTATATGTATCTAAGCTGCCATCTTAGTGTCCTGGTACCAATTTTTCAGACATGTTACAACTCATTACTCCCCTATTTGCCTTATATTAATTACTTTTGATGAGTTTTGGGAGACAGATTAGTCACTTGACAATAATTGTAACCACATGTGTGTTATCAGCAGAGCTTCTGAAAACCATTTCTTCCCTGGCTTACCTCTGGAAATAGATAAACGCATATCTTTTATGAAGATGATGATTACTTTCAATATCATAGGACTCTCTCTGACCTTGCTCCTAAGGAATTCTGAGGATGCAGCTTCCTATGCACTGATTAGAGCTCATCTGAACACACCCCAGTTAAACACCGTGGGAAAGAGTTTTAATAGTAAGGATTTAGATTATTATCATTCAAGAATTTTTAACCTCTACCTACAGCTTTTATTTCCATGGTTATCAACCACAGGTAGGCCTTAATAGAACCTAGAGATTCTTCTAATTTCATTCATCAGCTCCATCTAACATTGTTCAAGACATCTATTCTAAGTCTTGTAAAGGTCATTCATGATGTAATGTTGCTGAATTATATAATCAACTTTTGGTTCTCATCTTGACCTATCAGTGGTGACCATGTTAGTGTACCCTAAGAAGGCCATTGTCTCGCTGAGAAGCATCTCTCTCAGGAATCAGACACTGATAAGCTAACCCTTACCTGTCAAGGATTTAATAATGACTCCTTGCAAGAAGATAGTTTTCTTGATCAGGATTCTACCCATATAGCCATAATTCCTTCCATTCCCACCTCTTGCTCTTTATTTCAACCTTGCCCAATTTCCTCAAGTCTTCAGACTTTTGCAAATACAGTACAATGTCCTGTCTACACCCTTCACTTCTAACATGCATAGATATCTGGAAAGTCATTTCTGTGTGCCCACAATCATCCCCCTTCCCTTGTCCATGTCACAGGCCTCTCCTCATGCTCTAAGCATTTCCTCTGTGATAGAAATTTTCAAGTTGTCATTTGTTTATTTACTGGCTTTCCATAGGAAAGTAAGTTCTTTTTCATATTTAGGAACTTGCAAAGAGTAGTCATCAACAAAGTAAAGAATATATTGATATACTTTCCCCACTTTTTCTTTTTTTCCTTATCTTATCAGATATTTTGAAACTTTAAAAGTGAAATTATTTTTTAAAATCAGAATCTTATACCTCATGGTATGCTAATATTTATAAAAACAACATTAGAAGCCATATTTTTGCTTTACATTTGAAAACTATTTCATATTGCTGACATTAAAAACAAATTGTTCTCCTAAATATGTTGAAAAATAGATTAATATACTAAATAAAATAGAAATCAGATCTCTTTTGATTATTTAAGCTTTTAAATTTTAAAAGTGAGATGCACAAATTTTTATACTCTTGTTAATATTGTATATTCACTGCAAAGTTGCAATAAAACATCTAAGGCAGGAAGGTTTAAATACTAAGTTTTTCTTATTAATTCCCTGAATTAGAACAGCTCTTAAAATAAAATCAACTACATTTGAGCCAGCATGAAGAAATTGGATTCAGGGATGATTGCTATCTTTAAAGCCTATGACCTTACATTATTCTGTCATATGCCTAAGGACATTGAAAGTCTCTAAATTAATTTTAGGGCATACACAATAATGTTTTTTTTAAATCACAGACTCCAAGAGCAGTATGCCCCTGTTGCTCTGTTTTCAGGTTTTTAATCTTCATAACATGATTCTGCAATATGTCCTGTTTCGAGAAATATTTTGTGAATTTTTCCAGAAGTATTTTTTAAAATCTTGGCAATAATGTGCACCACTTTGTACCTCCTCCCAGTACTTTTCTAAAAGGAGAAAAACACTGTTTTCTCTGCATCCTGTGTTCAGTCAACCTGTTTGTTCCCAGTGTTTTAAGATGCCTTTAGGGTTGCCAGTAACAAACAAGCAGCAAGGCTCATATATCTTGAGGATCCTTGTGTGCTGTCAGAATAGCAGAAACTTGGAGTTTAACTTGTGCCAAGAACTAATGTTTTCACAGTAATTTCTATATGTCATTACTCACTCTATGGGTAAAGAAACAGGAAGGGGGCAGGGGCTAGGTGGAGGTGGGCAAAGGTGGAAGGAAGGGGGATACCTGTAATAGTGTCAGTAAAGTGGAGCCCTAACTGGTTTGGCTCAGTGGATAGAGCATCGGCCTATGGACTCAAGGGTCCCAGGTTCGATTCCGGTCAAGGGCATGTACCTTGGTTGCGGGCACATACCCAGTGGGGAGTGTGCAGGAGGCAGCTGATCGATGTTTCTAACTCTCTATCCCTCTCCCTTCCTCTCTGTAAAAAATCAATAAAATATATATATTTTTAAAAAGAATAAAGTGGAAATACACACAATACCATATACATTAGCACCAAAAAATAAATAATGAGGTATAGGTCTAATAAAATATGTCCAGGATCTATAAGCGGATACCAACAAAACTCTGACTAAAGAAATTAGAGAGGATGTGAGTTTGTTTAATTTACATACATACTGTTTTGTTGGACTTGCTGCAGTGAACTGTGTTATTTCAGAGTATCCTCATTATAATTCTTTTGTAAAAAGAAGCATCATTTTATAATAAAATAAACTCATTCTAATTTATCTCTTTGCCACTTCAAAGTTTTAGGCTCTTTCCAACACAGTACACATTATTAGTGGGGCAAATATAGTGAAAGGAAACAGCATAGTCTAATAATAATATTAAGGGCAGATATGGGAGTCACGAATATACATTACATCTTTCAGGAATCTTGACTGATCATTTAGATGATCTTTTGGGTGGCAGCCTGGTACAGGGATCATGACCTGATTTTGTACTTCATTTTTCCCTTTCTTCCAAGTCTCGGTTTGCACATCTGTGAAATGGAACTGATATCTGCTCTGCAGGGCTCAGCGAGGTTCAGAGATCATATACACATGCTGCATAAGCCTAGTGAGTGCTTAATTAAGGATGACTTGTATTGTCCCAGTAACAATAGGCTCTGATTATTATAGAGAAGTGCAGCCACATTGGTAGAGAGCAGAGAGTTGGAGCCAAAGGGATGGAGTAGGCAAAACTATGGGGGGATGTCTGCTAGATCTGGGTTAGTGATGTTTCTGTGTCCAGCTTACATGCCAGCCTGGGAAGGCAGCAGGAGAATGAAACTCTAGCTTTGTTTATAGAGCACAGAAATGATGACCACTAATATTTTGTGAGAATCCTTGTTGTAATTTTTCTTTTACCTACATCATCATGGTGGCAAAAGGTAACATATAGGGACTAAAACATTGAATAAATGTGTATGGAATATATACAGCAGAGCTGCTACTGTTTGATAAGCCGAATAAGAATATCAGGAACAGAGTGAAGAGAACACAGTGGCTAACTCTACTGGAGCCCAGCTATGAATAACAAGGCCGCTAGGGGAAGACGGCACTCCCTCCCAGGCTCAGCAACAGCTGCTAGCTGAGCAAGGGTTTTAGAAAGTCCACCTGGGTGTCAGAGGCGGGATCAGTGTCCCCATTAGCTGGGCCTTGGCAATAAGAGCTTCAAAACTAATATTTATGAGCACTTAGTCAATTCTAGCCCCCACCACGCATCTTATTTGAATTCGCTAATGGAGTCTCTAGAATAACCCTGTGAGGTAAAATCTTTTATCATCATTTTGCAGATGCAAAAACTGAGCCTTAAGGAGCTCAGTTAATTTGACCATTAAACTAGTAAGAGATGGAGTGAGGGCTTGAAACCAGGATTGTCTGACTTCATATCCCAAATGCTTAACTGCTATACTTCACTGTTCCTTAAGATACTAACCCTCAACAGCATAAATAAATTCATTTCAAGAATAATAGCAGTTACTATCTATTGAGCACTTACTATGTCTCAGGTGCTGCTCTCCCCACATTATTTCATTTAGTTCTCATTTGAATCAGGCGAGGTTTTTATTTAAGTTTTATCTTGCCATTTTACAAAGGACCACACTGAGGCTTTTTTTTTTTTCTTCTTCCCCAATGATGTAGGCTTATAGTACAAGAGCAGGGACTGAATCCAGTTCTGTGGGGTTTTTTTACACTAAAAATTCAGTGTTTTTACACTACAAAAATTAAGGACATCAAAGTCAGAGAAGGATAACTGGCTTTTGTAGGTCCCTCTAACACCAACTATAAAATAATATGAAAGCCATGACTATAAAATAAAGTGGCAACCTACAGGACCCGCCTTACTGCTTTATGGTCATGCTTCATAACTATTCAACAAATATTTATTGAGCTCCTACTATACACCATGCTCAACGTGATGCAGATCATCAATCAGATTGATTTCATAATAGCTCCAGTTCAAAGACTGGTTCAATTCTTCATGGTACTTTCCCTTCATGTGGCTATATTTTTGTCAGAATTGTTTTCAACACACCTTATCTCTGCCCTTTCACCTAAAGAAGCAACACCTATCATCCTGATTTGGGCCTTAGAATGACAGCAGGACTAACATTGATTTGCTTCCCAGGTGAGGAATGAATGTGTTTACATGACCACAGAGGAAACAAAAATCCTCTTCATGGACAAAAAACTTACATCCAGCTTCCTCTTCATTTTTGAACACCGTGGCTACCTGAACTCAACTGAAGCAGAAAATATTGTCAGAGTGAAAGCAGTATTAATTAAGTTAGTCTGTTGAGACCCAGGCCAGATTTGCTATTGCAAGTCAAAGCGAAGAGAACATAACGCTGTGTACTGTTTAGAAGATGGAGGTAATTTCCTGGGGTTATTTATAAATCATTAGCAGAACTTATCTGCTGTTGTCAGGACCTCCACTAGTAGGGAATCACGTGTAGGACATAATTATTAGAGCCGGGATGATGTGTGGGCCATAGAATTTAGTTTTAGTTAGAGGCACCCTCACCAACACCAGAGAGGTGTTACCAGACAGCCTGCCTGTCAGTGGGAGAGGGCTGGTCCCTACCTCGATCTTTGTCTTCTCATATAAATGAATTTATTTGAGAGACCTTGACTGCATAGTGAAAAGCCAATTTATTAAAGCAGTTAAAGCATGTGCCTTGATTGAAAAAGCAAAGCAAGCAAACCTATACATCTGGCTTATGAGCTCAGATGGGCTCTCAGCTGATCTGAAGAGCGAGTTAGGTGGGGGATCTGAGGCATTACATACCCTCTTATCTATAGGTTTCAGAATTCCTCTGCTGAATATTTTGGTGCAGATTATTTCTCAAGGTACCTTTTTACTTTTGTGGCCTTCCCAGAATTCATGAGAAGCACCTAGCAACTTGATCTTGCCAAGCCTTGAGACGGCTGGCTTCTCTGCTTAGGGAGTAAAACTGCCCTATTTTTTCCTTTCCCCTCCCCCCTCCCTTTCTGCATTCTCTCCTTAGGAAGGTTTTTAACCATTTGCTCTGGTGTCCTTGGCTGGGAAGATAATGGTTTGTTAGTTATAAGCTGGCTGCAAATTGCCCACACTGTTTGGCCTTGTTTTAACTTTCCTGTCTCAGTTTCCCTATTCCTCCTGCCTTGGGGTCCTGTAACAGTTTGAAAGGTAAAACTATTAAAATAATAACATTTATATGTTGCACTGATAATTGAAACATTACTAGTTGACTGTAGAAATCTTGAAAAACTCAGAAAAGGATGAAGAGAAAGAACAAATCACCTATAACCTCAGCCCCTAGTGGCAACTACTTCAACATTTTTTAAAAATCAATTTTACATAGTTGAGATTTAAGTGAAGACTGTTTTTAATTTAGCATCGGATTATGAGCATTTCAGCAATCTTCATAAATGTCATCCACTTTTGATAATGGAATATATATATATTGATTTCAGAGAGGAAGGGAGCGGGAGAGAGAGAATAGAAACATCAATGACAAGAGAGAATCATTGATCGGCTGCCTCCTGCATATCACACACTGGGGATTGAGCCCTAAACCAGGGCATGTGCCTTGACCGGGAATCAAACCGTGACCTCCTGGTTCATAGGTCAAGGCTCAACCACTGAGCCATGCCGGCCAGGCAGGATGTCTTACAATTTTTATTTTTTTTACAGTTCTCCTATGGTGAATCATTTAAAATTCAACTCTCATGTATTTATCTAGAAAACATTTATGGCATGAAAACTTTAATTTTGTCATTCAAACTAAGTCATACAGTGTAATTATTTTCCTTTCATTAATATAATTGATATTGTCAACTAATGGTACACTGTTTCCTCCATAGGAGAGCTAGCCATTGCTTTGATTAAATAGACAAGTGTGCCCCTTTAATGCTTAGCCACCACATTTACTATCAGACAGTTTCCCATGGTCAGATATGTGCACGTGTAAACTATGTGTGATATATGTCTGTGGATTTGTGAATTGGATGAAAATCTTTGGAGAAAAATCATATTTGCAATTTTCTCCTTTCAGGTTTTTTTTTTTAAATAACCTTTAGGTGATATTAATTCATACTTGAGTTTCCTGTAAAAGAGCCCAAATTTAAACTCTAGAAATTGGTGAAACTAAGCCTTTTCTTTTTTTGTAGTAGATACATTGATTGTGATTCCTCAAAACAAACAAGGAAACAAACATGTAATCTTCATAGAGTCCTTAGTTATAGCCATTAGGAAAATTGGAGAGTACCCCTGAGAAATGCCTCTAATGTTTACATATCACCCCCTTATTTCATGCTGGTTTTTATTGTTGAAAGTGTTACAGATGTCTCCTTGCCTGTTGTTGTTTTACCCTGCAGTTTTGTGAAAAGAAATATGACCCATTTCAGATATGACAAGCAGAATAAATGTGCAATAAAGCACTAAAGAAAATGAGAATGAGGTTAATTTAGCTAACTTTGTACTTGCTGAGAGTATTAAGAACAACTCACTCACTAATTGATAAATCAGGGATTTTGTGTTTATTTGAAAGTATGCATATTTAATGGAGAGGCTTCACTTTGCCTGCATATCATTGCTGTTGGAAAAATACCACGTGGGGTTTACTTGTAGGCTAACAAGCCCAGGAAGAAAAGTGGGAGGCTTGAATAAAATTTATGTCAGCCACAGGAACTTTATTTTTCTTCATAGTACAGTGAGCCTTGTAACAAGTTCTTGCCCCTTTAAAGCTCTCTATGGCATAATTTTGCCATCATAAACATGTTCTTCTTACTTTTATACCTATTTTCCATGTCACAGAAAGTAAAATACTAAGAAAAGATCACAACTATAGAGAGAGAGTCATTATGTATATGAAGCCTCTCCTTCAAACTTCTTTCTGCTTCTTAATGGATGAGAATCCATGTTAAAATTGTACACAATATTCCTGTAATCCCTGTATCCCCCCCAAAATGTTTTCTTCTTTCACTCTTGAGCATTTTCTCCTTTGTGAGCATTTTATCTCTTAAAATTTTAAAACTAGTGATGTCAAGATTATCATCCTTAATTAAATGGCAATAATTGGTAAGGAGTCATTTCAGTTTTCCTTTTGTAATACATTCAGATGATTTGTGGTTATTTTAACATAAATAAATATATGTGCATATACATATATATAATATATTACCCACATATTGTATCTTTGGCACACTATTTTATTATACACTTAATATTTTGAAAAATTGAGCTTAAATAAATTAAGTGACATGCCAGTAGACTGAGAGTTAAATTTTAATAATAATCACAGAAAACATGTCAGTGTTGCTAATGGCCAGATATAAAGGTAGGATGACCTGCAAAGGGGCAGGAGAGAACTTTTGAGGATAATGGAAATATTCTGTATCTCAATTGTGGTGGTTACACTGTGTATACATTTTTCAAAACTCACTGGATTGTATACTTTAAACAGTTACAGTATATTATATGTAAATTATATAACAATAAATTTGACTTAAAAAAACCCAATACATTTAGTAAAACAAGCCAGATACAAAAGGATATATACCATATAGACCAATTTGTGTGAAAGTCCATGAAACATCCTAATCACTACTGATAGAGAGTTATATTTTGGGGGGACACCTGGTATTTTACCAGTGTGTGTGTGTGCATGTGTGTGCATATATGTATTTGTCAAAACTCACCAAAATCTACACTTAAAATGTGTGCATTTTGTTATATATAAATTATATTTTAATAAAATATATTTTTTAAAAAGAATTAATCTTCTAAATGTGGGTACTGCAAGCATACTTGTACTCCTGGGGGAAGGACATCTATCATATAAAATTGAGAAGATATTTATTTATTCTTCTACATATCTTAGATAGTCTCAGAAAATAGCTGATGACTTGCTTCATCTTCCAAATAAAAGTGCTTTTGATGATTAGAGAATTTTTCTTTTGTGATTTTGCTTTGACCTTTTCATTATGTGGCTACTTCCTTTGTGGAAAATGACCTTCTTTGAGGGCCTGGAAGTAATAATTTATTGTGTTATACAACATTAAGAGAGTAGCAGTAGTAGTTTATATGGATAGAATATATATTTCAAATAATATCAAGAGATTCATACATGCCATTTAATCTTGGGCCCCAAAGCCTCTTCAATTTAATAAGCTGTCAAGAGAGCTATTATTAACTGGGAGCTGAACACCACGGTAAAGCGTCGGTGCTGACTTCTTAAACTAACTGGAAAAGAACAGCATTTTAATTGGACTGGATGCTGTTTTGATAGAGCCACCAGGAAAAAAAATCATTATGTCTTTGCAGCAAAATACTTTCTGTCCATGCCAGTGAAAAAGAATGAAATAGAAACGTTTTATTTCCTCTCTGTGTAAACTTTTAAAAATCACATGTGGCCTGGCCAGTGTTGCTCAGTGGTTGAGCATAGACCCATGAACCAGGAGGCAGCCAACTGATGTTTCTATATCTCCCTCCCTCTCTATTTCTCTCTCCAAAATCAACACAAACATATTTAAAAAATAATAAGTCAAAATTTTTCTTGGTGTCCATGAGGTGCAAACTAGTACACTGGACATGTGGGTACACTATACTATTACAAATCTCTCTAACGCTTGGTGGAATCCAAATTGATGACAATTTCAAGCAAAAAACTTTTGGGTTTTCCCTTGCAGAGTCTACAAATGGTCTCTAGACTAATGGTCGGCAAACTCATTAGTCAACAGAGCCAAATATCAACAGTACAACAATTGAAATTTCTTTTGAGAGCCAAATTTTTTAAACTTAAACTATATAGGTAGGTACATTGTTATTAACTTAATTAGGGTACTCCTAAGCCTTAGGAAGAACCACACTCAAGGGGTCAAAGAGCCGCATGTGGCTCGCGAGCTGCAGTTTGCCGACCACGAGTCTAGACTTCTATATAGACAGGATTTTAACGAGGCCATATTTGCAGTGAATATAAGTTATATGCTTAAAATATAAAGGTTGTACTTGAAATAGAAACAGATTTTCTTTTATCATAAAAATATTCCAGTCCCCTAAACATCTAAACCAGAAAGACATTCATGTATAGTAGGTGTTAGAGTTACCAATAACCTGTATGGCATTTATATAAGTGCTAAGTAATATTATAAGTATAATGCCTTCTTCTTTTCTATCTCCACTTTCCTCCACTGAAAACAAATTTATACTTAACTAGTGACCCATCACGTGAAATTGCGCGAGACCTGGGACCCCTCCCCATGCCATGGGACCTTACCCGAAATCTCTGAACACAAACCCCTGTACTTGCTACTGGGATGAGGTTCATGTGGGAGGTTATCTTGGCTACACCCCCTTACACCTCGCTATGCCCCTCACGCTGGTCACGTCATTTTGCTTATTCACATTATGCCCCTGCCCACCCAACAACTCCTTAAGCCACGCCCTGGCCACGCCCCCTAAGGGCACCTCAGCTTTGCTCAGAGCCTCTTCCATGGTTGAGCGCCTGCACACTAACTTGGCCCCGCCCCTGCCCTCCGCCTGGGTTCAAACCTCCTTCTCGCAGGACTTTCTTTGCGATGCCTCGGAGGGCACAAAGCTATGCCCTATGGACTGGGCATGCCCTCACGTTCAGGGTATGTCCTTGTGTACACTAGTCTGTGGCCCCTCCTTTCTATTGGTGTTCACCCTCATTCTGCTGACTCCATGTCTGTCCCTTGTGCCATGTCCCTGCTTTTAACTCTAGTAATTCCTGTGCCTGAGTTTATCTCTCCTGCAATCTCTGGGCTAGGCCAAGGCCATGCCCCTACCCATAGGGCTGGTGCCTGTGCTCCTTCCATGGTTCCAGGCTCTGCCCTTCTGGTCCGAGTCCCGGAGTCCCACCCCGTGTGACTGGCGCGCCACGGGACGGCCCCGAATCCTGGAGGCTCCCTGATGCTCTGCCTCTGGGCACACAGGGCCACAGGAGCCCCAGCAGAAGCTGTGTTAAGTGGCTACCGGCCCTGCTACTGCTGCCCTGCCCCTGCTGTGCGCACTGCCATCTTGTGATGGCATTATGGCATGAGGGTTAATTTGCATATTACCTCTTTATTATATAGGATTACCCACATAAACAAAAGATAAAATACTTTATTTTGATTAGCACATATTTCTTTCCAAGATATTGCACTTTGCCAGCACCGGTTTGGCTCAGTGGATAGAGCCTCGGCCTGCGGACTGAGGGGTCCCAGGTTCGAGTCCGGTCAAGGGCATGTACCTTAGTTGTGGGCACATCCCCAGTGGGGGGTGTGCAGGAGGCAGCTGATCGATGTTTCTCTCTCATTGATGTTTCTGACTCTCTATCCCTGTCCCTTCCTCTCTGTAAAAAATCAATAAAATATATTTAAAAAAAAAAAGATATTGCACTTTGATAAAACTAATGTTCAGAACTTTGCTGTCATGAAAATGTTTTCATTATGATCAAGGAGGCATTCATTGATTCAGATCAAACTTTCCTCATATAAAATGAAGATATTTAATGGTTTTTCTTGAAAAATGGCATTTATTTAGCCTTGGAATTAGTGCAAAGATATCATTTACTAAATAGAAGCTCAGTAAAATGCAGAATGCAGATAGAGTTTTCTTTCTTATACACAGGAACTTTTATACCACGTTGGCAATAGATTTTAGGTTCAGATAAAGTGAATTAATTCAAAATATATATTTTTATTTTAATGATCTGCCTAAGACTGAATGCCAAAATATTAGAAACTATTTTCAGTGAAATGGAATATAAGGCTATATTTTAAAAGTTGTAAGCAGACCTTGTAAAGTAAATTGATGTGATTTCTAATCAATATGGTATTGAAAGTTCATGCTGGGGCCACCCTCTGCTCTCCCAGTTCCCAGTAACAAAGGTGGAGAAAAGTAATGAGGTAAACATCTCAGTGTACCAAAAATGGAAATGGAAGACAAAGCAGAAAGTCTCCAAAAATTGAGCTGTGGATCTGGAAGGAGGGTCAGGGAGTGGGAAGTTTCACTCTGGAATAAAAGCCTGAAAGTACCTCGCACTCACTATTTGAACCAGGGCTGGGATCCTGCTCTCTGTATATAAGGAGGTTGAAAAGAGCTAGGAGTGACTGTTGCCTGGGTCTCAGCCTTATTAAGGTGCATCCCAAGGGAGATGTTAATAAACTGCTTCACAGCCAAAGCCCATATCAACTCACCAATGTAACAAAAGGTACTCGAATGAGATCCATAGGGGCCGGATGAAGGTACTAAAGAAATGTTAAACATGTAGTAGATCCTAGAGGCCCAGTGCAAGAAATTCATGCACAGGTAGGGCCCCTAGCGGCTGCTGGCTGGGGCCTCCTTTGTTCCACGCCGCCCCCTAGTGGTCAACGCACATCATAGCGAGCAATTGAACTCCTGGTTGGTCAAACTCCAGAGGGGACACTTTGCATATTATGCTTTTATATAGAGAGATTATATATCTATAATAATAAAAGCATAATATGCTAATTAGACTGGACAGCCGAACGACCTTCTGGACGCCCTTCCAGATGAAGCCGCAGTGGTGGCACTGTGGGGCCAAGGCAGAGATGGTTAGGGGTGACCAGGCAGGCAGGCGAGCAGTTAGGGGCTATCAGGCAGGCATGCAGAGTGGTTAGGGGCAATAAGGCAGGCAGGCGAGCAGTTAGGGGTGATGAGGAAGGCAGGCAGAGGTGGTTAAAGGTGATCAGGCAGGCAGGCAGGCAGGCAGGCAAGCGGTTAAGAGCCAGGGGTCCTGGATTGCGAGAGGGTGCAGGCTGGGCTGAGGGACCCACCCCACACAAATTTCGTGCACCGGGCCTCTAGTATAGACAATAAAAAGCTCTAAGGTTTATTGAAAGCTGATGTGCCCAGAACTGGTCTTAGTGACTGACATTTACTACCTGATTTTATCCCAATGCTCCTTATGGGGAGCGCATGCGGGACCCCACGTTGAAGTTGAATCTGCCAAGAAAGGTTTCAAAACACACCCAGAATTTAAATACAAAGAAAGATAGTGAACAAGGTTCTGTCACTCTAGCTAGGATTACTAGTAAAACCATAGATCAATTTGAAAATGACTTTCTTTCATTTAGGATTTCCTCCCTTCCTAAAACCTAAGCAAAACCAAACCCCAAAAAACTGCAGAAAAGGATATCTTAAATATATAAAAGGAATATAGAAATAAATAGGATAGCAGCTGGTAGATATGAAAGGAACCTATTAAAAATCCTATAAAGAAGAAATATGTTTAAAAATTATAAGATATTAGAGGCCCGGTGCGTGAAATTCGTGCACTTGGGGAGGTTCCTCAGCCCGGCCTGTGCCCTCTTGCAGGTCAGAAGCCCTGGGGGGACGTCCATCAGTCAGACATCCTTAGCGCTGCCAGGGAGGCAGGAGAGGCTCCAGCCACAGCTGCTGCGCTTGCCAGCATATTAGCCTTTTATTATATAGGATTGTAAATGTATAAGTATAAAATACATTTTGTGTAATACATCTGTATACTATATATAGTAACATGATATATACATACAGAATAATATATATACTAGTATATATAATATATGTGATATATACATATCTTTCTACCAATGGCAGATAAGCTATTTTTCAAATATATACTATATATAAATTCTCCAGAATTAAAAATCCAATAGTATCAAAACCACACATTTTAGAGACTCTGTACCGAAATTAAAAGACATAAAGGATAAAGAAAAATAATCTTAAAGTGTAACATAGAGAAAAGAGATTACTGAAAAATGCAAGACAATTAGGTAGACAGCAGTATTTCATTGGCATTGAAATAAAGCAATGGAATAAAATTGTCTAAGCGCTGAGAGAAATAACTATTACCTATAGTATACTCAGCTAAACCTGCATTCAAGAATAAGAACAGAGAGGCATAGTTTACCACCTAGAGACACATGAAGCCAGAGAAAATAAGTGGGATGTGATTAAGAGCAGAGATTCTATAACTGAATTGCTGGGTGTGAAGCTTGGACAAGTTTCTTAGCATTTCTATTCCCCTATTTCTCACTCATCTATACTGAGGGTGATGTATGCTAGAGTATTTGTTATGAGGATTAAATGAGTTAATTCAAGTATAGACACATTATATATGCTATGTACATATAGTAGTGCATGTATATGGGAATGCATTTGTGCACACATATATTCATATTATTTGATATGTTTAACAATTAACTAAAAATTATGGTTTTGTGTTAAAAAGTGAGAAGCTATAATGAAAGATAATGACAGATTACTGTGAAACAATGAAAATCTAAAAGTGAGAGACAGTGTTGCAGAGTGGCTATAGCACAGAAAGTGGAACCAGATGGCCTAGCTTTTTAAATTTCCATCTGATTGACTGTATAACCTTGAGGAAGGAACTAATCTCTCTATATCTCATTTCCTTCATCTAAAAACAAATGGTAATAATAATAATAATAATAATATTGACCTCATTCGATTATTGTAAAGGTTATATATAGTTAACAAGATATATACCTGGCATATAGTGCAATATAAGTATAGGTTATAT
This sequence comes from Myotis daubentonii, assembly GCF_963259705.1. Taxonomy (NCBI): domain Eukaryota; kingdom Metazoa; phylum Chordata; class Mammalia; order Chiroptera; family Vespertilionidae; genus Myotis; species Myotis daubentonii. The sequence continues at coordinate 61,281,915 of NC_081845.1, forward strand.
GTAGCATTTAAAAGAAATATGTTGGATATATTAATTTATATCACATGAATAAAAATAAAAGAATGTTAAAGGAATGAAAGGCACATTGTAGAGTAATATATGAATCCATTAAATTGTTGAGAAAAATTTAAAAACTTCCTGTATGGTAAATTGTTGCCCTCATGAAGTAAAACTACATAAATATTTATGGAAGAAGACAGAAAGATGTGGCATATAAAGAAGGGAAAGAAGGCTATACAGTTTTACTTCTTTTGTTTTTTTTTACTTTTGTGAAACAACTTTTTAATTTCAATTTTCTGTTTACAAAGAGACCAAGAGAACAGGGGGTGGGGAGGCAGGAATAACACGTGGTCACCCCCAGAGCATGGAGGAAGGGGCCATTGCTAACAGGTAACAGCAAAGAACCAAAAGAAGTCCAATGTGGATTAACGGCTTCTGTTAACAACATCGGTCAGTTTACGCAGCGATCGATGATCTGTCAAGTCCATGTCCATGAGGAGGAAAAGGCACAAGTCAGTCTAATGAGGCCTTGGCTCTGGGTAGCCTTGGGCTTGCCTCCTGTAAAGTTTGGGCACCTGTCTCCAGGACATATAAGGGCCAGGAGGTAGACTCCGGGGAAAACCCCTATGAACCACAGGGGCCGGCTGCTGATAATAGGGTGGGGGGAAGGAGGCCCTTGGCGGCTGGGAATCAAACACAAAGTCATTTCCTAAGTCAAATCCTGTCTGGGGAGAACGGAAATTGCTGAAGAATTGACCAGACTGGAAAGGTTGGTCTGAGGAAAAATAGGTATCTTGGGGACAGAGCAAGACCTGGGGGTGCATGGCCGGGTGACAGGGAATGGGAAGAGGCGGCGAGGGCAGGAGTGGGGACAGGGGTGGGCGGGGAGCTGGGAGTGGCAGCAGGGGGCTGTGCCTGGGAGGAGGCAACGATGCAGGTGGGGGTAAGGCCCTTGGGTTTCTGCTGCTCTGGGACTGCCTTTCAAGTCTCTGTTTAGATCTGCCCCTTGCAGGGTCACACTTGAACCACTGGCCCACTGGTGGGCGGTGAGGCAGCTCCACACCCCAAGCGTCGGCCACGTGGGCCAGCAGCAGCTGGGAGAGGCGGCGGTGCGCGTGATGGTTCCAATGTACCCCGTCTCCGTGCCGGTGCATCTCCGCGTGGCGGAAGTGGAAATGCAAGTCCAACACATCTAAATTGTGGTTCTTCGCCTCCACATAGCTGTAGAAGTTGGCTTCAATCACCTTTTTAATCCGGGCAGAGGAAATGGCCGGGTGCTCTTTCGGGAGGAAGCCCCCAGTGACCTTCCTGCCCAGGGGCATGGCCGTGTTCCACACCAGGAGGCATGACTTTGGCAGCACCTGGCCCAGGTGCCGGAACAGGTTCTCCAGGTTCGCCCGGTAGCTGCTAAAGCAGTCCTGCCCGTACCTGGAGATGTCCCAGAGACAGGAGTTCATGATGACCAGGTCCGGGGTGTGCTCGTGGGACCGCAGCTCTTCCAGCACGGCCCGGACGTACTCATTGTACACGCGCGTGAGGAAGTAGAAGCGCACCAGGTGGTGGCCGGTGCAGAACTCGCGGACCTCGCGGTAGTCGGTGCTGTTGGTCATGATGTCCTTCTTGCCTCCTTCCACCAGCTTGTCCTGCTCGAAGCTCAGCTCCCCCTTGACCTTGAGCTGGTCGAAAGTGAGCAGGCAATCCTTCTGCAGCAGGAGCACCAGGTCCTTGTACACGGACCTCTGGATGGAGTCTCCCAGGATGACGACGAACTTGTTGTGGAGCAGCTGCTGCACTTCAGAGGACTGCAGCTGGGCCATGGTGCCCAGGTCCAGAGGCCCAGCTCCTTTCTTGCACGCAGGTGGGTCTGCAGAGAGCTCCTCAGACGGAGCGGGAATCCGCGCTCAGGTGGCCGTCCTCAGGCCTCCTGGGGAGCTGCTCCAGATGTCCCCGGAGAGGGGTAATTATGCATTCCACTCCTGCAGGCTCCTCAGCCTGGCTCCGGCCGGCCGCATTAGATACATTCCAGTATCTTTCTTCAAGAAAGAAAGGAAACTTCTTGGACTCCACCTCCAGGACAGTCCTATCTTTGGCCTCCCCTTCAAGGTCACTTCTTACTTAAAAGAGTAGTTTGCACTGGCTGCCTCCTGGGTCCTCACCTCCCCCTCACTCTTTTTTTTTTTTTACTTTAATTTGGCTTCCAAGTCCATCAAACCAAAGAGATATCTGTCAGTAAGTCACCATTGATTTCCTTGTTGCTCCTTTCAATGGCCATTTCTTGGTCCTTGTCGAATCCTCAGCATTCACAGCTCCAGGGGCTGGACCACCGGCGATCACTGCCCTCAGAAAAACTGCTGGAGAGTCTGCCACCCTCCTCTCCTCGCCCACTTTCCCGGATCCTCAGTGAGTTCCCTTTCTCAAGCAATTCCTCAAACGTTGGTCTTTCTCAAGGCCCAGTGTTTGACTTCTTCCTTCTTTTCATCAGCATTCTTTCCCTCGGTAAATTCACCCACTTTCCTAGCACCCATCCATAAGGTGGCCACACGTCCCAGTTTGCGCCAAACGGTTCTGGTTTAGCCTAGTTTTCCCAGCATAATAGAAACCGTCCCCCCACCCCTCCACCCCACATCCCAGTTTAGATGCAAACAAAATATATCCAGTTTTACTTCTTAAAAAAAACTTCTGAAGTAAATTCAGCAAACTGTTTTATCTTTTTTTAATCTGAGTGGTGGATATTTGCTTGTGCATTATATTTCTTTAATTTTGGAGTATGAAGGTAATTTATTTTAAAATCCATCAAATAAAACAGAAAATGTTCGATTTTTTTCTGTATTTTTTCAGTCTACTTTCGAATTACAGTATAACATTTCATGGGTACTGTGAGTACTTTACGATAATAAAATAATTATTCTTCCCTCTTTTGTATAATTTCTGTCGTTAGTTTATATGCCTCTAAGTATACATAAGCATAGTCTATAAATATATCTGTGTATATCCTCTTCCATACTGCGTGGAGACCTGGGTCTGAGCTGTTTCCTTCTCTCTAAAGATCTTTATAACATTTCTCGCAAGGCAGGTTTATTAGCAACAAACTCCTTCAATTTTTATTTATTCTGAAAGAGTCTCTCCTTTACTCTTGAAGGGTAATGTGACAAGGTATAGAATTCTAGGTTAGTGTTTTTTCCTCAACAACTTAAATATTTTACTCCACTTGCTTGCAAAGTGTGTGAGAAGTTGGGTATGGTTCTTATCTTTGTTCCTCTATAGGTAAGTGTTGTTGTTATTGATTTTTTTTCCCTCTGTCTTCTTTTCTGGAATATTTTTATAGTTATTTTCTGTAATTTGAAAATGTTATATCTAGGTATAGGGGAGGGTTTTTTTGTTTGTCTGATTATTTGTTTGTTTTGGGGTATTATCCTATTTAGTGTTCTCTGAGCTTTCTGGATGTAGTTTTGTGTTTGACAGTAATTTGAGGAAATTCTCAGTCATTATTGTTTCAAATAGTTCTCCTGCTCCTTTCTCTCTTTCTTGTCTTCCTGATATTTCCGTTATATGTATGTTATACCCTTTGTGGTTGGCCCACAGACCTTGGATAGTCTTTCTTCCCCAGTCTTGATTTTCTTTGCTTTTCAGTTTTGGAAGTTTCTATTCCTACATTCTCAAGCTCAGAGAGTCTTCCCTCACCTGTGTCCAGTTGACTAATAAGTGCATCAAGGGGTTTCTTCAACTTTTTTACTTCTGTTAACAGTGCTTTTGATCTATAGCATTTCTTTCTTAGGAATTCCCTCTCTCTGCTTACATTTTCCATCTCTTCTTGCATGCTGTCTACTTAATCAATTAGAACCCTTAGCATATTAATCATTGTTATTTGATGTTCTGGTCTAATAATCCAATATCCCTGCCGTATCTGAGTGTGGTTCTGATGCTTGATCTGCATCTTTACATTGTGTTTTTGCCTCTTAGTCTGCCTTGCCATTTCTTCCGGATAGCCAGAGGTGATCTGGGAGAGAGGAACTGCTGTAGCCAGGCCTTTCCCAATGTGGACCTGAGGTTGAGGGGAGGGGACACGTTCTATGGTCCAGTTTCGGTCTTTTAATGAGCTTGTGTCTCCGGATGGTGAGCTTCACAAGTGTTTCTCATTTTTTGATTTCTCTCCCTCGGTGAAGACAGAATGGCTAGTGTGAACTGGAGTTGGCTGTTTCCCTTCTCCCACGTGTAAGGCGACAGCTGACTGGAGTTGGGCTTTCCCCTTCTCGCAGGTAAATCAGACTGAAAACATCCCAGCAGGCCGGGCTCTCCTTAGCCAGTCTCCCTTTAACCCTCCGGAGGACGCGTCTTGTTAAGTAAGAGGCTCAGGTGGAGGGTTTTAAAGTTGTTCCGTTTCCCCTCCCCTGCCAGATGCAGGAGGAGATTTTTCTCTGACTCTCACTGTGAGAACCTGGTTGAGCTGCTCCCGGAGGAAAACCTCACAAAACTGTGGGCTCCCTATGACAGGGTCCCCTGGAGTTTTCAGCTCGCAGAGCTGTGCACTCGGCCTCCAGCCTTTCGCAGTTACAGCCCAGGTTTTCCTACCTGGCACGGCCTCCTGCGGCAGTTTGCACGGAGAGTCCCCCTCAGGTAAGCCATGGCTCCTGTGTTCCCCTGTCTCTCTCTCCATCCTGGTTGGGGGCGGGGGTGGGGGGGGGGTAGAGTGGCACAGAAACTTGCCTGTATCCCCTTCTCCATTTCTATCCAAGAGCATTTGTTGATTTTTAAGTCTGTTCAGCTCTTTGCTTGTTGTTAGTATGGAATGGCACCTTTCAAGCTCTGTATATGTGGACCCTGAAATACGTGAGTTAATTTGTAAGGACTTTCCCTGGAGCATGTCTTCATAGAGGAACAGGCATATTGGAAAGCATAATGGCGGTTTTCCTGTCCTGGTGATACTGGAAAGGGGACCTGGCCCTTGGCAGGTCAGCCTAGAACCAGCCCATAGTGTGTGGGTTCCTGAATTCGTGCAAGAAACATGTCACAACACGAGTTCAGGCGACTGCGAGGGAACATTTATCCAAGTTGGGGACAGATAACAAGAAAGGGCTTCCCATAGGAGAAGCTACAGGAGAGCCTAGGCTGGGCTGCCCAGCTCTCTGGGAAGGCAGAGAAAAGGGGGCCTCAGGGTCAGGTTCAGGGGTTAGCCTGCGAGGAGCTGCCGCTGCCCATTGCTCCCCAGATTGCAAGTCTCAGTGGGGTACCTTAGAGTTTAGGAGAAGCATGCCTAAAAGGGAAGAAGAGGGCAAAGGGAGAGTGTGTGTGTGTGTGTGTGTGTGTGTGTGTGTGTGTGTGTGTGTGGCAGGGGTGGGGGTTGCGGGGGCAGGGGGCTGCTCCCCAGAGAGAGAGAGTGAGCACTGGGCCCTTTGTCTTGAGGCTTTATCTCTCTCCCAGGTGGAAATCTTAGGGGTGGTCTCCAGGGAGGATTTCAGTAGAATATTCATCACTTTTCCAGGTGTGCTCCTCCAGGGCCTGGTCTTCACTGATTGGTCAGTGTCAGGGCAGGGGTCCTGGTGTTGCCCAGCTGGTTTTACTGCTCCTCTGGGTCTGGAGCTGAAATACAACTGAGGCCTAGGTGTTATTTCTAGGGAGGGACCTTCTGTATTTGCTGTAAATTGCTCTGCTAGTTCGTTCAGCTGTCTGTCTCAGATTCCCCATCCCACCTGTCCTGGCTTACTGGCCTGTCTCACGGCACACGTGCAGCCTGGCCCTGGGCTGCTCTCTGTTACTTTGACAGCGGATGGCAATTCTCAAATTAGAACTAGACATTCTGCCAGCATTTTCCTCATATCTCTTCAGGTCTTCTTACCTGAAATCAAATGTCCTTTCTTCAAATATACAGTGACCTCTTGCTTCGTTTATAAAAATGCACTTCAGATATTTTTTCTGTATTTTGTATCTTGAGGCTTTGTATATTAAAGTACTCAACAATTTTAAATGAAAATTTACGCAGAAACCCAATGGAGCCCTGGCCGATGTGGCTCAGTTGGTTGAGTAAGTATCATTCCGTGCATGAAAAGGTCGCTGGTTCAATTCCCAATTAGAGCATGTGCCTGGGTTGCGGGTTAGGTCCTCTGTTGGGGTGAGTGAGGGAGGCAACCGATTGATATCTATCTATCTCTCTCTCTCTCTCTCTCTCTCTCTCTCTCTCTCTCTCTCTCTCTCTTTCTTCCTTTATTTCTCCCCTCTTTCCCTCTCCCTTCCTCTCTTTCTAAAATAAATAAAGAAAATATATGAAAAAGAAACCCAATGGACCTAAAAGAAGCAAACATTTTTGAAATATAAACGTGGTGTATTTAAACTGCCTGTTTTGAAGAATTTCTATAAAGCTCTAGAATTGAGACAACATATATAAATTTACCTCCTTAAAATATAGGAACCATTTTTTAAAATATATTTTATTGATTTTTTTACAGAGAGGAAGGGAGAGGGATAGAGAGTTAGAAACATCGATAAGAGAGAAATATCGATCAGCTGCCTTCTTGCATACCCCCCACTGGGGATGTGCCTATAACTAAGGCACATGCCCTTGACCAGAATCGAACCTGGGACCCTTGAGTCCACAGGCTGATGCTCTATCCACTGAGCCAAACCGGTTAGGGCAGGAATCATTCTTAAATGTATCTTTCTGGAGACTTTGCATCTGTAAGATTTATCTTATCCTGTGTTTTTATTTCTGTTCATGTTGTTAATATATTTATACTCATTTATCCAAAATTAGGTCAGTCATGTTTCAGCCATAGTTGTCCCTTTATATATAATTGTTGTATGAGGAAATGAATGAATAAGTGATGCATTTATTAATAATGAGCGACACCTAAGAACATTTAAATCTTAGAAAATTTGTCTCACATAAGGGGAGAATTAGTTGTACATCAAAAAAAATTTTTTAGGAACTTACGCATTCCTGTTTTCAAGTCTGCTTTTGATATTTTAAGATTGTTCTGAAATCGTCCTCTTTCTTGTCACTGTCCTACTTCCTAGGTTTATTCCTATTTTAAATAGAATTTCCACAGTTGTTCCATATCTGTCATCTAAACCACATGTTGATTAAGTGGCTTCCTATGTAAAAATGACAAAAAGGGAAGTTAGTTCTGAATCACAAGGATAAACTATTGAATTAATGGCAACTGCCATTATGAGAAAAAATAAAACAACATTTCTTTAATAAAAGAAAGTCCTAAGTCAACCTCCATTACTCAGCAGACAGCTGCCTGATTTGAATTTTGCTTCTGCCTCTTACTGCCTATGTGATCTTGGCCATGTTAGTTAATTTTTTCAGGGCTTCTTGCTTTCTTCCGCAAAATGAGGATGGTAATGGTACTTACCTCCAAAGATTGTCAGGGTTAAAAGGATCAATATATGTAATGCTCAGAACAGTGTCCAGAACATAGTGTTATAATGATCAGATAACGGTAATATTAACAATAATGGTAATATAATAACAATGTTGATACAATAATAATAATAAAATATAACCATTATTTGACTCTCACCAAAACTATGTAAGGAAGATAGGAGAGTTTACAAAATAGTATGGTCTCCTCCTCACTAGGAACTTGGAAATCTAGGCAATATTATGCTTCTCTAAGAATCAAACATGAGCCTGGCTGTAGTGTCGACCTATGGACCAGTAGGTCACTGTTCGATTTCCCATCAGGGCACATGCCTAGGTTGTGGGCTCAATCCCCAGTAGGGGGGCGTGCAGGAGGCAGCCAGTCAATGATTCTCATCATTGATGTTTCTATCTCTCCCTCTCCATTCCTCTCTGAAATCAATTAAAAAAAAAAAAGAATCAAACATGAAATCAGCATGTAAGGATCAGAGAAGGTTTATAGGATGAACTTTAAAGAAACTGCAAGGCTTACAGGCTAGCTAGCTGGACTTCTCTGTAACCTAATTTAGATTGTAACATGGATAAAAGAAAATAGGTCAATTAGAATCTGATTTCTCAGGCACAGTTGCTGTTACAGAGAGATTCAATAGATCCAGGTAAAAGCATATGAATTTGTCTTGTTCTGATAACCTGCATCTTACTGTGAACCTTAATGTTGTAAAACAGTGAACCATGGCCCATAGAAGAGGCTGGTCTATGGTTTGTGCTATATAACTGATAGCTGTTACTTATTATTTTTATAGTTATTGACATAGTAGTAGTGTAATTGATATTAATTCTTTTTTATATTTTTCCCCCCGCAAATAAATGTCAGACCCTATTTTGATATACTATAAACAGTATGCCTTTGCAGGAGGAATGCATAAAACAGAAGGTGGGAAGAGTAGCTGGTCTCTGTGGGAGTTATAGATCACATATAGCGGAATTTGGTATTGTACACAGTGTAAGTGTAATCACTGTGCCCGAACTAGGAGCCAGCAAATCAGTCTGTGAGGTAGCAGGGTTGAGTGCTACACTCCTGAACTTGACACAACCACTAAGCTAATGGGAGAGCAATGAAAGATTGATGGAGAATAATTCCCAGCTCAAAACCCAGGTTCACCTCCGGCCTCATAGGAAGTTTCCTTTATAAAACGTCTGTAGCCTATGTTCTATAGTATCATATTTCTCCAAACTTCCTGTTATAATTACGTTTAGACAATAAGTTTCCTTTAAAATATTTACAGTCAATCCAATTAAGTGATTGGATTAATTGTGGAATAGCAGCCTGAAAGAGTAAACATCTTGATTATAAAAATTTTTTAATATACTTATTCTATTTATCTGGTTATTAAAAATAAACATGCACACAGGTTTTACTCTGTACCCAGCAGGTCTGAGGCTCCATGCTGAGTACCAGGGCCCTGAGACTGAGTGAGACGGGCAGTCAGAGGGTGCAGATAGGTAAACTAATAACCACAGCAAGCTGTGATATTAGCAGCAGCTATGGAGGTGCACAGGGGGGAAAGCAACTTGAAAATATTAAAATCTGGAATGAGAAATAAGCTTATAAGATCCTAAACCACGCTTACATTATTGTTCATGCTTCAGTGAAAAGATAAGAATGATTTCTAATTAGTCTTTCAGTTGCTTGGTTTTCAATGTGTGGTTCTAAACTGCAAGTGTGCTTAAAAGCAGTTTCCCTCTCCATTAAATTAAGTACCCTTCCTAATCTTCTTTAAACTGTTAAATTTATTTTAATAAAGCCTTTCTTCATAGATAATATTAAAGTAAATGAGGACTCTTGAGTTGATGGAAAAGTAGAACCTTTCTCATATTAATTTTCAGAAAATAGTGTCCTCAGTATAGTCACATATGCCTGCTTGTGAATTGAAAGTCAGAATTCTTCCCAAATGTGCAAGACCAGCATGCAATGTGGTAGTCATTTCTGAAACCATTCTATACAGCTATTTTAATATTATTTTGTTTTATGTAAGAATTTCTAAGAAAAACTGGAATGATAAAGCAAAATTTTTAAGTATATTAGAATTATTAGAGTAAAATATACTCGGTAGCTAAATGTTCTGTGTTTTTAAGCCCTGAGAGTTTCCATTAGTATCACAGATGATAAAATGGGAACCCATTTGTCTCAACGTTTTAACTCTGGAGTAACACTAGTCTCCTTACTTAAAATGTAGCCAGAAATTATTCACATAACACCCATGCTTTTACTTGACTTCTAAAAATGCTGGGGTACTGACATTTTTAAAAGGTTATATACCAAGTTCTGGCTTCTTGTTATTATAGAGTGTCTTGGTAAAACTAACTCTACTTCCAATAATAAACTCTGAACAAAATATTGAAAAGGAACTATTTAAAGAATAATGCAGGCAGAGACTAGAAAGGATCTGACCCTTGAAGAGCCCATATTGATTTTTCACTCAGGGCACTTCCCGCTCCCCAAAGCAAACCAACGATAACACTCAAGCACAGTCACTGTTTCATCAGGTTGAAGAGTCTGTGTCTGGATTTCAAGCCTGTTTTAGAGGCTAGGAAGTTAGGGAGGTGGTATCCTAGGAAGGGGGACCACAGACAGGAAAGCCTAACATTCTCATTCCAGGGGGCCCAGAGGAAAATAATACCTAGAAGTTTGAACATCTTGAACAAAGATGTTAACAGCTTTGTCCAGAAAGGAAGACAGAGTTGGAGCTTAATCCCCCCAAGTTGAAGTGGGTGGGTAAACATTGCGGGCTTTTCCTTAATGCTGCAGAAGGGGCAACTCAGGGCTAATGGACTCAGGCACAAGGGCAGACCTAACAGAGGAGTAGGGAGGGTTGTGGGAAGAAGAGAGAGAACAGACTACAAGCTGAAAAAATATAGTTTTCCAATTTTTCTTGAAATGTCAGAAGTGGGTTCTGAAAACTGATGGGTCAATTTTATTTCAAACTAAGGAAACTTTCTAAAATAAATGACTAAATACTTCAGATGGATTGCATACTGCATAGGGAACACAGTTTATGCTGCTAGCAACTCTCACATAGTGTCATTATAAGTACAGATTTACAACTTTTAAGAAAAAAATTGAAAAGAGCGATGCTTATAAATTCCCCTCCTAAAAAATTTCCTACAGAAATAACCTAAATTGTGCACAGATATGTTTACAAGGATGTTCATTGAAATACTTTAATTAGTAAAATACTGTAAACAACCTAAAATCATTAATATACTCATCAGAATTATGGCCAGAAACAGATTGCTCACTCACATTATGTAATTTGAAGATAATTTAATAAAGGAACAATTTAAAAATATGTTGCAAGTTGCAGGGGAAATGGTGATAGGATTAGAGGGAGCAGTCTCCTACCACTTCTAGGAGCCTCTGGCCAAGGGGTATAGCCAGCCCAAGACATACCTTAAGAGAAGGAAGAACACCGAAACCGGTTTGGCTCAGTGGATAGAGCGTTGGCCTGCGGACTGAAAGGTCCCAGGTTCAATTCCGGTCAAGGGCATGTACCTGGGTTGCGGGCACATCCCCAGTAGGAGATGTGCAGGAGGCAGCTGATCGATGTTTCTCTCTCATCGATGTTTCTAACTCTCTATCTCTCTCCCTTCCTCTCTGTAAAAAATCAATAAAATATATTTTAAAAAAAAAGAGAGAAGGAAGAACAACTCTTCCCCACGCTCTCCAATCTTGTGGCTCAAACTTGAATTAGATGGTAAGAAAGCCTTTGGATGTGGTCCATGCATACCAGCTTCCTGGGATACAAAAGGAGGAGGAGAAGGATGGCAAATAAATCTAGAAAGGCAAATAGAAGATATTTACACTTGGTATAATTTACAGTGAAACTTGCATTTATCCATTAAAATAAATTGGGTTTATTAAAGTTAGAAAGGCAAGTAGTCAAACTGGATGAATACATTAAATAGTTGGATATGTTAATAAACAGTAGACACCTGAGAGATGAATCATAAAAAACATCAATATCTTCTCTTTCTGTCTATATCCATATATATAATATTTTAATATCCATATAGAATATCTATATCTATATATATAGTTTATAACTAGCCCCCTATCTGTACATCTGAATATGTATTTAAAATAAAAGATATTTGAAAACATATGCCAACTACTAGCAGTATTACTTCTAGAGGTTTGTTGTGCATTAGAGAGGATAGAAGACTGATGTTTTGTAGTTGTGAGACTTTAAAAAATATATAAGAATGTATTACTTTTATCACCATTTTTAAAGCATAGTTAAAGGAAAATAATCAGGGGCAGGAGGAGAAAAAATTAAAAGAAAACCATGATTACTAGGATCATGCATAATTTCAATAAGGACATCTTCTGACACCTCATGTAACTTATATACAGGCTTACTTATAGATGAGAGAAATGTGTCTGCAAAATATTTGACAGTTTCTCAGCTTATCACTGAGGACAAGCTGAAGAGATGTGTTTTAGTTTATCATACACCTAGGAATGTTTGAACCCCAAACCTGAGTGGCATCTGTAATGGTGTGCTCTGTCTTCTGTCCTGTTTTGATCATTTTTATGTTAGTGACTTATATCAGGTTATTAAATGACATGATGGAGACACACTGCTGAGCAAGATATGTAATCTAGTGACTGAATGAGGAGCCCAAAAAACATGGACAAGCAGAACAACCAATAAAATAATACTTTATCTGATGTAAATGTCAGGTTCCAAAATTGAGATAAACCAAAATTACTTACATATGCCCAGGATCAAGTAAATATGGCTTAGCCGCAGCATGGGTCTAACTTGAATCAATTCAGTACGTGTCATCATTACGATATGGCTCACTACAAAACTCAACTGATATTTACCACATTCATAAACTATAAGTTGCAAGAAAGCTATTTAGATTATACTGAGAATTGTAGAGTAGGTGGAGCATGCTCAAAGAGCTCTCATGCCAGCAGCAGAGTTTTGAAACCATATCTTAAGGGCACTGGTCAGAAGACCTGTCAGGATGTTGGCCTGAAGTAGGCCATGTGATACACAGCAGCTGTATCTGATGTGGAAGACTCTATGGGTCATGATGCACAGAGATGATTCCAGCTCAATACAGACAAAACGTATCTGACAGTGTTCTGACCTTAGAAGGCAATGAGCTTTTGGAAGATAAATTGTAGATGAGATTCAAGCAACTGACACCCAGATGCTTTCCACTCTGGCATCCTGTGGTTTCATATATTTCCCATTTTTTCACAGATGAAAATGGGACTTCCTCTGGTTTCAGCATTAGCATGCTGATGCTGAATTGATATTATTCTGGTTCCTGTCCTCACCATATGAAGCACCTGGGATATGAGAGGAATTGTTATTACCGGGGCCAGCTGACTGGGCTGCTGAATTTCTGTCAGCCTGCAGATAAAATCATTTCCAGTTTTCAGAGTTTCTCATGGACTCCGCTTTCTCTTTGTGAACCTCCCCGCTTGCTTTTTCAGCTCTTTTTATCTTTGTCTCCTCAGGTGTCTTATTTCTGAAGCTTTATCTTTCTGGAACTATATGCCTCCTATGATTTGCTAAGTTTTACTTGCAATCTCTTTTACTGTAATTGACTCTCCACTCTGCTGACCTCTCCCCTCTTGTTAGCAATGCTTTTTCATTATTGATCATCTGAGGGAATATGTAGTTTAAATTTTTTCAACCTCATCTTACTATCTTTAAATTTTATTTTTTCCTTCTCTAAAAACATTTTTCTATATTATTATTGTATTGAAAATGTATGTTTATTGAGCAAGTATTTTTTTTTTTGAATGCAAAGTATTTTACTGTATCTGTGACATGTGGCTAGGTTATTTCCCCAACCATACGAGAAACTTTTTATGTATTTCTCTTTTGCCAAACTTTATTTGTCCTCATGGAGAAGTGATATTCATCTTATTGATATTTAATAACTATTATAAAAGATTCACTGTAAAACTCATAACTTTTACATCAATAATTGATGCATAATCATTCAAGGAAAGATGGCACAAGCTAGTACGAAACAGTCTTACTTGTGGCCAGTCAAGCATGTGGAGATTCCAGAAGAGTGTACGAAGAAACTTAATATTTGAAACAAGTTTGATTCATGTATTTCAAGCCATACTATGTTTGTTTGTAGGGTGGGTGAAACATGGTGTCCACATTGGCTTTTCAAGTTCATATAATTTGTCTTCAGCTCCTAAGTGGGTCTAGGGCAATGATGGCGAACCGATGACACGCGTGTCAGAGGTGACACACGAACTCATTTTTTCGGTTGATTTTTCTTTGTTAAATGGCATTTAAACATATAAAATAAATATCAAAAATATACATCTTTGTTTTACTATGGTTGCAAAGATCAAAACATTTCTATATGTGACACGGCACCAGAGTTAAGTTAGGGTTTTTCAAAATGCTGACACGCCGAGCTCAAAAGGTTCGCCATCACTGGCCTAGGGCCAACATTTTGGACTTTTAGGCTATATCATCAGGATATTGTGGTTACTTTTAGGATATTGTGGTTAATAAGGAAAATGTTCCCCCTATTTAGAGGCTCCTGGAGCAGGGAAAGACTCAGGAGCCCTGATTCTTCTTTAACAATAACTTCAGCAAGGTTGCCAGTGGTTGGATTCCACTAGAAAGATTTACTTCTTGATGTATCTATCTCCTATTAGATGGAGAAAGAATCACTCTCCCAATAATGAGTTACAATATGAAATTAATTATCTTCAGTATATGCTTGGAACCCCAGAGAGACAGGCAGGGGGTTGAGAAATGAAACAAAATAGGTTTTATACAGCAATAATGCATTGCAGTTTTTCTACATTCCTCAAATTGAATATCTGGAGAGCATGTTGATATGTGCACTTGATATTCCATTGAAATCGAACGTTGAACATCTAATAAGATTTCACTTAAAATCCATCTTAGAAGTTTGAAAAGATAGGATGCATCAAAATATAGAATCTAACATCTAATAGAGCAAGTCTGGGAGACAGACTCGGGGCTGTGCTGGTGGAGAATGGGTGATTCTCATGCACAGACCCATCCCAGTGCTCAGAGGCTGGTGGGCTAGTGAGCAACCAAAAAGATGCCCTTCTTCCTGCATCAGATTGCTTTGTCTAAAGTATTGTCATTATAACCTAACTACCAGAAAGGTAAACTTTACCTTAAAAGATATTGGAAAGGTTGACATTTCTACTTCAAAAAATAAGATTCCATAATCCAAAATCAAAGGTTGTAAGCTTTGGTGCCATATTTTGTTTGTTTGACTAGAGTTGTTTGTGATAGTTATCCACCTGAGAACTTTACATCATATTAGTTTATAATCCTTAACATGGTAAAATTATTTTTATAAATTAATTTTTAAATTGTAGTTGATATTTAGTATTACACTAGTTTCAGGTGTACAGCATACTGGTTAGACATTTATGTAACTTGTGAGGTAATGCCCCCAATAAGTCTAGCACCATCTGACACTGTACATAGTTATTACAATATTATTGACTATATTCCCTATGCTGTACTTTATATAGTATAGCAAAATTCTTAGTGGAAGATTTTCTGAACATGGGCTTTCAAATAAAATCTGTTGAGAACTTAAAAAAATATTCATAATGTCTTTTTACTCTCCAATGTCTTTCTTTCTGTATGCTCTTTTTTACTAAGCAAATATTAAAATATTTCCAAAGATAATTAAAGATTATGATTTTAGTATTTAGAAATTCTTTGATAATTTATATTTATAGTTTGTTGCATCAAAAGTTATACTCTTACAAATTTTATTGATTGATTGATTGATTAAGGTATTACATATGTGTCCGTATCCCCCCCGTTACCCCTCCAACCCTCACTCATGCCATCGTCCCTCTGGTGTCTGTGTCCATTGGTTAGACTTATATGCATGCATACAAGTCCTTTGGTTGATCGCTTCCCCTTATCCTCATCCTCCCCTACTTTCCCTCTGAGGTTTGATGGTCTGATCGATGCTTCTCTGTCTCTGGATCTGTTTTTGTTCATCAGTTTATGTTGTTCATTATATTCCACAAATGAGTGAGATCATGTGATATTTATCTTTCTCTGACTGGCTTATTTTGCTTAGCATAATGCTCTCCAGTTCCACCCATGCTGTTGCAAATGGTAAGAATTCCTTTTTTTTTACTGCATTGTAGTATTCCATTGTGTAGATGTACCACCGTTTTTTAATCCACTCATCTGTTGATGGGCACTTAAACTGTTTCCAAATCTTAGCTATTGTAAATGGTGCTGCTATGAACATAGGGATGCATATATCCTTTCTGACTGGTGTTTCTAGTTTCTTGGGATATATTCCTAGAAATGGGATCAGTGGGTCAATTATTATTAGTGTGGGGGTAAGTGTTTCTGAGCACATACTGAGAAATTAACATAAATCTGGAGGAAAGACTTTCTAAATTTGAAATTATATCTACATGTATTACACCCCTCAGGAGCTCCTCAGCATAAAGTTCACATTTTTGTGAATGATTTTCTAACCTTAATTCCACCATTTCCTACTCCCAACTGATAGTTCTTGCAATCATTACCTGCTTCCCTATTAGGCTTTGCATATGCCTCCCCTGGACATCACTAATAGACATGTCCTATGGATTATTTCCACTTCTTGCCTAAATGTATAACCTTCATGCAAGTCCCAGGTAAATCTAATTTCCTGCTTGAAACCCTCCTAGACCCTAAGCTAAGCATAGGTGATATCTACTTGTTGGAATTAGCTCGTTTATTGCCTCTATTACTAATTTTACATATCTGCACATACTATTTTTACATTGTCTTGGTTTGCTGAATTTTTGTTTAATTTTTCATATTCTGTGTCATGTCATTCAACCAAGGACAGGTGTTTCACGTGATTCTACATTATTAGTGGTTTTACATAAATTAGTTTTGTTTAAAACCCTGGAGGAGCCATCGTAATATTATTATGTAGGAGATGCTTAATTAATATCAACATTAAGCCAATGAATGATTGGATTTTCTTGGAGAAAAACATGTAGCTATTGTTTAATTTTATAAAAGTAAATTTAAATATACCCTAAGATATTATAAAAATATACAAAGTCCACCTAAATGAGAATGACCAGGGGCTATTGATGAGGATTTGCCCCAGCAAAGGAGTTAGTCACTATCAGTTGTACTGGGCAGAAACTCAAAGGCAGACAGGCAGGCAGAGGAGCTGAAAGGCTTTATAATGGAGCAAAAGAAAAGGCTTTAAGAATACTCTGACTGGAGGTTATTGACAAGGAAGTTGGAAAGGGGCTAACTAGAAGGGAGGAATCCTATGTGATTGTTTGGTAACCATATTTGGCTTTCTTTGGTTGGTTCTGTGTTGGAAGTGGGGGAGAAAGGTGGCAAAAATTGGGGGGAAAAGCACTTATTGACCAAGTTATGATCACTTTGGGCCAGGTGCTGCAGAGGTTGTGTTTAGTTTCCTGGGCTGGTTGTTGCAGAGGTTGTGGGTCAGGGGTCCATTGTCATTATAGTTTCGCCATGCAGATCTGTTGATATATTCAGTCTCTCAGTACAATAATAGCTTATATGTTTGTAGTGCCTTCCAAGGTCCCTAGAACTGTACAGACTCTTTCATTTGTCCCTTAGAGCAGCTCTGTGGGCCTGATAGGCATTCACACTTAACCATTACCAAAAGACAACCGAGGCTTAGAGAAGCAATGTCCTCCCCAGTGTATCAAATCTAGGAAGAGAAAGTGCTTCAGCTTGGACTCACATCTTCTGGATGCCCGTTCAGACTTAAGAAGCAATAATTGTGAATACATATGGAATCAGGCAAAGGCTGATACAAATGAGAAGAATAAAAGCCCAGGGAAATTCCATGACACTGTTGAAAGTTAGGAGGATGCAGTCTTGAGTGCCTGAAGGATATCTGGGGAACGGAAACGTTACTCAGAACAGAGTGAGAGAGTCTGAGGCTATTTGGGAGTAGGATGATGGTAGCGAAAGATGAAACGCTTCCGAAGAGGTGAAGGGGAGGGAAGGAAGCACCAGCCTTGGCAGCTGGAATTTCAGTTCCGTTCTTTCAACAGGGATGCCCCATCTCCAGCAGGCAGCTCTGCACCCTCTGGGGCTTGCAGTCGAATGGGAGGGAAACATTTGTAAAAGATATTTCAGTCCAATTTTAAGAAGCTTCCAACTTGATGTAAGAAGTGTGTTAGAAGAAGAATTTTAGGGAAATGCCGGGAGAAGAAAGGGAGAAGGAAAGGGACTTACTACTTACCAAAGTACCATTTACCAGAGTCCATTTAGCAGGAATACTAATGGAGGGAACGGTGCTTGAGGGAGGAAGAGCTCCAAAGAGGCAGCAGTAATTCAGTCACTAGATGATCCTATTGCTAGTAATTGCTACCTTAAGGCTAGAGAGGAAGTGAGAGGGGATACGAGCGTGTGAAAAGGGAGATGCAGGCTTTATCCAAGCCTGGATAGGGACAGAAAGAGCAATGAGCAAGGAAATTTATTTTCGGACTGGTCAAAAGCGTAGTGTCTTGACTTCCTCTCATGGGTCAATTGCCATCTCGTCTAAGAAATATTCTCTGGCTGCTCCTTCCCTCTCCATCTCTATGGGGTGTACGCATGTTTTTCCTGGAATTAGACTACGACTATTTACTAATGTAGGCAAATATCATGATGGTGTCATTACCATGGGCACCATTTATTCTTGCTCTAATAGGTCTACTCATCTTCTTTCAAATAACAAGCCTGTCACACTCCAAAATTTGGTCATTACTATAATTTATGGAAATAACAGAAGCCAGACAACTTCTTATAAAGGCTAATTCCTCCAAAAGGATTGGTGTGTGTGTGTGTGTGTGTGTGTGTGTGTGTGTGTGTATTAAACTATGAGGAAGTTCTCTAAAACCCCAGCCTGTGCCACAATGGCAGTTACCTTCCCTATAGATTCCCAAACTGCAGGTCCACTTCAAATTCCAGGGGACAGTCATCCATTCCTGGTAGATGGCAGGGTGCTAATAACCTAAAGAGCAGCTGCTCTGAGATGAATGTGCTGCCTGTGGCCCTGTGAGGGGACAGCAATGTTTCAGGGTTGGTACAATGCCATCTCCACAATTCCTGCTTATATGCCCTGTCCACAAAATACCAAGTGAAGTGGGCTTGGGGGGACTGATTGGCCATATTTCATCAATAGGAAAGTTAAACTGAAACCACTAGACCAGAATAATATACAATAGAAAGTAGAAATGTTTCAGCTTTAGCTTACCGCTCACATTCCTACTTGATTTGCAGAACATTCTTATCTGAGGGGATATTTTTCAGTTCTCCAGGTATCGTTATGAGGGTAGAAAGCACAACATACAAGTTAGCTAATAGAAGTCTCTGTGTGTGATCTGTAAACCAAGTTTTTGGCCAGGATTCTGTTAAGTTAAACAACCAGAAAATGACAGTTCAACCCTGAAGAGCTATCCAGAGACTGACATTTGGCTGAACCCTGAGCCATCAGCATACAAGGGATGGCATGGCTCAGGGACTAGAACTCATTGGTGTCAATACGCGGCAGTTCTGCTGAGCTTTCTTCACAGACATCCCATAGCTTACAGCTTTATGAATCATGAGGCTAGTTCCCTTTCCTAATGTGCTTCTGAATTATAAAATACAATCCAGTCTTTTCTAACTACTGCATTCCACCTCCCACGATTAATCACACTCCATCTGTTCAAATGGCAGGAAACTTTTGTTCTGTTACTATTTTGTTCTATTAATCTTTTGTCCTGTTAACGACTATTGCAAGATGAGCTGCCCCTTCTATTGGTGACCTTGTTTAATTCTTACCTGAATTCTGAAGGTGGGGGCTTATTGTCCCCACTTTGCAGGAAGCCATGGCAGCCTCACAGAGTTAAGGAAACTGCCCCCAGTTTCCCAGTGTCTATAGCAGGGGTAGGCAACCTTTTTGTGAGTGCGTGCCCAAACCAGCAAAATCTCTGACTCAAAATTCTTCTGCGTGCCAACCCTAATTTTTTGAGAACATGTTACGCCTACTTGATATCTCTTAAGGTATACGTATGTGAAGAACCTTGAAGAAATAATAAAATTCATTCGAGCGACAAAAACACAGTATATGATGATGAAAAATACATTTATTTTTTAATATATACATGTACACTGGTAGTCCGACAGAAAACTTTATGACTCCGTTTGATATTATCAGTGGGACTTTTGCTGCTGCATCACTGATGACAGAGATTTTACATCAGGTTTATATTTCGTGACCTTCAGAGATATGCACAAGCTACTACTTTCATCCATCAGGCTACTCCTATTATGAGACTTAACACAATTCATCACTAAGAACAATGATTCACAAGTGTATGTGGATGAAACCAAAACACTGGTCGGATCTAGGAAGGCAGGGAGAGTTAAGGCAGAGGCATAGAAATTGCTCTTCCCCTCTCTCATCAATCCATGTCTATGGTATTTAAGATAACTTGTTATGTAAAATTATTTAAGATGCACCTGCACTGAATTTATCTGAAAAATAAAAAAGTCGATATTAAGAAAAAAATTGTAAATGGAAGGTTATAAGAGAGGGTTTCATGTGCCAGCAAAAGTTACTGGCGTGCCATGTTTGGCATGCGTGCCAGGGGTTGCCCACCCCTGGTCTGTAGTAAAGGATAGAGGTCTCTCCTTCAGGGCCTGTGTCCACACGCCTAAGTCGGGCAGCTTTTACTCCGTATTCCATAAAGACATGCGGCTGTTCCGAATTAGGAGAAAGATATTTTTTAAAAGATTTTTTTTCCTTTTCAAACCGTGGAAGCATTCAATGCAGAATTCTGAGGAAGAGGAGAATCTTTATATGATCTTTGTAGCGGACTTTGCTTCCCAGCTTTTCTTCTTCAGGTAGATGCTGGTTGCTGAATAAATCAGTCAAACCATTTGCAATTATGTTTTCACAGCATAATTATGTACAAATGTATAAACAAAAATGATATAAAAAACTACTTCCATGTAAAAATTCTGTGCATAATGTTAGAAGGACACTACTGGAAAAGATTTATGGGGCTAAAAAATTAGTCAAATGCTTGGGGTTTTCTTTTCCTAAGGCATAATTATATACACAGGTTTAAGCAAAAGAATTCTGAAAATGAATGTTGCATAAAAATATAGTTTTTAGTGTTAGAAAACACTGGATAAAATGCTGTAACTGAACAATAATTCATTAAACAGGTTTTGTGGGAAATATTTAAAGGGAGAGTTTCCAGAGCAACAAAAGACTTAATTTTTTAAAAGTCTGGTGTATTTCTCTGCATGTCTGTGAGGCAGCAAGGGTCATGTTCTTTAGCTTTCATTTTTCTTTTAGAACAAACTGAAAAAGGATATTTGAATTAGCTTTTATCTTCTGTATCGATTTGCAGGATTATTAATATAACCTCACATTGTAATTTCTGAGACAGCTGATCCTTTTCATTTCTCTACATTCATAGCAGCCACAATGTAAGTATGTTACCTTGCAGGGACAGACGTTAACATTGATGAAATGCATGTACTAGCTAAACACCCTACTAAATGCAAACAGACTATGAAAATGGACTATGTCAAATTAGGGTCAAGTAAATTAATCAGTTGAAAGAAAGGCTGTTTCAGGTGGGTTGTTAAATCCATGGTTTGGAGAGGGAAGATATTCATTTCATGTAACTATAACACATGGCAAAATATATAGTGCCTTTCCCCTCCATAAACTGATTTTGAAATGGAACAAAAGGATATTCTATACCCAGGAAAGCTTTTATGGAGTGGAATATTGATGGCATTACAGATTCTATGTAAATGTTGCATTTAAGTTCTAGAAAGAGGGAGCAGATCAGTACTATATTAGTGAATCACTTTTGCCAGGGAATACAGTCATCAGAGCACAAGAGTCAATCTGGCCGCATAGCTAAGCCAGACCAGTGAAAACAGGAGGCAGAAAAACCTGTTCTTTTAGTAGAAAAATTGACCATTAGTTCAAGTGAGAAGAAATAAAGCCTGGAAAGAGGGTGAAGATAGCAAAAATGAAATGAGGAAAGCTATTGCAAGAATGTTGTTTCCAGCCTCATGATGGCCGGAAGCATGACTGGTGGGCCACCCCTGTAGCTCAGCACCTAGGTTAGTGCCGGAACATAGTAGGGACTGATTATTTATTGAAAAAATGAATGACTGACTGAATGAATAGATGAAAGCCATAATTTATAGGATTGAATACTGAATTCAATGAATAACTAAGTGAGAGTATAAATATGAGTCAGGCTTACTCTGATATTAGCAGAATTCTTAATAGGAACAGGAGCCAATTTTAGGGGGAAAGGATGTGTTCATTTTGGACAGGTTTGGTTAAAAAAAAACCCTAACAGGATATTCAGGTAGAGGCATCTAACAGGCAGTTGAAATATGAATTTATCACTAAGAAAAGAGTATGTTTGTTAAAATAAATGAGACAACTTCCAAGAAGTGCTGAATTTTTATAACTTAAGATATATGCAATTTCCCCCCCTTATTTTAATTAGTTATAAATTAAATTTTCCATTTTAATTTTTCTACTCATTCTGCTCTCCTTCTGATCTATTCATCCATTGCGGCAGAGCAAACCACCCCAAAACTTAGTGGCTTAAAATAATCAATTTTCTGTTATGATCTCTCAGATGTTTTGGTTGATTGGACTCAGCTAGGTACTTAGAATCTCTCATGCAGTTATAATGGGGCCGGAATTACATAAAGACTCCTTCACTCACATATCTGGTGCCTGGGGTGAGATGGCCGGAGGAGCTGAATGCTGGTTGGACATCTATCTCTCCACGAGGTCTCTCTACACAGCACTAGCTTGGAATTTCTCATAGCGTGAGAGCCTCAGCATAGTCAGACTTCTTACATGGTGGTTGGCTTTCCCTGGGGTGAACATTCTAAAAGAATAAAGGAAGAACAACATGGTTTCTCATGACCTACATGAGAAGTCATGCAATATCACTTTCACCATGCTCTGTGGGTGAAAGGTAGCCCAGAGTCAAGAGCAGGGGACTACAAGAGTACATGTTTCATTGGGAGATCACTTTCGGGGGCCAGCTATCACATTTTCCTTTTTATTTTTTATACGTGTAAACATCTACTCATGTAACCACCACCAGGTCAAGAAGCAACTTGCCCAACACCAGAGAGCCCCCCTCCACCTCCACCCCCCCTTCTGTGTACACACCCTGATCACAATGGCCTTCCCTCCACCAGAGGTAACCACTGTCCTGACTTTGGTGATGGTCATTATTTCCTTCCTTTTGAGAGTCACCATCTCTGTACATATCGCTAGGCAATAGAGTTTAGCTTTTTTTGAACTTTATGAAAACGAAATTATACTCTACGAGTTCTATTGAGACATGCTCAACATTATGTTTGTAATAACAAATGGTATTGCATGTAGACTTGCTTATTCACTTACATTGCCGCATGAATGCCACTGTAGGAATACATTTAGATCCATAAAATATATTTTTACTTCTGTTATTGACATTGGTTTGTTTCTACCTTAGGGCTATTATGCATAATGTTGCCATAAACACTCTAGGACATCTTATGAGCATTTGCAACCGTTTTTCTTTATACTTCAAAGTGTATTTTTAGAAGTAGAATAGATGGGGCATCAGGAATGAAAGTGTTCAAATTACTTAGATAAGTCAAACTACTTTCCAAAGTGGCTAAACACCTAACACTCCCATCTGTAAGGAACATGAGTTCTTGCACCGCATAGTACCAATACTGGCTATATTAAATGTTTTAATTTTCACTAGTCTGGTGGATGAGTATTGCTCTTTCAAAATCATTTTGATTTGAGTTTATCTTATGGTAATTGAGATGCAATAACTAACTTCTCTTGTGTTAATTCACCCATTACAAGCATGTCAAACTTGCGGCCCATGGGCCAGGTGCCTCATTTATAACGAGGCATGCGGCCCGCCTGGGATTTCCTCTCTTTGAAGGGCCTGTGCAGGTCTTTTTCTGTTTTTGTAATGAGTTATCTCTTTTTATCTTATTGACTTGTAGGAATTTAAATACTTTGTAGATAGTTCTTCTACTTTGTGGTTTATCTTCTTATTCTCTTTTATGTAGAATGGTTCTTAATTTAAATGTATTCAAATTAACCAGTGTTGTGTCCACTCCTTTATTAAAATGACATGAAAATGTGTTGGTCCTATGAAATAGCTCAGTCAAAATGGGAGGGTTAATATATTGAGAAAAATAACAGCTTTGATACACTGTGCTGGCTTTAAAAACATCATATAAAAGCACTGCAATCAATGGTGCATTCACAAGAAAGAGAAGGCAGAGAGAAGAGAGAATAGGATGGGAGCTAAAAGGAAAAAAGAAATAATGTAGAGGAGTAGCTGAGAAGGTAGGAGAACAATCAACACTGTGTAATGCCACAGAAGAGGAAATGGAGCATGGCAAGAGTAAGGGATGTTATTCAAGGTATTAGTTGCTGCTCAGAGTCCAAGGGCCACAAGACTTCAACTGACCCTCCTTTCTCTCCTGATTCCTATCTTGTAGCAAAGTGCTGCTTTCTAGCCCATCAGACTCTATCAAGTGCCAGGTGGCCCGTCCTTTCCTCGAGCTGCCCCTCAGCTCCCTTGGCTCATAGCTTTGCTCACTGTACCACACATCCTGCTGTGAGCTTTACAGTGATACAGCTATGTGTGTCACTCAGAATCATCAAGGTAGCCAGAAAATTGAGCATTGGGTAATGTTTAGTATTGGTTTTAATATGAGACACCAATCCTCAGTGGTTTTGCTCCAATCTTATCTATGATTCAGATGTTAGCTTCTATCATTCAGTTATTTATACTCCAGGGAAGTTAAAAAAAAAAGGGGGGGGGTCAAAAGGCAAAAAACTTCATGATTATACTGAGAGATCATTCAAGTGTCAATATGTTATGGGGTAGAAGAAAAATAGACTTTAGAATTGAATTTCATGGAATCTCTTGATATCGGGTTTTTTTCATTTGGGAATAATATGGCCCTGCCACCAAACTACTCAATTTTGCCAGTAATTAAAACTTGATACAGAGTTAGCATTCCCTTAAAATAATGGTGTTACAGGATAGATTTATAAACATCACATATCACACTGGGCTTTCTGTGCTGTAGTGGGAGAGATGTCTTATGTGACTAATGGTGCATGATTTTTCTTTCACTATTACTTTGAATAACAAGGTAAATTTAAAGGGTTATTTATTTAGTCATACACACACGCACACATATGGCCATTGATTTAACCTGAGGAAGGATGACAAAGTAACTATGTTCCTAATAAAATATGTTTTATGGTCAAGTTTTTAAAAAACTTTTAATGGAGTTAACTTCTGAGGTTTTTATTTAAAGACACTTTAAATGTTTTTCAAGCTATTACCTAACAACACTATAATCTCTATGTGAAAAGTATGTGTCCATTATTGTGCTGGGGAGTAATAAAACTCTTTATCGATTTTTATTTCTGTGCCTTCCTTCAAATAGCAGGCTGCCAAGAACCTTTCTGATGTAATTGCAATTGTGAATAATGGCACCTCCCACCACCTTTACTTTTCTGTTTCATATCTTCTATGCGTTCTGCCAAGACATAAGAAAAGCTTCTTTGGAAGTTCATCATAAAAAGAATCTAGAAGGTTCCTAAGGAGTTTGAATCTAATGGATAAAAGCAAAAGTTAACATTTTCTTTTCTATTTTACTGTTGACACTACTACAGCTATCCCCATTTTCTCCCCCGTCGCCCACCTCCACCCAGCCTCGGTCCCGCTTCCCTCTGGCCATCACCACACTGTTGTCTGTGTCTATGAGTTATGCATATATGTTCTTTGGCTATTCCTTTAAAAATGTACATGTCTCCTGTTATTTGATCCTTACCTCAAGCCTATAAAATAGAAACTGTAATTACGCCTAGTTTACAGATAAGGTAAAGGAGGCTCAAGAGGTCATTCTCAGATAAAGAGTCTCCTGGATGGAATCTTTTTTTTTTAATTTTTTTTATTGATGAAGTTATTATATATGTGTCCTTATCCCCACATTACCCCCCATCCCTCTCACTCATGCCCTCACCCCCCTGTTGTCTGTGTCCATTGGTTAGGCCTATATGCATGCATACAAGTCCTTTGGTTGATCTCTCCCCCTTACCCCCCACCCTCCCCTACCTTCCCTCTGAGGTTTGACGGTCTGATTGATGCTTCTCTGTCTCTGGATCTGTCTTTGTTCATCAGTTTATGTTGTTCATTATATTCCACAAATGAGTGAGATCATGTGATATTTATCTTTCTCTGACTGGCTTATTTCACTTAGCATAATGCTCTCCAGTCCCTGGATGGAATCTTTTGATCTTTCCAAATCCACTCCTAAAAAGTGGGAGAGCAACAATATAGGCAAGCAAGCAAATTAATAAACAAACAATCAAAAACCCATGGGCAACATCTACTACAACACAGGTTACAGGAAATTCTCATCAATTTCAGAATATGCATGGGAGAGGGCAAATACTAATAGCTGCTGGATGCATATAACACCAGTGACTGTGCCTTGGATTAGAAGGGGGAATGACCCAAACTGAGCAACAGGACATTAGATTGGGCAGTCCATTGAAATATAAACTGGGAGGGGACTTCACAGACTCCAGTTATCAGGAGAGGGGAAAGGGACGCAGGCAGGAAGACCTGATGCTGTTTGTATGTCTGATCTGTAGGAACTTGCCTAACTCACGCCCTGGACCTCCTTCCAGGCCATTCCTGTACGAAGAGAAACTACTGGGAAGAGAATTCAAATTGAGTGTGTTAGCTTGATTTACTCTAAAATAATTAGACATAAGTTCTGTGAGCTCCCCTTTGGATTGTTGCCCTGAGCCCTGCAAATGTCAGAGGTGGGTCTCATCCTGAATATCAGCGACGCAGCTGCTGTCAAACTCCAGGCCACAGGGGCCAAGGCAGTGGCTTCAAGAAATGGCAGCGCAACTGCTCCTCCAAACAGCCAGGGTGTGTGGAGCCCATGCTCTCTTAGAAAATCCATTTCACTCAGCGGATCTGAGTTTGAGAACATGGACTAATATTCATTTTCATAACCCTGCGAGTATAGGTCATATTTTAGTGGCTGTTTATTCCCCAAAGAGTGGAAAAAGAAACTTCTCCATGAGAAGCTCACAGCTTTTCTTGTCTCATATTTTTAAAAGAGACTTTAAAGATACTCAGAGAGATAAAAATGTGATGAAATATTTGTCAGAATGTGAAGAATTTTCTTTGTGTAATTTCTCATCAAATCTTGGAAAAGGGATTCCTGGTGATAGTCTCTTTTTTCTGTATGTATATATTGTCTCATTTATTATTCTTACTTATTAACTTATAAATAAGAATTTAACAATTTATTTTCACACCATTGTTATGATGAAACTTTTTTTTTATCTTCACTTTACCAAATAGGTCTCATTTGTTCTGCAAGGGGAAAAGAAGGGATTTTAGCATGGAATTTAAAAAATTCTCCTTGCTGTTTTAACAACAAATACATGACAGAAAACCAAAAAGTAGAAATCATCTAGTGAGTAAGTGCCAATTTTAAAGGGCATCCCCTGCTGCTTCATATGGACTTAGGACTGGGAGTCATGATGGGGTAGTGACTATTTCTTTGCTTTTAGCATTCTTCTAGTGCCGCCCACCTGCCTCACCTTTCTTTTGCTCACCGGTGACATATTTTGGGCCTGGAACAGTATAGGTTTGTACTATAACCCCAGCAGGTAACATCTGTTGCAGGATTTTCTTTTTGCTATATTAGGAAGTAGAAATAAATCATCTTGAGCTGTTAAAACCAAGCCATGAATTAAAGAAAGGAGTCAACAGTTACTATTTTTATCTGCAAGTTTCCATGCTTCAAATTAAACAAATAAGTGTCATTCTGAAAAAATAAATGAAGAAGTCTTTTATGCACTTAAATGAGGATTGAATGGAAGCATCGGGAGACATACGGATTTTATCCCAATGAAAGTGTTATTTGTGGCAGATAATAGGAAAATGCATTAGTGTGTGTTCTGAACATCCTTCAAAAGTTCCTTTCCAGAACCAGATGATGATTGGCCCACCGTTGACTGTCTCCGGAATGACCTCCTTTGCAGGAGAATTAAGGCAATATGGTACAAAAATGAGTGATTAGATCTTAATTAAACTTCTGGGCTGGTAATTAGTCGGCAGTAGTGGTGATGTGCTTTTCATTATAAACAAGCATCTGCACGTTCATTTATTTTGGTTGCCTAGTGCTCTTTGCACAGAGTAAATAACCCCGGGAAATTTGTAACCATTCTGACTTTGCCTCATAAATTCGGCAAGTTAGTCTCATTGTTTTATTTCATTTGAGGCTCAGACTACCGAGGAGGATTTTAAAGATGAAGGAGAGGAAAATTTCATGCAGACATAATGTAACAAAAGAATAAGTCCATTAAGTTTACCCTATTCCTGTCTTCATTTCTCCCTTACTCCTGCCCGTCCCACCCTATACCTAAGTACATCCTAATAGCACCAGTTCTTTATTTCCTGAGCTTCCTTTCCCCCCTAAGCTTTCATGTCCTGAGAAGTGAAAGATGATCAGAGACCAGTGATAAACTAGCAAATGCCATAAATAGCAGCCTGTGTTTTGCAGCATGACCTGGTCCTGCTTTTAAAAAGCGGGTTCTTTGTAGATGTAAGTCTAACAGAAAGAATCCTTCTCCTGACGTGTTCTCCATGGGAGCAGAAGGTTTCACCCCCTTGTAACAGGCTCTCTAGGAATACTCTGTGAAGGGAAATCATAGAGCTTTCAGTAGGAGTCCTTTCTTTCAGTTTCTCGCTCCCTTTCCCCCTCCCCAAACTGCGTCTGTTTCTTTTCTTATAGCCCCATGGACCACAGTTTAGTAAAAGGATTCTATCTGCAAAGTAGGAGAGAATTATTATGCTACTTCAGGACTTGTTCCTGGTGGGGGCAGGATGCTATAGTCGAGTATCTTTCCTCTGTTTTAACTTGATTTTACACTTCAACTTGAGTCTGTTTGAATCAGTAATAATATTATAAACTTTTCTACAGTCCAAAGAAAAACATTCTAGTTCAGTTCTTTAGAAGGTGAATAGAATTATACCTAAAATATATTTATAATGCACAAAACATTATATGCATACATATATCTGTACAGGTAGATAGCTATTATAGTTACCTAGTAAAATAAGTACTAACGAGATGATTTTGAAAACATGATAAAATATAGTCATTAAAATAATAAAAAATAAGAGCTAACATTTTCTTAATTGATACATATAAACCAACTGCAATTTTGGGTGCATTAACTGCATTGTGTCATTTAAACTTCAAAATAATGCAATTAATGAATATTTTTATTATCTCAGCCTTACAGATGACACACAGGGTAATTAATTATGTAGGATAGGCCTTAACAAACACTTATTTTGATTGATTGAATTAACTATTTACTAACTAAAAATTTATTTAAATACAGTCATGCATCACATAACAATATTTTGATCAACAAAGGACCAGATATTCGGCTGGTCCCATCTTAATAATAAAAGATAATATCAATGAAAATGGTCATCATGCAGTGACGCCATAATGACCGATCAGCAGGGACCCGTGGCTGCATGGTGCCAGGCCGAGGCGGGGGACCTGAGGCCGTGCCCCCTGCCTGGCGGGGCTTGGTGTCGCCCAATGGAGGTGGGGCCAGCCAGACACTTCTATTATAGAGAAAGGGCAAATAGCAATATTAAAATATTTCCTCTAATTAATTCCCGGTGCATGAATTTTGTGCACCTGGCTACTAGTAACATAATAATGGAGCTGAAATATTCTTATTGTGAGGTAGTGGCTGAAGTGGTCTTAATGTTGAAGTATGATGCATTAATCACATTTTGTAATGATGCTGGTGTAAACACACCTGCTATACTGCCAAGTCATATCAAAGCATAGCACATATAATTATGTATAGCACATCATGCTTTACCTGATAATAAACAGCTGTGTTACTGGCTTATGTACTTACTGTACTATACTTCTTATATTTTCATGTTCTCTTTCTACTTATTAAACAAAGTTTGCTGTAAAATAGTATGCCATGTTGTGCTGGCAGCAGCCTCGTATATCTTGTGTCTACCATGTCTCTTGATTGAGTCATCTTTTTCTTGTGCTTGATTTAATGTCATGTCGTTTTGTTCATAATGGCCCCTAAGCATTCCCACAACTATGGGGTCACTTCATGCATTTCTCAGAACACATCCCTGTCATAAAGCGATGTGTGACCGAATATACTTATATATTATATATATTAAACATAAGTTTACATTGGCTGCTTATTTTTCATATTATGTACATGCATACTAGGATACATATTTTACATATTGCATTAAATCTCTAGTTCGTAAATAACTCAAAAAATTAGGTATTTACTAAACCTATTCTATATAGCAGTTAATTACTATTCTCTGTGTGTATGTGCCTGGTAGATAATATGTAAACGTGTATATATTTACATACTAAGAGGAAGAAAAAAAATTAATGTCCATGAGTTTCTTGCATTTTTACACATCTTACAAATGAGACCTCATTTGCTGCTTTTTCTTCTGAACCACTTTATTTTCAATGATGTCTGTATAATAAACAGCCTTGGAAGACAGAAATAGTGTATTTAGAACAGACAGGCTTGCTTAGTCTTGGAGGCAGAGATGGTGTTATCCCCCCAGCAAAGGATAGGCGTACTGCCCCTTACAAAAGTTTTGGGTTCCCTGAGCTCAGGGCTCCTCTCCTGTAAGGCATTCTGTTGTGTGTGCCAGGTTACCTGATCCTCTTCACATTATTGTGCGAGTGAGATTTGAAGAAGAAGCATAATAAATGCCGACGCTCTGAATGCTGCTATTAGAGTATTCAGTTCCTTTGTCTCTGACCCAGGTATCTTGTTTCCTTTGCCAGCATCCATGAAACTGCGAGAGGCTACCTTGTTAGCTTACAAGTAAGGTAAAGCTTCACTCCCTTCATGGGGGTTTTTCTGCTCTTTGATATACAGGTATATTGTGTCTCCTTCCTGATCTTTTTCAAAATTCAAAAGTAGCACTTATTGATATTCACTTATTGATACCTTTATCTCTCCCTCTTTTTTTGTTCATTCCTACCAAATCGTGGAAAGGGCAAATGAAAGGGAACATGAAAAGGGAATATATCCACAACAACAAAAGGCTCAAGAAATGACAACTTGGTCAAACAGACACACAGCATAGACTTTGTGACTGTGCTTTGGGTATCTTACTCTGTATCAGATGCTCTTGCAGCGTTTGGGACTAATTAAAACTCCTAACAAGATCGATCTTCCCTTGAAAAGGTGATCTATTCTATATTATTTCTCTAATAAGGTCCTAAATATTTCCCCCATAAAGTACTAGTATTATTACTAGTACAAATTATACTAGTACTAGTATAATTTGGTGATAGAAAAACAGCTCTTTAAAAGAGCTATTTTAGTAAAGGATAGCAGTTCCCTAGAAACCAGATAATAAATGCCAACTCCTTTAGTGGCAAGCGGAACTCATATCCTTCTTAAACCCTGTTTATAATTCTAGATGTATTAGAAAATGATATTCCGAACAGAAATTGCTATTTTTAAGCTTCTATCTATAATAAAAAGCGCATTCTGTAATCATGTAAACATTATGTTACTAACAGTGAAACATCACTATAATTTTGAAGGGTGGCAATAACATTTAAAGATAATGCTAAATATATATAGATCTATTTAGCTGCAGGAAACAACCTTTAAAAGATTTAGGAAAATTCTGTTCTATCTTTCCTGTTTTTTATTTAAACCCAAGACAATTGGTTCCTTTGGGGCTTGTTTGTAAGTGGTGATTTAACTGTTTTAATCAAAGATCAGTGCTCAACTTTGCTTTCTGCAAACCCACATTGTTCTTGACTTGTGAAGCACTTTCTTCTTTTCCTGGGACCTTCAGTAAAGTGTGTCTTTGCTGTGTAAGGCAGTGTAATGCTTGCTGTTTTAACAAACCACCTCTCAAATTTCAGAGCCCTAATGCAATAACTGCTTATTTTTTTTACTGATGTAAAGTCCTATGCAGGTTCTTCTGGTTAGTGGGGTAGAGAATTCGACTCCATATAGTCATCCAGGGACCCAGGATATTGGAGGTTATACCATCATCAGCACGTCTTCCAGGATCATCCTGGATTGATATTTGGCTGTCAGAGAGGGAAGGAAAAAGTACAAAATATTCCATTACTTCTGCTCATAATCCATTGGCAGGAATTAATGGCCCCACTGAGATGAAAGAATGACTGGCAAGTGTAATCCATGACTGGACAGTAACTTCATAAAAATAACTTCTGAACTACAACTGAATTAGGACATGCATTTTTGGTGGAATAACCATCCCTGCCTCATTCCCTACTCTCCGAGCCACCTTTAGAGACCTCTTAATATTTTAATAATGTATTAATTTTATTCATATGAAGTATTGTGGAAGCGCTGACTTATTATCATATAAATAAAGTAGTATAAACTTACACAGATTTACATTTGTTGTGATCACTATAGTCACAGTTGAAGAATCAGCACAAAATGTAATAAAATGACAATTCTAAATATACCTGTGGGGGCACAGTCCCTGGTAGAGGGGCTCGGACCTGACAGTATCCTTTCTAGTTATTTTTTTTCAGAACTGTAAGCTAATATACAAGTCCAAGGAAGGAAAGGGAAAAGAATAGAGCATATTCACTCGTAGAAAAACATAAATAAGTCCATTGAGTTGTATAGATGATCAAATCAGGCAACACAAAAATGTATAAGGTATTTCCTACTAGGCCTCTACCACCCCAAAACATTCCCCAGAAGAACAGTTGTTCATTATCCCTAATAGGACCTTTTACAAGCATGTATTCACTTCTTGGTACATTTAATAATCAGATAAACGGATTTACCAGAAATATAAATGTATGTATTCATTTATATAGCATCAAATCTATGATTAAGGATTTAGACAAAAGATGTACAATTTGGTTGAATTCTAGCCTCTCATAGGTCATATTCTACATATTTTTCAAAACAGAATCCTTACGTTGGCTCCTTTCTTTGTGATTTATTTCTTTATTACCTTGGGACCAAACCAAAGGAAGACCGAAATAATTGCATTTCCACGTGAGGTGAAGTTTCTGGTTATTTAGAGTCAGGAGAAATAACAATAGACATAAGATTGTACACATAGCTTATTAGCCCAGGTTCTGGATTGTGGTTCTTTGACATTTGGGGGAATGACTGAGAAATTTATTGTATCTGGCCATGTGGTCATCTTCTACTTATTTTTTTTTAAACTAGCATGCAACCAGGTAGGTGCAAACAACCCAGGGAAAAGGAACCGAGGAGGGCGCTGGGACACTGTGCAGTTTAGGAGCCCTGCTAATTAGAAATTAAGTCTAATCAGACCATTTGGTGTTAGGCTATTTACATTTTTTATGTGCCTAGGGATATTTTTTATAAACTATTAAAATAATACCACAATCAGTTGTGACCTGGAATAATGTGGTATGGAATTGTTTCAGCAGAAATTAAACTGTAGACATAGGATCCGTATTATCTGCAACGTGTAAAAACATGCAGAAAAACTAAAGCAGCATTTTTCTATAGGAATATATATTTGCAACCATAGTAAAATCATCTCATAGTATTTGTACAAATATTCTTCAGTGCAAACCCAGACCTAAATCATGCTGGTTTGCCTTTTGTATACTTCTTTTTAGAGTTTTCTTGTTATATGTGGAATTATGAAGGACTGCCATGTTTTCTTTCAAAATTTATGCTTTTACCAAGGATGTGTTTCTAAAACCATAATACTGGAATCTGTGTAAACCTATTTGGGTAGTTTAATTGCTATCTGCATATTTCTTTTGCCTGTTCTGCATCTTTGGTCAACTCGCAGAAGTTTTCAAAGTATGGTTCCCACCAGCATCTTTTTGTAAGTTCAGAAATCCTGTGCCTATTCGGACTACTTACTGAATACATATTGATATTTTTAGTAAGGTCCTCAGTTTGAGTCAATATACATTAAAGTTTGAGAAGCACTGCTACCATTGCTCCACTATGCATTTATGCATAAAGAGTGCCGTGGGGGGTGAGGGGGGTGGGTGGAGGAGGGGAACATCTGTAATACTTTCAACAATAAAGGTTAAAAAAAAGTGCCTTGGTTTGAGGTAGAATTGATCATGCATTTTCCTTGTACCACAAGGATGGCATGTGACCCAGCATTGGCTAATTGGAGCACTATAACCTTAAGACCTGTTTGCTTGATTTAGAGATGGTTGAGGGATGCAGCCCATGAAAATCTGCATCGCCCATGAAACCTGTGGCAGGGCTATCAAAGGCAGCTATCTTTGTATGAAGGTTGCTCAGTTTTCAGAATTAAGTTTCATAATCCTAATGCCAACATTTTCATTATAGAGAGAGAGACAACCTAAGAATGAAGGCAAGTGAAGCGGATGGAGAAATGGGAGACAGAACAGGAAACAGAGGAGAAGACGAAGGGAAAGGGAAGAGGATAGGAAAAAAGATGATTAAGCTCCTGATACCTTCTGTGGCTTAAGGCAGCATCACCTATGGGATTTCCAATTACATAAGTCATTAAATTCCATTTCTTAAGTTAGAGTTGGCTTTCTGACACCTGCAAATGAATGTGTTCTAACTGTACAGATGATAAGAGTGTCTCCGTGAGGGATTTAATTACTAAACTACCAGTCCACGGTCTCTTAGTGTGCCTTACATTCAGAAACATGCTTTAATTGTCAGCCTCAGACTGATTTATTCTCTAATGTGTTCAACAAAACAAGGTCATGTTTTAAATTCCTGAATCCCAAAACATGTGCTTTTGCTTGAATAATTAAAAATGTGGTTGCTAGTGATCTTGCTATAATGGTTTAAGTCAGTGGTCGGCAAACTCATTAGTCAACAGAGCCAAATATCAACAGTACAACGATTGAAACTTCTTTTGAGAGCCAAATTTTTTTAAACTTAAACTATATAGGTAGGTACATTGTTATTAACTTAATTAGGGTACTCCTAAGGCTTAGGAAGAGCCACACTCAAGGGGCCAAAGAGCTGCATGTGGCTCGCGAGCTGCAGTTTGCCGACCACGGGTTTAAGTTAAGGGTAGATGACAATGCCAGGGATTAGTGTTTTTACTTGGTTACTAAAAATTCTTAGCCTGAACTACTTCTTATCAGCTCAATGATTTTAAACCTCTTGATATTTTCTTAAAATATGTTTGATGATATTGACATACTACAGGTAAACAGCTTTAAAGAATACAGCTGATAAAAACAAATATTCCTTCCTTCCCACCCTTCCTGTTCCTTGCTTACTTCCTCAGCTTGACTCACTTCCCATCTTTAACTCTTCACCTTCTCCTTTCCTTTTACTTTTATTCCTGGGCCAAATATGGGCAGCATCAAATACTAAAGCCTGTGTTTTATCATATTGAAATTAAACAATTTGTCATTTTCCCCATACTATGAAATTTTAGTTATCAAATTGTCCAGTAGATATTATATGTGCTCTTCATGGGATTGTTAGAAAATATAAAATATTGCAAAGCAGAGATTAGGGTTGACTTAAATGCATTTATTTCATTAGGTAATATATTAATTTGGAAATTATGCTGTAGATTCACACATCATTTTACTTTTAGATAATTCATCACAAAATAGAAAGTTTCAATGTGCAGCTCTATTTATCAGTCTATCTATCTATCTCTCTATCAATCAACTATCTATCCATCTATCCATCTTACCCCCATAGTAAGCCAGACTTTTGAGGGTTGAGCCAGGCTAAGAGCAATACTGTGTTCTAAACCTCAAAGGAGATTCTCTTCCCACCTACTTCCTAGAAATCCAATTTAAGTTACAAATATTTTCCAGAGAGGAAGAACAAAGGCTAATTTCATTCATTCAATCAGTTACCTGTTTAATACTTTTGTATTTTGAGGTTCTGGGGAATTAGGGGAAGGATAGTTAAGTCATAACTCTTTCTTCTCATACAATGTGATATGTTTGTTGAGTGGTTGGGGCTTGGAGAGGTTTGGGAGAAGAAGGCCTTATAACTTATCCTGAGAATTATTATTAAAATATCCAGAAGCCTAGATTTTCTCCTTTTCCATGCAAATCTGAGGATGTGTCAAAATTTGGAGTGGTCTTTGTGAGAAAGTTTTCAAGGGCATGTTTCCAATATACTCCAACTTGCTCTGGCTCCTCACCCACTTATAACTACTTCATGGTGTTTGCAATAGGTGTTCTGGGAGCAGAGATGAGGGGGCAGTTAGTTCTGTGTAGAATGGAGTTAGAGAACTCAGGGAAATTTCTAAATGCTATTGTGCTCATTGCTTTTGTATTTGAGGTGGGCCTTAAAGGATCAGATCAATAAAAATAGGCAGAGAAATAGGGGAAAGAATTTCAGCTTGTGGAAATTGAGGCATTATGATTATTAAGCTTTTACCTTATGCCACACCCATTCCTCAGATCATAGACAAGAGGGTGAAGGAGAGAGATTACATATTTTTCCTATAGTTTCACAGGTAATAAAAGATGGGACTGTTTGTGAATCCTAGCTTTCTGTTCAAAAAGTATGCTATAAACCTCCACACTTGGCTTCTCTGGAGGTAGGTATTAAGGGAATAATGATCATTTGGATGCACAGGGTCACTACTTACTGTGATTTATATGCTTCTTTGCCTTGTATGCCCCATGAGGGACCTCTAAGGGTGATGAGAATTGACTCTAACTGCAACATAGTATTGGTCAAGCCATCTATCTCCTAATACATTGATGTTGATTTTAACTCTTTCACAGCCTATTGTCTATTAAAGCACTTTCCTCAAAACTCCCATCTTTTCCTGTCATATTTCTGCCTCATACTGAGTTCTGTGTGTGAGTTTCCTGTGTATGTGCATGCACACATGTGTACATGTGTGTGAGTGTACACACACACACATTTATATATGTGCTGAGTCCTCTAATTGCTCCTACCAGGGGGTAGCTCATCACCAGGCATAGGTGCGTTCTTGACATGCCGCATGCCACAGGCTCATGCACGGACAGGCCTGGCAGCTTATTGAACTGTGGAGGAATGAGCACCAACCAAATGATCCTTCATAGTGAAATTTTCTTTCCAAACTGAAGTCCGGTGGTTTGGCTTCTTACAATGGATTTTGATGTGCAATATATACTTTGTAGAGAGAATAGAAGTTCTAGTCTCAAATGTTACTTTACCTGTGAAAGTGATATCAAAGACTGTTCCTTGCTCTCATCTTTCATAAACCACTTTATTCAGTCCCAAATTCATTATTGAAATCCTTTGACGTGTTATCCACCCCTAAATTTTATTGCATGTAATCTTTCAGGGACAGGGGATATTTCAAATGCTAATAGAGAACGCGTGTGTACTAGTCATTGTTAGAGTAGGTCAGACACCTTACCTAGCCCTCTGTATGAATTTCCACCTCACTGCTTATGGAGATTCTGAAAGAGGCAAGCTTCACCCAGCTCCAAAATACCACACGCTGCCTTGGTAGCTCATCCTTCTGCTTGTCACAGGTGGCTCTCAGTGCAATGAGATAGGAATGATAGGAATGAAAAGTGATAAGTTTTTAGAAGATATTTTTAACACTGAAAATAATGTGTATATTTATTATGGCCAAATATTACACTCAGCTCCTTCAAAAATAATTCCAGCTGTGAAACTATAAACCTTTGTATTTGCTAAGGTCAACAAGACACATGAGAAATTCTCAGTAAATGTTAGTTATGTAAAGTGAAGCTGTTTATACAGCTTTCATTGTTTGCACTTCCATTCCCACGATGAAAACATTTGATATCATAAGTGCAACTTTTTCATTTTAATCAGGTTTTCTTTGGGGACAAGGGCCAGCTTGTATTTTCACTTCCTCCTTGGTTATTATGTTATAAAAAAAAGATTGTCTTGCTTAAATTGACTTTAAAAAGACATTTTGTTCTGTTTTCCCCTTAAAACATGGTTCAAGACTGAGCTGTTTCAAGGAAGAAGTTGAAGAAGCACATAGTCCCAAATCCCAGTTGAGGAACAGATGCTATTTCTGTTGAAGAAGTTCATTGGTATCTAAGTGAGCTTAGATCTGTTAGATGGTACATTTTAAAATTCTCTATGTGCTGCTCTTTCCATTTGCATCCGTGGCATATCTTCCTTTTGAAAGTAGATTTGTGGCCCTGTGAGTATAATTTTTGTCTGTGGAATTCTATTTTATCTGTTTGCATTAATAAAAATCAAGGAAG
The DNA here is from genome assembly GCF_963259705.1 of Myotis daubentonii. Classification (NCBI taxonomy): domain Eukaryota; kingdom Metazoa; phylum Chordata; class Mammalia; order Chiroptera; family Vespertilionidae; genus Myotis; species Myotis daubentonii. The sequence goes on from NC_081845.1 coordinate 61,319,676, forward strand.
ATGTGCTTCTATGCAGTAGAGAAATATGAGAAGCTTTCTAAGGACATGACAGAGGGAGATGGAAAGGGAGAGAAAGAAGGGGTGTCATTCTAATGGTGGCCAATCTTAACAGAAACAGAGAAGCCAGGGAAGGGAAATCCTATCCCTGTGAGGATCACATTTCATTTCTTTTGGCCAGAATTTGCAGAGTACAGAATGCTCATATTTGTTAGAAGGCAAAAAATTGAGAAAGGACAGCTTCAGACATAGTAGATTTTTCAAGTTGCTGCTAGTAAGTTTTCACTTATTGTTGGTGTGATCATTTCATTGGTTTGAGAGCTATGGTGTTACTAGTTATCCCAACTATTTGGCCAGAGTCCTCTTAGTAGACAAGATACTGTCTAAAGTCCTGTTCACACTGCCCTTTGTTCAGCTGTAGCTATATAACTATTGCTATTTAATAAATCTATTCTCTCAATTTATTGAGCATTTTTAATATATGCAGAAATAAATATATGAATTATTAGGTCCAGTCGCTATCTATATGTGTACAATCTTATGACTTAGAAATTTTAAAAATGTTTTTATTTATTTTAGAGAGAGAGGAAGGGAGAAGGATAGAGAGATAAAAACATTGACGAGAGAGAAACATCGATCAGCTGCCTCCTGCACGCCTCCATTGGGGATAGAGCCTGCAACCTGAGCATGTGCCCTGACCGGGAATTGAACTGGTGACTTCTTGGTTCATGGGTCAGTGCTCAACCATTGAGCCACATTGGTCAGACGACTTATGCCATTTAAGCTACTTTTTTTTTTTCAGCCATAAAACTCCTTTTATTCAAAGTGAAGACTTAAGCTAAAAAAAATCAATTAAGTAACATGGACCTGGAAGAAGAGAGGTTAACATGGAAAATAAGGACAGCACAAAATGTTCGCTCAGCTTTTTAAAATTGACTTATTTTAGAATAGTTTTAGAATTATAGAAAAGTTATAGAGGACAGAGCGTTTCTATATACCCTACTCACAGATTTCTATTGATAACATCTCATATTACTGTAGTTAATTTGTCGCAGGTAATGAACCAATATTATTACATTACTGTTAACTAAAGACAACATTTTATTTGGATTTCTTTCATTTTTACCAAATGCCCTTTCTCTATCCCAGGATCCTGACATTCAGGATACCACAATTATTTAATTGTAATGTCTCCATATGTCCTGTTGGCTGTGCTACTTTTTCATTTTTTCCTCTTGGGATTAGACTGCAGAGATGGTTTGGGAGAGAAAAACCAGAGTTAAAAGCACCATTCTCATCACAGCGTATTAATAGCACATAATATTAATATGACTTATCACTCTTGATGTTAACCTTGAACTCCTGGCTAAGGTATTTATCAGATTTCTCCACTATAATGTTTCTCTCCATCCCTTTTTTATACTATACTCTTTGGAAGGAAATCATGTGCAGCTCACACAGAGGAATGGGGAATTATGTTTCACCTCTGTGAATGGGGAGTATTATAGAGAGTGTCTGGAATTCTTCTGGATGGGAGATGTATTTATTATACTCCATGTCTAAATGCTGGACCCCCAATTGCACTTTTATCCTTCTGAAATCACAGATATGGAAAAAAATGTGAGAGCTTCCTATGGGGATGGGACTTGAAAACAAGCCTGCTTAGAGAAGAGTTGATGTATTTATTTTGTCTGTAACTTATTTGCTCAATTTTTAATATGTTCCATTGAAGTCATTTCAGAGAATCCTTTTGTTTCACACAAAACATGTTTTCAGCCTTAGCTGTCTTTTAGCATCGCTTGAGAAACTTTGAAATAATATCAGTGCTGATTTAATTGTTCTGGGGCATTGTTATTTTAAAGTTCTCAGGTGACCCATTATACACTTAGGGTTTTACAGCACTGCCTTATACACTTAGAGATGTATTCCCATGTCTCAACTGGAAGTTTAACCCATTGTTTCTCAGTTTGCCCTTTGTGGCAGTGAAGGACAGCTGGTCACTGGCATCCTAGAACAGAGTTCTCAAAATGTTAGAAAATGAATCAGTCCTTAACCTCTTCTCTGAAGCTAAGTCAACCTAGTACAGTTACTCTGCCTCTTAGAAGCCTTTTATCCTTTTCATTACATGTGTAATACTAATGAGGTATTCTTACAACTTTAAATCTCTTAAAAGAAGCAAAGATAAAAGTTTGGGGGGAAAATAAGCTTTATTTTAATTATAATGGTAAAATTTATTTCCAATTCTTACCCATAATTCTCTTGTCAAAACATTCTCATGGTATCTTAACATTTCCTGTATTTGAAGCAATAATAATTGGTGCCTTATTGAACACCCATTACTGTTGTCCAGCTTACTTCTGACATAATTCAATTTCTCCAAAAAACTTATATTGGAGATTTTCCTAGTTTTTGAAGTCTTCTGTTGAGAAGAAACTAGTTACACATTTCATTAAACTTATGGGATAAGGGAGGGCACTGTGGAGCAATAAGTCTCAAGGAATGATTCTGTGGAAAGCCCATTTCCATCTTATTACTATAACATTTAGGTATATTGGATTCCTGCTTCAACTTCTGCCTGCAGCTTGTCAAACTGAAGCAAAAGTAAGGGGAGAAAGTACCTTAAATTTCAACTATTGAGAGAAGATTAATATTTTCCCCAAAGCAATGAACCATTTCATTTCTACAAGTGTTATCTGGGGAAAATAATACCAACAGGAAAAACATAGGAACCAGAATAAGCACTCAGTTTCCAGAGGCTCCAAGATTTCTGGTACAGGGAGGCCAGAATAGAAATTGTCCTCACAAAATATCCTTGACTGTTTCCCCCCCCCCGCCCCCCCCGTTATTTAGAAATTAAACTGAAGTTGCCAGAAAATTGTCAAGAATGAATATCTCTTTGGGAATTCAAAATCTGCTGACAGGTTCTTTATTATGAAGAGATAAAGAAATTTATCCTAAAATCATGGATGATATTTTAATATGTCAAATAAATGACAGTTAAAATTTACTGTACTTCTAAGATTTTCGGTGAGAGAGCAAATAATAAGCATTCACACATGTGAGCATACACCCTAAGAAATAAATGTTAAATAAAGAATGAAATGTTGATTATTTTTCAGGTTAGCCATAAAAGAAAACTTTCTGGCTTGGTGGTGAGGCAGAGGGGATTGAGGAATCAGTAATGTTCTCACAGTTATTTTTAAATAACTAGTCACAAATATTATTGACCACACAATAAGAAAATAATAATTCTCTATTTCTATGTCTAGGAAATTTTATCTCAGTTGTGCCATTAGAGGTAGATGCACTGGAAGAGGATCCTATTTAAGGCAGGGTCTGGGTTGCATGGGAGAATGGAGAAAGCATATAAATTGATTTCTATGATTTATAAAATTAAGTTGTAAGAATTAGATCAATATTGACTAAGCATTATTTTGAGGATTATCTAAGATTAACTTTCAAGTCAGTAACCTACCATTTAAATTCAAAACTAGAATTGACCTTAATACTAATGATTAGAGTAAAAAAAAGTATCATCTGACTGGAGTGCTATTCATGTAGGAAGATATCACAACAGGTGCTAATGTCAAATATGTTTCATGTAAAACACACTGGGATTTAAAGTTTCAATAGACACTTGGTTCTTTTCTCTGAGAACAGTATCCCACCCATAATGGTGGGTCCGTGGGAACCATCGTTCTGTCACATCGCCCTGATTCTCTGGCAATATCAGATTGGTCTGGGGTGAACAACCGACTCAGGTGGTTAGTCACATTTGTGAACTGAGGGCAGAGCCTGGGACTTGGGTTCTGAGTCACTTTAATGGCCGAGTTTAGTGGAGTACCACAGACTCTTGATGCAGTGAATCCTAGACCAGCCTCATCCTTTCTCGAGACTTGCTTCTTCCATGTTTTTAAAATTTTGCAAAATACCTAGTAACATCTCTTGATAATGAAGACTTCTCATGTTGGTTCTATTGTTTAAAAAATAAAATTCTTTCTTAAGTAAGCAGTAATGACAATAGAGCTTAGGAAAGGCCCTAAGGAATCATATAGCTCAGTTCCTTCATTGCACACGAGACAACCAGCACTCAAAGTCTGAGTGCAGAAGTCTAGCGTGGGGTGAGAGCTCAGTGCTTACTTTGGCTGAGTGTTCTGGTTCTTGAGGATTACCTACGTTATAAGAAGGACATGGAACACAAGCCTCCTAGTTTAGTAACCTGCCCCCATAACTGTGTTTCCTTACCCACATGCTGCACTTCTCACTTTTCATATTTCTAATTTTTTTTTATAACTTTTACTGTATGGCCGAAGCAAAAGGACCAAGGATTTTTGCAAATGCTCTACTTAGCCAAATCCCCCCAATTAAATTTTATAGATTATTGATAAACAAAATGTATTTACATGGGGAGAACCTGAAATAATAAATAAATTGAGTGATTCATTCAGCAAGCATTTATTAAATCCTTAGTGGATGCCAGGCACTGTTCGAGTTGCTAGAGCTATGGTAGTGAACATCGTAAAACTTCCGCCCTTCTTTAAGCTTCTCTTCTAGGTGGGGAAAAGATAATTAAGATTTGTATATAAAGTATACAGTCTTATTATGTTGGAATGAGTACTAGGAAGAAAAATACAGCAGGGAAGGGAAATATGCAAGTGAGGGGTGGTATCATAGTTTTAGAGATGGTGTTTCCATCTGAGCGACTCAAAAATAGAATTGCCATTTGCCAACTAATACAGAAGATTAAAACAGATCCCACAGGAAATATAAAAATAAGACTATGATGTAGGATGCCAGGGATTAGAGATATTCCAAGCAGAAATTTTTTAATAGCTGTCACATGCTCAGATGATACTGAATGTGCACTTCAAGCCTATGTCTAAATGTGGGTATATCTTTAGCCCAAACTTCTGAGAGACTTTGTAGCCATCTGGAATTACTCATCAAAACATCCTTACCATCGCTTTAGGTAAGGTGACTTTCATGCTTTCATTGTTTGTGGATTATACAGCACAGCCAAGTGACTCAGACACAGTGACACTTGCCTGTTTTCCCAGAATCTCCTTTTCAAAGGATTGGTTTATGTTACACTTCTTATGCAGGGCCTGAATTGGGGTTGTTAAATGAAGTTCCCAATACAATCTTGTTACAAATGCTTCTTAGATGATTACTTATTTTATTTAGGATTAGAGTTTATTCTTTATTGTGATTCTGTCAAATACAGCAGAGGAACATTTGACTAATAGTTAACAGGAAACATAAGGAATCAGAGAAATTGATTTAAGTTCAACATGTTGTCATTTTTGTGCCAACCTCAAGTACATCTGTGAAAAATTTCTCTCCAGAATTAAACTAATTTCAGATGAGAGAATTATCTCGCTTTACTTTACCCCAATAATGGACCATCTGCTCAGTGACCTTGACTTTCTTTAAGCCCAAGAGAGCATACTACCACTCACTGAGAGAGAAGGCGGGGATAATTGTTTCTATCCTATTTTTGAAGGCATTGCTCACTTGCAATAAATGTAAGCGATTTTTCCTACAACCCTTAAGCTTTTGCAGAATAAAGCCTTCTTCAGGTTGCACATTCACGTAGTGTTGGCGCATAAATAAGATTCCACATTTTTATTTTTTTAAATAGAAAAACAAATGTGTGCCTTTCACTGAAATAATAATGAAGCCTTTTCTTTTGGTCACTTTGGAAAGGGACATTTTCCGTCTAAGTTTAAAAAACAAACTAGATTCAAGAATCACAAAACGAATTATTTATTTTTCCTATTTTTTCTCCTGCTCTTCCTTCCTGCATCCCTTCCTTCCTCCCATAAGACTTATTAAACATTTAGTATGTACCAGGCACATACTAGTGGCCCAGTGCATGGATTCATGCACATTGAAAGGAAATTAATTAGAAGAAATATTTTAATATTGCTATTCACCCTTTCTCTATAATAGAAGTGCCAATAGTTGGTCTTCAGACATAGTCTGTCAATAAAAACAACCAAATTCACGATGGACAATGACAAATCAAAACACATGTGTGTGATTGGCACCAGCGAGAGCTTTATATGTATCATGCATGCATGGGTCAACGTTTATTTTTAAATTGCCAGTGCGTGTCATATGTACTGGCCAGTCAGTCAGTTGGATGGACTCACAGTCCGTCACTTAGCCTTATATATATATATAGATGGCCTAATCGACTTCCCAGATATTTTGTATTTTTGTTTACCACTTCCTAGATTTTAAGTTTCACGCAGGAAGGGATATTTCTTCCAGTTTTGTTTACATTTGCATTCCCAGCCTCTAGAAATGAGCCTGGCACAGAGGAGGTACGAACTAATCCTACTGAAATGATTTCATATGCGATGATAGCACAGATGGGCAAGTGGAGTGACGGGCAAGCAGGGGAAGTCAGGGAACAACTCACTGCAATAAAATGGGACTAGGGTGCAAATGATAAGCAGAGATTTGATTGATAGTGAAAGAAAGAAAGGGAATTTCATGGAAGATGTATGTGTACAAGGTGGGTACCTGGTAATATGATGAATTAAATTGACCCAGGGCATGGAGTGCTTGGGGGAAATTAAGTTTCGCCTCCCTAGAAGACACAGCTATGATAGTCATTATTAGAGATGTGAATTAGAGCAGTGGGGTTTCTTAGAGGTTAAGCATAGGGGGAAACCAGGACTCTGATGTTGGATAATACCTCTCTTTAAGACAATGTGTGCTTTCTCCTAAACTTCTTAGTGGTGACAAGCATCTCCATGAAGAATTTGCATTCCATTTTAACGAGCTTATGATAATTAAGTAGTTTCAAGGAACGAATCCTTTTGTCATTCTATTATTAAAATTATTCACAAGCAGAGAAGTGCAGGCTTGAATTTACATCCTCCTTTTTTCCCTTCCAGCTCACAATGCCTGACACATTGTTAGGAGCTCAGGACATGATGACTACAGCAGGAGTTTTAAAAGTTTGATTTTAAATCTAAATATTGTAAATGAATTAGGAGTACTATTTACAGCATCTCTACCACACCTTTGTAAAAGGAATAACTGTCTTCCATTTGTCCATCCAAAATTTCAATTGCTCAGAGTATAAAATGGGGCTGTATCTGGCTGGTCAGGATGCCTCTTTGTCAGGTTTTCAAGGGGTTCACGCCATTGCCATCCTTCAATGGCCAGGGTTGGCACCACTTCTCTGAAGGGCAGCGCCATTTCTGTGCTCAGCCTTTGGAGTTCTCAGAGTCATCAGCACCACTGGTTTGGTACAAGTCACCCAGTTTCACAACTACTTAAATTTACAAGTGTGTGTTGCAGACATAGGAATAATTAAAATACTTGTTTACTATGCATCCATATTTGGAGTTCCTCAAAGATAGGAATAGCTACTTATGCTTGACTATATCTCAAGCATCTAATATAATCTTTTATGTATTCAATTAACATATTTCTGATTTATGTAAGTCAGGTGCTGTTTAGCATGCTTTATATGGGGCATAAGACAATGAAAAAAAGAAAGACAAAAAACTTACCTTCAGTGCCATATAGTCTGGGAATAAATAGGGAATAAATAACATATATGGTGTATGAGAAGTTGGTAAATGTTAAGAGCAATGAAGCAAGGAAGAAAGTTGGTGATGTTTGTCAAGGGGAAGCTTGAAGGCTAAGGTAGGGTGGTCTGAGTGGGCCTCAAAGAGAAGATGGCATTTGTGAGAAGAACTCAGGAATGTGAAGTTGTATATTTGTCTCTAGCCATGTCCAGTTGCTTGAGTACAGATTATTGCTTTCTCTATCTCCAGATAGACCTGAGGTGAAGGTATGGCTGGAATGTTCTAGAACAATAAGGATGGAGTGGCTGCAGCAGAGAAAGTGAGGCAGGGAGTGAAAAGTGAAAGGAAATAGGGACAGACAGACAATGGGCATCCAGGGAGAAGAGCATTTGTGGGTGACTAAGGATTTGGGCTTCGGTTAGAGTATGTATGGGTCACTGGAGAATTCTAAACAGAGAAGTGACATGACGATTTATGGGTTACTCGGCCTCTGCGTAGGTGGGTGAGGTAGGATGTAGACGATGAAGTGGTCAGTGGTCTTAGAATGTTGATCAAGCCAGGAGATCTCCATCAAAGACTAGAGAAAGGACTGCCCATGAGAGCAGGCTTTGTTATCGGCTCCTGAGTGTAAGTTTAGTCGTCTAGACCCGGAATTGCCTGCTGCTTTCACATCACCAGAGCTTTACCCGTGTCCTGAGCTCTCTCTCCTGACAGCGGAATTCTGGCAAGTTTTACCTATACATACAGATAAGACAGTTTTTTCTTTATAATTGTTTTCTTTTGGGGGGAGGGCAAGGCACATTAAATTAGCAAATCAAAATATACTAATTGTATAACATCTCTTCTAACAAAAATAGATGGTTGTGTTATGGAAAAAGAATGATTTTAGAAAAATGTCAAATTGTAAATGAATAAATGTCTGGAGATGGCCTAATGCCAAGGTTGGGCTGTATTTTAAAATATGAAATTGTCAAAAAGTTTGCCTGGTGCTCCTGTGCCTTCTTCTTTAATCCTCATCCCTTCTCCAATTAGTCCCCCGATTGCTCAGGGCCTGTCTTCTGAGACATTTCTATCTTCCTTGCTCTGAAGTAATTCCTCATGTTTAAGCCAGTTTTTCTCTAGAGCCTGTGTTCTGCTAGGTGCCTAAGAGTTGAAATTATTTTCTTATGAGCTATGGTTAAGGCAACTGTTATCACTCTCAAATAATTTCTTAACCTATTTGAGATGACGAGTATAAGTTTGAGGTGGTTGGTTGTAGGTAGTTTTGATTTAGAAAACTTGTTGACAGCTTTCAAACCACTCAGAGTGGAGATGCCTACTTAGATGAAATGAAAGACCATTAGTATCCCCGGAAACATTGTGCACGCTGGGATATTGTTTTAAGATACAGGATTTATTATTATTCAGGTGTGGTGAGGCCAGCAGATCAGAGGAAGACTGCGCTTGAGAAGATAGTTAAACTCATAGATGCCGATTGGGGAGGGGGCACAGCATGCCATGGGCCATGTGAGGAAGCAGCAGGGTTAGAAGGCAGCAGAGGAGCCAGGGAAAACATGGGTGATGGCCTTTATCGTCCTTTTCATTTCCATAGGAAAATACGGGCCAGGCAGAGTAGGCAGGTTTAAGGTGGGCTCATTTGAATAATTTCAGCAGAGTCTGGAATATAGGGGCTGTCCCTAGTTATCGGCTACCTGGCTGGCCTGGTATGATAGGGCAGGTGGATGGTGGCCCAGAGTGTGAAAGCCTCCTGCGAGCCCCTAAAAGGAGGTAACTGGGGCATGGGCTCTGGATTGGTTGGTTTGAATATGAAGGAAGTGCTCTCAGGCATAATTTACTACCTCTAGGAAGTGGCCAGTGTCGGCAAGGCCCCAGAGGTCAAGGACTCAGAGATAAGTGGCTAATAGAGATATAGAGACTTATGCTCCATCTGTGGAAGAGTTCATGTCTCCTGGCCATAGAGACACACATCCAGTAACTCCCACGGAAGAAACATAAACTATATCTTCCCTGAGTGACGGGTATAATCACCAAAGCACCTAACTGATGAAGTTTTAAGTTTTTTCACTGCAAGAGAGATTTTACCAGGTTTCAGATAATATTTAATATCATGGAACCTGCCAGGCTGCAAACCTCTCTACTTGAAATAAATCATTAAAAGGATCTTTGACCTACACATGATGGCACACAAGTTTGTTGTCCATAATAAAGATCCAAGTCATTTCTCACTCATACATTTGTCCCCAAAAGTTATGTGTCTTCAAAAAAATGGCTTCATATAGAAAAAAAATTCATTTCAGATCATACTTTAACCAAAGTGCTCTTTAAACCTGTGCCAGAAGACCCACTGCAACTGCTTTCTCAGCCCTCCCTCCTTGCTGTTTGCTGTGATGTGTGTTCTTTATTTCTCTGAACACTGTCTAGGCTGCTGCAGGACAAACTCCATTAATTTGCATCTGTAGAGCAGTTTTCTCAATTCTCCAGCAGGTGTGGGAGGACACATCATGACGGCTCCCATACCCTTTAAAGCAGGGGTCCTCAAACTTTTTAAACAGGGGGCCAGTTCACTGTCCCTCAAACCGTTGGAGGGCCGGACTATAGTTTAAAAAAAACTATGAACAAATTCCTACGCACACTGCACATATCTTATTTTGAAGTAAAAAAACAAAACGGGAACAAATACAATATTTGTATTTGCATGTGGCCCGCGGGCTGTAGTTTGAGGACCCCTGCTTTAAAGAAACGCTGCCATGGGAGGTGAGAGGGATTAGTGGAGAATTCGAATTCACTTTAAAAAATCAGCTGTGGAACCTGTCAAATTGCTATCATCTATCCAGACATGATGCTCATTAAGAAACCCCATTGGCTCATGATTTATTGACGGGAGACCAAATATCCTAGAAGACTCATAAGTTAGTCTTTGAATGGGCTCTTAAGCTCATCTCCTACACCCACAAATGGATTACGCTTCAGACCCATTTGCACCTGACTTAACCGTTCTGCTTTCCATCTCATTACTTAGATTGTTACCTTCAAAGCTTATGTAGCTGGAACCTATTTAGACAACAGATATTTTGTTAATCAGATAGGATTAATCATGTTAAATATTAAAACAATTTTCAAATAAATGTATTTTCAAATCTAAGTTTTCATATTTGAATGAAAATGTTTCTCAGATGTAAGGATTAGAACTCTAATCACATGGAGCAAGCTGAAAATATTTTTATTTCAAAATAGGCTTCCTTTTAATTTGGAGAAGAAAAAAAATAAAAGCACCAGACTCTTCTGTTTTCTTTTCTATGTCCCAGATACAGAAGACATTTAATAGTTTCTGCAAATACTTGAATCAGAAAAAGTGTCAGCATTGTGAGCCAGCATGAGGTATGAGAAATAAACAAACCAAACCCCTGGTTTCCAAACAATTAAGAAGATTGAAACGAAAATGATTCCATGCCAGCAATAAGCTGGATATAAGGAGGACAAATGAAACAAAATGAAGAACAGATGGGCAGATAACATGATCTGAACAACAAACCACAGGGTAATTTTTAAATCTACCACCAAGTTAAAAAAGCCAGACACAGACATAGATAGAACAACTAAAAAAACTGGAAGTATGGGAAGGGAGTAAGAGCATATTTTAGCTGTCATTCATTCATTGACTCAACTTCAAACTCTCATTCAAATAATTATTACTGGCAAGGATGGGGAGAAAAGAGAACCCTTGTGCACTGTTGGTGGGAATGCAGATTGGTGCAACCACTTGGAAAGCAGTATGGAATTTACTCAAAAAAATGGAACTGCCTTATGATCCAGAGATTCCACTTTGGGGACTTTATCAAAGAACCCAAAAAACACTAATTTGTAAGAATACATGCACCCTTATGTTCATTGCAGCATATTTACAATAGCCAAGATCTGGAAGCAGCCCAAATGTCAAGTGTCTATCAGTGGATGAATGGATAAAGAAGCTATGGTACCTTTACACAATGGCCTTAAAAAAAGAAGGAAATCAGCCGAAACCGGTTTGGCTCAGTGGATAGAGCATCCGCCTGCGGACTGAAGGGTTCCAGGTTCGATTCCGGTCAGGGGCATGTACCTGGGTTGCGGGCACATCCCCAGTGGGAGATGTGTAGGAGGCAGCTGATCGATGTTTCTCTCTCATCGATGTTTCTAGCTCTCTATCTCTCTCCCTTCCTCTCTGTAAAAAATCAATAAAATATATTTTACAAAAAAAGAAGGAAATCTTATCTTTTGCAACAGCATGGATGGACCTATAGAGTTTTATGCTAAGTGAAATAAGCCAGTCAGAGAGAAAGACAAGTACCATATGATTTCTCTTATATGTGGAATCTAGTGAACAATATAAACTAACAAAATGGAGATAGACTCATGGATACAGAGAACAGACTGACAGCTGTCAGAAGGGAGGGGGTTGGGGACTGGGCAAGAAGGGTGAAGGGATTAAGCAGGGGGAAAAGACTCATGGACACAGAGAACAGTATGGTGATTGCCAGAGGGAGTGGGGGTGGTGGTGAGGGGAGACAGAAGAAGGTAAAGGGGTGATGGAAGGAGACTAGACTTGGGGTGGTGAACACACAATACAATATACAGATGATGTGTTGTAGAATTGTATACTTGAAACCTGTATAATTTTATTAACCAATGTCACCCCAATACATTCAACTGAAAAATCATTATTGACGACATATGTTGTGCAGGCATTGAGGGAACAATAGCAAACTAGGCAATGTTTTCTTCATCCTGGAACTAATGACCATTTTGAGAAGACAACCCCAAACAAATAATAACAAAAGGAGGGCAAGAGTGAACATTAAGGATGAACTACTTTGGGAGAATGTAACTGGTCTGGAGGATCAAGGAATGAAGGCACCATTCCTGAGCAATAATGTTAAGCAGAAAGGTAAAGAATGGTTATTGGTGAGTGATTAGATGTAGCCAGATAGAATGGTGGTGTTGGATGACATGTTGGGTACTTGGAAAAGTGGTGTTAGAGAGAAAATATAACAGCAGGAGCATAAGCTCTGAGGTGGGGAAAAAACATAGCTTGTCTTAAGAAAATATCAGTCAGCACTTCTGGAGAAGAGAGTGAAGATATGATGAGCACAAGACTAGTCCATTTAGAATAGCCGTGGGCAAACTACGGCCTGCGGACCGGATCCGGCCTGTTTGAAATGAATAAAACTAAAAAAAAAAGACCATACCCTTTTATGTAATGATGTTTACTTTGAATTTATATTAGTTCACACAAACACTCCATTCATGCTTTTGTTCCGGCCCTCCGGTCCAATTTAATAACCCATTGTGGCCCTCGAGTCAAAAAGTTTGCCCACCCCTGATTTAGAACCTTAAAGCTCTGTCAGGAATCTCAACTTTGCACTAAAAGAAATGAGAAGCCATTGGTGGGTTTAACTGAAGGAGTTTTAAATCTATATTTAAAAACAAAAGAACCATGCTGACTGTAGCAGGAAGGCTGGGTTGTAAGGCAATGAGAAAGGTAGGTAAATAGATACGAGGCTGTTTTATTAAATGATGTAAGATGATGATGTTTTGGGGGAGGGTGTTGAAATGGGATCCAGAATGCCGGACACATAAAGCAGCGGTTCTCAACCTGTGGGTCACGACCCCTTTGGGGGTCGAACGACCCTTTCACAGGGGTCGCCTAAGACCATCGGAAAACACATATATAATTACATATTGTTTTTGTGATTAATCACTATGCTTTAATTATGTTCAATTTGTAACAATGAAATTGGGGGTCACCACAACATGAGGAACTATATTAAAGGGTAGCGGCATTAGAAAGGTTGAGAACCACTGACATAGAAGAAATGAAAACTACAGCACTTGGAAATTGACAGCATGTGAGTAATAGGAAATGGGAAGAATCAGGAAAGATCCGTAGGTTTTTAGATCGAGCAAACTTATGGTTGTTGGAAGACTGATGGAGGCAAAAAACAGCAGAGGAAGCTTATGGAAAAGTTCAAAAATTCTGTTTTGGATACGTTGAAATGGAAGTGTTGTGTGAAAGCCCCATGTCATGACAAACTGTTAGGTATGCAGAGTATAAAAGGTACAGTCAGAAGAGAGGTCTGGTCTTCTGTCAGTTAGAATGGCCTAGGCTGTGTCACAGCAAAACTTCAGAGAATTAGAACAATGAGATTTATTTCTTGCTTTTGCTTCATGTCCATTGCAAATCAAGAAGGGAGGTTTTGGTTGTTTTTGTTGTTGTTGTCAGATTATTCACTCAGACAGCAGGCTGATGGAAGCCTTAGTTATGATGCTCCCATGTCTGTTACGGGCATCAGTGTACACCATGGCAGGGCAAGAGAGTATGTGGAAGGCATATTAGCTCAAAAGTGTTCTTCTGAAGTGACACTTGTCACGTGGTTTACATTCCTTCAACTAAGGTCAATTCTATGAAGTATGCTGACTTGTAGGGGAAGGCAAGTATGGTTTCCAATGATTATGTAGGAAGAGGAAGAACTCCGGAACATTTTTTGGTGTGAGTGCTAGTAATGTCTTCCACAGGACTGACGAGATCAATTTAGGTAATCTAACATGTGGTAAACATAGTGGATATTCGTCATTTGTGGTGGCCCAATATTGTTCCTGTATTTTGGTGATTTCTTACATTATTAATCTGTCTTCCCAAGAAGAAGGACAGGATATTTCTATTCCAGAATTTTTTTGCAGTTTTAGATGCAGGCATGTGACTTAGATTTCTCCAGTCATTTGAACCCACTTGAGATTTTCATTAGAAAGTCAATGTTGTGACCAGGTGACCCTGAAAGTGGGAACACACACTCTGGAATGATGGAGATTCTGGTTCTTTCTAGAGGTGGAGAGGGAGAAGGGACTGGAACATCAGGCATCCAGTCCTAAGGGCCTTCAGTTCCAAGTGACATGGCCATGGTGCCTTTCCCAGCATGTCCCTGTGGTGTGGTGTCATTGCTCCTAGATGCATAGCTTCAGAATCATGCCCACTGACTCTTCCCTCATTTATATGAGCTCTAGAATATCCCTTTAAATCAGTTTTCTACTTAGATAAATCAGAATATTTTTTAATTTGCAGTTAAGAATCCTGGCCAATATGGTATTTAGTCCCAGGAAAGTCAACAAGTCCTCAGGAAATGCAAATCAGTGAATGTGTTATTTAAATTGGTTGAAAGGCATTGACGATATCTAGTTAGTACAGAACTGGGGATTCAGGTGGTTAATGGCAGAGCATGTGAAACGGTTACTTAAATTATCCTCTAAAATGAAATGGCTAGTGAAGATAAGACTTCGAAAAAACATGTAGCTGTTGATAGAATGAGTAGGAAGGACTAAGGATTACAGGGAGAAAGGAAGACTGGCTGCTTCTAGCTGTGTTGGAGAGTGAAGTAACAGAAAATGATAAGATCTGAGTTTTAAATCCTTGACTCAAGGCATAGTCAAAGAATTAGGGACGATCTTTGTTAAAACAAGATCGACATAGACAAGAATAAAACATCCTGTGGGATGCAATGGGTTGCTGAATTTCAGGTTAGGTTGAATTCACATCTTTGTCAGATTTCTTAGTAACAGCATGTTGAATGAAGTTCAAGTAATAAGTAAGGCAAGGCATGCCGGCTTGCTCATGCCCCTTCTGGTCAGTGCGTATTGCCTATATATATTCTACAGTTAGAGTTAGAAATTTTAATTGCTTCCTCAATTGATTGAATGCAACTTATACCTTAGTGTGGGCTATGAATGAAGTAAAGATGGCATAAAATTCCTTAGTTAAAGTAGGAGATCAGTCCAATACATTATGGAAATTTTTGGAGTGAATATATCGTGGGCGACTCTACCTGCCAAATTGATTACCTGAGAGGAATCAGAAGACTTTACTGCTGCTATTGGTGGAAATATATTGGAAGGGAGAAACTTAGTATTATTGAAAAGCATGATGATAGTGATTCTTTTTTTTTTTTAAAAAAAAATACTTTATTGATTTTTTACAAAGAGGAAAGGAGAGAGGGATAGTTAGAAACATCGGTCAGCTGCCTCCTGCACACTCCCTACTGGGGATCAAGCCTGCAACCAAGGTGCATGCCCTCTACTGGAACTGAACCTGGGACCTTTCAGTCCATGGCCTGATGCTCTGTCCACTGAGCCAAACCAGTCAGGGCCAATGGTGGTGGTTCTTAAGAGACCTTTGAAGACCTTAGAAACACTGCCTTGAGAAAAAGTTTAAGATAGAGGAGATGTGGGCCAAGTTCAAAATAGCTGGGTGAAGATGCGTTGGTTTTGATAACCAACTCTGTGTACATTTTAAGTAGGGTAAGGTTCATAAATATTTCTCACAAAATAAATATTGAACTGGGTTGTAAAATTAATTCAAGTAATTTAGTAATCTTGTATTGTTATCTTGTCACTGATACGAGGACTAACTACAGAGTCTATAGACCAGCTTAAGAAATTAGGTACATTTAGGAACGTAACTAATATTGAAAATAGAAGTTGTAAAGGAATTAGACTTGCTTTATAAAGCTGCTTTGCCGTCTATTTTGTGTTTATCTTATATTAGCTGAAACCCATACTTATTTATTCCCAATGAGCTCCCACTTGAGATTCTGGTGGAACTTAGTTTTACCTCCTCGCATGTCCAAACAAATCCTTTGCTACGTAACCTAGGGTAATGCAGAGTCAGAGTGACGATGACCACTTCATAGGTCTGCTTATGACCTGAACTGTAGCCAAAGTATCTGGGCTGGCTGATTCTTAATGAGAGATCAAATGAGACTTAATTAGGATCGGAACAAAGCAGGCTTAACCTAAGTACTTTATGCAAAACTTGAAACTATTCATTAAATGCCCTCTACGTCTGGTTAAAAAGACATTAGACTGTATGCTTCTTTTTCTTTTCTTTTTTAATTTGCAAAAAGTAAAAAATTAATAAGGTCCAGTATCTTTTACCAAAAACAGAGGTATTGGACTCTGGTTCTATTATTGTGTTTGTTAGTTTTGTATATTTGTTTTTGTTCTGTGGATGCACAGAATTAGAGTAATCATGATTCCAGCTCACAGTACACTCTCATTATTGGTCCTTTTTTAGCCTGCCTTCTTTTCTGTCTGTCCCTCCCTCCCGTTCCATATTTCTTTTATTAGTTATCTTTTAGAAAACAGAGTAACTATTCACAAATCTGAAACAAAATCCAGGAAGTACTTGACAATAGCCTATATTTAGCCATATGATTCATTTTATCTAATCTGTTTCCCTGCTTACTGATAACTGTAAGCATTATTCTAAATCCTATTTCATAAGTTTCCTTTTTATATAGTATATCTATATGCAGTCATAAAAGTGTACATTTTATTTTAATTATTTTTGATTCTGTAAAAATAGGTTTCATGCCATATGTAATCTTTGGGATTAACTGATTTATTTTTTGTTGTAATTCATATTGCTGAGTATCACTGTAGCTCATTTGTTTTAATTACCGAATAGTTCAATTGAGTGAAAATAACAAAATTTATTCCCCTTCTTTCTGATTTATGAGCATTTGTAATCAGTGATGCTGTGAACATTCTTGAATTAATAAATGTTCTCTTTGTATATATGTCAGGGTTTCTTCTGGGTATTTACTTAGAAGTATAATTACTCCATCACACCATACTTGTTTATATTGCTGTTAATATTTGTCAGGCTCTAGTTTTCATGATTTAAAACTAAACTGAAATAAGATAGGAAAAATAATAGACCGTTTCTTCTTCAATGATGTTTGAAATAATAATGACCTACGTATATTTGCTTTGCAAAAGTAAATAGTAAATGAAAATAGAAAACTACTTATAAATGGGCCTACTTATAGTTTGAGAAGCTCATTTGGCCATGACATTCTTTTTTCTTTGTAGTCACTAAGAAGTAAATTCATCTTAAGTGTGAATCAGGTGTCACATAGTTATAACCAACATTTGGCAGGTATATGATGCTATAAAAAGATGGACAAGGATCAATTATATCTGAAAATAGTAAAAATATTTACCCATTATAAGTAGAACAATTTTCAAGGAAGATCTCTGTATTAGCAACTATATCACTTCTTACCTTATTAAACACTAGTAGCCCGGTGCACAAAAATTTGTGCATGGGGAGGGGGGGGGTCCCTCAGTTATTAAACATTTATAGGCACAACACTGACCACATTGGTGCTGGTGGTCTTGTCAGAATGTGTTATATTATAGAGATGAAAATCTATTTAAACAGATTTGATGTAGATATTTTCAAAGATGGAAGAATTGTCCCTGTCAACTATTTTAGTTGATTCATATCTTCACTAATTATCATCATTGCAAAGTTTTCAGTCCCCATATGGATTGCTGGATGTAATAGGTCATGCGCTGTCCCTGTCCTTTGTAGCCTTTGTTACCTTAAGGACTCTAGTTTTCCATTTATATGTTTAAGTACCAACCTTACTGGCTAAAAAATGTAAGCTTTTAAACACTGCTCTCTCTGTTCCGTATCCGATGAAAAGTGGAGTTGGGTTGCAGCACAGGAGAGAAATTCAGAAGGGTATATTGAAGTAATGACTGCAGTAGAAGAGGGAACCTATTTCCCTGGCCACAGGCGCTGGAGCCCTAGACTACAGGGCACCAGCTTCTCCGGTGGCTGCAGCCTGGGACCTTGGGCAGGTGGCTTGTCCGTCTCCTGGGCTGCAGCCAGCCGCAGGCGCTGGCACCTGGACCAAAGGTGGGCGGCTTCTTCTTCTTCTTCTGTGCTTCCAGGGAGGGCAGTCAATTATGTGTATATGTGTGTGCATGCAAACATAGGCATGTACATGTGTGTATGTGGATATCTGCTGGGCAAGTCAAAACCATAGAAGAGTTGCCCCCTATCTCTTGAATCTTCCAGAGATATACCCCACTTTTTTATTCTATCACTACTGGAGAGTCAGTATTTGCAGCCAGCCAGTGACTCTCTCAGTGTCTATTTCTGACTTCTTCTTTCCCTGTCTGTCTTCCAACCCCTAATCATATTTCCACCTGGATGCATCATTTTTACTCCCAATATGGTGTATAGAGAAGGAGTCAGGATGCTGCCTTCCCATGAATAGTACTCAGTAACAAACCAATTGCATTTTAGTTGGGCAATGCCCCTACCCACCCTTCAAATCCCTTCCACCATGCATTTCTGTTTCTTTTTTTGTTTGTTGGATTGTTCTGCTGCTCCTTCTCCTCACCCCACCACCCTTGGATCATAATGTAAAATTCTTTTACCATGTCAAGAAATTATTAAAAATACAGGTACTTTGAAAAAAAATAAAATACAGGTACTTCTCCAAACACCGGCTGGGGGGGCAGGGAAGAGGCGGCTGCTGGTGGCCGCCTCTTCCCTGCCCCGCCCAGCTTCTCCAATCACTGGCCAGGGGGCCCGGTTCTCCTACCACCCGGCTCTTGCCTGTCGTCTGGGTTTCTGATCACCATCAGCAGCAGGCTGCTGCTTCCGTCCTTCCCCTTTCACCTTCCAGCATTGCGCCTACGTATGCAAATTAACCACTATCTTTGTTGGAGGTTAATTTGCATATTGTCCTGATTAGCCAATGGGAAGTGTAGCAAAGGTACAGTCAATTACCATGTTTGTCTATTATTAGATAGGATTATTTTAGCTTTTTAGATATTCAGTACTTTTTAAAATGTGATGTACTCAATGCTTTTGCATTATTTCTACTTACTTAATCATTTCCGTAATCCTATTTTCAAAAATGAAGTTGATGAAAGCAAAATCATGTTGAATCTTCTGGCAGCAGGGACCACATCTAGTTCTTATTACGTAATTGCCTGTTCAGAGTATTCATAAAAATCACCTCCATAATATATGCTTTTTGACATCTAATGGACTTTCCATATTTCTTCTGAGTAACAGTTTGACTTGATGATAGTCCTCAGACTATTAAGAAATTCTGCCATCATTGATCACATTTACCGCAAAGCTTCCTCCTTGCCCCAATTTGAGGATAAAACATATATAAAATATTTCCACATATAATCTGTTTGAGTGAACATTCACGTTTGCTATGAATTATTCTTTGTACTGTCAGCAGTAATATCCAAGAGCAAAAAAGGGCATATCTGTTCTTTGAATGATTAAACCTTTGAAGTAGCCACAGTGAACGGTGATTGTAGAAAGTGAAGCAAAAGTAAACTATGCCCTCATTTCATATTCCTTATTTTCATATGCTGAACTGCTTCCATGCTCTTGAATTGGTAATAGGTGGAGAAGGGCCCTAACGTAGTTCCAAACGTGGGATAATGTAACAGCCAGTTTCATGCTGCATTGGCTGCCTGGTCCTGATTTCTTTCCACCAAAATGACCTCATAAAAAGAACAGATGAAATCCCATCATTTTTGTTCATTTATTCAATAGTCAATCAAAATAATATGAACCCACTTTGAAAATCCTATGTCAGTGATGGCGAACCTTTTGAGCTCGGCATGCCAGCATTTTGAAAAGCCCTAACTTAACTCTGGTTCCGTGTCACATATAGAAATTTTTTGATATTTGCAACCATAGTAAAACAAAGACTTATATTTTTGATATTTATTTTATATATTTAAATGCCATTTAACAAAGAAAAATCAACCAAAAAAATGAGTTCATGTGTCACCTCTGACACGCATGTCATAGGTTCGCCATCACTGTCCTATGTCCTTCTTTTCACTATGTCTGAGCAATACACATAACTTCCTTTAAGACATTCTTTGGTCTAAAAAGTATTTTTTTTATATATACTAAAGGAAAAGAAATATATGACACATTTTGCCTAGAGCTTTTCAACTCTTGATGCAGAACTGTTTTTTAATAATCTAGTTAAAACCTGTGACAACTGATGGTTGTCAAGAGCAGAAAGGTTTGAAGTTTCTGTTTACAGTTTTTATATATTACAATTGAGTTAGATCACAAAAGTTTATTTATATGGATGTCTGGAAAGTGGGATGTATTTACATAAAATTATATTGTGTACAGATATGGTTTTCCATTAGTACACAAAGTCATATTATTTAAGACAAACCTAATCCTTGTACTGTTATTTGATCTATGACTATTCACAATTGGTAACATAAGGACAACACTTTCCAAATTTCAGTCCATTCTCTACCTAGGCAGTATCACTTGGAAACAAGATAGCTACTAAGAGAATACTTCTGTGTACATTTTTAGATTCACGGATCTAGATTTACCGACTGTGAATTGAAGGAAAGAAGAGTTGCTTAGATTAGAAGTGGTGAATAGTGGGTGAGTAGTGAGTGCTCCAGTCTACTCACCCACTTACGTGTTTTCAGATTGTCCTCAATTTGGGGAACTGATCACCATTGCAGAATATGAGAGAAATGAAGAAACTGACAGTTAATTTATAAATTAATATAGCAATGTAGTCGATATTATTGATCACTTACTATGTGCCAAAACATAGCACTTAAGTATGCTAAACATCAGGGTCTAAGTTTAGAAAGACTAATATCAAGCCCATTTACATCAATATTTTTTAAAGTAGTTCTAAGTCAGCCAATCAACTCAGTGTGTGACTTGAGTTCTCTGCTTAATCTTTCTGTTTTGTCAGCTATATAATGAGGGTAATGAAATAGATAGTATCAAGGTCTTTTTAAGTCCCCTCCAAAATTGGACATTTAAAAATACACAATGTACGAATGATGGGTTAATGAATGGTACATTTTTTTGTCATAAGCTCTTGTATGTTCTTAGATTGCAAGATTCATGGGTAAGAGACAGTGCACCTGATTGCTGTCCACAGGAGGAGGTGGACTGCCAAGGGAATTGTCAGCATCTGGAATCACAAGGTCCCAGGGGCATGCAGAATCTGAGTTCAGTCCAGGCAAGTCCAATTGGGAGACGATGGGTGCACGGTTGCTTATGCTTCAGTGAGTAATGAGTGCTCTTTAGGGCAAGGTGACCAGCAAAGTTATCGTTCACAGGAACTCTGTTGTGATTGACACAGGTATCAGTTAGTAGTCAGAGTGTCATCAATGATAGGAGAACTGGAAGGAAAAATACTGTCAATGTGGTCCAGCCACATTATAGAGGGCACTCACAGGAACAAACAAAAATGGAATTAGTACAAATAATATTATTGGCCTATTTACAGGGTTGTTATGAGAAGTCAATGAGAAAGTGCATGTAAAGTGCTTACAAGAACATGTAATAAACATTATGTGTTAGCTCATCATCTTCTTAGTATTGTCATTTTATTTTAGAGTTCACAAAATGCTTTTCACACTATCATTGTATTTCATACATACAAAGAATCCTGTGGTGAGATGATCATTTTTAAAATTTAAAAAAAGTAAAAAAGTACATTTGATTTATTTAACAGGGATAAGAGTGATAACCTCACTTTTAACTCCCTGTACTAGATGTTGTTAATTGTGAAAAATAGTCTATCACTGAAAGGCCTCCATGAAGACAGGAAAGAGACCCAGCCCCCAATGCTGGGCAATAACTTTTAGTAAAAAGGGGTAGTTACCTGGACTGGTTTTAGTCTAATCATTTATGTATGCATTCAGAAGAAACATGCTTCCCTAGAAGATCCTCTTTGTTCTTTCCACCTTAACACTGAAAAACAGAGGCTCCATGGTATAATGAGAAAGTGAGAGTATGAAATTATTCTTTCTAAGGCACAAGATGTCTTGGCCAATGATGGCCCTCTTTTCTGTTTTTCTATTCTCTCCACTACCCAACCTTGTCCTTTCATCTGTGCCAACAGTGTGTTCTCATTGTTACTTCAATATGGTGAACAGGAAGGCTCTCAAAGGGAACTGGAGGGTTGATTGACAAGGTAGAATGCAGGGAAAAGTCTCACATCTCTTCTCCCCAGATCAAAGGAAAATGCATAAACAAGAGCTGCCTGAAGTTTTCTGGGGGAACATATCACCGAAATATTTTTATTTACTTATTTATTTATTTATTTATTTATATGTTTTTGTTCCCATGATAATAAAGACATTTCTTTTTACCTGATAAGATGGTTTAGAAATGTCAAATACTGTCAACAGGATCATACTGATCAAGTCTAATAATGAAATAGAGATATTTTTTCTTTGCACTTAAAAAGCATTATTTTGAAGCCAGTGTAGAGAAACTATGCTTCATATATATTATTTATTTCCACGTCTAAGGCTCATGAATTAACTCTCATCCATATACAATTGTCTTATCTTGATTCTGGCATTTTGAAAGATGTAACTTGCATTATCCTCAGGAAGTGTTACTCGCACTGGCTTACACAAGA
Source organism: Myotis daubentonii (assembly GCF_963259705.1). Taxonomy (NCBI): domain Eukaryota; kingdom Metazoa; phylum Chordata; class Mammalia; order Chiroptera; family Vespertilionidae; genus Myotis; species Myotis daubentonii. The sequence continues at coordinate 61,342,510 of NC_081845.1, forward strand.
ATCAAATACTAGAGTAGGATTTAGACCGGTTTAATTTAAATAAGAGGTTCTCAACCTATGGGTCGCGACCCCTTTGGGGGTCGAACGACCCTTTCACAGGGGTCGTCTAAGACCATCGGAAAACACATATATAATGACATATTGTTTTTGTGATTAATCACTATGCTTTAATTATATTCAATCTGTAACAATGAAAATACATCCTGCATATCAGATATTTACATTACAATTCATAACAGTAGCAAAATTACAGTTATGAAGTAGCAACGAAAATTTTATGGTTGGGGGTCACCACAACATGAGGAACTGTATTAAAGGGTCGCGGCATTAGGAAGGTTGAGAACCACTGATTTAAATAGATGCCACCGACTAGAAACCTCTGGCATTGTACTACAGCTTTTTATTCTTCCACACTCACAGGATATTTCCATCAGCCAGTTCTACTTAACGGAGTATAAATTTCCCACCATTACCATTATCACAAGGGCATGAAACGTAGGTCTAAAAATAACTCTTAAAAAAGAGTGAAAACTGGAGTGAGTGTTACTGTCAGGATAACTTTACTCTCTATACTTTCTACTTTTGCAGTTAGGACATGACAGCTATGGGTGCCTGGGTCCTGAGAGTGCACATTGTTGCCTTCGTTGCTTCTCATCTGTTTGAATACTTTGATTTTTTTTCCCCAGTCCTATGACCATGGGCAAATTACATGCTCTGTGCTTGCTTCTTCATCTACTCTGGGATAATATATACATATCTCATAAGGCCGTTAGGTATAAGCAAAACAATAAATTTAGAGGACTGCCCAGCACATACTGGGGGCTCAATATGCTGGGTGTTCTACCTTCCTTAATAAAGTGGTGGTGCCAAGGCACTGGATTATCTGATACGTATGGAAGAGAGTCTATTTAAAAGGAAAGAACCTCATGAGCCAAGATCACACTAGCTTCAGAAATTAGTAGTATTGTTGTTTTCACATGGGAATAATATCAGCATATTTATTTAGATTTAGAGATATCCTCACATTTCTATAAAGTTACTTCTAGCTCTGCTGTGTGTTTTATAATTGCAGAGCCCAGTCTCTTGTGCTCTATCCTAGACGTTGTTAGCTGCAAGATTAGGTGCCTGGTCATCTATGGTGAGCTCCACTTCTTGGTCATGGTCCATTGTGGAAAGAGAAAAGCCACCCATTTGAAGTCCAGTGGTCACTCTTCTCAGGGGAGTGGCCTGGCTCTGGAGTTCTGGGGAAGGTCATGCCAGGCAGTGTCAGGGTCTGCTCCATGTCCTTCATGCTGGTTAGGGGAAAAAAAACACCTGCTTGTGGTGGTACCCCTTAAAGATAAGGAAGTAAAAGATAAGGAGAATTTTTTCAAACTTTAGAATTAGTTTCAAGAGATCTGGAACTCTTTTTACAAAATGGATGTTGAATTGAGTGTGTGTTTGAAGAGAAGAAAAAAACAAATAAATCCTTCTCCCTGCTGGTTAAGTGTTTGGTGGATCTATTGTTCCTCAAGCATTAATCATTCATGAAAAGGTCTTAGTAGTTAAGACGTTAAAGCCCAAAGCAGTGATAGCTCTGTTCCCTTATCATGTCTGGGGCGCTGTCCTTATGCAACTCTGAAGTTTGCAGTAATGTGGAACTAAAAGCTAAGTATAATGATGCTGATTTTTAAGTGTTATTATGATTGACAGATATATTTGTAAATTAAATACTCATTTTAACTTAATCATGAATAATTAAGTTCCCCCAAATCCTCCTTTGGAATTTTAAGGCACACACAGGGAAAGTTAAGTAATTTAGTTAAGTAATTTGGGATGATTGAATTTCTACTTTCTGAATGACTTTATATGTATTAAGTCCTCCTATTCAGTTTAAACAATGATTAGAACAGTGATTCTCAAACCACTTGATAAAACAGATTTCTGGGCTTCATCCCAGCATTTCTGATTCTGAAGCACATCTGGGTGGGGCCCCAGAATTTGTTGTTCTAATAGGTCCCCAAGTGTTGCTGATACTGCGGGCCTGGGGACCACATTTGAAAACCAGCTTTATATGTAGATCAGAGACTTAATGAGGTTAATGTTTATCTACAAATCTTGATACCCCAATGGATTGGCTATGAAACACGGCTATTAACTAAAATATAAGTTCACCAACCAGTTAAGCAGCTACAACAAAATTAGATTAAAATATCAGAAGAGAATTTTATAAATTCAGAGTATATATCTATGAATTATTTCAGTGTCTTGAGTGTTAGACTCATATTTTCTTTTTACAAGTTTTCTTTCTTATTAGTAACTAGAGGCCCAATGCACAAAATTCATGCAAGAATAGGTCTTCCTTCCCCCAGCTGCGGGCACTGGCTTCCTCTGGCACCCAGGACCCAGGCTTTCCTCCAGCGGTTGGCAGGCACCTGGGACCCAGGCTTCCCTCGCAGCCCCGGCTTCGTCCATAAGGTCATCCAGAAGGATGTACGGTCTAATTAGCATATGACGCTGTTATTATTATAGATGGATTCTTAAAACTATTTAGAGGACTTTCATATTAAATGAAAACAAAACAAAAAGAGCCAGAGTCAGTCATAATCATAAGATTTTGACAGTTTTTAAGAGAGTAGCCCTTTCATTGACCGGATGAACTTAGTGTTGTCCAATTCTATAAATAATTTAAAAAGAATGAATTGACTTTCCATAATAATAAAATACTGTATCTTTTTTCAATAGGAGGTCAATGTTACCACTCTAATCATCTTCAGCAAATACAAAGTATTGATGTTGAGTCATTATATTGACTGTTAAAAGAAAGTGCTGTTTTACAAATCTGATAAAATACAAAACTCAATATGCTTATTTTTATATGTGCAAATAATTGGTTTGCACACAAAGCTGGTGCTTAATAATTGATGAATAAATGAAACCAGACTATCATTAAGTTAGAACCACCAATATTTTTAAAACATCTACAAATGTACTAAAAATCTGGAAATGTAAATAGCTTTTTGCCTTGCCTCTCATCCAGGAATATTCTGCCCTTATCTATGCCAACAAGTAAGAGTGGAAGGTGCACCAGTTTGTGAAAGACCTACATAAAATGTCACCAATGTCTAGTTATAGAGCCAAGGACAAAAGGTCACATTTGTTTCCTCTCCCACTGGACTGAGCACGGGAGCCTGGCAGTCCAGCCACCGCACCTTTAGAGCGAGCTTTGCACTTTCAAAGCATTAATGTTTGAGAATGTTCTTACTCTGGTAAAATGCTACACATTCATTAAAGTATCTTCATTGCCCTCAACTCGGGGTCCAGAACATGCACATGTGGAAGAGACCAAAACCCAGTTTACAATCAGGAGCCCAGGCCAGTGGGCTCTGCAACCTGAGCAGAGCTTCCCAGCAGGGCCCAGTTTGGATGAGCTGACCCCCACGTGACACCTACACCTCTGAGAAATAATTACTTCCTGCTTTATGTCACTGAGATTTTGTGGTTGTTTACTACATACTAATCACTAATACATACCGTGAGTCTCAGTATTATAAAAAAGGCTTCTTCTTTTCCATAAAATTAGAAATAATTCCAAAAATAACTGACAGATAATTATTTTATATACATTTTAAAAAAATATCAGTGACATTTGGGAATGGTAATTAACTTACAGAGCAAATTTGGGTTTAATGTGCCCTATGTTGTGGTATAGGAAAGTACATACTACGTGCTCACTAAACTAGTTGGGTATCCTATCTAATAAAAGAGAAACATGCAAATTGACCATAACCCCAACACCCTTCCCATTAGCTAATCAGCAGGATATGCAAATTAACTGCCAACCAAGGTGGCGGTCAGCAGCCAGGCAGCTGAAGCGAACAGGAGGCTTGCTTGCTCCAGTGATGGAGGAAGCCAAGGTTCCCCGCCTGCCGCTGCCGGCCTCTGAGTTGCAGTCTAAGAAACAATGCTGCAAATATAGAACCTAAACAATCCCCAGAAACCTGCTTTCAGCTAGCCAGCCTCAGAGCTGGAGTTGAAACAGTGTTTCAATTATAGAACCCAAACAAACCCAGATCAGCAGCCGAGGTCTCAGAGCTGGAGCCGAGCCTCAGAGCTAAAGCCGGCCCTCAGTTCCAGTGACAGCCATAGAAGGTAAATAAATCCCAGAATTTAAAAAAAAAAAGAAAAAAAGGAGAGGTTGGGAACTTCAGTTACCTGCCAGCCTGAAAACGGCCCTCAGCCCCTCACCCAGACTGGACAGGCACCCCAGTGGGGACCCCCACCCTGAAGGGGGTGTGACCAGCTTCAAACAGCCATCATCCCCTCATCCAAGCTGGCCAGGCACCCAAGTGGGACCCCCACCCTGATCCGGGACACTCTTCAGGGCAAACCAGCCGGCCCCCACCCGTGCACCAGGCCTCTATCCTATATAATAGCATATGAAAGGGTAATAGCAATAGTAAAAGGGTAATATGCCTCCCAGCACCGGGATCAGCGGAGCCACAAGGCCTCCCAAACCCGGGATCAGCGGAGCCGCGAGGCCTCCTGGCCCCTGGAGCAGCATGACAGGGGGCAGCGCCCAAACCCCCTGATCGCCCTGCGGCTCTGTGTGTGACAGGGGGCGGGGCCACAACCTCCCTATCTGCCCTGCTCTGTTCGTGACAGGGGAAGGCCCCCCGAAACTCCCCCATGGGCCCTGCTCTGTGTGTGACGGATTAGAGTCGCAATCTCCCCATTGGCCCTGAACTGAGTGTGACAGGGGGAGTGCCCCAAACCCCTGATCGGCCCTGCTCTGTGGGTGATAGGGGTTGGCGCTCCAACCCCCTGATCCGCCCTGCTCTGTGTGTGACAGGGGGCGGTGCCCCAACTCCCCTATCGGCCCTACTCTGTGCATGACAGGGGGGAGCTCCCCAACCCCCTGATGAGCCCTGCATGTGCGTGATGGGGGAGTTCCCCAACCTCCTGATCAGCCCTGCTCTGTGCGTGACGGGGGAGCTCCCCAACCCCCCTGATGGGCCCTGCTCTGTGCGTGACAGGGGGCAGCGCCCCAACCCCCCGATCGGCCCTGCTCTGTGTGTGACGGGGTGGCACCGCAACCTCCCCATCGACCCTGCCTTGAGTGTGACAGGGGGCGGTGCCCCAACCCCCCAATTGGCCTTACCCTGAGAGTGACTGGGGGTGGTATCGCAACCCCCTGATCCGCCCTGCTCTGTGTGTGACAGGGGGCGGTGCCCCAACTCCCCAATTGGCCCTGCTCTGAGCCCGACCAGGGGCTGCACTTAGGGATTGGGTCTGCCCTCTGCCACCCAGGAGCAGGCCTAAGCCAGCAGGTCGTTATCTTCCGAGGGGTCCCAGACTGCGAGAGGGCACAGGCCGGGCTGAGGGACCCCCCCACGCCAGTGCACAAATTTTTGTGCACTGGGCCTCTAGCGATTTTAATAATTGAAATAAAGTCAGAAAAATGGTGTAACTGGAAAATTCAACCAATACTTTTAATAAGTATAAACATACTTTTAGTAAGTATAAAGTATATTTCTGGATGGTATAATTTGTGAAAACTTCCTTAACGTCTTATTACACATGACTTAAACTACATTTTAACAATAACAGGAATATTATATCCAATTAACAGAATCAAAACTAACATTTTTTAAAAAAACAAACTGAACATTTAAGCCACTAATTAGTACTTTCAAAAGGATTTGACAGATCTGTTGATTATAGGAAATTAAAGGCAATTACCTTTACAAATGTTCGATTTCCCTCCTGCAGGAGTCCCTTCTCAGAGAGACAATGATGTAAGTGAAACTGTGTAAAAAAAAGTTTTAAAAATCTAATTTATAACCACTTATTTTAAATGGTGCGTTGATGAAGCAATAAAACTTTTAAGATCTCTTCCATTGCCTTTTAGTATCTATTACATGGAAATATTTTAAAAGTAAATATCTTTTATGACATGCACAATTAATGACCCATTTTAGAGAATAAGAGGCCTATATTGAATAACATTATAAAATATAGTCACATGGGAATAGCTGATACTGACAGATTATAGGAAAGAAATATGACTCATAATAATTTGTCACATATTAAGACCCTTAAATTTAGTTACTCATTATATTTAGAGATCCATTTAAAATGCTCATTTAAAAATATTCTTGAAAATCTTTTAAGTACAAGATCTTCATATATTCAACTTTTGTATGTTTCATATATTTGGTAAATTGCTAAGGAAGTGAGTTATTTTCAACAGTTTTTATTTCTGTGGAGTTCAAGAGAATGCCCAGCCTCCATAAATAAAAAGTAAATAAAGGAAATGTATCAGAGAGTTGCAAAACGGCGTCATCATGCTTCTGAAGAAACTTCTTGATTTCTTGATCATCATGCCCCAAACTCAAAGTACTGCCTTCTTCGTTTTCCTTTTGAAGAAGCTGCTCCAGAACCCAAAAGAGGGAGAAAATATTTTCATAGCGTGACGCATCATAACTGGCTTGCACCTACAAATAAACACACTCCTTTTAAAAAAATATTGGTTGTAGCTCAAATCAGAAAAAAGCCAAATAAGGTGATTACATTTTCGGTTAAAAAATAAATACAGTTGACCCTTGAACAACACAGGAGTCAGAGGCACTGACCCACCCTCTCCCCATACAGTTGAAAATCCACGTGTAACTTGTGAAAACCCCCAAATTTAAGCTGTCCCTTGCGATCCAAGGGGATTGGTTCCAGGGCCCTGAGTGGGTAGAAAATCTACATATGCTCAAGTCCTATATATAATAGGGTGTAGATTAATGCATAGAGTCGACTCTCCACATAGGCGGACTCCCAACCATAGACAAAAAACAGTGCAGGTATTTAATGAAAAACAATCAGCATTTAAGTGAACCCACAGAGTTCACACCCATGTTGTTCAAGGGTCAACTGTATTTGACTTAATACCCCTGTCTTCTTGTTCCTTTTCGAGAACAAAGGAGAAAACTTGACAATCTTGTATTACTTTTTTCTCTTGCTGGTTTACAAAGCTCTAAATCCTTTCTCGGCATTATTGCTACAATTTATTACTCAGATGATTCGGAGAATACTTGGCAAAGAGGCTTACACATACCAAGTTCTGTGTGTTTATTTCAACATTTCATCAAAGACTTCCCATCAATAATACTCTTGCCAAGGATAATACAAGGATTTTTAGGGGAAGGATTTTAGGAACATGTTTCACTGTACAACTCAGTCTTAGAGCAGTTAGAGTTATGATCTGTAAGTGACCAGACGTGATCCTGAGTCTACAGAAATCAGGGAGTAATAGGATTAGATTGTGTGGAATTGGATATGTGGTCATGAGGGAAAATGTAGATGTGTCTTGTAGAAGTTATTATTTGGCTTAGGTGGCTGAAAATGAGATGGGCAATGGAAAGCCTAACACAAGGGAATACAGGAATCAGTGAAAAGATAGAAAATGGCTTTATCATTTACTTATTAAGAAATATGTTAGAAATATTCACCAAATCTATTTGCTGTAATAATACGTAAATGAAGAAACATTCTTTTAGAGCCCAGAGGAATGTATTCTTCTAATAAACAGAGTCAAATATATATAGATAACTAATCAAATTTAAATTTAATAAAGGCAATTTAAAAACAACGAGGAAACTGTAGACCAGTCTCATTTATGACTCTATACATTTCCAAGTTTTATGAAAATAGACACATGATTCCAAACAATGACATTTACTCCAGTAATGTAATCAAGCAGGATTTCTTTTTAGGTGCTTCAATAATAGGAAGTCTTATCAATATAATCCATCATAACAAATTTAAGGGGAAAAACTATATGATTGTGTCAATAGGTACAGAAAAATATTTTTGTTTTGTTTTTAGTTACAGTTTACATGAAATATTGTATTATATTCAGGTGTACAGCATAGTGGTTAGACAATCATATACTTTGTAAAGTGTTCCCCCTGATATTTCCAATACCCACCTGGCACATACATAGTTATTACAGTATTGACTGTACTTTATGCTGTACTTTATATTGCTATGACTATTTAGTAACTACCAATCTGTACTTCTCAACCCCTAATACATAACATTGTATTAGTTTCAGATATCTATATATATAAAAGCCTAAGCAACCTTTATGACTGAACGACTGGAATGACCAGTTGCTATGACGTGCACTGACCACCAGGGGGCAGATGCTCAATGCAGGAGCTGCCCCCTGGTGGTCAGTGTGCTCCCACAGTGGGAGCGCTGCTCAGCCAGAAGGGGCTCATGGCTAGTGAGCGCAGCTGTGGCAGCAGGAGCCTCTTCTATTGCCGCAGCAGCGCTACCAAGCAGTAGCTGTGGCAGGTGCAGCGGGGCGGGGATGAGCAGCAGCGGAGCTGAGCCTGGCCCTGGCTGAGGCTCCTCCCTGGTCTCCTGCCACTTTGGCACTGCTATATCCCCCCTCCCCCGAGGGGTCCCAGGTTATGAGAGGGTGCAGACCAGGCTGAGGGACCCCACCGGTGCACAAATCCATGCACCAGGCCTCTAGTACAATATAATGATTTGATATGTGTATATATTGCAAAATGATTTCATAAGATATCCAGTTGACATCCATCAACATATATAGTTGCAAAAATGTATTATTCTTGTAATGAGAACTTTTTTACTTAGTCCACCAAACCACTCCACTTCTGGCAACCATCAGCCTGTTCTCTGTATCTATGAATCTGTTTCTGTTTTGTTTGTTCATTTATATTGTTCTTTAGATTCCACATATAAGTGAAACCATATGGTAATTGTCTTTCTCTGATTTATTTCACATAATATTCTCTAGGTCCATCCATGTTGTTGCAGATGCTAAAATATCATTTTTTTATGGCTGAGTAATATTCCATTTCATAGATATATCACCACATTTTTGTCCACTCATCCAGTTGATGGATACTGCAGATGCTTCCATAGCTTGACTATTGTAAATATTGCTGGCAATGAACATAAGGGTACATATATTCTTTTGAATTAATGTTTTGGGTTTCTTTAGATATATTCCCAGGAGTGGAATTGCTGGGTCATAAGACAGTTCCATTTTTAATTTCTTGAGACAACTCTGTACTGCATTCTACAGTGGTTGCACCAATCTGCATTCCCCCCAGCAGTGCACAAGAGTTTCCTTTACTCCACCTCCTAGCCAATACCTGTTGTATTTTGATTTATTGATGACAGCCATTCTGACAGGTGTGAGGTGATATCTCATTGTGGTTTTAATTTGCATTTCTCTGACGATTAGTGAATTTGAGCATCTTTTCATATGACTATTTGCCATCTGTATGTCTCTAGAGAGGTGTCTATCAGGCTCTTTGCCCATTTTTTAATTGGGTTGTTTAATTTCTTGGTGTTGAGTTGTATGCATTTTTTATAAATTTTGGATATTAACCTCTTATCAGATGTATCACTGGTAAATATTTCTCACAGCACTCAAGGGTTCTGTTTTCTCCACATGCTTCCAATACTGGTTTGTTTTGTTTTTTTGTTTTCTTTGTTTCTCTTTTTGAAAATAGCCATTCTGACAGATGTGAAGTGATATTTTATTGTGTCATGCACTGGGCCTCTAGAAAATGTGAGTTTATGTCTGGACCAGGGGTCCTCAAACTACAGCCTGCAGGCCACATGCAAATACAAATATTGAATTTGTTCCCGTTTTGGTTTTTTACTTCAAAAGAAGATATGTGCAGTGTGCATAGGAATTTGTTCATAGTTTTTTTTTTTTTTAAACTATAGTCCGGCCCTCCAATGGTCTGAGGGACAGTGAACTGGTCCCCTGTTTAAAAAGTTTGAGGACCCCTGGTCTGGACTCTCTGGTTGCACTGATCTATGAGTCTGTGTTTTGACAATAACATTATTTTGATTACTATAGCTTTGCATATAGTTTGAAAAGAGGGAGCAGGCTACATCTAGCTTTGTTCCTTCTCAAGATAGCTTTGCTATTTAGGGTCTTTTATGGTTACATACAAATTTTAAGATTGTTCTATTTTATACTTTCTTTTAAAATGCTTATAATATTAATTACTTCTGCCCTCACATTCCCACAAATTGGACTATACATTATTAGATGAATACATCTAATGTCTATATGCCAATTCCCTTGATGTGGAATGGACTCTATCATCAATAATTAATTACTAGGACTCTGGTCAGCATTTAGTGACCACTAAAGATACCAGGTATCTGGATCCCACCATTTTTATAGATTTGAATTTTTTAGCTTATATTTTGGTTTATATATTTATCATCTGTTGAGATCCTACACATGTTGAGTAAAGCTAATGTGTTCCCGTCTCTACAGTTTCTATAATTCCTAGAACAATGTCTTTCTTGTCCATAGTAAATCTCAATATACATTTCTTGTTTTGAATTGAACAGGAATTGTAGTGACTTAGAAGGTACCTCTACAGACACATGCAGTAGTGCTCCCTTATCTACAGATTTGTTTTCTACAGTTTTAATTATCCATGGTAAACTGCCTTCCAAATTATTAAATGAAAAATCCAGAAATAAACAATTTGAAAGTTTTAAATTTCACACCTCAGTAGCGTGATGAAATCCCATGCTGTCCTGCTCCATTCCTCCTGGTACATGCATCACCCCTTTATCCAGCATTTCCATGCTGTGTAGGCTACCAGCTAGTAGTGGCCCTCTCAGTTATCAGATGCACTATTACAGTATTTCAGAGCTTGTGTTCACATAACCCTTATTTTATTTAATGGTCCCAAAGTGCAAGAGTAGTGATGCTGGCAATTTGGGTATGCCAAGGAAAAGCTATAAAGTACTTCTTTTAAGTGAAAAGGTGAAAGTTCTCAATAAGGAAAGAAAAAAATCATATGCTGAGGTTGCTAAAATGTTTATCAAAACAAATACTCTATCCATGAAATTGCCCAATTTATAAATGAAACTTTATTATAGGTGTATATGTATAGGAAAAGCATAATATATAGAGAGTTCAATGCTATCTTCAGTTTCAGGCATCCACTGGGGGTCTTGAAATGTTATCTCCCACAGATAAGGGGGGATTACTGTATTGATTATTATCAGTGGCATTTTTCAATATAAAATTATTTTTAACACTTTATTCCAAACTAAAAAATTTTTTGCAGTATGTGTTTAACCTGATCATGTGAGCAATGCTTAAATATTTATTTTTAAACCTGCTCAGTAATGATCATGAATAGTCCAAATTCCTGTATGAGATAATAGGTAATTCTTCTTGGAACTATTATTATAAACTTAAATACTTATTTAAACATTAACAGAAATTAGGCAGTACTTAAATGCAAATTCTATAGCAAAAAGGCACATTTATTTCATTTAATTTGAAGCTTTAACTACAGCAGGGTAGAGTATTTTAGAATGACAATAATAGGTAGAGCGGTGCAAATGATTTTAGAGTTCACCTCTGTTGATATTAGCTATATATTCTAGTGTTTATTCTGTTGGGCCATACATTGGGGTTTTGTGAACCAAATGGTTCTTCTTTTTTGAAGTTACTTAGTTTACCTTTTAGTTAAGCATGGTTTACATGTAGAACACATGTTTTATAAACAGTTTAAAATTGCCAACTGTGCTTATCATAAAGAGAAGTCTCCCTCCCAATAGAGGCCATAGCATCCGGGCAATTTCAGGGCATGTGTGTAAAGCACACAGACTGGGTCTTGGCACCTTTCCATTGGCTTTGAGACTCGCACTCTGGGCATGTTTACCTGGGGTCCTCACTATAGTGTCTCATTTCTCCATGTGGTTTTGGGCTTTGCTCTTTACGTTTATCAGAACTTATCTATCTTGGGTCCCACCTTTGTCCTAAAGGCCTGTTCTCATAATAAGTAATTGGATAAACTCTTTTGTTCCAAGATATTAACAGCGTGTAGAATATTAATTTGAGACAGTATGCATTACCTTACATGCCCTCCCTCTCAGCATGACTAAAATGCATGTCTGTGGGGGAGGTCTTTCTTGTAGTTACCAAATACCATCACTCTGGAAGCTGCCTGCTCTGCTCAGAGACTTTCAGAATTACTGCATTGCCTGAATCAAAAGTAAAGTAAATGGTATTAAGATGATGGCTTTTCCTCTTCTGTATTCTGGTGTAACTGCTACATTCCCAGCATCACATTAGACTGAACGACACTATGTTAGAAAACACCCAGCACAGGAGGAACATGCCGGCCTGGAAAATACCCAGGCCGTTTGCCTGGACACCCTGTGGGGAAGATGGAATGAACTTCAGTCACAAGCATCAGGGCTGTGTCTGTCTGACGCATTGCTACCAGTTTCTCTCTTTATCTAGGTCTTTTAGGATTGAGGGAGCCTTCAGAGGAAGCGTCTGTAGTCCCATGACTATTTCTTACGACCCAATCCTGTTTAGACAGCAGGGAACATTCAGAAGAGGACATACTTTCTAAAGAAAAATCATCATATATTTTGTAGAACATTTTAGAATTAAAACATTTTATGTTTCTATTCTTGAGCTGGGCTTGAGAAAGTCAAAGTATATAAATATTTTTAAATGGTGAGAAAATATTAGTATTTCTATACATGCTGCTAAATTTCACTTTAAAAGTTAGATTCTGAAGTTAAGGCTATAGACATATTATGCTAGTTTCCTAACTAGTTGGAATTCAGATATTTGTGCAAAGACGTACTATCCTTGAAAAAGACACTGCTACTTGCTCACCCACATCCATTTTTTTTTTCCTTTCTTTTTCATCTGTCAACCTCAGTTTTGTTCCTGGTGACAATGGATCAACTAAAAGGGTACACTGTCCAGTCTTCCTTAAGGCCAATTCTGGTCAAAGAGCTGTAAACAGAAGTAACAGGGTGGCGTTTCTGGGAAAGCTCTCTGTCTTCAATACCAGATGGACTCTTGTGGAACGTACCTTGTGCCTTCCCTCTTCACCACTGCTCCTGAGGGCAAGTACAGATGAAATGCGTGCAAGTAGAAGAGCCATCCTGTGGGCATGAGGATGAGGACCCCACAGGGATGGGCAGGAAGGGCCAGGTTCTGGAGGGCACCCTGCAGCTCAGTAGTCCCACACAGGGAGCTGTACCTGCCTGTACTATGTTGGGATCCCTTCCTCCATTTTGGCCTTTTATATTAGGGACCTTGAGACTTCATCTAGGCAGGAAGGTAACTAGTCTTGTTCCTAGCTTCGAAAAGGTGCCTCCTTCTGCTGTCTCTGACACAGAAATGAAAGAGATGCCTAAAGGGACAAAAACAGTCCCATTCCTTGGTAGATAATAAAGGCACTGTACACTGGAGGTGTGGCTTGAAGTTTGGGTGTTTATGTTTAATGCTAAAAAATCTGACCATGTTCATCAACATTTTAATTGATATGTGCTGGCTGAGGGCATGCAGAGGTGAAGTCTGACACTTTGAGAAATAAGTATGCTGCGAAGGGGTGAAAACACAACACATTTTCTTCCTATTTCTTCAAACTCAAGAGATAAAGAAAATCCGATCATTACAGGGCAGAACATCAAGACAAAAGAGTATAGGCATGTAACCTAAATGTTAAATTCAATGATCACTAACTATAATACACCAATGGTTCAGCATCCTACATGTCAGATTTTATGAGACTGTAGCAACTGAAATCAATAGTGTTGAGAAGAATAAATTCAACACAGTACTTTAAAGGAAAAGGTCCATTGTCCCCTAATAACTAAATGAGAAACATACCCCTGAATTTTAAGAACTTAGCCCTTTTTTTATCTACTAGACAGCAAAGCAGCAGTAAATTCCAGTCAAGGACCTGAGGAGGAGGAAGTTCACTCTGTATCAGCAGTTACTATGCCCTTTGAGGCTTCTGGAGCCCATGAGAAGGCACTTACAGAGCTGACAGATAACCAGGGGCTCGGCGAGGGCCCTGCACAGTACTGCAACAGTGCGTCAGAGCAGAGTAGAACCACATGCATATCATATCTAATATATATATATATATATATGCATGTGTAAAAATATATAGAATCAATAAAGCAAAGGAGGCACATATCTAATATATGCTATATAATATAGTGCATATATTTAGTATATTTTGTTGCCTATAATCATATGTCTATCCTATATAATAAAAGGCTAATATGCAAATCAACCAAATGGCAGAATGACCGGTTGCTATGATGCACACTGACCACCAGGGGGCAGATGCTCAGTGCAGGAGCTGCCCCCTGGTGGTCAGTGTGCTCCCACAGGCCTAAGCTGTCAGTTGGACATCTGACATCCCCTGAGGACTCTCGGAGTGTGAGAAGGTGCAGGCTGGGCTGAGGGACTCCCCTGAGTGCATGAATTTCGTGCTCTGGGTCTCTAGTATTATATAACTACTAGAGGCCTGTTGCATGAAAAGATTCGTGCAATAGGCCTTCCTTTCCCCTGGCTGCCGGCACCGGTTTTCCTCCAGCACCCGGGACCCAGGCCTTCACTCCGGCCGGAGCTGCCTTCAGTCTTTGCTGCTCCAGCCAGAGCTGCCTTCAAGCCTTCACTCCGCCGCTTCGCGCCTACATATGCAAATTAACCGCCATCTTTGTTGGTGGTTAATTTGCATATCTCACAAATTAGCCCATGGGAGGAGTAGCGAAGGTACGGTCAATTACCATGTTTGTCTATTATTAGATAGGATATATAATATCTATATTATATAGTTATAGACTTCTATTATATATACATTATATGATATATATACATGTGTATAAATATATGAAATCAATGAACTTATGATTGCAAAAGAAGCACACATTCACTTAAGACTATGTTTCCTAAAAAGATTGTGTCATAGCCTTTTCTTCTGCCCAACACCTGGATGCCAACCCTTACTGAGGAAGTATAAAGCTAAAGGCTGATCAGAGCAGAAAGTATATAATTGGGAATATTTCATAGATATGAATTGTGAGCCAGGGCTCAAAGGGAGTGTGGGCTATAGAGTGGTGAGTCATCTTCTGATCAAAGTGATGGGCAAAGAATAATAAAAATGATTCAATGGCTATTCATCCATTTTGCTTTATACAGATAATGGTACAGATATCTACCTTAAATGTTGGATATTGGAGACTGCTTCTAAAGAGCTTATGTCTAATTTGTGAGGTAACTTAGCTAGAGTTCTAAACTATTGACATTACTAACATTTGGGATCTTGATAGTTTACCTTGTTTCCTATGGGGAGTAGTTCAAGTATGCAAGATTTGTACATAAAAAATAGCATGTGAGGAATAAACATAACAGAAAGGATTTTAAAAATCTGTCATTATGACCCTTGTTCAAAAATAATGATTTTTCTCATTAACCAATTTTACTTTTCTCAAATCTGTTCCCTGAGACTGAATTTATATAGTAAGGTAATAGCAAAATGAGCAGACCAAAAAAATAAAATAAAAGGCCTATAGTGTAAGAGGATTTTGGACAAGGATCACAGAGAGTGAAAGGGTGGTTTGTATTTGACAACAGTACAGACTGGGTCTCCCAACAAAAACAGATGTGGCAGTGCCTCTTGTTGGTTGAGATCTTTGAGAAAACAGAATGGTACTGAGCAAGGTTTCTTTGTAAAGGAAGGCCATCAACTGAACACATATTCATGGATTTAATAATTCCTGTTGGCCATTTACTAACTGTGTGACCTGGGCAAGTTATTTAAACCTCACTAAGCCTTACATTTTTCCTCATCTAAAGCTTAGAAATAATAACAGTTACTCCTTCCCTGGGTTGTGCTGAGAGGATTACATTAAACCATACATTGAAAACATAGCACAGGAGCACAGATTTTTTGAATAAGTATTATCTGTTATCATCATCATCACCATCATTAAGTTTTTTTCCCCCAAAGTGAAAGAGCCCCTATTCCTAAGGCACTCTGCACCTAGAAGAAGACTACTTACTGGCATTTTCAAGTAGTGTGCTGTGTCAGTTATTGGACACATCTCAAGTTTACTGCGAATTGTTCTAGAGCTGTGTCAAGAATCTGAGGCAGCACTACTTTCCTCTATCAAGAAAATCCTTCAAAGACAGTAGTAATCTAAAAGATAATTCCTTTTTGCATAAAAGAGTGGTGCTGAGGAACCTAAATGTAAGATAATTATTATAAAGCCTTTCTGATATTAGAAAGCCCCATGGATATGAACATTTGCAAAAGAGTCCACCCCAGACCTTACTCCAAACCCCTATCAACATCATATTGAAAGAGCTAGCTTGATTGTCTCTCTTTAATGTTATATTCTCCAATTATCTGACTAGTGTTAGATGGGTCAACTTATTCAAGTTCTATTCTAGATGCCAGTTCTATTCTGAGTCCTAAATACTAGTAACATGTTCTTTTGGTGACTCAGTAATATCATAGATTAGACCCTAATACTTTGATGTTTTATATTTTCATATTCCTGTGGTTTGACTCCTACCTACCAGCAGACTGGTGGATATGATGATAAGATAGATTCCACACTGATTTTAATACATGGACATAGCATTTTCCTGTTCTAATAGGTCTCTTGAGTCAACTTTAAATAGCTTTATGCTGCATCCCCACTGCTTTCTTGGGATCTGTAGCCTCAATTATGGGGTCATCATTCCCACTCAGTAACTTTTCCACTATTTTATAGTACAATATTAAACTTGGTCTAAAGGTGGAAATCCTTCAGAATAAATTTGAGAAGCAAATATATCATTTATGAGTCTGGACTTTTATCACAGTAATTCTTAACAAAACAATACAAACCAGATGATTTGGTTATTAATATAAGTCTATTAAGTGAAAGAACAGGGCTCAGAGACTGAAATAAAAGCAGCTGAGTTCTTTAAGGACTAATTCTGCTGGGAGTACTCAGCACTTTAAAATTTTATGGTTCTCCCTGCCTTGCACTCCCCTCTCCCTGTTCAGTCCTATTACAAACATTTATTGAGTACCTCATGTGCCATACCCTGTGGTAAGTGCTACAGATAGGGATGAACAGGACAGGTTCCCTGCCTATATAAGAACTCTAGTGTGCATCTCTAAGGAGACAAAGAAGTAAGTAAATAATGACAGTGCAGAATGCATGCGCTAAGGGCTATAAAAGAACTCCAAGGAGAATTGAGGCATTTGGTGTGAGACCATGCTAAAGGGCAGGAAATGACTTCAATCATGAATGATGATCCTGCAGGTTTGCTTCCTGCTAGGTGGGATGGCAGGATGCTTTGGGAGATGACTTGAAAATTACTGTCAGCATAGGTAAAACACCTGTCTCTGGTAAGAGAATATGCAGTGAAGCAAAGGAGAGGCAGAGAACTTTAAAGGGGCAGCAGGGAGGGCTGTCACCAATCTCTGCAGCAGTTCATTCTGGAGAATGCCTTTGCCTTCTCTCAGGCCATGGAAATAGACTAGATAACTGGTTTCCACAGTCAAGGGCCAAATCTCTTCTAAGTGTTAACAAAAACTTTAAGAGCATAATTGTTTCCATGCGGTCTACAGTCACTTAAATGTTTGATACTTATCTTCCTGAAAGATGGAATGGATAACAAGAGGAAGCAGGAAAGTAGTATTCTTGGGAGAGAATGCAGTTTCACTAAGTTCAACTATTCCTACCATGTAATTAAGACAGAGCTTGAGAAAAAGAAGCCAAAGCTGATGAATACCGGCTATACACTGGAAACAGATCTAGACGGCCATTACTGATGAAAAACAAATGTCCGAATAGCCACTGGGGGTAAAATCAACAAGGAACATTCTTCTTTAGGATTCTAAATAAAAGATTATCCAAGACAGCATCCAAACCTGACCAACCAGGCAGAAGGCAGGTGCTAGATTTTTAGAGGAACATCAGTGACTGCCCAACCAGGCAAAAGACAGAGGGTTAAAACAATTTCCTAGAGGCTGCTTAGCTAAGCTTTGATAAATGTGCCTAAGTAAGCAAGTAAATATACAATGTATGTATATTTTAAGAGCACTGGATCTAAAGCCCGGGATTAGTGACAAGGTGGTGGGCTGAAAAGTGACCAGATCCTTTCCAATAATTGTGCTTAGAAATTGAAGGTTAAATTTGATTTGCCTCAGATATTCTAGTTATTCTCTCCCAAAGGCCAACTGAACAGGGTTGGGTTCGCAGAAATGAAAAGCCAACACATCTTTTTGTTTTTATTTCTATTTTCAATATGTATCACCACTAACTCAATGAAACCAGTGTATTAGAACTTGCTATCAAAGGCTGAGTGGAACGGCCTAACACAGAGGGAGGTTTAGAAACATAAAGGAGAAAACACCATGTTATCAACATTTTATCTTTTTATCGCAATAGAGACTGGGCCTATAGAGCAAAGTGAATAATATATTTTTCTTCTTTTTTAAAAAACCAATCGACCACCATTTCTCATTTTTTAAAAAACAGGTGTTTTTGAGATAGAATTGACACACAGTAAAATTTACTCTTTTTAAGTAGTTTTATGAATTTGATAAATTATTTCTAAGAGAGAACTATTACAGAAATAATCTTTGAATAAAGAAAAAGCAGTCATGCTACAACTATATATTGTTTAAAAATATTTTAAATGTTTGTTACCTTCTATCTAGTTGATTTTTTATTAAAATATATATACAACATTTAGCGTATTTTTTCACTACTACATAAAATATTTCTCTAACAACTATAATTTTGTTATCTAAAAATATTTCAGAGAAACTTTCAAGAAGAAAAGTCCATATGTAATGTGGAAAGCTTAGGAGAAGGAACTAGTCTTCAAACTATGAGTTTTTCTGGTTTTGCTATTGGAGAATAATGTGTCTTTTCTTTCCCTGTTGCTAGTGGGAGTATGATTCTTGGGGTATCGCTGGAAGAAGCATTTCTAGAGGTCGCCAGGGTAGGATGAGATATGATAGAAAGCTCTTTTCAGTGGAATTGTATCCCTGCATTGCCAAACTCCCACTTCCCTTAGTTCAGTCATAGAAGAGGTATAGCTGGGGTTTTAGTAAAACTAGAAGCAAAGTCAATATCAAGAGTTTCCTTTCCATGTTGGATCAGGTCCAGTATAGCATCAGGCTAGTTGCAGTCCATTGTGTGTGGAGATCCACATGGCCATGGGCCACACGGGAAAATGCCAGGGAGCCAAGCATGCTAAGAGGAACCAAGAGAGTGAACTTCTTTGTTCAGGGGATTATATACCCAAATTTTCTGAGAGCTTGCAGTGGCCATGCCCATTCTGGCCAATGACTTCTGTTCCCAGGTGTGACTGACAGTAAGCGCCTTTCCTAGTCATCCCAACTTTACTGGGCTTGCATCTATCTTCCCTCTGTCCAGTTCCCCTTTGTAGGGAACATGCCTATAATGTCTGGCTTTCCATTTTTTTCTTTCCTATTATTAATAACTAGCTAAGTACAATGGTATCGATTTAACTTTTTTCATTATCTTTGTGCTGAGAAGATGCTGGGTAAATTGATCTGTCACAAAATGCTAAGTGGACCTAGAGCAAGCATGTCAAACTCCCGGCCGGTGGGCTGCAGGCCTCATTTATTTAAAAGCTCATGCGGCCTGCTGGCTGCAAGTTTGATATGCTTGACCTAGAGATAGCTTTCTTATCTTAGTATCTGGTGAGAGTCACTACCTGATGACAAATGTTTAAAAAAAAAAAAAAGGAGTAAAGAACCAGAGGAAGTCTTAGGCTTTCATTCCTTCTTCAAATGCCATTTCCTCAGCGGCTACTGCCGGCTACAGTGCTGAGCGGGAAGTTACATAACAGCAGCCAGTATGGCTTTAAATCCTTTAGGCACCTCAGTTCAAGGTAGAATTACACATAAATGGCCAGGATATAATGGGATATATATCACAAGAGGGCAATGTCCATGGTATTACTGAAGCAGCATTGCTGCTGAATGAGTTACAGTAAAACACATGAATAAGGAAAGTTAGTGCATTATGGGAAATTCACGTTAACTTAAATGGACTGAAAATAAAACAAGTAGAAGAACAATTTAGCATACTTATACTAATAAATAGGTTAAAGTGATGCTCATCTTTTTCAGACACATATTACAAAACCAAAATCAAGTGTTCTAAAGAAACACTTGCATTTATAAGACAGATCAATTAGTTTACTTAATTAACACTGTGAAGACTTGGGTATATGCTTTACAAGCAATTGTTTTCAGAAAAAAAATAATGTTCCCAGTAAGTTCATTGTCATTGGTTAATTTAAAATAACCTTCAGAAAATGGTCTAGCCGGTTTGGCTCAGTGCATAGAGTGTAGGCCCCCAGACTGAATGGTCCCGGGTTCAAATTTAGTCAAGAAAACATTTCTTATGCAGCATAATTTTTCTAGTAATCCTAGAAGATATGATGGACCATCAAACATTATTTATTTTGGGGTTATCTACAGAAAATTACTATGAAACAGTTACTCTTAGCAAGTAGTATAATAGATTAAGTTATATATCTTTTCAAAGATTTGAGTTTTAAGAAATATTATTTAGAGAAAAAGAGTACCCATACTATATGCACAATTTATTTTAGGAAATTGTGTATGTGCATGTATACAACTGCATATAATTAATATAAACATACTAAGTTGCTTTAATGACCCACAAGTGTGTATGTAATATCTTGGTAACAATAATGTTTTATAAACACAATTCTAAAGCAATTAGGGAAAAACCTGCACTGGCTCCCATGAAATAAGACTTTGGTTTGAAGATATTTTTTATAAAAGTTTGGTTAGTAAAAAAAAAAAAAAAAAAAAAAAAAATTCAGTGAGCATGTATTGTATAATGCAGAATTTGTCTGGTCTTTGCCCCTGGTTCCTTAGAGCTTCCTGAGTATACAGGAGTGTCTTTGTTATTCATGGTGGGCCTTAGGCTCACACCTGAAATTACTATGGAGATGAGTAAGGATGGGGTGGTCACCTGAAACACCAAACATGCAAATTAAAGGACTGGGGCATTGAGCCAGCCTGACCTTCAGCAAGGACAGGGGGCTGGAGATTGAGTTCAGTCATGTGGCTAATGATCCCATCTATCACATCTACACTAATAAAAGAGAAAAATGGTAATTGGCGTACGACGATACCCTTTTCATTGGCTAATCAGGGCTATATGCAAATTAACTGCCAACTATGATTGGCAGTTAACTGCCAACTAAGATTGGCAGTTAACTGCCAACTAAGATTGGCAGTTAACTGCCAACAAGATGGCGGTTAATTTGCATATGTAGGCACAATGCAGGGAGGCGAAAGGGAAAGCAGGAAGAAGCCCCCTGCCACTGACAGTGATCGGAAACCCAAGGGGGAGCTAAGAGCTGGGGGGCAGGGCAAAGGCGGCCCTGGGGCTGCCTTTGCCCTGCCCCCCAGCCATGATTGGAGAATCAGGCGCCTTTGCCGCCCTGGCCAGTGATAGCAGGAAGTAGGGGTGGAGCCAGCGATGGGAGCTGGGCACGGTCGAAGCTGGCAGTCCCGGGAGCTAGGGGTCCCTTGCCTGGGCCTAAAGCGGAGCCCACGATCACGGGGACGCTGCAGCTGCGGGTCCCCGCTGCCCGAGCCGGACGCCTAGGCCAGAGGCGTTAGGCCTGGGAAGGGGTGGAGCCTGCAACCGCGGGGAGCTGGGGGTCCCCTGCCCAGGCCTGACACCTCTGCCGGAGGCCTCAGGCCTGGTCAAGGGGCCGATCTGGTGATTGGTGATCGGAGGGTGATGAGGGTCAACTCCTCTGTCAGAGGCGTCAGGCCTGGGCAAGGGGCCGATCCTGCGATTGGAGGGTGATGGGGGTCAACGCCTGAGGGCTCCCAGTATGTGAGAGGGGGCAGGCTGGGCTGAGGGACACTCCCCGCCCCTCCCACACCCAGTGCACGAATTTCGTGCACCGGGCCCCTAGTCTACATAATAAACTCCAATAAAAATTCTGGAAAACATTGCTTGGTGGGACTTACCAGTTGGTGAACACACCAATATACTGAGCAGGTACCGTACCCAAATTCCCATGAGAAGAGGGCATGTACAGTCTATGTTCAGGACCCTTCCAGACCTTGGGCATGCATCTTTTCACTTGGCTGATCCTGATTTGTATCTTTTATCATAAAATAGTTGTGCACTTTCTTTGGTTCTGTGATTCACTCCAGTTTATTATCAAACCTGATGGAGGCAGTAGAAACTTCTATCTATTAATTGTGCACTTTAGCTAAATATCCATTTCAAATCATTTACAGTGTTCCTCAGGTCAAGTCTTATGATGATTTATTTATTGTTGAATGCTTCCAGTTTGAACTACTGACAATCAATGGTATTTACTTTACTAACTAATTCATTTTTGCTCGCTAAAAGTAGTTGGGCTTTAGTAGCAGGAGGTCATATTCATTCATTCATTTTAGATTTGTGTGTGGGTGAGATACAAATAGCAAAACATGCAGCAGCCCAGGGCATTAAGTCTGCTCTGACATAATAATGCTGCCCCTGATAATGCTTCCCCTGATGACCAGTCAGGGCCTGAATCAAGCAAGTCTTTTGAGAGTGGTCACTACAAAGAAGTCATTTGATGCATGCATGTTATTGCTAATATGCTATATTAAATTTTAATTATTAAATGCTGAGTGTTATTAAATGTTCATTCCATTTACTTCCCTTCGGCTCAACATATTATGATGTAATCACTTCTATTTCAAATTCAATAATATGCAGTTTTCAGAAAATTCATATCATGGATTATCTTTTCCAATCTTCTTGTTCTCATTTAAAGCAATTTATTTTATTATCCTATCTAATAATAGACAAACATGGTAATTGACTGTACCTTTGCTACACCTCCCATTGGCTAATCAGCACAATGTGCAAATTAACCACCAACAAAGATGGCTAATTTGCATAATACAGGCAGGGTGGGCCAGCGTGAGCCGCCATTCGGGCCCCTGTGTGCCTCCTAAGCCTTGCCCCCAGCCAGGACCCCCGTGTCAAGCCCTGGGCAGAGGGCTTGGTGGCACCAATGGGCCGCCTAAGCCCCGCCCCCAGCCGGGACCCCTCTGTGTGGCCTTGGGTGGCAGGGCTTGGAGGCACGATCGGCCCGAGGAAGCCCTGTTCTTGCAGGAGTCCTCCTGCAATGAGCTTCTAGTGCCTAAATAAAAAGAAAAGATTTGTGAGAGGCCAGCGAATCATTCTCACATCTTCCAGATGTCTTCTTTTAGAACACGCCCTGGGTAAGGAGCACTAAGAGGGCCATTCTTAGTGCTCCTTACCCAGGGCATGTTCTAAAAGAAGGCATTGACTCCTGGGTTCCTGGAGCGGAGCATTTCACCCTCCCCAACACAAACCGCGTAGAGAACAGACTGAGTCAACAGAACAGACTGCTCCCATCAGTCACAGAAACTGATATTTTCAAAACATCCATTTTTCAAATGGCCAGAGTTGACATTTCTGATAGTCAATATTTAAGACTGTTATTCCAGTTTAAACTATTAGCCATGTATTTGAGTATGTATGTCAGTTATAAAGGTTGGCAAATATAAGCCTGTGAGGAAATCTTCCTTTGTCAGCCACTATCACCTGGATGACATTTAGGGAAAATGGCATAATATCTTTCTTCTGAATACTGGCATTTCGACTCTCAAAAGATTATCACTGAAATATGTGGCCATGGAAATCTGAGCAATGCTATCTGTTAATGGCCTCCTATCAACCTAACTTGGAAGGATCATATGAGACTTGGAAGAAAATATAATTAATATAATACATAATATAATATTTCATATATAATATACTATATATTCCTGTTTGTACCTAGTGACAATGAAAGTTAAGTGTGATGACACTAACATCTGAAATATTCACTCAATATTTCCCTTTTTATTTTCCTTTTCTTCACCTCACTCCATTTCACACATTTTTTACTTCTTTTTCTCAATCCCTGAGATATGTTGCCTTTGGAGTTGTTATGGTATTCTGTCTCATATTTCCTAAGTCAGGATGATTTGTATTTTTAATAGCTTTAACTGATCAGTAAGCAGATGTGTTGGCAGCAATACCGTGGGTTTAGTTTACTATTATTGGATACTAGAGGCCCGGGGCACAAAATTCATGCGCTGGGGGCGGGGGTAAGCTGTCAGTCGGACATCCTTAGCACTGTTGCAGAGGCGGGAGAGGCTCCCACAATTGCCACTTGCACTCACCAGCCCAGCTTCTGGCTGAGCAGCACTTAACCACTAGGGGGCAGCACACTAACCACTAGGGGGCAGCTCCTGCATTGAGCGTCTTCCTCCTGGTGTTCAGTGTGCGTCATAGCGACTAGTCGTTCTGCTGTTCAGTTGATTTGCATATTAGGGTTTTATTATATAGGACTAGAGGCCCGGTGCACAAAAATTTGTGCACTCGGGGGGGTGGGGGGGTCCCTCAGCCTGGTCTGTGCCCTCTCGCAGTCTGGGATCCCTCAGGGGATGACCACCTGCTGGCTTAGGCCTGCTCCCCATGAGATTGGGCTTAAGCTTGCAGTCAGACATCCTTCTGGCAGCCCGGGAGCCCTCAGGGGATGTCCACTTGCCAGCAGGGAGCAGACCTAAGCTGCAGTCGGACATCCTTAGCGCTGCTGAGGAGGTGGGAGAGGCTCCCACCACCACCACTGTACTGGCAGTCGTCAGCCTAGCTTGTGGCTGAACAGAGTTCCCCCTGTGGAAGCACACTGACCACCAGAGGGCAGCTCCTGCATTGAGCGTCTTCCCCCTAGTGGTCAATGTGTGTCATAGTGACCAGTGATTCCCAGTCATTCTGCTGTTAGGGTCAATTTGCATATTACCCTTTTATTATATAGGATAGAGGCCTGGTACATGGGTGGGGGCCGGCTGGTTTGCCCTGAAGTGTGTCCTGGATCAGGGTGGAGGTCCTGCTGGGGTGCCTGGCCAGCCTGGGTGAGGGGCTGATGGCTGTTTGCAGGCTGGCCACAGCCCCTTCAGGGTGGGGGTCCCCACTGGGGTACCTGGCTAGCCTGGGTGAGGGGCTGAGGGCCGTTTGCAGGCTGGCCACAGCTCCTTCAGGGTGGGGGTCCCAACTGGGGTGCCTGGCCATCCTGGGTGAGTGGCTGATGGCAGTTTGAAGACTGGCCAAGCCGCCCTGTGGGGACCCTCACCCCATGAGGGTGTGGCCATCCTGGGTGAGGGGCTGATGGCTGTTTGCAGGTTGGCCATGGGAAGCAGGTATCTGAGGTTTATTTATCTTCTATAATTGAAACTTTGTTGCCTTGAACGGAGCCCAGGGCCAGCCAGGGCAGGCGGGAAGCTTGGCTTCCTCCATCGCCAGGTCAACAAAGCCTCCTGCTTGCTCCAGCAGCGTGGCTGCCGGCTGCCATCTTGGTTGGGTTAATTTGCATATAGTCGCTCTGACTGGCTGGTGGGTGTGGCTTGGGGCATAGCAGAGGTTCAGTCAATTTGCATGTTTCTCTTTTATTAGATTAGATTGCCTAAGGAGAGGTGACTTTAAGGGAAAGTAGCGAAAACCAATATTTATTGAGTACCAACTGTAGTTCAGGCACAGTGCTAGGCATTTTACATATGACTTCTTATTTAAACCACAATGAGTTAGGTGGTGATACTGTCACTGTTTTATATAAAGACACAGCGAAGCTGGGCTGTGTGTGTCATGATGGAGCTGTGATTCCCTCCGGGTCTTTATGGCTCTGAATCTGTGTTCTTTCTTATTCTAAATTTTAGTATCTTGTGGTGTGACCTTGGAAAAGTCAGTTATGTATTGATTTATATCATCACACATCAGAAAAAGGATTTTAAGTAAATAAATCCTAATCTCTCTGGATTATAGTTTCTTTGTAAAAAATGAGAATTTCAATTCAAAAAGCACTTGATTACTGTGGTTTGATAACTTCCATATGTACTAGAGCTCCAATGCCCATATAAAGTGGTATATGCATCTTACATGCTGTATGATATGCATTTTACCACTGAATATGTATTTCAATGCAACTCTCAATTCTTTGCACATTATTAAATATTAAATTCTGTTACCACAGAACTGTATGAGACATTTATGTAGCATAAAAGAAGATGGAACAGTATTAACTCAGTACTTGCTGCTAGAGACAGACATCCCTTTCCAAGATTCTGAATTCCGGATGTTTTGAAGCATTACAAATAACTGTAGGAGCTAAAACGACTCTTTGTCCAGTTCATGCACCCTTTTCAATGCTTATTTCACAATTTCAGAGGCATAATATGTCTTTTAAAGTCATATTACCCTATGATAACACATAGTTATTTCATACTTTTAGTCATTTCTTCATGGAGTCATACATTCTCATAACTTCCTAACTGCCTACAATATGCTACATAAAATGCTGGCTTCTATGTAGTAATGAACCAAAAAGATGTAAGATGTGCCTGGTAGGAGTTTACAGTCTAGTAAAGGAGACTGGAAATAAACTAAACTAAACACACACACACACACACACACACACACACACACACACAGAGTAATGAATACTATAAGGAAAATACATAGAATGCTATGACAGATCAAATCAGGAGATGGGCAGCTCCCCATGAGGGACTCATTAGACAGTTGAGAGCCCACAGAGGCGCCACCTTTTGAAGGAAGCGGGCAACACTCCAGGCAGAAAGGGCTGGAAGACTGGTCCATGTATGCAATTGGACAGATTCAACTCCCATCCTTTAGCTATGACCTTTCAGCTTTTGAAGTAAATAAACTAAAAATAGGCAAGACCTTCTACCTTCCTGCCTTCTCTAGGGCTCACAAAATACAATTTTGCCTTCCTCCATACACATTTCTCCTGAGAACAACTTTTTATGGCATGTTGTGACATGTGAATCTAAATCTATAAAATTAAGTTGAATTGAAAATGAATATATTCTACAGTATAATTTTATTTTCTCAAGTACCTTTTTTTAAAGGGACTTATGGTTCATTCTTTTTGTTGTTGTTGTTTAATAGGACAAAAGAGCATGAGAGGTGAAGAGCTTCCAGTCCGAGGATTGCTGTGAGGTATGTAAACCCTGTAAGCCATCTCCAGCTGTAAAAGTCTATGATGATCAAAATTCAAGGTAAGTCTCTGTTTGAGTGTTAAGGAATCCAACTCATGTTGCTAAATATACAAGTATGAAATATGCATAGGAAATGCATTATCATTACTGTAGACATCCTCTTTAAACATAATTCATAGGCATTTGCCAAATGCTAAATTAACTGATGAAATCTCCTCAACCCAAACATAGTTTGGAACCTAATCTAAAACAATTGTATTATGCTAGTTACTTTAAATGAAAGAAATAGTTTCAATAATTTATTATCAGAAAACAATATGATGAGCAATTACTTCTATAAATTGAAGGCACATTTCTTTTAAAAACTACATCTCTTTGCTGTAAAAGTAACCATAACTAAGAATGCAACTACCTGATGCAAACCAGCACATTACACTTTACTGGGAATGTAATTATAGTTTTCCTAGCTTTAGCTTTCATGCTTGTAAACAGTTTGAATGACACGTAATTATCTGTTTTCCCCTAACTACTGTCCCTGAACCTCTTTGTTAAATGCCTAACAACATCATTCCAGAATTAAAGTCAAATTAAAGCTACATCCATTTAACTTTACAGTTTGGACATATCACTGTATGAAGTAAAGTGACATTTAGCCGTATTATGTAACTAACTCAATCTAAACTTAACTGGTAGTTCTTTTGTTTGCTCTCCTTGGCATGGGCTTTAGCATGCATCACTAAAATGTTTATACTTGAAGGGAACCAGTTTGCCATGTCCTTTCTGTCTCTCCTCATCCTATCTACTCTGCTCCAAAATTAGGTACATTTGGAGCACTTGCCCCATTTTGTCTCTGGTGGATGAAGGGATTGCCCTGAGAAGCCCCCATAAAGCAGGGCCACATTCGTGCCCCGCCTGCACTCCAGATCCCTGACAAGACAAGCTGTCTAGGAGTGGGGAGATTTGGCAGTCATTCCATTCCTCCCCATTCCTCCCAATTCCATAGGTACTTCTATGTGCCCACTTCTACCCATCCAACCAGCCATCCATGTATTCACCAAATAGTTATTCCAAGCACTCTGCAGCCTCATGACCTCTGTGCTTGCTGACCCTTCTCCCTGATATTCTCTTTGCCAAATATTCACAGTCTATTCCCTTCATCCAGGTTAGTGTTTAAATGTGAGATCTTCAATGAGGTCCGCCTGACACCCTACTAATGACACGGCCCCCTAGCGTTCCATCTTCTCACCACAACTTATTTTTCTTCCCTGCACTTATTATTTGACATAATTTATATGCATCTTTTTTCTTGTGCTCTTGGAATGTAAGATCCAGGAGGAAGTGCTTTGCCTTGTTCATTGCAACAATCTCCCCTGGTAAACCGGTCTCTGGCATAGAGTTGCCATTCAATATAGAAATGCTGAATGAATAACTTTTTTCAGGACCTCCTCTGCACAAGGCACTGGGCTTGGCCAAGCAGGCAATGCATCCAAGGGGAAGTCACATCCCAACAGCAAGGGAGCAGAAAACCCAAACAAGGCCCCAGGGCTGGATGAAGCACAGTTACCAATCACTCTTTTCCACCCAGAAGCCACGCAGTGTTTAATTGGGGCACCACTGGTTGGGATCTCGGGGATGATCACAGGCAGGGGCAAACGTGAACACCTACTCTATATGTAGATTACATAATTTATCTGATCTCAGATTCAGTCTCTGGAAACTTCTCAATAATTTTATCTTTTGACTTAAAGATATGGGGCAGTATCTTTAGAGTTATTGGGTAATTATCTTCCTTTCTTTCTCATTACCCTCACATCTTTACTTTTCCCACTCACAAACACAGGAATTATATAACTTCTTTTGAAGAAACAAGGGGGGGATGGTCAAGAAGAGAGTTTATTGGACAATGCTCTAAATCAGGGTTTCTCAACCTGTGGGTCGCGACCCCTTTGGGGGTCAAACGACCCTTTCACAGGGGTCATCTAAGACCATCAGAAAACACATATATAATTACATATTGTTTTGTGATTAATCACTATGCTTTATGTTCAATTTGTAACAATGAAAATACATCCTGTATATCAGATATTTACATTACGATTCATAACAGTAGCAAAATTACAGTTATGAAGTAGCAACGAAAATAATTTTATGGTTGGGGGTCACCACAACATGAGGAACTGTATTAAAGGGTCGCGGCATTAGGAAGGTTGAGAACCACTGCTCTAGATTGTTCTGCCTTTAAGAATTTGTTTTATGTTTGCAACGTATATATATTTTATTTGGCATGGAAGAGCTATTTTATTTATGTATATATTACTGTTGGTGCATAATGGCCCAAGTTTTTCCTTTCATTTTTAAGTGTAGGTATTGATCTGTTCACAGAGTTCCTACAGAATGATTGCCAAAAGCATATAAAGTCAGTGTCTGAACACACATTGGTGCTAAGAAAAACAGGTCAAAGTAATAAATGCTTTGTATCCTGAGTTTTCTTATATAATCTAAAAAATTTAAACTACCACACTTACTTGCATTATTAATAAAATCAATATAAGATTTGTAAGCAGAAAAATGTCACTTTAATGTACATCAATCACTTATCTGTCTTGCTAGTGGCATTTCCTTTTCTTTTTTCATTTATTTTTAGCCCTGCACATGCACCAAGGCTTCTGAAACTCACTGACCACAAAATATGTCCTAGAGAGTGTGTTTCTCACACTGTGTTTGGCTAAAAGATGTTTTATCACACGGAAATAAAAAGAGTTCATGGTCATTAGTTTGGTAATATTCATAGTAAAGGCGCTGGTAAGTTCTGTAGCAAATACAAATGAATAAATTTATGTGTTTCCTATGCCTTTATTTTTAATGCTATTTTTTACAGACAACAAAATCTAGTGAGACAGTGATCTGTGGGATGTTAATTTGGGAAATACTTGGTTCACAGCCCTTTAGTTCAGAATCTCTTTTATGCCATCATTCCCCTCTTTTCCTTCTCTCAAGTCTTTGCACTTGCCATGTCACTCAGAGCCCATTTCAAACATTCTCATGGGGGATGACCCTGTGTTCTTCTCTCCGTCCTCCCTGCCCTTCCTTCTAGTAATTACTCCTACCTCATCTATACATTAGACTCTGTGCTTGGCTGTCTGGGTAAATGGCCAGTGGATTCATTATCTACTGTGAAGGAGTTTGAGGGATGCAGAGGAGGAACTTCTAACCCAAGCTAAGGTGTACCTGGGCTGAACCAGGAAGGCAACCCAGGTAAAAGGTGATGTAGGATTGTATGTGTATGTACAGGAGTAATTCGGGGAAGGTTCTTTGACATATATGACATACTATGGGCAAAAAAAAATATAGCATCTGCAAATTTCACTGCACTCTCCAGGGAAAGAGGAGGAGGTAGGCTAAGAAGGTGAAAGCTGGAGAGGCAGGAATTAGTGTGATCAAAGAGGGCTTTGCATATTAGGCACATTGATTTTATCCTCTAGGCCAGAGGCTCTCAAGCTAGATTACACATTCGAATTACCTGAAGTTTTTTCAAAATGCCTATTCATGTACCTGGCATCAATTCAGATTTAACTTGTCTGAAGCCTGAAGTAGGATCTGTGTTTTTTTTGTTTTTGTTTTTAAACTTCACAGGTGATTTAATATGCAGCCAGGGTTGAAACAACTGTTGGATGCCTTGAGAACTTTGGAAGCTATTGAAAGATTTTTAAAAGTATGAAACATGATCAGATTTACATATTATAAGTTTGTTCTTTCACATACCTGATTTTAGCATACGTATACGTTGAGTGCATTAATATCATCCTACTTTATAAACAAACAGCCCCAAAGTTTAGTTCCTCTAATCTACGTGGCTATGATTGGCAGGGCTGGGTCTGGATACCAGGACTAATCCATGCTCTTGCTCTACACTTTGCCGTCCTGAAAGGGACCGTGAGTCACAGTCAAAGGGCATTTCCCAAACCATGTGACATGCTCATGGGGTCATACCACTAAGTGGGTTATCATTAATCTGTTTCTCTGCCTATTTCTCCATTTATCAAATAGTTAACAATGCTATGTCCAAGAAGCCTGTCCTTCCTGATAAATTTAGGTAACCCTTCATGTGCTCAGTGGGCTAAACAGAAGGGATTTATGGGGACATATGCCAGAGATGCTCAACCGAGAAGGGGCAGTCAGGTAAGCATCTGAGTTGCATTTGAAGGATGAGAAGGCGTCAGAGAAGAGAAGGAAGGCTAGAATTGGGAATGGCATTCCAGGCAGAGAGGGAGTATCAACCAAGGCAAGGATGTAATACAGAAAATACTGCATGTCAGTGCACTCTGTGAGAGACCAGGCTGGAAAGGTAGGGGGCCAGTTCATAGAGTGCCTTGTCTACCATGTGAGGGAGCTTTGATTTTACCAGGTAACTAATGAAAGAATGGATGTGAGTGGAAGAAAAGCATTTTTCATAGAGCCCTGTGGGAGTTACGGGAAGAACTAATATCCAGGGTAAAATTATTAGGAGAAAATATATTAGGCCAAAAACAGATAGCGAATTCTTCACACAAGAGTGCACAGTTGCCTATTTGGCATTCTAATTTTTTGTTAAAGAAATTTGCTAAAGTTCTAGTTAAACTGATTGTCTCTACTGAGATGAATAAAACAATACCACTGTATTTCCTTAATGATACAATCTGTTTCTAAGTGTGTGTGGGGGGGGAGGGGGGGAGTTGTTTTGTTTTGTTTTTTGGAACTACCTTTTCAGTAATTGCAGAATTTTTTCTCCATTTAATCCTTACTCTGCAAAACCAACTACCTTAGCAAAGCATAAAAAGTATTTTTAACTTAGCTGCTTTGTTTTTCCAAGAATATAGCATACTAATTAAGGGCCTAGAGTTTGAAGTCAAATACACCTGAGGCTTACAAACCATGTGATCTGGAACCATATGACCTCTGAATCTCAATTCCTGAGCTTTAATGTGAAAATAATTTAAATGTTACTTCCTCAGGGGAAGTTGTAACATTTAAGTGCAATATTTTTCTTACATATGTAGCATATAATAGTGGAAACATGTCATTATACATGTGTCCAAACCCATAGAATGCACACCAAGAGTGAACCCTAATGTAAACTACAGGCTCTTGGCAATAATGAGGTGTCAATATAAGTTTAGTAATTGTAACAAATGTACAGCTCTGGTGGGGGATGTCAAAGTGGGGTGGCTGTGCACAAATGGAAACAAGGGGATATTTGGGAAATCTTGGTAACTCCCCTCAATTTTGCAGTGGACCTATAATTGCCCTAAAAAATAAAGTCCATTAAAAAAAGATAGATAGTATAATGGGAATTTAGATTAACAAAAATGAAAAGTCATCCATAATCCATCACTCTACAATTACTGCTGATATTAACTTTGTATTGTGCATTATTTTAGTCATTTAATATTTATTTCTGTTATTGACTTTTTAAAGAGTAATATTTTCCAGACAGAAGTCTTATATTGAGCACATTGGTCAAAAATTTAATCTCAAACACTGAGGTAAAAAGTTGTTGGGGTGAGTGATACCATTTCTTGTGAAGATTTAAAGGGTAAATTTAATACCATGTCTTTAAATAGAGCAAATTCTCAAATATAAACTTTAACCAGAATCCAAGTGATTTAGAATCCTCAATTAACTTACCCTTATCCCCCATTTATGATTTTAGGAGAAACAAACAAAAAAATAAAAGTAGAAAGCAGGATTTATTTTTTAAAAAGGTCATGGTCACACAGAACCATTATTAATGCATTCTCTTTAGTTCAGATGAAACCCAGTGAGAACTAACATTCACAAGCATCACACCCTCCAAGATTGTCTAGAAAATACTTAATTATATTCAAATAACTCTTAGCTAAACAGAAAATCCAATTAACTAGAATAGCCCATTACTTGGATATTCTAATAAAATAGTACATAGTCTTTGATGAATGAGTCATCAAAAATGGATCTTCTCTAATGTAGTTATTTTTGAGATTATATAGTCTAAGCCTCTCATTATTTCCTTCCCTAAGCTTTCAGTGGAACCTAATTTATGTCTTGATACAGAAAATTCAGGAGATGCCCACACAAGGACTCGGGTCATGCTTTGGAGTTCAGTTAACTCTTCTGGAAGAGACTGAGCTTTAGTCTTTTCACAGAGTAAAAATTCTCCAGACCTTGATGTGTCATAAATGTTAATATAGTTTCCAAAGCTCCCCGATGTACATTGTCTCACATGCTCTTCACAACCCTTTAAGCTTATGTAGTGTAGAAATTGTTAGCTTTGAATTACAACAAAGGAACTGTGATTCAGAGATATGAAACGGCTTTTTGCCTAAATCCACAAACCCTGAAATTGCAGAGTTAGCACTCGTTTTTGCTGTTGAATAAGCAACTTTGGGTAAGCCAGGGACTTTCTTGGAGTTCTTCCATCTTACACTAGTAAAATGCAGTGACCAGTCTAGAAGATCTACAATTCTGTAGAGCACAGAGCAATGTGTTACTAATACTTAGGTATTAGGAAACCTGGTTTGGCTGGCAATAACCTTTCTTATCAGCTTCACGGATCCCTATTCCTCTCCATGAGCAGTTCTCAGAGTGTGGTCCACAAAGTGCTATGGCCCAAGACCTCTTCAGAGGGTCTGTGAGGTTAAAACTGTCAGAAAAAAATTAAGAAATTATTTGTCTTTTTCACTGTCTTAATATTTGCATTGATTATACAAAAGCAATAATGGGATGAATCTTGGGCACCTTAGTACCAAATCAAAACAGTGGTACACCAAACTATACCAGTAGGCAATGCTCTTCACCATCTAGCATGACAGTACAAACAAAAGTAAAAAAAAACCAAAATACACCACAAAATGAAAAAAAAAAAAAGCCAGTTTCAAGAATGTCCTTGATGGAACAGTAAAAATTATTAATTTTAATAAATAGCAATTCTGAGTGCACCTCTTTTTAACAGTCTACATGACAAAATTGGAAATAATGCATAAAGTGTTTCTGCTACATGCTTAAGTATGATAATTTCACACAAAAAATTACTTGGGTGTATGAGTTGCAAGCTGAACTAACTTCTTTTTGCATGAAATATAATTTTACTTGGAAAAATAGTTAATGAAAACATTATGAATAAAGAAATTATGAATAAAGTGAGACTATCGTTTAAAAAACATACACTCCAAATTGCAATATTTGATGATAAATTCAAGTTTCCAAGCAAAAATTGCAAGTTTGATAAACCTGTATCCACCACAGTGAGCTGGAAAGCTTTCTAATATTTAATAACTTTTCTGATCAGATCAATAGTAATATGAAGAGATACATATATATACTATATGTATATATGTTACATATATATTTAATATTATATAATGAAATGTGTGACCATTTAGAAAATACATATAGCTCAGTGAGCCAATATTTTTCAAATGACTAATTCATGGGTAAAAGATCCATTCAAAGTGGATTTAAGAGAACAGAAGAGTATGAAAAATTCATTGTATGGATTCAAATTGGTTGACACCAAGAACACACACATTTGGCGTTTCTCATCTTTCTTGCTCATGTTCTTCCCCATTTCTACAATTCTCTCCCATTTCCTGTGTCTCTATATTCTTTTTATTCTTTAAGGCCTATCAAATCTTGCATATAGGAGGCACTACAAACATGTACTAATTTGTGTTAAATTAAAATACATTACAAGCCAAGTCTTTCAAATCTCACCTTACTCAAGAAAAAAACTATTTATTGCCCAGTTCCCATAAGGTACTGAGGATTAAGAGGTGCATGTAATAAACTTTGCTCCCAGAGGACAGAAAGCTTCTTGCACACTCTCTGCTTGGAAACCCCCCATGACAGCCCACTCCCGTGTGGTGTCTTACTGCACAGTCAGCAGCAGTACGTGAAGCCTATAGTTCTACGCTGGTGGTATATACCTCACTGCTCAGGAAGGCTGTAAGCCCTCTGAATGCTTGCTTGACAGGTTCTAGCATAATGAAGAATTCACTTGCTTCCCTATCCACACTGCAAACATGAACATTTAAAGAGTACTTGGTAGTTGTCCTTATGTAAAAGGTTTTTCATTTAGCCATCTCCTATATTGATTCAAAAGAAAAATATGCTTTATACATAATACTCTAGTCAATGAATTAGATGGCTCTACTGAATGAGAAGGGCTTACTTCTCTTTTCTATAAAAATCATTAAAAAATGTTAGCAACTTGGATAATACACAAGCATCTTCAAAATGTGCTAATAATACCTGCTAAAAATGCTAATCGCAATGGCCTTTTGACTCCTTGACCACAGAGAGTGGCTCTTTTTCTGCTTTGTGAATCTCGAACATCTAATTTAGAACACTGCATATAGAAAACACTTGTTGATTTTACTTGTTAAATTCTAAGACACATAATCCATAAGCCAAACCTAAACCTGTCTCTAAACTGAAGTTATTGAGAAAACATTAGCTTATTTTAAAGGAGGAAGCATTCTGCCAGCTTTTTCTGAATCAAAATATATCTTAAAAGCTTTATTCCTATGTTTTACTAGAGGCCCGGTGCACGGATTTATGCACCGGTGGGGTCCCTAGGCCTGGCCTGCACCCTCTCACAATCTGGGACCCCTTGGGGGATGTCTGACTGTCAGTTTGGGCCCAATTCCCACAGGCCAGGCCGAGGGACCCCACTGGTGCACAAATCCGTGCACTGGGCCTCTAGATCTTTGGTTAATCTCTTCCTGCTTTCTCCCCCTCCCCCCTTCCCTCTGAGATTCATCAGTCTGTTCCATGTTTCCATTCCTGTGCATTGAGCGTCTGCCCCCTGGTGGTCGGTGTGCATCATAGCTACTGGTTGAACGGTCGCTTAGGCTTTTATATATATAGATAGCATGCATATTTTAAGTAATAGTTAACCTTAGGATAATTATGGCACCATTTGAAGAAAGATACAAGATTTA
The DNA here is from genome assembly GCF_963259705.1 of Myotis daubentonii. Lineage (NCBI taxonomy): Eukaryota > Metazoa > Chordata > Mammalia > Chiroptera > Vespertilionidae > Myotis > Myotis daubentonii. Next base: position 61,378,406 of record NC_081845.1, read on the forward strand.
ATTTATGTATTTTTATTTTCAAAGCTTTTCTTTAACACTTGCCACATCCCATCAACTTCTGAGGCTTTCTGACAGGGGAGCTGAGGCTCAGCTTTCTAACAAGGGACATTGTAATCACCAGAGCCAAGCAACCAAGCTCAGAAGGCATTTTATTTGTACAGAAAAGAAACAAAACAGTATAATATCCAAGTTAAGGAGAGAACTTGATTAGCACTCTAAGACTGGAACTGTATTACATATTTGGGTCCTTATTCTCCCCCTCCTATGTATAAATCCTAGATGTTTAATTAAAACAAAAACAAAAATCTGGGCCCATATACAAATAAGCAAGTTATTACGTCTAGGCCATTAAGGTCTAATCAGACACCATGCAATTATAATACAAGTTCACTGTTTTTGAAGCTATCAGTATTTTCTTTCTCAAATCCCTGCTTTCAACTTTCTATAGGTGCTTTTCAGTAATTTTTTCAAAGGCTGAATGAAATAGAACACATAGCATAGTTATCTTCTCAGATGCTTAACCATATATTGTACATATTTAAGATGAAAATAGAAATACAACTTTTATTACTTTTTATCAAATTCTGCCACTGCTTTCACATTTTAATATTAGATGTGCTCATCGGAAAAGGGTTTATAATCAATCTGCCACACGAGATGCATGTTGATGGAAACACTGCCTCAAATGTTAATGTAATACTGTGTCAAATAGCAGTTCCACCAAAAAGTGTCAGATTCTTTGGAATACACATGCACTGACTGGGAATCAAAGAGGTTTCCCCGCACTGTACGGAGAATCACATGAAATGGTCGCTTCGGCATGCCAGGCACCACCAAGTCCCTCGTCTACTCTGTACCACACACTACAGCTCCGCAGTCACCAAGACTGTGCCAAGGAGAGGCCTTGTTCATAAATAACTTTGCGGTTCTCACTTTTTCTTACCTGCATTTTTTGAACATCTAAGCACTTTCAAGAAAATGTACAAAAATATACGAATATCAGTATAAAAATCCCTAAGCCATAGGTTATGGTGAACGTCAAAACCTCCAAGGAGAGCATGAGCACAAACATGGAATATGATTTTCCCCAGAGTGACAGCAATTCAGCTCCGATGGGTCAGTCCACCCTTCTCACATACCCAGGCACCGCACTGGGCCATCATACACCCAGCTGACCCAAAATGTTTCCCGTAAGTCCTACGACCACTCCGAGGGCTTAAATCCTTCCTTTTCTGTGAGGTGGTCAAGGGAGTGCCCATCCACCTTATTTTTCTTTTTTCTTAAATCTTTTTGGACTTGTTCTTTCCATTAAAATATTTACATGCTTTCTCTCTATAAATGTAAATATATAAAGTAGCATGAAAATCTGATCTTTCAACAATTATTTTATGCATCTATCCATTCAAAATACTTATTGATGACCTACTTTGGTCTGGATTACTTTTTTTTTTTTTATTGCTTAAAGTATTACAAAGGGTATTACATATGTGTCCACTTTCCCCCCCCCCCCCCCCCGCCCTAGACAGTCCCCTAGCCTCCCCTATCCCCCGGTGTCTTATGTCCATTGGTTATGCTTATATGCATGCATACAAGTCCTTTGGTTGATCTCTTACCCCTCCCCTCCTGCACCCATCCTCCCCGGCCTTCCCGCTGCAGTTTGACAATCTGTTTGAGGCAGCTCTGCCTCTGTATCTATTATTGTTCAAAAGTTTATAATGGTCTCTATTATCCATGAATGAGTGAGATCATGTGGTATTTTTCCTTCATTGACTGGTTTATTTCACTTAGCATAATGCTCTCCAGTTCCATCCATGCCGTTGCAAATGGTAAGAGTTCCTTCCTTTTTACAGCAGCATAGTATTCCATCGTGTAGATGTACCACTGTTTTCTAATCCACTCATCTACTGATGGGCACTTAGGCTGTTTCCAGATCTTAGCTATGGTGAATTGTGCTGCTATGAACATAGGGGTGCATATATCCTTTCTGATTGGTGTTTCTGGTTTCTTGGGATATATTCCTAGAAGTGGGATCACAGAGTCAAAAGGGAGTTCCATTTTCAGTTTTTTGAGGAAACTCCATACTGTCTTCCATAGTGGCTGCACCAGTCTGCATTCCCACCAGCAGTGCACAAGTGTTCCTTTTTCTCCACATCCTCTCCAGCACCTGTTTGTTGATTTGTTGATGACAGCCAGTCTGACAGGTGTGAGATGGTACCTCATTGTTGTTTTGATTTGCATCTCTCGGATGATTAGTGACTTTGAGCATGTTTTCATATGTCTCTTGGCTTTCTGAATGTCCTCTTTTGAAAGGTGTCTATTTAGGTCCTTTGCCCAGTTTTTGATTGGATTGTTTATCTTCCTTTTGTTAAGTTGTATGAGTTCCCTATAAATTTTGGAGATTAGGCCCTTATCAGATATGTCATTGGCAAATATGTTTTCCCACACAGTGGGTTTTCTTGTTGTTTTGTTGATGGTTTCTTTTGCTGTGCAGAAGCTTTTTATTTTGATGTAGTCCCATTTGTTCATTTTCTCTTTAGTTTCAAGTGCTCTAGGAGTTGTATCAGTAAAGAAATTGCTTCGGTATATGTCTGAGATTTTGTTGCCTTTGGATTCTTCTAGAATTTTTATGGTTTCCTGTCGTACATTTAAGTCCTTTATCCATTTTGAGTTTATTTTTGTGTATGGTGTAAGTTGGTGGTCTAGTTTCATTTTCTTGCATATATCTGTCCAATTTTCCCAGCACCATTTATTGAAGAGACTATCTTGGCTCCATTGTATGTTCTTGCCTCCTTTGTCAAATATTAATTGAGCATATTGGTTCGGGCCGATTTCTGGGCTCTCTATTCTATTCCATTGATCTGTATGCCTATTCTTGTGCCAGTACCAGGCAGTTTTGAGAACAGTGGCTTTGTAATACATCTTGATATCTGGTATTGAGATCCCACCTACTTTGTTCTTTTTCAGGATTGCTGCAGCTATTCAGGGTCTTTTTTTATTCCAGATGAATTTTTGGAGAGTTCGTTCTAGATCTCTGAAGTATGTTGTTGGTATTTTAACGGGAAGTGCATTGAATTTATAGATTGCTTTGGGTAGTATGGACATTTTAATGATGTTGATTCTACCAATGGTCTGGATTACTCTTGACAGTGAAACTGTAAATGCCCCATGTGCCTCATTCCCCAGGACATTTCAGTACCACACTCGCCTCACAGTGATAGCTCATTGTATGTTAGGTTAATAATGATGGACAACCACATAGTCTGAAAGTAGCTACAGTTCATATTCAAAATAACGTGGTTAATACATGAGAAAAGAAGTACTATAGTATTCTACTTAGCACTGCAAAATCATAATTACAGATGAGACTACCTTCTGCCTCTGAAACCTGGCTGTGCCCTTAAGGGTGGCAACTGCAGAATGTTCTTGAGAGAGAGGGGCTTAGGTAGTGGCACTCTAGTTGGAAAAGAGGTGGCACCATATGGCAGAAGGTCTGCGTATGCCATATCACAATCTGAAGTGATTCTGATTATTTCTATTATTACTGACATAATAGAGAAAGTTTTGCAAAATAAGGAATCTTGAATTGATCTAAAGAAACTTTTACACATAAAAAAAACAAAATGCGCAGGTATTTATCCAGTGTTAACTTCTCAGCAAAATCTTCTAAGTGGGAGTTGTACTCCTGAGAAATACTCTGATTGTATTTTATTTTTAATTTGCCACAGAAAGAAAAAAATCAGGAAGAGACATATTACTAAAATACATTTGGAATTTTCTCATGATACTGAAGTGATTCTGATTATTTCTATTATTACTGACAGACCTTTATCATGACAGCCAATAAAACTGAAGCAATACATTCTCATGCTTATGGAAAAAAGAGTTAATCATATGTAATTGACATTTTATTGCTAGCACAGCCAAATACAGAGGAAATAATTGGCTTTATTTCCCATACTTACTGAAAACTTCTCCAGTTAATTATAACCTAAGCACAGAGTGGTTGTGACAGCAACTATACACCTGATTACTCCACAACTGTTTGCTCCTGTATATGCAAAATGACTTCATGCACTGCTGATTCTTTTATTTAAGCACATTTTTCATTAAGTCACCAAAGTAAGTGCATAAGGAAATGTTCCCTCACTCCTTTCCATTGCACCCTTAAAAATGACAGGAAGTCTGCCTTAGTTGGTTTTGCTCAGTGGATAGAGAGTCCACATGTGGACTGAAGGGTCCTGGGTTAGATTCTGGTCAAGGGCACATATTAAGTTGCAGGCTCACCCTGATTGGGGTATGTGTGGGAGGCAATCAATTGATGTGTCTCTCTCACGTAGATGTTTCTCTCTTTCTGTTTCTTCCCTTCCCTTCCAAGTTCTCTAAAAATCAATGGAAAAATATCCTTGGGTGAGGATTAACAACAACAAAAGGAATTCTTATTAAAAATTACTTCACCAAGAGTCCTCCAGTTCCTCATTAAGTATCTGTGAGGGCAAAAGAAACCAAGAAGGAGGCTGACTGAGCTGGATTGAGAAACATAATCCATAGCCTTCCCTGCTCTCTGCCTCAATTCTCCTGTACTTGCCAAACCACAGGGTAGGGGTCCAGGAGCACTAATGCTGTGTATAGGACAAGTTGCAGCAAAAGCTCTAGAAATTGCCAATGCTTAGCACTCTGGAGTTACTATATCCCACCTGCTCATCAAAGCACTCTGGCCCGGGATACACAGGATTCCATGTCAAGACCACGAGAAAATCACTGAACACAGGTGCCACAGTCTGCTCTCCAGCCTAGGAGAGGGATGGGGGTTTTTGGTCACCTGAGTGCACAATGACCAGGGCTAACAGACAGGGCATTAATGGGGAAATCCCAGTCAGATCTGATGGAAATTTTCTCTTTACTACATAAGGGAAAAGGAAAAGTCAATTAAACAAAAATATAGACCCATGAGAAACAGTGAGGCGACACAGAGAAGAAATAATATCCTAAATACAAGGAGTAAGAGCAAGACTGGAAATGACTTACTAAAGAAACTAGAATAAATAGAGAGAATATGGTTAAACAAGTTCGAGGCATTAAAGGGTACATGTTCATTCTAAAAAGGTAAAAGCCAATGAAAGATAAAAAGACACACTGAATTATAAAGAGCATACAGAGTGAAATAAAAATGTAATGTGGTGAAATGAGGAAAAATTCCAAAAGGAAAACTGAAATCCACACTGAAGATAATAAACTGAAGAAGCAACATTATAGGAAACTGAATAAATAATGAAGAACTCGAGAAGTTTGCTGTACATGTAAGGGGTAAGGACAAAGAGAAGGGCTGTACTGTGTGGAAAAAGCGGACCATCTTTGGGAGTGAGAAATAATAATACAGAGTGAATATAGAGGGATGATCTGTCCCACAGTGCTGAAGCTGTCCCATCAGGAGGATTTGCCCATCCTGGGTGACCAACATCTTGGCTGCTTCCGCACAGGACCGAACAAAGGCTGTGGCCTATACAAGGTGGGATTTGGAACTGAGGCACCCACCTAAGGCCGAGGCCATCCAAGTCTCCATTAGTAGGTGAAGTAGGAAAACAAAACAAAGCTCTAAGAGTAAGAGTGTGAATTCTTGCCTGCTTCACTTGATCTCCACACTCTTTCCATAGCATCCTGGAAAAACCATCATTTCATTTTCTATTATCAATATAATGTAAATATATATTACAGTAAATCCATATAAAGTAAATACAAAATATAAAACCATTGCCTTTAACTTCTTTCTTCAATGTGGCAGAGATTGGGGTTTGGCTGAAGGCATGTTCACAGCTATAAATATAACAATAAATACACTCTCATATATATGCACTGCATAATTTAAATTATGGAATAGGAAATGTATCAAATTACTGAGTTATATGTATTTAATGTTTTGTATTCACCCCATTGTTCTTTAACAGAAGGTTTCAATGTGCAATGCAAATTTCTGAATTAATAAGCAGAAATTTAGAGAGCTGAAATAGTTAAATCAATTTTATGGAGAAACAAATTGTCTATATCTTCAAGATGGAGAAAAGTAACCCCAATTCATCATGCATTGAAGGAAGGCTTCTGTTATGTTTTGAAGGGTTTGAAATATATTTCACTGCGACTTTTCAATGTACACAGAGAGCCACTGTTTGCAGGTATAAAAATGATCAGGAATTTCAAATCTAAATTTTAGAACATGCTTTATTATCATAAACTCTATTTTTAAAGAATTATTAATATCATGATTCCAAAAGCTATAGATAATGATTGTGTCAACAGAAAGACAAACATAAACAAATTCATGAGCCACTCAAACAAGCATCAGTGATATCAGCAGGCTCTGTGTAGGCATCTGTCTCTATAACCCTTGGGAAACTCTCCAAACTGAAGTGGTAAAATGCCCCAAAAAGCGGAGTGACCATGATGCAGTCTGTTTGACGAGTTCCCATAAAACACATGTTGGATTGGCTGCCTCTCTAAGTCTTTGCTTCAACTGCCTAAGAATTAAAAATTATACATCCACTAATCAGTAACTGCATTTGATTTTAGAATTATGTTCAGTGGAATAGATTTTCCTTAGCCACTCAACTAGTTAATGAAGCTAGAACAGAACCCAGAGCTTCCAACTGGCACTGTGTTCTCTTTCTACCCATTTTACCAATTTGATTACATCTCTGCCTTCAACTATGATCAAGTCACGAGTAAATTAACGATTACTTAATGGCAGCCCATTTTTAAGAAGTAATACATTCATTTTTGTATTCTGAATTGCACTGTCATAGCTTCTGGACTTAGAACACAGAGACTGGTATAATGCTCACAAGCACATAGAAATGTATGGCCTTTAGTGATAACTCAGCCAGGTCTTTATTTTTGATACACTGATCATGTCCTCTAGATAGAGACTGAAATGGTTATTTGAACCACTTGTTCTATAACATATTTTTATTTTATTGTTTAAAGTATAACTTATGTCTCCTTTCTCCCTCATTAACCTCCCCCCGCCACCCCCAACCCCCAGCACATGCCCTCACCCCCCCCGCTCCTCCCCAGTGTCTGTGTCCATTGGTAATGCTTATATGCACATGTACAAGTAAGTCCTTTGGTTGATCTCTTACCCTTCCACTGAAGTTTGACAGTCTGTTCAATGCTTCTCTGTCTGTATCTATTTTTATTCATCAGTTTATGATGTTCATTATATTCTACAAATGAGTGAGGTCATGTGCTATTTATCTTCCTCTGACTGGCTTATTTCACTTAGCATACTGCTCTCCAGGTCCATCCATGCTGTTGCAAATGATAAGAGTTCTTTTTTACAGCAGCATAGTATTCCCATTGTGTAGATGTACCACAGGTTTTTAATCCACTCATCTGCTGATGAGTTAGGTTGTTTCCAAATCTTAGCTATTGTAAATTGTGCTGCTATGAACATAGGGGTGCATATATCCTTTCTAATGGGTGTTTCTAGTTTCTTGGGATATAGTCTTAGAAGTGGGATTGCTGGGTCAAATGGGAGTTCCATTTTTAGTTTTTTGAGGAAACTCCATACTGTTCTCCACAGTGGTTGCACCAGTCTCCATTCCCACCAGCAGTGCACGAGTGTTCCTTTTTCTCCACATCCTTGGCTGCACTAGTCATTTGTTGATTTGTTGGTGATAGCCATTCTGACAGGTGTAAGATGGTATCTTCACTGTCGTTTTGATTTGCATCTCTCGGATGATTAGTGACTTAGAGCATGTTTTCATATGTCTCTTGGCCTTCTGTATGTCAACTTTCAAAAAGTGTCTATTTAGGTCCTTTGCCCATTTTTTGATTGGATTGTTTATCTTCTTTTTGTTAAGATGTATGAGTTCCCTATAAATTTTGGAGATTAGGCCCTTATCGGATATAACATTAGCAAATATGTTCTCCCATGCAGTGGACTTTCTTGTTGTTTTGTTGATGGTTTCTTTTGCTGTGCAGCTTTTTTATTTTGATGTAGTCCCATTTGTTTATTTTCTCTTTAGTTTCCATTGCCCTAGGAGGTGTATTGATAAAGATATTGCTAAGACATTTCTGATATTTTGCTGCCTATGGATTCTTCTAAGATTTTTATGGTTTCCTGTCTTATGTTTAAGTTCTTTATCCATTCTGAGTTTATTTTTGTGTATGGGGGAAGTTAGTGATCTAGTTTCATTTTTTTTTTTTGCATGTATCTGACCAATTTTCCCAGCACCATTTATTGAAGAGACTGTCTTGATTCGATTGTATGCTCCTGTCTCCTTTGTCAAATATTAATTGAGCATAATGGCTTGGATCAATTTCTGGGTTTTTAACATATTTTTAAAAGAATAGTCTGCCTACATTTTAATAGCTTTCTCCTTAGTTGGTTTTTCTCAACAAGCTTATATGGCTTTGAATTGAAACCGGAAAAGAGTAATTAAAATTATTAAACATTTAATGAGAACTACATAATAGAGAAAGTTTTGCAAAATAAGGAATCTTGAATTGATCTAAAGAAACTTTTACACATAAAAAAACCAAAACGCTCAGGTATTAATCCAGTGTTAAATTCTCAGCAAAATCTTCTAAGTGGGAGTTGTACTCCTCAGAAATACTCTGATTGTATTTTATTTTAAGTGGTCACCACTTGCATGGCATTCAACCATAAAGCATTTATTTGAAATAAATACAGTATATAAGCTTCAACAGGTTTCTAAAAAGCTAAGCAATTATTTTTTAATCATCACATCACCCCAGAAAAGACGGTCAATCCTGTGAAACAGCCTAAGAAACAAAGAAGAAAACCACCACCCATGATGCTTAATGTCTAAGAGAATCAAAATTTATATTTGTTCCCCCACTGCCACTCCCATTCCTCTCCTGCTCTCTTTTCTCACTTCCTGCCCGGGAGAGTAAGTTTCTCTCAGATATGAGTTTTCACCATTCACCCTGCTGGTGCACAGTTACATGATCTTGAACACTACTTAAGGAACTGGAAAGAAAACAAAATAAAAAAACATCGCAAGGATTCTTTACATACTCTCCAGCTCAGAAATGCTGCATTTCTAGTCCACCTGCCAGAAAGATAAGTTCCTGTCCAAGCTTTTGCTGTCCTCAAGCACTGTACAGTTAGAGTGGGGCTGATCTTAGATCAAATCCCAGAGATAAAAGAGGAGAAAAGTGGGAAACATACCCATATGATACTTTTGTTCAAGTTTTGTCCTCAACAATGTACATGCTTTTTTAAATTTTTTTATTTCAGAGTCCTCAGGTAGTTGCTTTTTGTTTGTTTTTTTCCTTTTTTTTTTTTTTTTTTTTAGTTTAATCAGTGGGAGAGAGAGAGTGTGTAGTGGCTTATTTTGTCATATCCAGCATCCTAAGTCACATTTTGGTTTTTGAATGTTAAGAATTTTAAGTTTTATTATACAAAAACAAAATCAGAAAGCAAGCCTAATTTATTTTATGGCCTCCCATGACAAACCTTTCAAGCCTCGCCAGATCTGCTGCCTTAGCCACACAAGGAAATTCAGACATCACCACCAGGCTAATTCTGGTACCTCTTCAAAGTGTTTCCTAGATATTTGTCCAAGATTTATACTGAGGGGAGATGAACATTATAAACTTACATTCCTTGAGTAAAGCAAAAATCTTTGTGGTTACTCATACCTGGTTTCTATAGAGCATGGTTTAGAAACCATCTATCTATCTATCTATCTATCTATCTATCTATCTATCTATCTATCTATCTATCTATCTACCTACCTACCTACCTACCTACCTACCTATCTATCTATATGGCTAATATGCAAATTCTCTGCTCGGGGGTTCAACCAGGAGAGCGGGAGTTCACTCTCTCGCTATGACATGTGCTGACCACCAGGGGGCAGCGCGGAATATGGCGGGTGAACAGCAGTGGTGGCGGTGGGGGTGTTGAGGGAGCGAGGGATGGAGGAGATAGGGAGGCCAGGCCTAGGGACCTTACCCTGCACAAATTTCGTGCACCGGGCCTCTAGTTATTCATAATGATGGAAACAATAATACAAACATAATACCTGGAAACTTGTTCTTGAATATGGTTCTAATGTCATAAATTTTTATAAATGTCTATTAACATCAGTGGAGTGTTCTGTTTTAAGCTTTGTATCTTATTGAATAGTAGTAAGAGCAGCTAACAGCAATTGGGCACTGACAATGTCAATTTTGCTAATTGCAAATATAGATTATTTAATGAGACCCACAAAAATTGTCATAGTACTATTGCTGTCAATATGTTAAGAGAAGAAAATCTGAAGTTTAAAAGGATTATTTTTATTTTATCCTTAAATATTTAAATACTTATTTCTAAAAGCTAAGGACCTTCTAAAAGTGTATATATATATATGTTGTTCAGCTTTCCCCAGCTGTCTCATAATTTATTATATTTTATGATTCATTTGAATCAGGTTATAAATACGTTTCATATATAGCAAGAATTGGCAAACTTTTTTTGTAAAGAGCCAGATAGTAAATATTTAATGCTTTGCAGGGCATATGGTCTCTGCTGGAACTACTCAACTCTGTTGTCTTAGTGCAAAAACAGCCATAGATAAGGCATAAATGAATGGGCAAGTCTGTGTTCCAATAAAACTTGATTTACAAAAGCAGGTGGCAGGCCAGATTTGGCCCAAGGACTACAGTTGCTCAATCCCTGATATATACCAACCAGTTAATATGTCTCTTGAGTCTCTTAAAATACAGGCTCCTTCTTCTGTTCATTCTTTATGCTCTTCTCATTATTATGCAATCTATGTGTTGAAGAAAATGAGTTGGTTTCCTGTACAGTCTAAATATTTTTAAGGTGTCCCCCAGTCCTCCCTCCCCTTTACTCCCCCTCCACCCAGCCCCGCCCTACCCTAGAACTTCACCACACTATTGTCTGTGTCCTTGGGCTATGCATATTTAATATTTTCCCATCGCTCCCTCCCTCCTCCGCTCTGAGATCTGTCAGTCTGTTCCATTCATCCATTTTACCAAGTGTATCCTCATGGTTAATTTAACATGTTCTTCTGTTCTGTGTTGCCTATACATTTGTGATTCGTTCTAGATTCAGAATCTAGAGCCTTCAGAATCGATTTGTTGACAAAAAAGACTACTTCAGAAGTCACCTGGCATTTTAGCCACACATCTGATTCCAAAGCTCATGCTCTTAGGCACAATGATTTATCTTATCCTTTGAGGCTTCTATTAAAGATATCTAGCCTAGCCCCGGTGGGCTGGCTCAGTTGGTTGGATCATCATTCCACACACCAAAAGGTTGCAGGTTTGATTCCTGGTCAGGGTATATACCCAGGTTGTCACTCTCACATCGATGTTTGATTTATATTTTCTCTCTCCCATCCTCTCCCTCTAAAATCAAGAAAAAGTCATATACTCTTGTGAGGATTTAAAAAAAAAATCTAGCCTGTATGTGGCCAAACGCCCTAGCTAACTTTCACCTTTATTGCAGGTTCAGCTCATAGATTTTCTTCATAAGTAGCAGCTTCAAAAAGGCATTCAGCAATATGGTAATGTTTTGACCGATCATGTAGATTGGGGAATTTTAAACCTTGTTTAATCCTTACCTAATTTCATTATTTGAATCAAAAACACTGGCAAAGGAAAAGCTTTGCTAATCTAAAACAGAGCTCTTTAGGAGGAATGTCTCCCAAGTTCCTGTCAAATAAAGCTAAAACAGGAAAAGCCCACGCTGAGGCCTACTAATCTCCATGTTGTCCACTTGAGCACAGTTTGATGCAAACCTGCTCTCCCTGTGGACTGACTGCTAACGGAGCCAGGCTTCCGGGATCTGCATAGGATCAAAATACGCAAACTCACAGAAAGCATTATGGTTCCTCTCTCAGCTGAACCAGGTCACCTCTTTCTTGCTCAGGGCTATGATTATTTTTCTCTTTATCTTATTACAAAATGCTTATTTTATTGCTATATTTCACCTGGCTATAGAAAATTAGTTTACTTTAAAGAAAGTATAAACAAACTCATTCCAGATTCAGAATCTTTAATTTGCATGTTCTATTTTTATATGTGAGTTTCTTAGCTTTTATTTTATTTAATAAGTTAAACAGATATCTGAAAAGTAAAAATGCTTCCCCTTGTGAGCAGCAGAGTATTTTAGTTTTCTTCTGCTAATATGCTTTTCTTCTAATTTAAAAAATCAATTTTCATGTAGAAATTTCATCTACTTTGTAAATATTAGGCTTCTGAAGTATTTAATATAAGTATGTACATAATACTCTGAATTCAGATTTCACCACATCCTTATCAATATTCCAAAAGCATTATTCATTTTTAATAGTGTGGCTACTATACCCAAAAACATGCTGATTAGATAGAGGTATGAACTCTATAAAGGAGAAAAACACTCCTGTAAAGTATCCATTAAAAATTGAGATTTCATTTTAAATTAATATAGTTCTGATACCTAAGAAGACGTTTCCTTTTAGAATCTATTTTATATTTTTAATTCTGAAATATTTTTTTCAACAGAAATATATTTCATAATGGAAAAAAGCATAGCTCTTGAGTACACACAATATACAGGGTGCAGCAAAAGAAATTTACTGTTGTTCATATTAATTAATAAATAATAATATAAGAATAAAACTAGTGGCCAGGTGCATGAAATTCATGCACGAGGGGGGGTGGGGGGGGAGGTTGTCCCTCAGCCCAGCCTGCACCCTCTCCAATCTGGGACCCTTGGAAGGATGTCCTACTGCCGGTTTATAGGGATCGGGCCTAAACTGGCAGTCAGACATCCCTCTTGCAATCTGGGACTGCTGGCTCCTAATTGCTCACCTGCCTCCCTGCCTGATTGCCCCTAACCACTCTGCCTGCCGGCCTGATCACCCTCAATTGCCCCCCATGGCAGTGTGCTTGCCCCTAACTGCCCCCCCACAGTCCTGATCACCCCCAACTGACCCCCACTGATGGCCTGCTCACCCCCAACTGCCCCTCCCCCCGCCAGCATGATCACCCCCAATGGCCCCCCTCACCTCTTGGCCTCTAACTGCCTCAACCTCGGCCCCGCCACCATGTCTTTGTCCAGAAGAACATCTGGAAGGTCTCCTGGAAGGTCTCCCAGTCTAATTAGCATATTACCCTTTTGTTAGTATAGAGGCCTGGTGCATGGGTGGGGGCCGGCTGGTTTGCCCTGAAGGGTGTCCCAGATCAGAGTGGGGGTTCCCTTGCGGTGTGGGGCAGCCTGGGAGAGGGGCCTGCGGTGGTTTGCAGGCTGGCACGCCCCCATGGGGTGAGGGTCCCTGCTGGGGGTGTGTGGCCAGCCTGGGTGAGGGGCTGATGGCTGTTTACAGGCTAGCCATGCCCCCCAGTGGGAGACCCTCACCCCATGGGGTTATGTCCAGCCTGGGTGAGGGGCTGAGGGCCATTTTCAGGCTGGCCAGAGCCCCTTCAGGGCGGGGGGTCCCGCTGGGGTGCCTTGCCAACCTGGGTGAGGGGCTGAGGGCCGTTTTCAGGCTGGCCATGCCCCCCAGAGATCCAGGCCCCCAGCCCCTCCTTGAGCGGAGGCCAAGGCGGGCAGGAAGCTTGGCTTCCTTCATCGTCACCGGGAGCAACCCAAGCCTCCAGCTCCGTGGCCACCACCATCTTTGTTGGGTTAATTTGCATCTCGCCCTGATTGGCTGGTGGGCTTAGTGGAGGTATGGTCAATTTGCATGTTTCCCTTTTATTAGTGTAGATGTTTTGCATGCTTACAACTATAAACCTACTTTTGCCTCACCCTGTATACATTCAACACCATTAATATTTTTTCATATATACTTCAGATTATGTATCTTTAAAAGAAATTTTAAATGTATGGATATACTGGAAGAGTGGTGTGTGTCTGAACAGTTTTGTATATATAATTTTCAAAACTCATTTGAGTATCTTTCCTCCTTGGATACTCCATTCTTCCTTATAACACAATATTATGCTTTTAAAATTTATCACTGTTAATACATTAAGACCTAATTCATTCATTTTAACTGAATATTCATTTTGACATACCACATTCAGCCATCTTTTAAAAATAACTAACAATTTTGTAAAAAAATGGAAATAACAGTAAAGTCCACAACCTTGTTCAGGTCTCCTTTGTATAGATACAGTAGACTAGCTGTATTTTAGAGGATAAATATCATTAACTTTACCTGGTGATGAACTCTATTTTCCCACAAAATCACAAACACCTAATATTTTCTCATGTTAACTTTAAAAATAATTATGTCAATATAATCAGTAAATCATGAAACAACTTATTGTTTTGTAATTTTCTATTCCCCTAGTACTGCTGAGGTTGAGCATCATTCAAGTTAACTTTTGTGTTTCCTCTTCTATTAAACTGCCTTTTCACATCGTTAGCTATTTTTCTATTGGATTGTTTTTCTCTCTTATCAATGTGTAGTCCATTATGCAATGCTGACATTAATCTTGCATTTTTATAAGTTACATATATTTTTGAGGGAAATGCCTTACACTTATTCACCATGCCAAGAATTGAAATACACCTTCTTAAAGAAATTTTCTTATTTGACTTGGTTCCATAAACATGCTGCTAGCATGCTGAGGCCTCAGGAACTTGACAGCAAGTAGGGAGGAAGAAGATAAGCTGGCGGTACTTACTGGGAATAGGCCCCAGGAAAAAGAAAAAGAAAAGGAGGCTGATGACTAGGCCAGTGGTCGGCAAACTGCAGCTCGTGAGCCACATGCGGCTCTTTGGCCCCTTGAGTGTGGATCTTCCACAAAATACCACATGCGGGAATGCATGTACAATGCGATTGAAACTTTGTGGCCCATGCGCAGAAGTCGGTATTTTGTGGAAGAGCCACACTCAAGGGACTAAAGAGCTGCATGTGGCTCGCGAGCCGCAGTTTGCTGACCATTGGACTAGGCCTATATCCTCCTCAAGTGGATCTCCTGCTAGTTGTTATTGGGAGGAAATTTTATCTATTGAATGTCCTTAGTAAAAAATTCCTAGCTAAAGAATTACTTATACCAAACAGACTCAATCTAGGAGACATTTCTTCATGAACATGGCCATATAAGCTGTAAAATTATCTAGGTTATAAAATGGAGATCTGTAACAACTTCAGTCTCTCACTGTGTGAGAAGCGCAACAAAAGTCTCACTTGGGGACCACATGTCTTTTTTGAGGACAAAGATACATTTTTCAAAACTAGGACCTTGAGAACCACATAGGATGTCCCACATCTCTTTCTACTTCCTCTGTGCCCATTGATTGTCTATCTCTTTGAGAATTATTAGTAAAGGTAATGTAGAATAAGATCTCTGATTCACAGGGTCCAGTGCACAGGCTGACCCTCTAATCATTGAACCATGCTGGCCAGGGCAAAAACTGTAAAGTTATTAACAAAATTCTTACACACAAAGCAGAATTTACTAAAAATAAGTGTGTGTGTGTGTGTGTGTGTGTGTGTGTGTGTAGACTAGAGGCCTGGTGCATGAAATTCATGCATTCGGGAGGGGGGTTCTCACAGTCCGGGAGCCCTTGGGGGATGTGGATGTCCGACTGATGGCCTAGGCAGGCTCCCAGCCAGCAGTTGGGCATCCTTAGCGCTGCCACAGAGGCTCGCCAGCCATGAACCTGGCTTCCAGCTGAGTGGCGCTCCCCCTGTGGGAGCACACTGACCACCGGGGGAAGCTCCTTTATTACCAACTAGAGGCCCAGTGCACGAATTTGTGCACCTTGAAAGGAACTGTGGGCCTTGAGGCTGTGGTGGGCACAGGGGCGGGTCTCAGCCCATCCTCCATACCCCTGCCTGGCCTCTCCTGCCATATCCCCTGGCCCCCTTTCTGCCAGGAGCCTCACTCCCACAAGCTGACAGCGCCAGCCCCGCTTGCACCCGCTGAAGGCAAGGAGCAATTGAGGCCGGTGCCAGAAGCAAGTGCAATCAGGAGCTGCTTCCCTGATCACCCCTCAGGAGCAGGGGGAAGTGGAAAAGCCCTCAGGGGCAATCAGGGTCAGCAGCCGCTGCTCGCACCCACTGATGGCTCCAAGCGATCAGGACTGGTGCTGGGCACCAGCAGCAGGTGCAAGCAGTGGCTCCGGCGCCAGCAGCAGTTGTGAGTGCCGGGTGGGACTGTGGTGCCCAAGAGCAAAGAATTTTCAGTAACCACCAGAGGCTTGCTCTGATGACAGTGACGGGCACCCTGCCTTGGTCTGGCAGCCCCGCTCACCTGCTCCACCATCCCGCTGCAGCCGATGCCCACCATGTTCCACGCAAACCCCCTGGTGGTCAACGCACATCATAGCAACCGGTTGTTTTGACGTTTGGTCTATTTGCATATTAGCCCTTTATTATATAGGATGTTCAGCCCATGGATGCTCTGTAACTATTTACTGACTGGCTTTTCCTAGATATGGAAGCTGGCTGCATTCAATCTACATATAGGATAAGTTACTTAAGGAAGGAATTATAAAATTTTCCAACACAATGTCCCAGGGGCATAATGATTGGGAAATTAAAATCAATGTCTTGATTTTGTTCTCAATTTTGAACAGCCAAAGAAGGCAGGCCTTCAGAAAGTCAATGTGTCTGCACTCTATCGAATCCTGTACAAGAGCCACTTTTTCAAAGTTATTCTCAAAATAAATAGAAAACCAAGGTGATTCTGTCACAAGATGGTAAATATACAATAATCATGAAGAGAAAATTCTGTCATTCCAAAAAGAATGATAGCTACAAACTCTTAATTTAAATCAATTGATAAAAACTCCAAGTGGAGAAATACAAATCACATATTTGTCAAGATACTAGGAAAGTTTTATCCTCAGCATTATATAAACAATTTTTCAACATCCAAGAAAACAGCATTCAAATAAACACAGCTATAGAAAAAGATGACAAGATAAATGGATACACATCCTTTCTCAAAAAACTGGTTAATAGTTAGCTATTTTAAATTTAAAAAAAATATGTAAAAGCCTTGGAAGAGTATGAAATGTTTAGAATAGTGTTTAACAGCTTTAATATATAATATTTTTATGTTTAAAGTTCCTATTTTTACCTTATTATTCATGTTTTCTTTTAACATATTTATAATAGCTATCTTGGTACTTGCATGCTAATTCCATTATTTCTGTCATTTTTGGTTTTATTTTTCATTAATTGATGTTTTTTTCTCATGCTTATGATTTATACATTCTTGCTTCTTCACATGTACTTTCTGAATGGGCAATAGACATGAAAGACATCATGTTGTTGAGGTTCTGTATTGTGTCCTTCCAGCAGGCAGTTAATTTAGCTGTGAATCAGCAAGATCCTCTCAGGGCTTCTTTATAAGCTTTGCTAGAATCCATCCAGCAGAGCCTTTATCCTAGGACGATAAATCACCGTGCTGCTAAGGTGTAACCTTTTGGGGTCTCTATTGACTGTCCAGAGTATTAAATAAGGTCTTGCCAATATGACTGGGTAGAATTAAGATGGCCCCAAGCACTGTGTGAGCTCTGGCCATGGTTCAGCTCACAGCTTCTCTGTAGTTCTTTCCTGTGTAGATTTTCTTCAGTTGGCCTTGTGAAGTGTCCTGCATACATGCAACTCAGTATTCAACAAATAATCAAGAAAACCTCTGTTTACATTTCCTGAGCTATTCCTCTTCAGTTTTCTTCTCTTCATGAGCATGACCTAGAAATTCTACCTACATCAGTGCTCCTGAACTCCCACCTGTCTCTTCAGTTGAGGGAAGCTGCTGGGATATGGCTGGGCTCCACCTGAGCCAGTCCAGGAAGGGCCTTCAACCCCAAAGTCAAGGCAATCATGGGGCTCATGTCACGTTCCCTATCTACAGAATCACAGTTTGTACCACCTTTTGTCTTAAATTCAAATTCATATCTAAGTCCAGATTTTTAGCTATTCACATTGGGAAAGATATTCTATTAACAGTAAATTATCACTTTTTAAAATTATTTTTCAGAAGTTCTGAGCAATTTTATTTTATTTTTAAAATATATTTTATTGATATTTTTTTTTACAGAGAGGAAGGGAGAGGGATAGAGAGTTATCAACATCGAAGAGAGAGAAACATCAATCAGCTGCCTCCTGCACACCCCCTACTGAGGATGTGCCCGCAACCAAGGTACATGCCCTTGCCCGGAATAGAACCTGGGACCCTCCAGTCCGCAGACCGATGCTCTACCCACTGAGCCAAACCAGTCAGGGCTTATTTTTTAATTATAATTAGATATTATTATATACTTTCTCAAAAATCTTAATATTCAAATTTGGGATACAAATCACTAATAAGATTGAATGCAGTTAATTCAGTGAAGTCAACTGAAATATATATCTTCATGAGTCAGTTTTAGAAAATGGTTAAGTTTTATATCAGAGGTCAAATTGCATAACAATAACCTAAATGTCCAACAATAGACTAAATCAAGGAACATAAATATCATAGAATACTACTGAGACACTAAAAAATCACAGTTTCTAGTGAGAAAGCAGAATACAAAACTATGTATTATATGATACAGATGTTTTGGGGGAGCAGAAAACTAAGATATAAAGAAAACAAATGTGAAGTATGATTTTAATATTTATATTTTTATTTACAGACTAGAGGCCCAGTGCATGGATTCATGCACCTATGGGGTCCCTCGGTCTGGGTGTGCCCTCTCACAATCCAGGACCCTTTGGGGGATGTCAGACTACTGGTTTCAGCCTGATCCCTGCAGGCCAGACCTCACCCTCTAGTATGCATGTAAGATCTTTGGTTAATTTCTTCTCCCCCTTCCCTCTGAGATTCATCAGTCTGTTCCATGTTTCCAATGGTGGTCAGTGTGGGTCATAGCTATCAGTCAATTGATCAAATGGTTGCTTAGGCTTTTATATAGAGAGATTTTCTGCAAAACGACATTACATATAAAGCATATTATTTATATATGACAAAAATTTTAAACCATTTTAATCTGACTTTTATAATGGCAATCTAACATATATATTAAAGTAAAACTTGTCTTCTATCCTTGTTTGTAAATCTGCCTTTCCTATTCCACTTTACTTTTCTGAGTCCCTGTTTTCTTTCTGACTATGATTTCATGATTGCCATATAGTGATATTTCCCAAATTTCAATGTATGCCCCTCTCCTTTCTCTTGTTTTTAATATACTATTTATATCTGCCTAAATTTAGATTACTTCATTGTTTCCTCAACTTAATATATACAAACTCAACTTATGCCATTTACAAACAAGCATTCCTTCCCAGTTACCTAATCCTTCTCAATGGTAACATTTTCCTTCTCTTAGTTTTACAATTCTCTTTCATCTTAAATCTTTCCTTGAGTTCTTTGGATAATGCCTCTTATATCCAGTGATTATTTCTATTGCCGCTTGAGGAAGATGTATTGCACTGGGAGTCCCAAACAAATGGCCTCCCTGTCTTCACTCCCTACTCTGACTCCATCTCTTACCAGCTTGCTACTGAATCTCTGAACCTTATATATGATGGACACCTTGGACAAGAGTGAAAAACTGTAAAACTGCATTTTCTATACTTCCTTGCTGCTAGGATTCTGTATATGCTGTTGGTTCAGAAACAAATGCAGTCACAAAACCTTTGTAGTTGAAACTGAATCACAGAGTGAGACAGGTACAGGGCATACGTTTGGCAGTTGTACATTGTGGCTGGACTGTTTTCTGGACTCTCTGACTGTAACAGCAGCTTCTTAATTCAGCAGGTAGTGTCCTGGTCATAATGGCAAAGACAGCAATTCCTTTGGTAGCTAAATTCTGCTGGGTGGTTATGGGAGTCATTCATGAAATAAGGCATGTGGTCTCTTTAGCCCTTCCAACAATTTAATAGCTATTCCTGCATCCTTTTAGGCATAAATTGTCTGGAGTGAATTTTATTGTCTACTATTAAGAATAGCAACTAACCTGGCTGGTTTAGCTCAGTGGTTGTGTCGATCTATGAACCAAAAGGTCAGGGTTCAATTCCAGTCAGGGCACATGCCCAGGTTGTGAGCTCAGTCCCCAGTAGGGGGTGTGCATGAGGTAGCCCATTGATGTTTCTATCTCCCCCTCTCCCTTCTTCTCTGAAATCTATTAAAAAAATTTTTTAAAGAAAGAATGCCAACTAAGAGTTTCCTCATCTTTAAATAACAATTCTAACATCTTGAAGGGTTATTAGAAGAATTGATAGGGACAATTCAGGTAAAGCGTATAAATAGCAGAAACATAGTTATTGTTCTTGTGTTATTGTTAGCACCATAACAATTAGAGGGCCAGGGTATGAGATATCTTTAGCATATGTTCTTTCTGCAATCTTGGTCAAGTTACTTAACTGCTCTAAAATTTGATTTCATTATAATGTAGGTAAAAAATACAACTACTTCATGAAGTTTTGTGAAAATTAAATGAGTATATAACTAAATATTTTTTTTCTATATTTTGTTATTCTCCACACAAATAATCTTACTTGATGAGCTAATTTCCCACATTACTTCCTGTTTTTAAATGCCATGACCTTACCTGTCTTCTCAGAATCCTGGGCACACATTTTTTAAAAACATGCAATGTCTGTATATTCTGTTATCATCTCTTTTTCAACTTAAAGCCATTTTTCAAGTTCTTCCCTTTTCATGAAGTCTTTGCAGGGACTTGCAACCTACCTTGATCACTTCTTTGATCTTGGAGCTCCGACAAACAGCACTAGGCATTTTGACACTGCTTTTTTTCTAATTAGTAAAATGTGCCTTATTTCTTTCTGAAATTGACTTTTAAGTCCTTGAGATCAGTAGCAATTACATTAAAAAATTACCTAACAGAGTTCTTAAGAGAGTTTACCATTTAGTAGTCACTTGAACAAACTGCTGACTAGATGATTTGCCATGCCATTCACTGAATTCAATTAGATTTTCAGTATTTTTGGCATATGCTATTAAATGTAGTGTAGAGAACTCAGAAGTAAGAACTTGGTTAAAGGTACTTGAAATTATATACATACATTTTTGTGTTCTTAATTTTTTCCTCTTTACCAAAACATTTCTACCAGCCTCTTTTTTCCTTTAATTGTACTTAATTCTACCATAGAAACAGCAATGATCTTAAATATGCTAACAAAATGAATGTATAATATACCAGTCAACATTACAATATGGGAATGACTGCTGTTCCTTAGACATATCTGTCAGCAGTGATATAAGATATACATATAGAAGGGCTTAGAGCGCTGGTTTTCAACCTCGGACACACTCTGGAATCACCTGGAGAGGTTTAACCACCGAGACCTCCATTTAATATGAATGGTATATGGCTTGGGAACTAGATGTTTAAATTTAGCCAGACGATTCTCACAGCAATTAGGAAGAACCACCACTGGTCAGAGGCTATGCTCCACTCAGCACCTTTTCCCATCCACTTTCTCTCACTGCTTTGCTTTAGGAACATGCTGCCTGCTTGGAGATTTAAGGCCCTTCACTTAAGCATTCCTTTGCTGTCACCAGTGGCACCTTTGGTACATGTATACAAGTACAAGTAACAGGATGTTATTTTGAAAACTATTTTCTGAAAAAAGCTTTCTATAATTTCAGTAGGCAGTAATAGTATTCATATACGTAAGAAATAAGGTAATAAGTAAAATATCAGCCTGGCAAGAAGAGAGGGCATGGGAAAGAAAAGCTACAGCCCTATTAACAATAAAGGAGAGGTACAGTTTCAGTTATAAATACCTGATTGATGGTATCCAGATCATCAATGAAGCTATTTACTTCTGATAGAAGCAGAGATATTATAGATTTTCTCAACAAGCTGCAACTTCCCAGGGTTACCAGACTCTGAGATACACAATGCTGTACCTGAAACTGAAGATAAAAATGAGTAGGGTTCTACTTTTTATCAACTCAGGTCAAAATAGATTCAGTGGACATTTTCTAACACTTCACCAGTGAGCTCCACACTGTGGGGAGTACAAAAGGTGTCAATAAATTCTAGGTGAGTCTCAAGCACAATTATGAAATAGATAAATAATAATATAAGTAATGAAATTTTATACAGCAGTTCATATTTTTAATTGTATGACAAGGTGCAAAATGGATATTTTAGCTGAAGTATCAAAAGATGATGTACCCATTTAGATGATAGACTACATACAAGATGAAAAAAGAGATGACAAACAGACTCTTAAGCCCGTAGCCACTAGATGGATAGATTAATATTATAGACAGATATAGAAAAGGCTTGAAAGAGAGAAGTTTGGAGATGTCGTTGGGGAGAGCTACTGGTGTAGTATGAGTCCCACTTCTATGTGGAGGTACTTCTCTAGTCTTCACAAGTCAAAGGCGGAGCACTTTAGAGTAAGGAGAATAAAATGAGGGGCTCTAAATTTTCATCCAGAGGCCATAAAAGTACTTAGCACTAATAAAATTAAAAGGACAGTTGAAGACAATAAACTATTTCACATGTAGTTATTAGAAGAAAGGCCAGTTGATTATTAACCACATTAAATAAGGGGTATATAACTCACAGCTGGAAATGCATTAAGTATATCCTTTAAAATATCTGGGAGGAAGAATGCTTCAAGGAGAATCTCAAAACCCAGAAATAGCATCTACCTTATGATTGTTCTATATAAGCTTAAAAGCATACTAAGGAGACATGGCTTTTATATATAAAACTAGAGGCCCGGTGCACGAAATTCGTGCATGGGAGGGGTCCCTCAGCCCGGCCTGCACCATCTCCAATCCAGGACCCCTCTCGCAATCCAGGACTGCTGGCTCCTAACAGATCACCTGCTTACCTGCCTGATCGCCCCTAACCACTCTGCCTGCCTGCCTGATGCCCTTAACTGCTTGCCTGCCTGCCTGATCGCCCCTTACTGCCCTCCCCTACCAGCCTGGTCACCCCTAACTGCCCTCCCTTGGTGGCCTGGTTGCCCCTAAGTGCCCTCCCCTGCCAGCCTGATCGCCTGTAACAGCTTCTGCCTTGGCCCCCAACACAGTGGCTTTATCCAGAAGGATGTCTGGATGGATGTCCGAAAGATGTCTGGTCTAATTAGCATATTACCCTTTTTTTAGTATAGGTAACATATATGCCCCTAAAAAGTTATATTTTTTTACATACTTTAAATTATACAGTACATATTCAACCTCTTTTACCCGTGGTTTTTTCCCCCCTAAATATATCGATTTTTTTAATGGAAAGGAAGGGAGAGGGATAGAGAGGAACATCAATGAGAGAGAAACATCGATCAGCTGCCTCCTGCACACCCCCAACTGGGGATGTGCCTGCAACCAAGGTACATGCCCTTGACCAGAATCGATCCCGGAACCCTTCAGTCTGCAGGCTAATAATCTATCCACTGAACCAAACCAGTTAGGGCTCCCCGACTTTTTTTTTTTTTTTTAGATTATCCACGTTTGTAGATATGGCATTAGTTCATTTTTCAATTGATTTTTAGAGAGAGTGGAAGGGAGAGGGATAGAGAGAGAGAGAGAAACATCAATGTAAGAAACATCCCTGCAGTTGCCTTCCTTAGGAGCCCCAATCAGGGATCCAACTTGAAACCCAGGTAGGTGCCCTGACCTAGAATCGAACCTGCAGCCTTTCCATGCACAGGACCACGCTCATGCTCAACCAACCTATCTAATTCAGCCCGGCCATTATATGATTTCTGGAATTTTACAATTCTTGCAAAGTCTGTGGGTTAGGTAATATTCACATTTTGCTGATGAGAAAAAAAAACACAACAACTTTTTATTTTGAGACATTATTCTTCACTCATAGCCGCGTTTTCCTGCCAGCCCTAGAAAGGCTCCTGACAGCAGTTTCACTGGGTATCCAGCGTCAGAAGCATTCTCCTCACCACCACCCTTTCCAAAGCCTCCGCTGCACGGGCACTGAGGCTGCTCTGGAGGGCGCTGAGGCTAGGTAACGCAGACAATGACAGGATTTGGACCACTGGAGCCACCGTACCCGCCTCTCCTCTCTCAGCCTTTCTCTGCTGTGCTGGACATAGGCCAAGATTTGCGGTGCTAGCACTTCCGGCACAGGTAGTGCTGCAGTTTTTCCCTCTCCAGAGCTGCTGTCGCCGCCTGGAGGTTATAGGGCTGCCCTGGAAGTCCTCAGCATGCCTCCCATGGGGCAAACATGGTGGTGGACTCCACAATGGAACTGCTATTTTTAGATACTTTTAAACACCCCAGCGCTGAGGTAAGACTCCACTTCTTGATTCTGACTCTGCTTCTAGACTGTGGGACATGTACAAAAAATCCTCAGGCATGCCTCGACTTTCCCGATCAGGATCACGGGCTGCAGGTAAAGGGCTCCTGTGTCCCAGGGGTGCCGCCTTGCCTGCGGCCGGCTTTCCGATTGCGATCAGGATCACGGGCCTTGGGCAAAGTGGCTCCTGCGGCCCGGCTTTCCAATCGAGATCACCGGCTGGGGGGGCCGGCAAAGGCGCCCCGTTCTCCAATCCAGGACCGCCTTTTCCCTGTCCCCCTGCCGCCTGGGTTTCTGATCACCATTCTTCCATCCTTCCCCTTTTGCCTCCCATCATTGCGCCTACGCATGCAAATTAATCGCCATCTTTCTTGGTAGTTAATTTGCATATCGCCCAGATTAGCCAATGGGAAGCATAGCGAAGGTACAGTCAATTACCCTGTTTGTCTTTTATTAGATAGGATGTTTAAATGATTTATTTATTTAATATTAAATGCCATATGAAAATGTCACTCATATTCTTTAGGGTGAACACTTAATGTAGATATTTCTCAAAACAACATTTTTTTAACCCTCATCCTAGGATATGTTTTTATTGACTTTAGAGACAGAGGAAGAGAAAAAGAGAAACATGGATGTGAGACAGAAACACTGATGAATTGCCTCCCACGTGCGCTGCATGGGGGATCAAAACTGCAACTTAGGTATGTACCCTGACCAGGAATTGAATTGCCACCTTTTGAGTTTTGGGACAACGCTGCAACTAACTGAGCCACTTAGCCAGGGCTCCAATTGACATTTTAAAGATATATTTTAATTTTAAAAGTCAGTCAATATAATAAAATTAATGGATTATAGAGTTCAAAAGCAATTTTATTGTTATTCTGGGCCTACATAACTAGCTATTAATAGTTTTCTAAATCAACTTAATCATAAAATCACATCAATATATTACCATAGAGGTCTAGTTATTTATCTTGTTATTTCTTAAATATATAATTGGTTCAGACACCCTTTATAATATTCCAGTACTACTTATTATTTTCAGATTATTTTCTTTGTACCTGAAAAGTAAGAGTATGCTTATCTAAGCTCTAAAAACCTTCTTTTGGGTATTTCACTACTGCTTTAAATGTTTACTTATCTCCTTTCTCAGTATTTAATTCTTTGTGGCAGGGGTGGGAAACCTCCAGCACCTGGACCCAAAAGGCCCCAAAATCATTTGGGCTGGCCCTGCCAAGGCATTAGGGGTGAGTTAATGAAATGTTTGATCAAATATAGCAGGCTAATTTTTAAGTTGACAATTTTGTATGGCCCTCAAATAATGTTATAAATATCCAAATGGCCCTTGGCAGAAAAAAGGTTCCCCACCCCTGCTTAAAGTGAAGAAAGAGTTCACAGTAAAGTAAGAGGGACTTTAGTGAGTAAGAGGTTTGCAGACTCGGAAGCCCAACACTGTCTGAGTCAAACCCAGCTCCACTACTTATTCACTTGTACTAACAACTTAGTTAAACTGTTATGTTAGTTTCCACATCTGCAAACTAGTGATTGTGACAGCACCTGCTTCCTAAAATTGCTGTGCATATTAAGATTCAATAAAAATGGTTAACATAGTGCAAGGCACCTAGTAAGTGCTCAATAAGTGTTAAAAGTTATTATAATGTAGAACAGGGGTGGGCAAACTTTTTGACTCGAGGGCCACAATGGGTTCTTAAACTGGACCAGAGGGCCGGAACAAAAGCATGGATGGAGTGTTTGTGTGAACTAATATAAATTCAAAGTAAACATCATTACATAAAAGGGTACGGTCTCTTTTTTTTTTTAGTTTTATTCATTTCAAACAGGCTGGATCCGGCACGCGAGCCGTAGTTTGCCCACGGCTGATGTAGAATGATAAAAGTATTGAAGGTTATATAAGGTTAATTCACTAACCCTTGAAAAGTTAAATACCAGCAATAAAATCTACTTTTCTAGAGTTAGTACAGTCCTGGTAGAGGGCATTGCTGAGAACTAGATTTCATCAGAGGGATTTTCCATGCTATAGCTATGAACTATTGTCTCCCCAATATGACTGAAGTTCATATGAGAGCAAAAACATAAGTATATAACCATTAGGTAATTAAATTTGTGTAAACTATTATAAAAATGGCATCTCTTCTCTTCTTTACATCATATTTGACACTTTTCTTTTGTAAATACAGCAGAACTTTTGAGACAGGTTGACAAGGAGGCCAGGGCTGACAATAACATTGTAGGTGAGGCTACCATAATGGAAACCATGGAAAACTCGCTCAACACCCATGCCATCTTTATCTATTCTAGCACATCTTCCCGAGTATGTTCCTTCTGTACCCAATTTGTTGAGAGTTGTTATAATGAAAGGGTATTATGTTGACAAATGTCTTTTCTGCATCTATTGAGATAGTCATATGCTTTTTATCTAGTTCTTTATATGGTATATCACATTTACTGAACCATTTTTTTATTCCAGAAATAAATTGCTCTTGATCATGGTGTATGATCCTTTTAATGTGTTGTTGAGTTTGGTTTGATTATATTTTGTTGATAATTTTTACAAAGATAATTACCAGGGATATTGGCCTATAGTTACTTTTCTTGTAGTGTCCTTATCTGACTTTGGTAGCTAGGTAATGCTGGCCTCATATATTGGGAATTTCTGGGAATATTTTTATTTAAACATTTGGTAAAGATTCACCATGGAAACCATTACAAAATCACTTTTGAAGAAAACATCTCCAATTTAGTTCTTGGGAAAGCCAACAGATAAAATTTTGACAAACGTGGACTAATACTAAGCAGTGACCAAATAAACTTGAAAATAAGCCATCATCTTTTAAACAGTAATAATAAATTTGGATATCCTAAAAGCAACTGAAACTGAGAAATAAAAACTCACTGAATGACAAAAATAGCCAACTAGAAGGAAAGATAGTGATTTGGAAATAGATGTAAAGATATCATTCAGAATGTAAAAACGAGAATGTGTAAATATGAATTGAGGTTAACAATAGGTGTTATATGTTTATATAGATTTCTTTTTTTTAATAGAGAGAGACATCTGGAGAAGAAACAACACAGGGAAATATAAAGGAAGAAAGTTTTCCAGGCATAAGAACAACAAGCATTCACAGGTAAGGGGAGCATAATATATACTAACAGAAAAGAACAATTAGACTGACACATAATTCCTCAACAGCAAGAATAAAAGCCATACTAAGCCTTTGGCATATTGTCGTCAGAACAATTAGAGAAAAAAATATATTAATCTATAACTGTGTGCTAGGCACAAGTATATGAATCCATAATTTTGTTCTTAAGAAAAGAAATGAGACATTTTTAATGAATAAAACAAACGGTAGTTTAATACTTACTGAATAGTACCAAAGGGACCTGTAAAAGTTGGTCTTTAAAAAAAGGGAAAATTATCCCTGGAGTCTCCTTTTATTTGGTATTCTGAAGAGGTCTGTTTCCCTTTTCTGTGACAATTTATTTTAAATTTTCTTTAGACCTACTTTTATATTTCATTTTAATCTGCACCAAAAGAAAGCATATTCTGCTACTAGCATTTGCTGGCCACGTTACTAAAGCTACAGAGTTCAGAGAGAAGAAAGATAAAAACATGGGGACAAAATATATAAGGTTTATGATTTCAGGAAGCTCATAATAAAAACAAATTTAAATAGTAATGGAAAAAATAAAGAAAATCAGGTACACATAAGAGTTAGATATTGTGAAAATCACAAGTTCTTGAACAAATGAATCAGAATAAATCATCAAAGTTCAAAGTAAATAAATCTTTCTAGAACGAACAAATATAGGAAACAGGACTCCAGTTTTCAAACAAAATAGATACACTGAAACCAAGATATATCTAGGAAATATTAAATTCCAAGTAAAAGAGAAAGGCTCTTTTCATTTTCTAAGGCATTAACTGGTAGATCTCTTTAACAGAGGAAAACTACTACCCAAATTCTACAGCATCACTTAAAAGTATCTCCCACATCATGTTAATATACTCATTGGGGGGGGAAAGGGCAAAGTGATGGAAACCTTGGACAGAAAGAACTTGGGATGCTCACTGGTTAATTAAAATATCCACAGTAAACTGAATTAAAGGTAGATTAAGTAGTTAATACCAGAAAATAATACTTATCTTCATTAGAGTTCTGGTCAGGTAATAACTTTTCTAAGTTTTGAGCAATAAAATGAGTAAGACAAAAAAAAAGTTCACATATAAAAAGTTTTTAGTAACTAAAAGTGAGAAAAAACTTGTGAGTAAAAAATCTATTAGAGTTAATGGAACTAGTAAAATATACTTAAAGTGTTAAAACATCATTGAGCACTTAATATAAAATATTAATAGGTAATTCACAGAGAAGTAAATAGAAATAGTAATTGATTATTTGAGAAAAGGGTTCAACACCTCAAAATAGCCAAATTAAAACAAAGAACATACTATTTAAACAATGTGAGGGAATAAAAATACTGTGTGTGTGTGTGTGTGTGTGTGTGTGTGTGTGTGTATATATATATATATATATATAGAGAGAGAGAGAGAGAGAGAGAGAGAGAAATTATGTGTTTTTAAAACGCTAAATATCCAACAATGTAGGAATTTGGGTGCATCTATTATGTACAGCAAACATTACAATGATGTACAACATAGAATACTTTTATCATAATACAGTGAAACATGTAAAAAAAAAAGTGATTAGTTTTTTTAAAAAAATTAAGGGGGAAAAAGTGTATTTGTTGAGACCAGGAAGAAAAATTTGACTTCATTTTAGAGTTGTGTTAATGTTGATATTTCTGTTTTAAAAGCTCAAGAAAACATGAGTTCAAGAAACCAATTAGACTGATATACAGGATGGGCAAAAGCAGGCTTACCGTTGTTCACAGGGAAAATAATGTAAGAATAAACTCTGTTTCGTGTATTTAGAACTGTAAACCTACTTTTGCCCCACCCTGTAAATGTAAATCAAATACTGTTGTAGTTGTAATGGTACATATGATTTTTTTTTTTACCTTATGAAAAGATATACAAAATAAAGCACCTATTTTGCAAGATCTCTGATGCTTTTGAGATATGCTCTAAAGGAAAATTAGATATGAAATACACTTTTCTAAGGACACTGATTTTAAACAGTTTTCAATGAAAACTTATGGCAGTAAACATACACGTACCAAAACATAATGAAAATACTGAAACAGGCTATGTGACAATGTAAGTTTTCCAGACTAATAAGGGAGATGACAGCAACCATATATAAAATAAAAGAAAAAACAAAACTAGGTCCAATTTTAAAAATGCACAGAAGTATAATGGTGGCTGAGGTTTTAGCTTGAATAACAAAGTATTTTTTACCCTCTGTAGTTTCTACCCAGGTAATAAGCCAAGTCCTTGATTTTGTGTGAAAAAGAACTATGATATAAACTACAGCCTGAAGGGGTAAGCAAATATAGTCTTTAAAAAATAAATATGACGGTGATGGCAGATGATGGCAAGAGTTTCATTAGGACAAATTGGAATTGAACATTTAACAAGAGAGCATTCCAAATAGAGGTACTCACAATTACAATAAGTTTACCGGTCAAAGCATCACTTAGGGAGTACACTGTTTATGTGCTTACTTGAGGCCAAGTTGGAGTACTTATATTGCCAGTCCATCTTTGGCTCCTACTGGATCTGAGGTTTTGAACAACAGTATTGGATTGGATTGGGCATGGGTATGATAAATTTGAAGCTCAGAAATTGCCAATAATAGTTTAAATATTTACTATTAATAATAATTTAAAATATATACTTTTAAGAGAATGAATAAAAAGCAAAAATAAACTTGACAATGTATTAAAACATCTAGACAAGAGAGTATTTTAGCTTAATTCAACTTATTGAGCAAGTTAATTGTATTCACAGCAATGTGCCTATAGAAAGGAGAATGACAATGGAAGGGTAAGAATGAAAAATAAAATTGTAGCTATCTAGATGAAGACAGGAGGACTGCTTACAGAAATTTTAAGAATGAAAGGATTAGTTGTTATTCAGGAATAAGTAGATATCAAGGGCAAAACAAATCAGAAAAAGAGAGAAGTGTAACCCTTTTCATTAATAAAAATATCTTGGTCATAAAGTATTAGCTCCGCACTTCTAGTGTTCAACAGAAGTGATATAAAAGGTATTATGGCGACGCCTTACAGGGCTTGGAGCCAGTACTATATATAGTGAGGGGACACTCGGAAATTAGTTTTGGCTTCTGATGGACAATAAACCTGACACAGCTCAACAGAAATCAGCCCGCAGACCAAAGAAAAATGAAAACCCAGATGACAAAATCAAGTCAAGCTCAGGAGTTCGTGCATCTCTGCTGGCCACCTTTGCACACTGTGGAAGCCCCTGACCAGACTCAGACCTTACTGCAGCCTTGACATGAAAAAGAAGTTACTGATACTTTAGGGAAGACAACATCACTTCCTATAATCACTATCAGTTTTTTTCTTGTTTTCTCATCTGTAGAAGGACAAGGGACCATATACAGGGAGAACTGATTAACAAAGATAGGTAGACTCTTGAAAATAGCTAGATTGTGATCCAACTGTAAACAGATTCTCACTTGCTACTTTTCTCTGTCCTGTGGGGGAAAGGCAATGGAGTGACTGTCTAAATGAAACCACATCATGCCTGCCAAAATTCTAGATTCAAACCAAGGGGAAATTTCTTAGAAGTACACAAAGAATGTGGCCCTAAACTTCAAAACTGTACATGTTTGTCCATATGGGTTTCTACTGGATTCTACTTCCAGCCAGGATTCCTATTTTTATTCTCATTAAAGCAGCGTTCAGTATCACCTCACAAGAAAACCTGTTGTTTAGTATGTTGAAGGCCTGCATCTTCTACCAAGATTCTTACTGGATTGTCCTCTTTAGATTGACCTACACACTCCTGTCATGTCCTCTTGCATTTGCAAGAGTATAGTGACTGCATAATTAAATGTAAGGTCTTTTCATTGCAAACTATAACTTGTATACAGAAAGTGCATTGTTATAAAACACACACAAGCATTAACATTTTAACAAATAGTTAGAAAATAAACATTTATGTAATAAGTACCACCCCCAGGTCAAGAAATGAAACTTGGCCAGCACTCCTCTCCCTCTCCACAGATAAACCTTTTCTCTGTCTTTCATGCTAATAAGTCCCTTTTTTTGAAATAATTATATCAGACAAGAAAAGAAAATTATAGGCCAATATCCCTGATGAATATAGATGTAAAAATCCTCAACAAAATTTTAACAAAACAAATTCAACAATTTATTAAAAGGATCATACATCATGATCAAGTAGGATTTATTGCAGGGATGCAAGATTGATTCAACATCTGCAAATCAATTAACTTGATACATCACATTAACAAAATGAAAGATAAAGATTATATGACCATCTGAATATATACAGAAAAATTAAACATCCATTTATGAGAAAAACTATCAAGAAAGTGAGTATAAGGGAGCATACCTCAACACAGTAATGGCCATATATTATAAACCCACAGCTTACATCATATATAATGGTGAAAAGCTGAAAAGCTTTTCTTCTAAGATCAGAAACAAGACAGGAAGCCCACTATCACCACTTTTGTTCAACAAAGTATTAGAAGTACTCACCAGAGCACTTAGACGAGAAAAATAAATAAAAGGCAACCAATATGGTCACTATTTGCATATGATATGATGTTATATATAGAAAACCCTAAAGACTACACCAAAAAAAATGTTACAAATAATGAATTCAATAAAGTTGCAGAATACTAAATCCATATATAGAAATCTGTTGCATTTCTATACACTAACAAGCTACCAGAAATAGAAATTAAGAAAATCCTATTTATAATTGCATCAGAAAAAATGCCCAAGGAAACATTAAACCAAGGAGGTGAAAGATCTGTATACTGTAAATTATAAGACATTAATAAAAGGAATTGAAAAAGACACAAATAAATGAGTAGTCTATGCTCACTGATTGGAAGAATTAATATTGTTAAAATGTCCATACTACCTAAACCAGTTAATAGGTTCAATACAATCCCCACCTTATCAAAATTCCAAAGCATTTTATAGAGAAATAGAAACAATTCTAAAATTTGTATGGAACCACAAGAGACCGCAAAAAGCCAAAATAATATTGAGAAAACAGAACAGAGCTGGAGACATCACACTCCCTGATTTCAAAATGTAATCCAAAGTTATAGTAATCAAAACAGACACATAGATCAGTGGAACAGAATAGAGAGCCCAGAAATAAGACCACACATATATGGTCAATTAATTTATTCAACAGAGCCAAGGATATACAATAAGGAAAAGATATTCTATTCAATAAATAGTGCTGAGAAAAGTGGACAGCCACGTGGAAAAGAATGACACTGGGCCACTATATTCCACCATGCACAAAAATTAACTGACCATGGAATAACAACTTGAATGTAAGACCTGAAACCGTAAAGATCCTAATAGAACACATGGGTGGTACGTTCCTTGACATCAGTGTTGGCAATGATTGCTTTGGATGTAACATCTAAAGAAAAGGCAATGAAAGCAAAAATCAAGTGGGACTATAACAAATAAAATGCTTCCGTATAGCAAAAAAGCCATCAACAAAATGAAAAGGCATCCTACTCAATGGAGGAAAATATTTGCAAGTCATATATTTATCCGGTGGGGGACGATTATCCAAAATTATGAAGAACTCACAACTCAAAAACAGTAACAACAAAAAACAAACAATTCAATTAAAAATAGGCAGAAAATATGAATAGACATTTTTCCAAAGAAGATATACAGAAGACCAACAGGAACATGAAAAGATACTTAGCATCACTAATCATCGGGGAAATGGAATCAAAGCCACAATAATATATCACCTCACACCTGTTAGAATGACAGTCATCAAAAAGACAGGAAAAACCAAGTGTTGGCAAGAATGTGAAGAAAGGGAACCCTTTAGCACTGTTGCTGGGAATGTAAGTTGGTACAGCCACTATGGAAAACAGTATGGAGGTTCCTCAAAAAAAAAAAAAAAAAAAAAAAGAGCTGCCGTAAGATCCACCAGTTCCACTTCTGGGTATTTATCCAAGGAAAGCAAAAACACCATTTGAAAACATGTATGTATGTTCATAGCAACATTATTCACAATAGCCAAGATATGAAAACAACCTAAGTGTCCATCAGTAGTTGAATGAATAAGTAAAGCAAATAACACACACAGTAAGACTGTTTAACCATAAAACTGAAAGTATGCGAGGAAATGTTAAATACCAAATGTAGCTACAAAAAGCTGGCAGAAAGGAAATCATTTCTTATGTAGTTTTGATCAGAAAATATGATCAAATGACCTGCAATACTTAAAATCATGCAATACTCAAAATCAACCACTATCAGATCTGGTCTAAAGGAGGGGAAACTCAAGGAACCAGGATGGCTACGTTGATCATCAAGGCTTCTGCATATTCTGATAACATGACGCTGGAAAGAATCAGGATTCAAGAGCCCAGCATTGTGTCAGAATAGGTGGCCTCATCAGAATGTTCAGAAGAAGCTATGGGCCAGCTTTTGAGGAGAGCCAAGAGACAAAAGACGAAGGAAAAGAGTATAGCTATTTTTTTGTTTGTTGCCTCTCTCATTGAGACCGGGCATTTAAAAACATAGCTACTTCCAACAGGAAATACTAGCTCCTAGAATAAAAAACTGTGGTCAATAAAAATAATTTGCTTGTTAACACTTGCTTAAGGATCCTTACCTAGCTATGCCCATCAATCGAAAGTTATTACATTAAAAATTCTTGCCAGTCCCAATCAGTTTGACATTTGGCAAGACCCACCTGAAAATCATTGAGCTCAGGCTCTAAAATTCTATAAATAGCCTTCCTGAATTTTTCCATTTGTAAATACCACTACAACTGTGCCAAAGGGCTGTTCTATAAACTTTGCTTTGCTTAATAGTTTTTTCCTGGTGGTCTTTTGGAGGATTGAGAATCAAAGCCCATGTGGCTTCTCCTGCTCTCCTAATGCCTCGGCACCCCTGCATGAAAGTATCGGTGGACTAGGAAATACGAAGCCTACCTTTTGCTGTACTCTAGCAAAGTATTAGATGTTTACCTTGTTCCCCAGCCCAACCTCCATTCCAGGGAGTCAAACTCTGTATCACCGCTAGATACCTGGCCTGGAGAGTAGCTCATTTCCTCTTCTGACTCCAAATGAAACCAAGAACAGTTAGATGGACACAATTCCCTACAGAATCTATGCATATAGTTTAATATATCCTTTTATTTTCACCTTCAAAAGTTCTACTTGTTTGCCCAGCTGGGGTGGCTCAGTGATTGGGTGTCGACCCATGCACTGAGAGGTTGCCAGTTAGATTCCTGGTCCAGCACACGTCAGGGTTTTGGGCCTGATCTCAGTGAGGACCTGCAGGAGGTAGCCGATTGATGTTTCTCTCTCACTCCCTCTCCCTTCCATTCTCTCTAAAAATCAATAAAAACTTTTTTTTAAAGTTCTACCTGTTTAATCTTTTTCTCATCTAAATTAATACATTAATATTCACTGAACCATGTGATTTGTGTAATCAAAATAAATATTTAGAATTTGCATATTTAAGCTTTTAATAATTAAGGAATATAGGAAATGATTCTTTGAGGATTCCCCAAAGAATATTTATCCATATGGGTTCACAACAGCAGTTACATATTCCAGTATTGAGCTTTTCAGGAAGCATATAATCAAGGAACAATAAAATAGAGAAAACCTATAATGAATATGTTTTATCTATAAATCCACAGAAAAAGATTATCATTATTTAAGTACCTTCTTTTGAACAGAAATAAGATATATTTCCACACACATCTCTCAGGATCCTAAACTAGATTACTTTATACACTGTGAGTTTATTAATTGCCTAGAAATAGATCTTAGAAACCAAATACATACATCAAATAATTATAGTGTCTCAAATTAGCAAAAAAAAAAAGCTAATAAATGCATATCTTTGCTTGCATATAAACACTAATTTTAAAACACTACAAATCATAGAAATAATCTCTGAAAGCACAGTGTTATGTGAGATATGAAACTGAAAGCAACCAATGAACAAATAAGAAAAATAAGCAAACAAAAACTCATAGACACAGATAACAGTAAGGGGGTTACCAGAGGGGGAAGGTGGGTGGGGGGTAGTAAAGGGTAAAGGGGATCAAATATATGATGACAGAAGAAGGTTTGACTTTGGGTGTTGGGCACACAATGCAAGATATAGATCAGTGATGGCGAACCTTTTGAGCTCGGCGTGTCAGCATTTTGAAAAACCCTAACTTAACTCTGGTGCCGTGTCACATATAGAAATTTTTTGATATTTGCAACCATAGTAAAACAAAGACTTATATTTTTGATATTTATTTTATATATTTAAATGCCATTTAAGAAAAATCAACCAAAAAAATGAGTTCACGTATCACCTCTGACACGTGTGTCATAGGTTCGCCATCACTGATATATATGATATATCAAAGAACTGTACACTTGAAACCTATATAATCTTATTAACCACTGTCACCCCAATAAATTTAATCTGATACAAAAAACTGTTTTCTTAAGTATATGTCAGACAAACAAACAGACATGTATGCTTAAAATAAATTTGTTTTTCAATACTAGAGATGCATCTATAAACAAAGGAATGATGACTCTGATATCTATTTACACAACTTTAATAAATTGCTAAAAGAAAATTAGAGTACAACTGAGCTTTAATTAAATACCCTTGAATATCCAATCATGCAATCAATTTCAATATAAGCAGTTGTGATTTTAAGTAGATTGATTTTTTTCTTTCTCTTCCTGCTCACAGCAAGAGTTCTAATCAAGAAGATATATTTATATGCATTAATTTGGAGACAGACAATGGATTCTTACAATATAAAAAGAAACCATTTATAATATCCAAATACAAATAAGAATAGATACTGCTGCTTGTGTACCAGAAAAAAATTACATTTGTGGACCCGTCTATATTTTGTGACCTATTTATGTATTAACCTTTGATTATTACAAATTCAGAGTGTCTATGGCATATATCTTCCATTTAATAGTAATAAGATTCTATTAATAGGGCCAAGTACTGAAAAGGCCCCCAAAGTCTGTTTCAATTAATTTTTACATCTATCCTATATAATAAAGATCTAACATGCAAATGGTCATTACGCCGTGAAACATAACGACCGACCACATAACAACCTGATCACGGATCAGCAGGAGGGTGGGGCAGCAAGCTACAAGCGGGCAGCAGAGAGCTACAGGAGGGGGCAGGGCAGCAAGCTATGGGGGGGTGGCGGAGGGAGCTACAGGAAGACGGGGCAGTGGGTGGAGAGCTGCAGGAGGGTGTCAGCGAGCTACTGGCTACAAGCGGGCGGCAGAGAGCAACAGGAGGAGGCAGGGCAGCAAGCTATGAAAGGGGCGGGAGGGAGGGGGGACGGAGGGAGCTACTGGAGGGCGGCACCGAGCTACTGGCGCACGGATTTGTGCGCAGGGCTACTGGTGTGTGTGTGTGTGTGTGTGTGCGCGCGTGCGTGCGTGCGTATCTATATGTGTGTGTGTATGTGTACATATATATGTGTGTGTGTGTGTGTGTGTATATATATATATATATATACATATATATATATATATCCCTAATATGCAAATAGACCGAACAGCAGAACAACCAAACAACTGGTTGCTATGACATGTGTTGACCACCAGGGGGCACGCATGGAACATGACAGGTGTCAGCAGCGGCAGGATGGTGGAGCAAGTGGGGGTGCCAGACCAAGGCGGGCGCTGTTCGCTGTCATTGGGGTGAGCCTTTAGTGGTTACTGAAAATTCTTTGCTCCGTGTGCCACGGTCCCAGCCGGCACTCGTACCTGCTGCTGGTGCCAGCCCCACTCACATCCGCAGCTGGCGCCAGAGCCACTGCTCACACCTGCTGCCAGCCCCAATCACCCAAGGGCTTCTCCACCTCCCCCTGTTCCTGAGGGGCAATCGGGACAGCAGCCGCCACTTGCACCTACTGACGGTGCCGGCCCCACTCACACCTGCTGCTGGTGCTATCCCCATTCGCTCCATATTGTCAGGAGGTACGAGCGGGCCGGCGCCGTCAGTGCATGGGAGCAGCAGCAGTGGGAGCAGGGTTGTGGCGGGAGGGGTTGGGCGAGGGTGTGGAGGATGGGCTGAGACTCGCCCCTGTGCCCACCTCAGCCTCGTGGCCCACAGTTCCTTTCAAGGTGCACGAATTCGTGCACTGGGCCCCTAGTTATAAAATTAATAGCTCAGGGCAGCGATTTTCAACTGGTGTGCTGCAAGAATTTTTAAAGCATGCAATACCTGACTATTTAGTCAGGGGCAATGACCTCTTTTCCCTTAAACTGTCAAATAAAAAAATGACAACTATGTGTGGCTCTGTTGGCTGGGCATTGTCCAGTGAACAAAAAGGCTGCCAGTTCAATTCCAGATGCATGCCAGAGTTGCAACTTGATCCCTGGTTGGGGACATGTAGGAGGCAGCCAATCCATGTTTTGTTCTCATGTGATGTTTCTATCTCTCCCTCCCCCTTTCTCTCTCTCTAAACATTAATAAAAATATCTTTTTTAAAATGGCAGCAGCCAACATGACAGTAGCCATTTGGTTTTTGGTCAGATCAGCAAAAATATATTTTTGGTGTGTCACTGAATTTTAGTAATTAGTTTATGTGTGCCATGAGATAAAAAAGGTTGAAAATCGCTAGCTTAGGGGCTCAGTAGAAGCTTGAGATTAACACTGATATTAAAACAAATAGTTGTGAAATGTATTGCCTAACTCGCCTTTTCCTTTTATCTTCTGGCACCAGGCGGATGACTTCCTTGCCTCCTGTGAAGCTCATGTACAGTTTTATCTCTATGATCACACTCTTACAGATGCTTTCACTGGCAGCAGCTGGCCTACAGATCAGTTTCTAATCATGGTGAACTGGGACAAATTGCTCCTATTCCCTTTTTCCAGAACATTTACCATTCTGAGGCCAGCGCAAGACTGCCAGAGTCCCCAACAGGTGGTCTGGAGGAAGACTGAGAGATCCATTCAAGTGTTAACTACAGATTTTTGCTGCTTGGCAATAGAAATTGCTAGACCATCTGCCAAGTACACCTCTATACTCATTAAAACAGTCTTGTCATGTCTCTTCTCACCTGGGAAGATTCGATAGACATTAATGAGATCCCACATCTGATAGTGGGCAACATATACAAGCCAGACTTGCTCAGCATGCATTGATTTAGCTCACATTAATTTGCATTCACTTAGGCATGCCCATCAATGCAGGTCTTACATTTTCTAGTGTTGCCAATTGCACATGCTATCAAGGGATTCTTTCTTTTTTCTTTTTTTTTCTTTGCAGCACAGACTGTAAAAGAAGCTGAAAATCTCATTGTGTCATACAACTAGAGCTGCCTGACTCAGCAAATTAAAATACAGGAAATAGAGTTAATTCGAATTTCAGATAAACAACGAGTAACTTCTTGGTATAAGCATGTCCCAAATAATATATTTCACTTGGAAACTCTCATGCAACATGATTATTTGAATTTGATAAAAGATATTTAAGCTCTCCCTAATACCAACCAGTTGGCAGGTCAGTTTGATTTGATGGAAAGACTAGTGGAGAAGATATGAAAAGATGGGCTTCTCAGCCTCTATGAACTCCAGTATCCTTACTTATAAAAATGGGGAGAATGATACTTTTCCTGTCAACAGAGTTGAGAATCAATTAAGTGAATAGAAATTAAATAATTCTAAAAACTAAATATAAGACAACCTTATCCAGGAGTCATTATTAATCTGTATGTTTTTAATAAAGGAAGTTGGCTTGTTACCTTTTCAGATAGAAATCAAAACTCATCTCTTTCAAAACAAAAATATCACATTCATTGCTTAAACTACTTAAGTCTGTTTCTACCTAAACCACTGCACTTAACTATTATTGTAAAGGTCACAAGTGACTTCTTAAATAAGCTAAGTAAATCCTAATCCTGTATTGTTCATTACTTAACTCTGTTCTTTTAGTTCACTGTACTCATTACAAAATGTAATAGTTGTTTTACACATTTATCCACCAGCACTTAATCTGCCTGGCATACCTTAGATCATCGATAACTACTAGAGGCCCAGTGCACGAATTCGTGCACCAGTGGGGTCTCTTGGCCTGGCCTGCAGGATTGGGCTGAACCCGGCTCTCTGACATCCTCTGAGGTGTCCCGGATTGCAAGAGGGCACAGGTCAGGCCAAGGGAGCATGATCAGGGCTGGGAGGGATGTGGGAGGTTGGCCAGTTGGGGAGGGATCGTGGGAGGGTATGTCCGGCCCATGTCGCCCAGTCCCAATCAGCTGGGCCCCAGCAGCAAGCTAACCTACTGGTCGGAGCGTCTGCCTCCTGGTGGTCAGTGTACGTCAGTGACTGGTCAACCAGTTGACTGTCTGCCCCATGGTGGTCAGTGCACTTCATAGCGAGCAGTTGAGCAGCCTTAGCATATCATTAGCATATTACATTTTGATTGGTTGAACAGCCAAATGGACGACCAGACACTTAGCATTTTAGGCTTTTATTATATAGGATGTTAAGTAAGTAAATAAACAAAGGTAACTTATCAGTCCTCATCTAATTTGTCCTCGTGGTAGACACTGATGGCCATGCAGATCCCCGTTCAATGAAGCAACTGTCACAGCTGCTAGGAGTGCTGTTAGCAGATAGCATTCAATTGCCAGATATTGCCTCAGCTCCAGGGAGCGACCTCACTCGAAGTCATGTCCCTTTGTAGGGTGGCCCATATTCCACTGGAAGGAAGTATAATGACCTGGCCTTTGGGCCCAACTCAGGACAGCTCTAAAGGACCATTCTAGCTCCAGAGCTCTCTTGGGGGTCAACCGAGCTTGCTGTTGGGCCCACATCCCGACTCCATTTCTCTGCTTTTCCTGCCTCCTATCCTTCTCTGCCACAGATGTGGACCCTAAGGACTCCTGGATAAACATCCTGCACGTCACACTTCTTCCCAGAATCTGATTCCCAGGGAATTCAACCTGAGACATTCTCACAATTTTCAGAGAGTAAACTGCCTCCAAAGCAACCTCCTCTCGGGGTATAATCCTTGGCAGGACCTCTTCTCTCCTCCTGCACACATTAAGATGCTAGACTGACCCAGAACCAGCCCTGCTTCTCCTCTTTTTTTTCACCACTCTAGTTTATTTCAACAATTTCTGTATTTCTTGATGTTAAAGGTTCCCACACTGATCTCTAATCCACACTGCTCTTCTGAGTTTCACATTTGTAAAACCAACAGTTCATCTGAATGGCATCCCCATTTGGTGCCACCCTCAGGAGGCAGGGACACCCTAGCTGCCTTTCAATTCTTCACATGCCGGCTACTTATTTTTTAAAAACAGAAATCAAACCACATTCTTCTTCTGCTTCAGGGACTTTCCATTATGTTTCTTGATAAAAATTCAAAACATTATCCATGATCTAGGAGTAGGCTGAATACTTTTCATAATAGTGAATATTCACTTTTCATATCCAGTCATTCATAGTTATTCAAATGGATGCTTTTGAGAGTGAAACAACATGCTATTAACATTTACTCCAGGAAAAGAGAAAACCAGAACTAACCCAGGCAATTGATGACAGATGTCCATTCTAGGTACAAGGTATTCACTGCACTGTTTTCAAACTTTCTTAAGTTACAGAATGACTACACAGAGTTTTAATGTCCTAATGTTCACAGCCTTCATACTGATTTGGATCCCAAATGATGTCATGGTAAAAAATGTAGCATTGACATTTTGAGTGTGAAACCCATTAAGATGTCTCATGGAGCTGTGGTATTTAACTAACCCGGGGCTCCACAGCCTTTGAGGCTTTTTGGCATCACCTATGGGACATTTTCAAAATGCATGCCTACAGGACATTTCCAGAACCACAAAATCAGAATGTCTGGAGTACCCCAGGCCTGCGCGTTTTGGAAAACTTTCCCAGGATGAGAACCATTGCACTACTCTCTGACAAGCACTGTTCCAGCCACTTTTTAAATTAAAGAGAAACATACACAAACATTGATTATGTACCCTTATCTGCAGTGAGACTATTAATAGGCTTAGCAGTATGGGTTACCCTTTGACCAGTGCTTGGTTTCGGTTTAGAATACTCCAGCAATGATAGAATTTCTTGAGGAGTGAAGATAGAACATGATTGGCACATGCTGGTTATGGCTGAGATGGAGGGTCCATTACACGGTTGTTCATCCCTACTTTTGCATATGTTTGAAAATTTTGATAATAAAAAACTTAAAAATAAGAGCCATTGGTAAAAACAAACAAATGAATAAATGACTGATAAATTAAATCACTGGCATGCCCAGTTAATTGTAGTTCTTAAATAACTTTAATTTAAACCTCCTCCTGACACTATCCTTTCTTCAGGATTTTATTATCTCTTGCCTGAAATCTGAGTTTACTTTTTAACTCACTTTGCTATCCCCACAGCCCCTCCGCTGACTGGGATGAGCGGCACTCCACTCCCACAGCTGGCCAATCCCCGCAGGCCATGAATACATTCATTCATTCATTCTTTGAATTATCTTCATCAAGCACATCTATTTGCAAGAACTAGGATATGTCAAGAAACTAGTGTCCTCTCACCTGCCAAAGCTGATTTTGTAAGTCATAAATGCGGTCAGGCCATCCCCAGAAAAATAAGATAAAACTATCACTCAAGACAGGATTGCCACACTTTCTGTGTCAGATAATAAATATCTTGAGCTTTGTGGGCCAGAGGTCTCTGTTGCAACTACCCAATTCCCCCACTGTAGTGCAAACGCAGCCACAGACAATATATAAACAAGTGTGTGCAGATAGTTCTAATAAAACCAAATTTACAAAAACAGTTGGCAGGGTAGCTCTGATCCACTAGCATAGTCTGCCACCCAATCCAGGTTAACAACGAATTCCTTAAAACAGTAATCCAATGGACACATATGTAATACCCTTTGTAATACTTTAAGCAATAAAAAATAAATAAAAGAAAAAAAAAACAGTAATCCAAGGTTCTCAACAATTAAGTTCCTTTAAAATAGTAATCCAAGGTTCCACATGAATATGACCCCAAAAGGCCCTTAGAGCCAATTTCCTGCCAGGACCCCATGCTCTGGAAGCTTCTCCCTATGTTTTGCACTGCCACAGACTTGGCAAACTTTTGGTTGAGCACTTATTAATATTCCAATACCTATAACACATAATATTCTCCATGTGAAGCCTCTAGATTTCTGTACTTACCCTGAGTCTTGGCAGAGTTAACACCTCCCCCAAACATCTACATAAAAGCCCAGTGACCGAAGGGCAGAACGACCAGTTGACCAGTTGCTATGATGTGCACTGACCACCAGGGGGCAGACGCTCAATGCAGGAGCTTTCCTGGTCTGTGTGCTCCCACAGCGGGTGGATCCACAGCCTCTCCACTGACTGGGATGAGCAGCACTCCACTCCCACAGCTGGCCGATCCCCATAGGCCATGCCCCCCGACCAGTGCATGAATCCATGCACTGGGCCTCTAGTACATGTGTAAAATGCAATGAAGGTACTTATCAGATATTATAAATTCTCTAAGTTCTATATTGCCGGGAGCCGGTCCATGCTTGCTGTTTCAAGGGACCTGGCATTTATGGCATACTGTTCTTAATATGTTTGCTCACATTCTTGGCACTATGTGTTTTAACCAAGGTTTCTGAGAAAGGTTGTTACCCCAGGTAGGGATTTTCCCCTGAAGTTAGGGAGGGAATAAAACCTCTTAACTAAGCGCCAGGCGGGTAATTAATCACTTTAACTACAAACAATCATGCTTAAGCTACATAATCTTTACTCCCTGGAATGGAGATAAGAAACGCCCTAACCTTTGTAATAGAGATTGATAGGATTGAATCAACTGGTATAAATACAGATGTAACAAGACAGCAAGACTCAGAACTTAGAACACAGAACTTAGAAGACAGAACCTACACAGAACCTACAGACAGAAGAACTTCGCTGGAGAGAACATGGCAAAAGATCCTGGACTGAACCTGACTACAGAAATTGGCAAGAGAACCTGACTAGAACCTGGTGACTGAACCTGACTGGAGAACCTGGACAGAACCTGGCTGGAGAACCTAGCGAGGGAACATGGCTACAGAACCTGGCTGGAGAACCTAGCAAGAGAATATGGACACAGAACCTGGCTGGGGATCCTAAACAGAACCTCTCTGGAGATCCAGACCAGAACTTGGCTGGAGATCCTGGCTAGGCTGCTGATCAACTGAACACTGTCTCCGTGTCCTTCCTTCTTCGCCGACTCCGTCTACACCTTTGGGAACCCCTGGACCTGCTGGGGTTGGACCCCAGCACTATATCCCCACCTTCATTGCCCTTGCTAATCAGAAGGTCTGTTAAAGGCATTTCTGGGTGTGGTGGACACTGC
Source organism: Myotis daubentonii (assembly GCF_963259705.1). Lineage (NCBI taxonomy): Eukaryota > Metazoa > Chordata > Mammalia > Chiroptera > Vespertilionidae > Myotis > Myotis daubentonii. Next base: position 61,422,186 of record NC_081845.1, read on the forward strand.
CACTTCAGCCTCTCAGAGTAGATATGTACTTCTCTTTTAATACAGTAGTCCCCCTTTATCCATGGGGGATATTGTCCAAGACTGGATGCCCAAATCACAGATAGTACCAAACCCTATATAGACTATGGTTTTTCCTATACATACATATCTATGAGAAAGTTTAACTTATAAATTAGGCACAGTAAGAGATTAACAATAAATAATAAGTAGAACAACTATAACAATATATTGCAATAAAAGTTATGTGAATGTGATCACTTGCTTCAGGGGATCCCTTGCTGAAGTCTTACTGCAGGCTCAATGTTTGCTGGCACAACACGCTGCCAACAATTGGAACAAGTTCTCTGTTCATGTCTCCCATCCACAAATTTAATGCCTTTTCCTTCTTATTTAAGCACCTATCACACACTGTGACCGTAACTTTTGCAGTCTGAGGCGTGGCAGCAAAACTAGCACAAATACAGTAGGTCTTAGCAACTTCAGCATATGTTTTTTTCCCCTTTCCTTAGTAAGTTGAGAACTTTCACCTTTTCACTTAAGGGAAGCCTTTGTGGCTCCTCTTTGGCATATCAAAGTTGCCAGCATCACTGTTCTTTTGCTTTGGGGCCATTATTAAGTAAAATAAGGGTTAAACGTCAGCACCGTGATCCTGCCACACAGCTCAACAGAGATAGCTATTCAGTGGATAATGGGTGGGGTCCACACACAGTATGGATGCTATGGACCACGGGATGCTTCACTTGAAACTTAATGTTTGAAACTTAACTTCAAATATTTACTTTTCTGGTTTAACCTATTGGTACTAACTAAGCCCTGCTGGACAGAGGGACAGGGTGAGATTTCATCATGCTACTCAGACCGGTGCCCACTTTAAAAGTTATGAATCGTTTACTGAATTGTTTATTTCTGGAATTTTCCATTTAATATTGGAACTGCGGGTAACAAACCTCAGAAAGCATTAGATAAGGGGGGCTACTATACTGACAATATTAAACTTCATTTATTTTTCTTAAAGTCCAAAGCAATGAATATGCAGCCATAGTACTTCATGGAAAGTAACAGCATAGCTCATGTACACTTTAACTACATGCTTTGTTCTAAAGTTATTCCTGTAGTCCACATTTTTTCTTTGCCAAGACCCTAATGAAGTTTCTGGCCATATTTTCTTTCCATGCACAGCAACCGAAAACAGACCAGATGAAAGGGACAGTTAGAGGTCAGGTTATTCATCCCTCTTCTTTTAGGAAGAAACATTCTTGACATACCCAAAAAAGGAGAAATAATTCTATTTTAGAGACCTCAAGAGAAAGTGATTTTACAACCTCCTCTGGTAATCTGTTCTAATGCTTAACAAATCTTGCTCTCAGAAAATAATCTTCATTAGTCCCTTATACTACAAAATAAGATGATTTTTTTTCCTTGTCCTGTTCTTGAGGGAGATATAAAATAGCATACATTACCTGTGTAAGAAACCTGCATATGTTTTAAAACTTAAATCATCCCTAACCGATTGCCCTCATCCTTTTAGAATTTTTACTTCTTGAAGCAATAACTCTGGTTTCAAACTGCAAAATGTTTGAAACTTAACTCTAAATATGTATTTTTCTGGTTTAAACTACTGGTACGAAATAATTGCTTATACTGCCTTTCTTTCCCTCTTATACAACTAAGAATTATTCATCAGAATGTAAAGTTCTAATTATTATTTAAATGGAACTTAAAAATTGGAATTTAAAATTCGACTCCTATCCTTTAACCCCTGAGCAATAATGTTCCCCAACAAAAATTTTTAAACCAGATCATACACAGAACATTCTTCAACTATCCATTTTTACATAGTAATATGTAATTGATAATAAATTAACATAGTGTTATCTAAAATGTGAGGTTTGAAAGCTCATTAAATTGTAATCATTCACCTTGAATAAGAAAAACACATAGCAGGTAATGGTGGTAGTTCACAGAACACTATTTCATTCAAATTCAAACCACTATAGTTCAATTTAATCAGAAGGCCCAAGACATGGAGGGAGAACATTATTGTAGGTCTTATTCTTCACTTATTTTTTACTTTTCCAACCTAAAGATATTTTCACTTTAATAGAACATTCTTATCATTATCACGCAAGATGAAAATATCTCCTATTATTTTATTGTACTATACTGTATAATAAAAAAGTGAAAAAATGCACTACTCAATATGATTTCAAAGTGTTTTAAGGTTAAAAAGTCATATGCCTAATACTGATGCTGAAAGTACAGATAAAACCTGCTAACCAAAAATTCAATGGCCCATAAAATATATTTAGTAGGCATACTGTATCAAAATGAAACATCTATAAGCATGCATGTCAATAAAGCTCTACTAAATAGAATAGAGAGATAATTATCTTAGAAGACTAGAAAATATCATGTATAGATCAGTGCCTCTAAGACTAGATATACTTCAGAATCACCTGGGGAGCTTTTAAAATTATACTGATACCTGAACCCTGTCACCCAGAAATGTTGATTTGTCTGGAATGGGTCCTGGACATTCATATGTTTAAAAGTTGGCTAAATAATTCTAGGGATGTAAACCACTGATGGAGCTAGACAACAGAGAGTATTATATAAAAATGCAAGAAAAAAGGAAAGAGGGAGAAGAAAATGGTTTCGTATTCAGCATGCACTGGAACTGGCATATCCCTCCAACCTTAAGGCAGGTTTAAGAAAGAGAAACCCACTCAATGCTCATGTAAAAATGGAAGTTTGTTGGCAGGAAGGAGTACATGTGTTGATAGGGGCAAATGTGCAAATGTGCTGAGAGAACAGACAGGCCCATCAGAAATGAAGTCATCAATGGCTAGCTTTTCTGACTCTCTTAGGAACCAAATGATTTATTTTTTCTATTCACTCCATTCTCCTTTCTAAGGTCTGGATTCTACTATTTTTCCACAACTTAACATTGTGTTTAATGCTTGGATTGTGTAACACTAGAGCCCTAGTGTTCACCATCAGCTGACTCCAGTTCTTGTCTAATTCTACATTCCAAGGAGAGCAAATCTGTCTGTCCTTGCTTCAGTTAAAGCATCATCCTGATTTTGTGTGTGTATATCCTGACAGATAGGCCCAAACAATTGCTGGATTCATCAGCACTAATCCTGATAGAACATGTGACCAATTTGACATCTCATATCTTTTTTAAAAATATATATGTTTTTATTGACTTTTAGAGAGAGAGAGAGAGAGAGAGAGAGAGAGAGAGAGAGAGAAACATCAACTAGAGAGAACATCATCGATTGGCTGCCTCCTGCACGCCCCCTACAAGGGCTTGAACTGGCAACCCGAGCATCTACCCAGATGCCAGGAACTGAACCAGCGACCTCTTACTTCATGGGTTGATGTTCAACCACTGAGCACACTGGCCAGATCTATCTTGTATCTTTAATTTTTTCCTGAAAAAATATGGAGTGGCTTCCTGGTGTTTAGAAGCTTTAAGTTAAAACAGTAAAAATATGTTTAAGTAAAAACAACACCTAAAGTAATAGCTAGGAAATAAGCAGTCATATTTTTTAACTATCCTTTCAGTATTCACCATATTCTTCCCATAGTATCACAGCACACTCCTACCTATATTGCCACAACTAGAACCTAAATGGCTACTTCTTCTCTCAAGTCTGTACTAAAAATCATATTTTTCTTTGACTTTTTTCAAGTTAGTAATATATGAGGAAGCCTAATGTCCCACTTTCAAGTCAGTTTGTAGTTAAATGCACAGTCATGATTCCTTGAAAATATGGCATGGAATTTTTACCACCTCCACATTTCTTATATCCAGAACATGTAAGGGGAAAATTCTGAATAATGTTCAACAACTTAGTATTAATGTGCCAACTTGATTTCATTCATAATAAATAAATAGAATCACTCTGAGTGAAAGTTAGTGTAAAAAATTCTATAGATCCTTAGTGAATAATTTAAGTTATGAGAAAACATAACACATAAGCTGTACATTTACAATGGAAAAAAACAACAACACAAGATTAAACACTGGCTGTGCCTCAGGGTGTTTCTTTCTATGCCCTCCTTCAAAATTAAGTATGCCACAATGCCCCCTAAAATTCTAATACTGTAACTCTGATGGGAGCAGTGTGGGTGATTCTGATGTCCAGTGGGAACGGGCATCCTGGAGCACACAAAGCTGATGCCTATTTACTGTGGGGAGAACAACAGCCCTTGTTCAGTTTTACGGCTTTCTATCTAGCTGCTCCTTCTCCACTTTTTCCTAATCCACTTCCTCCAAGTTGCATTTACCAAGTTATTCTTACCCAGGAGCCAAAGGCCTTCCTTATAAAGACAAATAAATTGAAAGCTCTCCTCACTTTTCCACTCCCAAAACATAATGCTGGTAATCTCCCCCACATTCTCAAACTAGCAATGTCCAGTGGCACATGCACACATATAGCATCTTGCTTGTGTGTCCTTCCAACCAACTTTTTACAGAATGACATAGCAGAGTCAGATAAAAACGAAGGAAGGAATACTGAAATGCGAGACATTTCTATTCTGTGTCCTTACATTTTCCTTCTCAATGGCCTCTTACTCTTCTTGCTTCGCTCTCCCTCCTTCCAAAGAGCTTATTGCAAATATGGAAAATATGATGCCTCTTCATACCAAACTAGGCCTATTATTCCAAGCTATGATCTGTAGTTTGGAATAGCTTGAGACAAATCCTCACAAGGATTTTAATGACTATAACCTTTATGTCTCATTTCTCATTCCAGAGATGGCTAGGTTTAATCCTATCTAATAAAAGAGAAACATGGTAATTGGCGTACGACCGATACCCTTTTCATTGGCTAATCAGCGAGATATGCAAATTAACTGTCAGCCAAGATGGCGCCGGCAGCCAGGCAGCTTGAAACTAACACGAGGCTTGGTTGCCTCAGTGACGGAGGAAACCAACGTTCCCCGCCTGCCGCTGCCTCTGAGCTGGCAGTTTAAGAAACTCTGTAACAAATACGCCCAACTTCAGCCAGCAGATGGGCAACATTGTAAGCAAAGGCCAGAAACCTACTTTCAGCCGGAGGCCTAAGAGCTGGAGCCAAGCCTCAAGCTAAAGCTGGCCCAGAATTAAAAAAAAAAAAAAAAAAAAAAAAAAGGAAAAAAGGAGCGTTTGGGAGTTCAGTCACCCCCAGCCTGAAAACAGCCCTCAGCCCCTCACCCAGACTGGCCAGGCACCCCAGTGGGGACCCCCACCCTGATCCAGGACACCCTTCAGGGCAAACCAGCCAGCCCCACCCATGCACCAGGCCTCTACCCTATATAGTAAAAGGGTAATATGCCTCCCAGCACCGGGATCAGCGTGACAGGGGGCAGCACCCAAACCCCCTGATCGCCCTGCGGCTCTATGTGTGACAGGGGGCGGGGCCACAACCTCCCTATCCACCCTGCTCTGTGCCTGATAAGGGGGAGCTCCCCCCCCCCCACGGGCCCTGCTCTGTGTGTGACGGGGTAGAGCCATAACCTCCCCCTCGGCCCTGCCCTGAGTGTGAGAGTGGCGGCGCCCCAACCCCCTGATCCGCCCTGTTCTGTGGGTGATAGAGGGCGGCACCCCAACCCCCTGATGGGCCCTGCTCTGTGCGTGACAGGGTACAGAGCCCCAACCCCCCTGATGGGCCCTGCTCTGTGTGTGACAGGGGGTTGCTCCACAACCTCCCCATCGACCCTGCCTTGAGTGTGACAGGGGGCGGCGCCCCAACTCCCCAATCAGCCCTGCTCTGAGCCCGACCAGGGGCTGCACCTAGAGATTGGGCCTGCCCTCTGCCACCCGGGAGCAGGCCTAAGCCAGCAGGTCGTTATCTCCCGAGGGGTCCCAGACTGCTAGAGGGCACAGGCCAGGCTGAGGGACCCCCCTCCCCCCCCGAGTGCACAAATTTTTGTGCACCAGGCCTCTAGTAATAAAATAATAGCATGTGCATAAAGTTTCGAAAATTTACAAAGTGCCTCCATAAACATCATTTTATCATCCCCTAATCCATTTTCAAATGATAAGATGAAACTACACAGAGGTTATGTGACTTATTTGTAAGTGAAAAACTCACTTCTCCCTCCAAATCCCTAGTGATTTTCTGTATTCTATACCATCTTAACCCAAATGTTTACGTGATGGAGGAATTTTAGTGTCAGTGTGTTATTCATAGAGGTAACTGGGAGGAGAATGAGTATTAACAACCTTTAATAAGCCTCAATCCTTGGGTAAGTAATGTAAACTGCAACTGATTCCTTGGAAAATGTGAACAAGTAGCTCATTAGGAAGAAGGATAAATAGAATTAATAAGGGTTGCCTAGGATGGCACCTGAACAGGGCCCAGATGGTTGATTATATTTTCTCGTCTCTCTATCCTGGGGGTATAAAAGGAGAAATTATGCAAGTTAATATGGTACTGGAGAAAACCCACCTAGTGCAAGTCAATTTAATTTGAGGTTTACATTTAACAGTGCTCAGCATGCAGTCATTTGCTGTTACTTACCAGACTGCAAATTTTATGAGAGCTTCTTAATAACCCCTGTGATTGAACTGTTGTTCTGTCAGCTTTCATCAACACTCTTGCACCTAAGAATGTACAGTATTTCTTCTGCATTAAATTCCTTTGGTATTTAATTAATTCATGGAGAATGAAGCCTCATGTTCATTGGTTCGAAATGCATCAAGGAGATACATTAATCTATATTAGAATAGCATGTGTCCATGAACAGAAAACCTCTCCTGGCAGCTGAGTAAAATTATGTCAACTCAACAGTTGCCCAAACCAGCATGTGATGGCTGCTCAGATCACAGTGTCTGCTCAGTAACAGCTTAAACTGGACCACACACCACATCATGGCGAGAGATCAGTGCTCATTTCAGGACCTAAAAACTTCAGGATCTACACTACATCATCTAAAAATAATTGTGTCCTTTCAGTTACTAAATGGTGTGTGTGTGTGTGTGTGTATATATATATATATATATAAAATATACGATGCTTCTAGCTCAGTGGTTCTCCATAATATTGAGCATTAGAATTTCCTGTGAAACTTTTAAAAATACCAAGTGCCTAAAGATTAAATATTAATGGTTTTGGCATGGGATTTAGGCACTGTTTAAAAACAAAAACAAAAAACAAAACACAGGTTAAGAAACATGTAATTTTATGTCAATTAGTAGAAATTATTTGAAAAAAGTTCTACACTGATCCTTGTTAAGCCTTGATTTCTCTTAATTATTTAAGATTAGTTTGCTATAAAAAGGAAATTCTAGTACTATTTTCTAAGGAACTCATCTCTTGACAGAAGACTCACACTAAGTATTTAGTAAACATATTTTTAAGTAACTACATACAAATCTTGGTTTAAATGTAGTATGTATTAATGTTTAAGTGTCCTGATTTTATTATTTGATTTTACTCTGAAGCAATAAAAAGATTAGACTGGCAACATCTACTTTCTCTCATTTTGTTCAATCTGATTTCTTTCTCGAGAGAAATTGCTTATCATAAAATATCAGAAATATTCATGAAAATGGCTAAAATAAAAGAAAGAAACCTTTTACTTTGTACAATAATTGATCTCATATTTCAGAAGAATTTGCTTCCACTCCCAGTGAAATAAATTAAGAGATCTTTCTAAGACTGTTCTGGTTTCAATTATTTACAAAGCCACGAAATGGAATACATATTATTGTTTTATTTTCTATATTTCCTAGTATCCGAAATTATTATAGTCATGTAGAGAAAGCAGGTTCATCATGTTTTTCATGTTTGTTGGTTTAAGACTCGGGGGGAAATGAACACATTTGAAAGGCAGGGAAGGTGTATTTTTAAAGTGTTTTGCCACTGCCCCTTTTATACCCTTTGGTATATACCTATCGTAGACTAAGCATGTATTACAGGGAAACAGGGAGGAGGAAAAGCCCCGTTCTCCAAACAGCAATCCCTGGAATGTGTAGGGAAGTTCAGTTCTTCTATTTCCGAGACAGCATCCCATGGTTTCCCTTGAAACTGTAGAAGGCTAAACGTAGCTGCAATTGACAATACAAGGAGTGGGGGGAAACAACAGATTTACAAAGAAATGTAATGATGCTTTCCAAATTTCAGGGGCATGCCCTAAGGCAGTGATGGCGAAACTTTTGAGCTCGGCGTGTCAGCATTTTGAAAAACCCTAACTTAACTCTGGTGCTGTGTCACATATAGAAATTTTCTGATGTTTGCAACCATAGTAAAACAAAGACTTATATTTTTGATATTTATTTTATATATTTAAATGCCATTTAACAAAGAAAAATCAACCAAAAAAATGAGTTCGCGTGTCACCTCTGACATGCGTGTCATAGGTTCGCCATCACTGGAATAGAAAGTGCTTGGGAAACTAGAAATAAGAATCTGACCGGCGTGAAGAGTACTTCACGTGGAATGGAGAAAGATAATGCCAGAGAGGCTGGGGAGGCGCCAGGTAGAGAAGAGCCTTACTGACTACGGTGAAGAATGTGTACTTTCTTATAAATCCCTGAGGAGTCCCTGAAGGATTTTCAGCATGTTTTAAAAATCACTTTAACAACATGACCTGGATGATTGGAGGAGGATCCGATGAGTCGGGAATCTGATAGCAGGCGCATGCAGGAATCTAGACAGGAAGAGAGAGCATTCGGGCCACACAGTAGGGGAGAGGGGGTTCTATAAATGATGTCTGCACATGTCCCCTAATCCAGGTCGGTTTAGAAATCTGAGGAGAGAGAATGAAGAGGGAAAGCATAGCCACTCTCAGTGGTAGGTGCTAGGGTTCACAGTGCTGCTAGCTAGCCTGGTGGCCGTGGGCCAATCTGTCTGGGCCTCATCTTTCTCAAATATTAAATGGAAATAAGAATGGCAACCAAGCCTATCTCACAGAGTTACTGTACAGATATATAATAAGAAAATGGATATGAAACACTATAAAATGGTAAACTAGTGTACTATTTCCTGTTACTGCTATATCAAACTACCACAAACTTAGTGGATTCAAACAACACAAATTTATCCAATTAGAGTTCTAGAGGCCAGAACTCCGGCCAAAACGGAAGTGTTGGAGGCCTGTGTTCCCTGTGGAGGCTCCAGAGAAGAATCCATTCCCTTGCCTTTCCAACCTGCATTTGCTCATGGCTTCAAATGTCTCTCTCGTTCCTACGTCAGCGTCTTCAAATGCCTCTCATGCCTACACTGACTCTGCTGTTTCCCTCTCACTCATAAGGACTGTTGTGAGTACTGGGTCCACGCTGGTAGGCCAGGATGATCTCCTTATTCCAAAGTCAGCTGAGTAGCAACCTTAACTCCCCACCCCACCCCCCAACCGTGTAACACAGTCCCAAATTCCAAGTACTAGGATATAGACATCTTTGCTGGGACCATTATTCTGTTTACCCTACATACAAAAAATTCTAACTTAATATCTACTTGGCAGTCAATTTTTTAAAAAATTTCACAGTATGTCCAAGAGTTATTTTATAGGTTAAAAAAAAAAAGAAATCTGAAGACACTGTTTTCTAAGTAACTCACTAATATGTCTCTAAAATTTAGCAATATATGCTACACAAGTAAAAGTTCAATAACTACAGATTTTTTTAAATATTCAACTTAATATAATCATTCCCATCTCTTCAAAACAAATGAAAATTTAAGACAAAGATACCACTGCAAAATCTAAACAGAATCATAAGCATACTATGATAGTATCCAGCCCTGTAAGGAAATAGTTGGTAGTACGATGCTAGGATTAGCTCATGCTTTTTCTAGTTATAGAACGCAACAATTTGGGGTGTGGAATTATAGGAAAAGTCAGGCATTCAGTCATACAAAGGGCAATACTAGTAGATACCTAAGGCAAGTATGAGGGCCGCATGCAGCCCACAACTGATATTTTTGCGGCCCAGCCAATATAACAGTATGTAAGAAACATTTTAATAAAAATTTTGTAACGTAATTTTTACAATATACTGTTATACATAATTATTAATAACGAATTACAACATTCACTAATGACTGATCACTATAATCCTGCACCTTATACGCAGGCGCACCATTTCTCTCCACTAATACTAGCAGCGAATATTTTAGCAGCCAATTGCCAAGTCATTAGTCCTGGACCGACTTGTTTGGTGTGCGCTACAGGAAATATTTCGCTTTCAGAGAACCAAAAAAATAGGTTTATTTGCGTTAGGCTTATTAACTTGTGCAGTTATTCAGTGTCTGGTAAGTTAATGTTCAAGAAAAAAATATTGTTATTAAAATGTTCTATTATTTTATGTTAACAATTACTCATTTATTTCAGTCCTTTGTATCCAGCATGTCTCTATCGAAATAAGCCTACATTTCTATGAAAATTTAAGCTTTTTTTATTTAATAAATCTTTATTGTTCAAATTATTACAGTTGTTCCTCTTTTTCCCCCCCATAGCTCCCTTTCACCCAGTTCCCACCCCACCCCATGCCCTTATCCCCCCACTGTCCTCATCCATAGGTATACGATTTTTGGCCAGTCTCTTCCCTCACCCCCCACCTCCCCTTCCCCCCACCCCCGAGAATTGTCAGTCCACTCCCTTTCTATGCCCCTGATTCTATTCTAGTCGCCAGTTTATTCTATTCATCAGATTTTTTATTCACTTGATTTTTAGATTCACTTGTTGATAGATATGTATTTGTTGTCACTTTGTTGTTCATAATTTTTATCTTTACCTTTTTCTTCTTCTTCCCCTTCTTAAAGAATACCCTTCAGCATTTCATATAATACTGGTTTGGTGGTGATGAACTCCTTTAGCTTTTCCTTATCCATGAAGCTCTTCAATTCTAAATGATAGCTTTGCTGGGTAATCTTGGTTGTAGGTTCTTGCTATTGATCACTTTGAATATTTCTTGCCACTCCCTTCTGGCCTGCATGGTTTCTGTTGAGAAATCAGCTGACAGTCTTATAGATACTCCCTTGTAGGTAACTAACTGTTTTTCTCTTGCTGCTTTTAGTATTCTCCGGCTTTTGCCCTTGGAATTTTAATTATGATGTGCCTTGGTGTGGTCCTCTTTGGATTCCTCTTGTTTGGGATTCTCTGTGCTTCCTGGACTTGTAAGTCTATTTCTTTCACCAGGTAGGGGAAGTTTTCTGTCATTATTTCTTCAAATAGGTTTTCAATATCTTGCTCTCTCTCTTCTTCTGGCACCCCCATAATTCGGATGTTGGTATGCTTGAAGTTGTCCCAGAGGCTCCTTACACTATCTTCATATTTTTGGATTCTTTTTGCTTTTCTGGTTGGGTGTTTTTTGCTTCTTCATATTTCAAATCTTTGACTTGATTCTTGGGGTCCTCTAGTCTGCTGTTGGATCTCTGTATATTATTCTTTATTTCTGTCAGTGAATGCTTAATTTATAATTGGTCCTTTTTCATATCCTCGAGGGTCTCACTAAATTTCTCGGAGGTTTCTAGAAGATTCTTGAGTAACCTTATAACCATGGTTTTGAACTCTATATCCAGTGGTTTGCTTTCCTCCATTTCTTTCGTTTGTGACATGTTTCTTTGTCTCCGCATTTTGGCTGTTTCCCTGTGTTGATAGAGTGGCTTTGTGTGGTAGGTGTCCTATAGGGCTCAGTGGCTCAGCCTCCCTAATTATCTGAGGCTGACTCTCTTGGTGCACCCCTTTGTGGGCTGTGTGTACAGTCTTGTTGTTGTTAAGTCTTGATTGCTGTTGGTATCACTGGGAGGAATTGACCACCAGGCCAATTGGCTGTGAGGACCAGCTGTGTCTACAATCGGAGAACTGCTGTGCTGGAGACACCCTTATGGAGCAGAACTTGCTTCAGTGGGGCTTTGGTGCTCACTGAGTCTGCCCCTTGAGTGTGTCACTTACGGATGTGAAGAGCTGTAATCTGGATGGTCTCACTCTGACCACTGGGTACACTGGCTCTTGCATTTCCAAGGAGGTGCAATGTCACCCACTGCCTGAGGCCACCCAGCAGGAGCTACAGAGAGATCTTCAGATTCCTCCTCTTTGTTTGGGGTTTGGAAGTGTCCAGATGAGGCCTGGCTGTGAAGCAGTGAAGGCTGCTATCTAGGCCTTCTTTTGGAGGCTTTGGTGCTCTTTGACCCAGCTGCAGTTTGTTAGGTTTAGATTGCAAAAGGCCAGGCCATTCATATGCAAAAGCCTCTGCACACAGTTTGGATAGGGTTGTAAATTGGTTGGGGCGGGGTCTCAGGGAATCAGGGTGGAGCAAACCGCAATGGCTGCTCTGCCTCAGAGAGGTCCCAAGGTCTCTGTGTCCTGCGGCCCCGTGCAGGAACAATGATCACTGCAAGCACCTCTGTGGGAAAGCCACCCTCGTGTTCTGGTTCAATGCCAGACAGTCCAGTTTCTCCCCATATGAGTCTGGGTCCCCAGAGTCTCACCCAAAACTGGAGTTCAGAGCAATTGGGAGCTTGTAACTCCCTCATGACTGAAAAAGACAACAGTGTACCAAGTTGCCAGCCCGTTTCTGCGCACCTCCATACCTCTGCATTTCCGCACCTCTGTACCTCCTACCAGCTTTAATGCACTTTTCTCTTTCCTTCTCGTTGTAGAATTTCCACTCAGCCAGCCTTCCCATGGTCCTGGATGATGTCCATTTTGTCTTTTAGTTGTAGTTTTGATGTGGTTGTGTGAGGCAGCAAGTACAATTGTGTACCTATGCTGCCATCTTGGTTCCTCTCGAAGCTTTTTTTGTTGTTGTTGCCCACAAAAACTTAAAGCTTGTGTATTTGGCCCATGTTAGCCTTTGAGTTTGACATGCTTGCTCTACGGTAAACATTCCCAACACAAAGCAAGTACACAGGCAGGTGAGGAAGGGTACTATACTGGAGCCTGCAAGTTGAGGACAGCTCAACCAAGTTAAGTCTACATCCCAGGTGCCCTATAATAGGCCTAGTGTAGACCTCTGTAAGCCATCTGGTTTCAAGACACATATCTTCTATATATGCCAAATATGTCATTGTACATTATACCTTCTTGTCCCACTTAATGGTTATTCTAAAAACATAATACACTAGTCCCCACTTTTCCACAGGGAATTCACTCCAAATCCCCCAGTGAATGCCTGAAACAACAAATAGCACTGAACTCCCTATATACTATGGTTTTTCTATAAATACATGATAAAGTTTAATTTATAAATTAAGCAAGTAAAAGGTTAACAATAATTAAAAATAAAATAGAAAATTATAACAATATATTGTAATAAAAGTTATGTGAATGAAGTCTCCCTCTCTCTTGTACTGCACTGTGCTCACCCTTCTTCTCATGATGATGTGAGATGATACAATGCCTGCGTGATGAGATGAAGTGAGGAGAATGACGTAGGCCAGTAGTCGGCAAAATGTGGCTCAGCCAACTGCAGCTCGCAAGCCACATGCGGCTCTGTGGAAGAGTGTGGCTCTTCCACAAAATACCGACTTCTGCGCATGGGCCACGAAGTTTCAATCGCACTGTACATGTGCGCCCGCACGTGGTATTTTGTGGGAGGGCCACACTCAAGGGGCCAAAGAGGCGCATGTGGCTCGCAACCCGCAGTTTGCCGACCATGGATAGGCATAATGATATTGCCTTAGGCTACTATAAGGACTACTTGAACACAAACATTGCAATACCAGGATAGCCGATCTGATAACCCAGATGGCTACCAAGGGACTAATAGGTGGATATGCTAGACAAAGGGATGATTCAAGGTGGGCAAGATTTCATCACACTAGTCAGAAGAGTTTTCCATTTAAAACAATGAACTGCTTATTTCTAAAATTTTCCATTTAATATTTTCAGACCATGGCTGATCGCAGATAACTGAAATGGAAAGCAAAACTATGAATAAGGGGTGACTTCTGTACAGATGTAGGTCTAAGACAGGGTGGGGAACTTTTTTCTGCCAAGGGACCATTTGACTATTTATAACATCACTCACCGGCCATACAAAATATCAACTTAAAAATTAGCCTGCTATATTTGGTCAAACATTTAATTAATTCACCCCAATGCCTTGGCAAAGCCAGACCAAAAGGATTTTGTGGGCCTTATACGACCTGCAGGCCGGAATGTTCCCCAACCCTGGTCTAAGATAACAATTCCTTAAAAAATTGTTATTAAATAAATATAAAGATTCTAAAATAGCATGAAATAAATAGGATTTATCTAAAGCTGAAAATTCACAAATCACACATTTTTCCCTCTAAACTTACAAATAATTTCAACCAAGCTAATATCAGGGAATTATTTAAAACAAATTTCAGGGTACTTCCTATCTCTTGAATTCATACAGCCCTGACATAACTAATATTCACAATGATGACCTCAACATCTTTGTATCATGTGGTAACTGATAAGGAATATAAATGTGAGCATCTGAAAGGATTTAAATCACACAAAACCTATCTAAAGTAGTTTTAAAAGAAGAAAAAAAATCAGTTTCCAGACAGAAACAAGTTCTTATTATTCATTACAGAAAACTTAAGTTAGAATAATTTTATGACTAAATGTATTGAGAACATGCAGTTGAAGATTTATATTTTATTTAAAGCATAACTATTACAATTCCTGTAAGAATATTAAAGTATTCACACCACAAATTTTCCTATTACATTATACAAACATAAGCTCACTTAAATGAAATCAATAGCAGAGCTCAAGTTTTTAAGCAGTATAATTTAATTAAACACTTCTAATCTATGCAAATAGGTTTTTCCAAAGGAGTATATTTTTTCTAAACTATGCTATTTTGTTTTAATCAATCAAGAGTAGTATCAATAAAAATGCAATAATAGGAGCTATCCTATATTTCATGTCAAAATATATTCTTTCTGAGACTTTGCTTATTACTCAAGAAGGCTACAAAAGACAGAAAAGCATTTATAAAGAGCAATCAGTATTCAATTGTTACAATAAAGAAGCTTTCTGAACATAACTGGGAGATGATGGTGATGGTCATAATGATGGTAAGGGTGACAACAATTTTAATGACTTAGTCTAAGATGCTTTTACTGGGGAGGAAAAAAAATCCCGATAAAATGTCATTAAAACTTATTTATAGATCATCATCCTAATTTTAAGTCCAGTGTGCTATTTTATAATTCTCTAAGTGCAAAAATTACATCTTTGAGAAAATACCAAAGCCATTCATTTACTTATTTTTCTAACTACTCAACAATGGCTTGCAGCATGACAAATGTCATGAAAATGTACTTAAGACCCATCTGTACCATCAGAAGCTTCTTCCACCCTCCTTTACTTCCATACAATTCCTATGGCTAATCTTGGGTGGTTTAATCCTTAAGTAAGAGAAAGACTAGACTGAAAACATCATGTGGTAACTGATAAGGAATATAAATCAGAGCATCTTAAAGGGTCCAAATCACACAAAACCTGTCTAAAGTAGTTTTAAAAGAAGAAAGCAAAAATATGCTCCCCCCCAAAAAATCAGTTTGCCAGACAGAAAATTCAATGATTTTCACAAATGCCAAAAGGTTAATCATGAAGTTTTCTATAATGTTAATTAAATCATACCTTAAGAGAGAAGGAAAGAACAGATATATATATGCAACAAATTAGGTTATTCAAATTTTGTCAGAGATTTGAAAATTCCGGTAAAGCCAACACAGTACCAAAACTCTGAGCATTAGATAATGGCTGAGGACACTCAATAATGATACAGCTAACAAAACAAAGCCCAACAACATTTTCCTCTAGTGAAATAAAGTTAATAAGTTAGACAGACCTTTTAGTTTTTTCTGTGAGATTTTCAGCTTTCAATTAAAAAGGATTAAAATGTAAAGGCATTGGAGTTTCCCAAAGGATCAGATAGTGAGGAAAATAGAACGTAATAAAGAAAACAACTCTCCATTATGTCTCAAGAGCCAGACAACAAAACACTTCAGTTTACCTCAATGTCACTTGTGAAAAAAGAGTCCCTGAGCCAACCTTTCTAAGCAATGTTCAATAAATTAAGAAAAAAAACTGTAATAAAGCCATATATTACGTGTTCTTCAGCCAATTTATTCAATTAACCCATATCTGCAGAGGGTCCACAGGGTATTATATCACTTACGAGAGAAATTCTAAAAGAAGATAAAACATATTCTTTGACTTCCAGGCCTCTGTTAGTCAATATCAGAAAAAAGAAAATAAAATCAATACAGTATAGGGAATCCATAGACGTTATAGATTGGGAAACTATCAATATTACCGGTTTTTTTAAAAAAAATACTTGAGACTTTTTAAGCAATAGGAAGTAAATGCAGGCAGGGCAAAACAAAAGAGAAGAATCCAAGGATGTGATAAAGAACAGAGAGGGTAATTCAAAGCAGAAAGGCACAAGCTTCCCACATATGCATCTATGTAGACAGCAACACTGTAGCAATCAGAGGCAGAGATGGGGACATGATGACTGGTAATAGCTGCAAAACATCCAACTAAAAACTGAGCCACAAGGCTAAGGGACAGCAATAGCCATTATCCAATGGGGATGTTCACCAAAATTACAGATATATTAGAGATTTCATAAATAGAAGAGGTTTACTACTTACCCGATTTATATGGTTGCTCCTTAAAATAATGTGCAGTAGAGTTTTCTCAAATTCTTCCAACTTCTTGGAACACGTTTTAAGAATATGACTAGATAAGTTACAATCACTGAGCAGTCTACCTAAAGTAGCAACAGCTTCTGTCCAAAAGCTTGAAAGAGGAAATTTTGGGTCACGGTAAAAAGTGATCAGCCCTTCTAGCAACTGAAAAACAGAATCAGATACCGTGGAAGAGGTATTCTCCAAGTGGCTTAAGTCTGTTTTAAGACTCCCTGATTCTGTCCAGTTCTTCAGTTCAAGCAGATGTTGCAAAAATTGCATGTGAGAAGACAAGGGATTTTTTGAAGTCGCACAGTGTTTCTTTGCAATTGTCAGTGGTGGAAAGAGTGTGGGGGTGCAGCTCTCCACAAAATCTTGAGACACCTCTGAAGGTTCATTTCTCTGCTCATTTGATAAATCACACCCAGAATCTTCCAGCCCAGTTAATGTATTTTCAGAACTTCCAGGCTCCTGAGCCTGCAGCTGGGAAGGTGATTCTCCTGAAATGGGAAGAAATACAAGTGTAATCTTTCTTTACTGAGACTTTTTAAGCAATAGAAAGTAAATGCATGCAGGGCAAAACAAAAGAGAAGAATCCAAGGATGTGATAAAGAACAGAGAGGGTAATTCAAAGTAAAAAGGCACAAGCTTTCCACATTTGCATCTATGTAGACAGCAACACTGAAGCAATAAGATATCCTATCTAATAAAAGAGAAACATGGTAATTAGCCGTACCTCCGCTACTCTTCCCATTGGCTAATCAGGATGATATGCAAATTAACTGCCAGTCAAGATGGCGGCAGGCAGCCAGGCAGCTTGAAGCTAACATGAGGCTTGCTTGCTTCAGTGACGGAGGACTCCAACGATCCCCGCCTGCCTTGCCGGCCTCTGAGCTTGCAGTCTGAAACATTGTTACAAATATAGAAGCTAAATAAAACTCCAGAAACCTGCTTTCAGCCAGCCTGGATCTAGAGTTGGAGTTGAAACAGTGTTTCGATTATAGAACCCAAACAAACCAGATACCTGCTTTCAGCAACAGAGGCCTCAGAGCTGGAGCCAGAGCTAAAGCTGGCCCAGAATAAAAAAAAGAAAAAAAATTAAAAAAGGAGCAGTTGGGAGCTTCAGTCACCCGCCAGCCTGAAAACAGCCCTCAGCCCCTCACCCAGACTGGCCAGGCACCCCAGTGGGGGCCCCCACCCTGAAGGGTGTGTGACCAGCTGCAAACAGCCATCATCCCCTTACCCAGGCTGGCCAGGCACCCCAGTGGGGACCCCCACCTTGATCCAGGACACCCTTCAGGGCAAACCAGCCGGCCCCCACCCGTGCACCAGGCCTCTATCCTATATAGTAAAAGGGTAATATGCCTCCCAGCACCAGGATCAGTGGAGCCACAAGGCCTCCCAGCACCGGGATCAGTGGAGCTGAGAGGCCTCCTGGCACCGGGATCAGTGTAACAGAGGGCAGCGCCCAAACCCCGATTGCCCTGCGGCTCTGTGTGTGACAGGGGACGGGGCCACAACCTCCCTATCCGCCCTGCTCTGTTCATGACAGGGGAAGGCGCCCCAACCCCCTGATCAGCCCTGATCTGTGCCTGATGGGGGGAGCTCCCCAACCCCCTGATCGCCCTGCGGCTCTGTGTGTGACAGGGTGCGGCGCCCCAACCCCCTGATCGGCCCTGCTCTGTGGGTGATAGAGGGCAGCGCCCCAACCCCCTGATCCGCCCTGCTCTGTGCGTGACAGGGGGGAGCTCCCCAACCCCCTGATGAGCCCTGCTCTGTGCATGACAGGGTACGGAGCCCCAACCCCCCTGATGGGCCCTGCTCTGTGCGTGACAGGGGGCAGCGCCCCAACCCCGATTGGCCCTGCTCTGTGCATGACAGGGGAAGGCGCCCCAACTCCTAATCGGCCCTGCTCTGAGCCTGACCAGGGGCTGCACCTAGGGATTGGGCCTGCCCTCTGCCACCTGGGGGCAGGCCTAAGCCAGCAGGTCGTTATCTCCTGAGGGGTCCCAGGCTTCGAGAGGGCACAGGCCGGGTTAGGGACCCCCCTCCCACCCGAGTGCACAAATTTTTGTGCACCGGGCCTCTAGTTATTATATAAAATTAAAAGATATTTTATAATATTTTAAATATTATAATAATATAAAATAGTATAAGATATTTTCATATAAAAACTAGACATTGACTTTTCTAATTTAAAATGCTAAATGAAGCACGTAGATATGCATTAAACATTTTAAAGCAGTATTGTAAAAATTGAATAAATGAAAAACTGAAAGGAATTGACTAGGCTGACTGTGGAAAAGGTTTTTATCTTTACTGGTAGGAAGTAAAGGTGATTCATCTATATCACTATCTGTCTTTCAACTGTGTGCCACACTTGAAAGATACAGAGGAGAAACACAAAACCTGAAGGAGGTCTCCATCTGGTAGAGTCCAACAAGCAATACGGTGTACCTAGAGAGAGACTTGCTCAGGGTGCTATGCAAATAGAAGGACCCTGGTTAGCTTAGTTCATTCTGGAAGAGGTGATGGTGGAGCTAACTTATAAAACATAAATAGAAATTCAAAGCTAAAAGTTAGGGGAATGGAGGAAGACAGAGAACTCCATATACCCACATGGTAAGCACAAAAGCACAGGCTTAAGAAGGAAAAGAAAAGCATTGTGTATATAAGGATCCACAGTAATTTGACATTCCTTTTACAAAATAAATAAGTAAATAAATACGGCAAGAGATTAAGATGGAGATTAAGAGGCCAAGTCATAAAAGATGTTTTAAATTGTGTTAAGGACCCTAGAATTTATAAGTGTAGAGTGAGTGTAATTCAATGCACTTATACATAAAAATAAACAATTTATATGTGTATGTGTACTTATTTATAATTATCTATCTATCTATCCTTGAAACGATGTCTATAATCACTAGAATCTCTGACACTGCTAGAGAAATACTGCAGTTAAGGTTTAACCTACTAAGTGTAGATCATTCTTTGGTAGAGATGCCATCAGAAACATAAATAAGGTTGTTGTTGTTTGTCAATGCTTATCACCAGTGACCACATCCATAGCAGCTTTGGTGAGTCAGGGTGGTAGAGAGAGGTCAGACTGCAATGGCCTGAAGAGTGGAGGGGGAGAAAGCAAGGGAAGAATGGTAACACTTTTGAGGACTTGGATCCGGAAAGTATAACTGGAGAGTAACTGAAGGCAAATGTGGCCTGACAAATTAGGAGAAACATGAGGAATTACAGACTAAGAACAGAGAAGCAAGTGTTGGAGATATGAGAAAATATAAAAATGCCAGGTGAGGCATGGCCTGAGAGAAGGGAGGAGACTGAGTCAAGGATGCTAGTGGATGGGTGCGTAGTGATGGGGAAGTATTTTTTTTTCCTCTGAGGCTAAAGGAAAGATGGGGGGAATGTATAGGAATATTTTTTAAATGCCCCTGTCATATAGGAAGTTAAAGGACATCTCACCTAAGAAGTTAGATATTTTTTTAAAGCTGGAGACAGGGGGACACTAATTGATCAAGGCATAAGAATAATGATGAAAGCGACAACTTCTACCCTCAGCACCATATATTTGGAAATCCAACCCCAGTTTTCAAATGTCTCCCTTCTGGAACATTTCGGTTCTCCACCGAGATGTTCACAGAAAAAATGTCTTGATTGTGGACAAAAAATTTAGTTTTCATTCTGACAACCCTTTCATGCTGATTTGTCAGCATGGCAAACAGTGTCTCTCAGGCAACAAACAAAGGAGAGAATGCTTTTGTGGCTGGCCAAATGAGGATTAGCGCAATTTTAAAACATAAAGAGGCCATCAAGAGTGCTAATGTCGCTAAGGGTGTGAAAGCGCTCACAAAACAACAACCAAAGTCAACAGAATAAGTAGAAAAATTGCTGTTGATTTGGATAAAGGAAAGCAGTTAGCCAGTGACAGCCTTTTGGAGGCAGTGATGTGTGAAAAAGTGAAGATGCCTCATCTGCATCCTGACCTCCTCAAAGACACCCCTGGAACCAGTGCTGAAAGGGATTCCTTTGGGTTATGAGGGGTAGCTTGATAAATGTAAGAAGTGTTTATTTATAAACAATACATTATACATGTACTATACATTAAAAAGGTTAAAACGGAATCATCTGTGGGTCTGGAACAGATTAATTCAATGTACATTATTTCTAATGGTTAAAAATAACTCGGTTTCCAAACAAATTCCTTCTCAAACAGCCTTGTAGAATGAATTAAGTTTGAGAACTGAGGTTCCACTTGTTGCTCTTTTGTCCTTTGATAAAATTAGAAGCTGATGAGACAAAATCGGAGCTTTAACTTAGAGTTCATTCACTTAACAAGTGCCTGCTATAATCACTGCCGGTGTGCAAATGTGTGCTCCCTAATTATCACTATACTATCTGTACTTCATGTTAGGGAGAAAATGCAGTAAGTTAAAAAAATGTGGTGGTACCCAGGACAGTGAACTATCAGCAAAGTGTCTAACTGCATGTGGCTATTTCTATACTAAACCAGGCAAGACAACCTGCTCGTTTTAAGCTAAAGGACAGTTTCTTTTACTTATGAGCAAGGATAAACATTTAAAATGACTTCTCACCACATCCATCTCATTCTTCACAAAAGTAAAGGGAGAGGGTGGTTATTATGGTAATTATTCAGGTAGAGTATATTTTTCTTCTAGGGAATTCAAACCATTGCTCCACTAAGAAAGTGAACACAGTTTAAATATTTCATTAACCTACTCACTTTCCCATCAAGGTAAGCTGAATTTCATGGGTGATGATTTTAAGGAAGACTCATAAAATAAATTCTACCAGCTATTAAACTGGGAAGCAAAAATCTGCTTTCTTGTTTCTGCTTTTTACTCCTCATTGGTGTGCCTTTTGGCAAATCACAGTCACACCACCTCATCTCCTTCCTGTACCAAGAGGTACTCATTTGAAGGGAGTGGTTTTACCCATTCCTGTGCTCTGGCGTTAGGGTTAGGGTTAGGGTGGGGATAGGACGCTGAGATTTTATACAATATGGCTTACAGTGTTAAAGCCACTCTATTGAATTGAACAGAAAACTCTGATGTTCATATTTCACTTTAAAAAGTAGTTTCACCACATAATTCAATTGTTCTTCCCAACAACAGCCCTGGGAGATCATGAAATGCGGGCTCAACTTGACTAAGAGGCCTGGGAAAAGCCACACAGTGAGCAAGTAAAACCAATTCTTCAGTTCCAAGTCCAATCATGTTCTAACCACAGCAGGAAAACAAAAAAAACCAAAAGAATCCTGTGTTTTTCCACAGCAGCTTCTGGACATTTCCATTATAGTATTCATCAAGTTCTATATGTTGTCCACTTGAGTATGAGCTCCTGAATGGCAGAAGTCCTGTCTCTTGCAATCTCTGTGGACATCTCACTGAATAATAACATCACCTGCAGAAGACACCTTATCAGGATAAACTATTAGTGCAACCACTTGCTGCTGGCTATGACAGACAGACCTTCTATCATCCTTTTATATTCATAATGACATTGGGAGATAATGAAATGCAGGCTCAGCCTCACTAAGAGGATCAATTCCTTTGCAACTTATACCAAACCACAAAAGTTTATAAATAAATAAGAAAAATAACATAGAATATATAGACAGGCGGAAAGAATTTAGCTATTGTAGTAATCATTTAAAATGTCTCAAAATACTTGTTAACAAATAGCCAATAATATACTTTTTATAGAACCGACTAACTCTAATATATAACCAATAACCAATTTATTTCCTCTCCTATTTATTCTCAACTAGGGGCCCGGTGCACGAAATTCGTGCACTGGGTGTGTGTGTGGGGGAGTGTCCCTCAGCCCAGCCTGCCCCCTCTCACATACTGGGAGCCCTCAGGCGTTGACCCCCATCACCCTCCAATCGCAGGATCGGCCCCTTGCCTAGGCCTGACGCCTCTGACATAGGTGTCAGGCCTGGGCAGGGGACCCTCATTTCCCCCCATCACTGGTTCTGCCCCCCCCCCCCCAGGCCTGATGCCTCTGGCCCAGGCATCAGGCCTGGGCATGGGACCCCAGACCCCTCCGACTGCTGGCTCTGCCCCTTGCCCAGGCCTGATGCCTCAGCCAGAGGCGTAGACCCCCATCACCCTCCGATCACCTATCGGCCCCTTGCCCAGTCCTGACGCCTCCGCCAGAGGTGTCAGGCTTGGACAGGGGACCCCCATCTCCCCCCGATCACTGGCTCTGGCCCCCGCCCAGGCCTGAGGCCTCTGGCCCAGGAATCATGCCTGGGCAGGGGACCGCCATCTCCCTCTGATCGCTTGCTCCACCCCCCGCCCAAGCCTGACGCCTCTGACCCAGGCTTCAGGCCTGGGCAAGGGGACCATCATATTCCCCCAATCCCCGGCTCCACCCCCCGCCCAGGCCTGATGCCTCGGCCAGAGGAGTTGACCCTCATCACCCTCCGATCACCAATCACCGGATCGGCCCCTTGACCAGGCCTGAGGCCTCTGGCAGAGGTGTCAGGCCGGGCAGGGGACCCCCAGCTCCCCGCTGTTGCAGGCTCCGCCCCTGCCCAGGCCTAACGCCTCTGGCTGAGGCGTCTGGCTTGGGCAGCGGGGACCCGCAGCTGCAGCGGCCCCGGCAAGGGACCCCTAGCTCCCGGGACTGCCAGCTTCGACCATGCCCAGCTCCCATCGCCGGCTCCACCCCTACTTCCAGCTATGACTGGCCAGGGCGGCAAAGGCGCCTGATTCTCCGATCATGGCTGGGGGGCAGGGCAAAGGCGGCCCCAGGGCCGCCTTTGCCCTGCCCCCCAGCTCTTAGCTCCCCCCTGGGTTTCTGATCACTGTCAGTGGCAGGGGGCTTCTTCCTGCTTTCCCTTTCGCCTCCCTGCATTGTGCCTACATGTGCAAATTAACCGCCATCTTGTTGGCAGTTAACTGCCAATCATAGTTGGCAGTTAATTTGCATATAGCCCTGATTAGCCAATGAAAAGGGTATCGTCGTACGCCAATTACCATTTTTCTCTTTTATTAGTGTTGATAATGAAAACTTTGAGGACTATGAACAGGGTTTGCATGGGAAACCAGCACTTCCATATTAGAAAGCACTCCCTGCCTAATACTAGTGCAGTAAATAATAGTGGGCAAGTATCACTGCTGAATATATCCTACTAGGGGCCCGGTGCACGAAATTCGTACACTGGGTGTGTGTGTGGGGGGAGTGTCCCTCAGCCCAGCCTGCCCCCTCTCACATACTGGGAGCCCTCAGGCGTTGACCCCCATCACCCTCCAATCGCAGGATCGGCCCCTTGCCCAGGCCTGACGCCTCTGGCCTAGGCGTCCGGCCCGGGCAGCGGGTACCTGCAGTGGCAGCGGGGGGTGCCGCGATCGCGCGGGCTCCGCCCTTGCCCCTGCAGGACGCCTCTGGCTGAGGCATCCGGCCTGGGCAGCGGGGACCCACAGCTGCAGCGGCCCCACGATCGTGGGCTTCGCTTTAGGCCCAGGCAAGGGACCCCTAGCTCCTGGGACTGCCAGCTTCGACCATGCCCAGCTCCCATCGCTGGCTCCACCCCTACTTCCTGCTATCACTGGCCAGGGCGGCAAAGGCACCTGATTCTCCGATCATGGCTGGGGGCAGGGCAAAGGCGGCCCCAGGGCCGCCTTTGCCCTGCCCCCCAGCTCTTAGCTCCCCCCTGGGTTTCCGATCACTGTCAGTGGCAGGGGGCTTCTTCCTGCTTTCCCTTTCGCCTCCCTGCATTGTGCCTACATATGCAAATTAACCGCCATCTTGTTGGCAGTTAACTGCCAATCTTAGTTGGCAGTTAATTTGCATATAGCCCTGATTAGCCAATGAAAAGGGTAGCTCGTACGCCAATTACCATTTTTCTCTTTTATTAGTGTTGATAAGATGGAAAAGAGAAAGAGGAGAAAAAAGCTTTCTAGAGAAAAGTAAACATTTTCAGTAATACTGAATATTAACAGGTTACAATCTCTGACAATAATCACTAATAATATATTTATTCATACAAACAAGATTTTTAAATACCTAAGCTTATTTGAGTAATATAAAGCATAGAAAAGGACAGTAATATACTCTTGTCTCTTTTAAATAAGTCTTACAAATTACAAACAGACTCTTCTACTCATTTGCTTGGATGACTTTTCTAATCATAAATCTCAAAGCATGGCTAACAAAACATCATACCCAAAAGAGGGAGGAGAAAATAGAGATAGGATACTGCAGCTTTCTGCTGTTCCCATTTTTCCAGGAGGGACTAAGGTGAAGCAGAAGTCAAATGTTACTTCTCTCTCTTTTTAAAAAAATGTTTTAATTGATTTTAGAGAGAGTGGAAGATAGGAGAAGGAGAAGGGGAGAAAGAGAGTCAGAGACAGAGGGAAACATTGATGACAGAGAAACTTCTACACACACCCTTACCTGCAACCTGGGCATATGCCCTGACCGAGAATCTAACTGGCAATCTTTGGGTACACAGGATGATGCTCAACCAACTGACTCATATTGGCCAGGGCTCTCTTTTAACTTCTTATTGGGCTGAAGGGACTGAGGACTATAATTTCTCTCCAAGCCATTGGATATGATCTAACTAACTTGCTTGTCATTAGATTTGAAAGAAATAAAACACACTAATCAAGCACAGTCTAGCATACATTAAATGCTCAGTAAATACAGGGTGTGGCAAAAGTAGGTTTACAGTTGTTTGTATGGAAAATAATACAATAATTAATGAATAATAATAACAGAATAAACTCTGTGTTTCACATAGTCATAACTGTAAACCTACTTAAGGGCAGACAGAGTGTACTACTCTGGGTATTTTCTTTTGCCTAATGCCTACCCTTCTACATGGTTGGTGGTCTAAATGCTTGTTCCATATATATTAACAAAAAGTAAAATCAAATAGCGTCTTTTCAATTCACTGAAAGGTCATCACTACCAACTATGATTTCTTAGCATTAATAATAATCACATGCAGGGATACATAGAATAAAAGTAATGTTTACGCCACCTGGTGGTCAAACAGGAAATGCAGTGTTAAAGTACTACACAATTCATCTGGGGGAAAAAATCACTTTAAAGCAATTGTTTGTCTTCTGCATCTGGAAGGATATATTTTAGCCTATTGTAAAACATATTTGAGAAATGCTGATCGAAAAGGCTGAAGTTTTGATTAATCCCTCTCTAGCAGCATGTCGCAATTCTAACTTTGAATACACCAAGGGAGAAGCAATGTCAAATGCATGAAATTCCAAGCTAATGGTATGATATGTCTTAGCTGAATTGTCTTCACTGCATGAGGTTCACAAAACAGTGTATTTGTTGTTGTATTTGTATGCTTGGTTCAGGACTATTTGACAATATAATGCCTCCTGCTTTCAGGTGCTCAAACTCTAAAATTTTCTAGCTACCCCCATCTCTCTCTCCCAAGCCATCTTCTAGTTTGCCAATTTAAACCTTGCTCATCATTATACCTTTGGCTTTTTTCCCCTGTTCGAGCTTCCTGGATGTCCCCACCTTTCCTACAGACTTAAGCAGATGCCCCCCAAATCTCTATCTCCAATCCTACCTCCTCTCCCACGCTCAAGTCCCTAGGTATCTTGACATACCTTGGGCTCACCACTTTAAACCTCATATGTCAAAACAAATCATATCCTTCACTTTTAAACTTGGCCCAATTTCCAAATAACAGTACTACTGCTCTTCCTTTGGACATTTGAAAACTAAGAGTCAACTCTGACTCTTCGTTGAACCTCATATACATTCCACTGACAAGTAATATTAATCCTTTCTGTTCCTTGGGTATACTAAGTTTGTTCCCATTTTGGGGGTCTTTGCATTAAACGTTCCCTCAGATGCTCTCCACACCCCACCTCAATTTTCTCAAGACTGGTTACTCATCATTCCAGTGTCTGTTTAAATGCCACTCCTTCAGAAAGGCCTTCCCTGACTACCCAAGCTAAAGAAGCCACCAAAATAGTCCTAGCTGGTTTGGCTCAGTGGATAGAGTGTCAGTCGATCTCAGAGGATCGAAGGGGCCTGGGTTCAATTCCGGTCAAGGGCATGTACAGTGGGGCCTTGACTTACAAGTGTCCTGACTAATGAGTATTTTGAGATACGAGCCGTCGTCTCTTGGCTGATTTTTTGCTTTGAGTTGCGAGCTAAAATTCGGGTTACGAGCCCGCTTCAGATACCCCACCGCTAGCTGGCGCAGCGAACGTCACAGTGAACGCCACAACATCAGCCCAGCATCACGTGTCTCACTCGTTCACTTTAAGATTTGACATATGAGTAATTTGAGTTACATGCTCCGTCACGGAACGAATTAAACTCGTAATCAAGGCCCCACTGTATCTTGGTTTCAGGCTTCTCTCCGACCCAGGCCCTGGTCAGGCATGTGCAGGAGACAACCAATTGATGTGTTTCTCTCTGTCTTTCCCTCCTTCTTCTACTTTCTCTTTTAAAAAAATCAGTGGAAAAATATCCTCAAGTGAGGATTAAAAAATAATAAAATAAATTCTTTAAAAAAAAAGAAGCCACCAAAATAATTTCTGTCACATATTCCTGTTTTAATTCTCTGAATCTCACTTTACACTGCCTGATCATTTCCTGCTGGTATAACCTGTCTCACCCACAAGAATGAGCTCTCTGTGACAGTCTTGGACTGCCTGGTTTGTGGCCATCTACCAGAGCCTGGAATGTGGTGTAAGAGCTCAATAAATATTTACTCAATAAATAAAAACCTCTTTTATGTCACCTCTTTTTTTTCCCCCATGCTTAAATAATTACAGGTAAGCCCTGGCTGTGACAGTGATGTTCTTGTCTCCAGTCCCCTTCCTCTTCCAAATAATTCTAAACACAACTACCCAATTACTCTGCCTAAATAACTACCCCTCAGGCCACCTAAAGAAATCACTTGCAGGAAGCATACTGCTTGGCACGCGCCTAGCGCACACCCCATACATGTTAATTTCCCTGTTGAAAACATCTCCAAAGGCTCCTCGTTGCCTACAGAATAAAGCGTGTTTTCCACTGGCTGTCATTCCTCTTAATAAGCTCCAAGCTAGTTTTGCATCTTACTGTCCAGAGCACCACTTCATGCTCTAGATGCTGCAGTCAACTAAGCCATTTGCCAGTAGAGTCCTGTGTTGTACTTACACTGTTCCCTCTTGACTGAAATATCACAATTCCCATAGCTTTCTAAATCCTACCCATCCTTCAAGGTCAGCAACTTCCTCCCCCCAAAAATCCTTTCAAAAATCCTGTTCTCTAAGGCAAAATAATCACTCGCTTTCCCCTCTGAACGACAGTATCTTTTTCTGGACCACAGAGTCTT
The DNA here is from genome assembly GCF_963259705.1 of Myotis daubentonii. Classification (NCBI taxonomy): domain Eukaryota; kingdom Metazoa; phylum Chordata; class Mammalia; order Chiroptera; family Vespertilionidae; genus Myotis; species Myotis daubentonii. Next base: position 61,450,155 of record NC_081845.1, read on the forward strand.
AGTGGCTATAAGCAGTGACTTATGATCACAACAGGCTATGTGATCCGATGGGCAGGGCATGGACCTTCTCTCTTTGTATTATCTACATCGTTTGTAGCTAATAGCTATTGAATAAAAAGGGACTGAATGTATGAAAAAAAGAATTTCTCTAAAGGAAGAGTTATTAAGGCAAAATGAGGAGCTGGTAAGCAGCAGCAATCACTCTTTGGATTCAGTCATTTATGGAGCAAAGATGAGCAGGATAGGTAAAAAAAAAAAAAAAAAAAAAAAAAAAAAAAAAAAAAAAAAAAAACCAGTCCTAATTCTATGTCCTCACAGACAGAATCAGGTTGAGAGACAGTGGATTCTTATACTGTGATGCCAATATCACAGCCCTACAGAATAACATCAAACCCTCAAAAGTACAGCACTCTGCCAAGTGAACCAATGAGTCCACCTGCATAACTCCCATTCATCAGTGTGTGGATGTTATGAACACCATGTGGAACGGGTAATTACTATGGCAGCAATACACCATGTTAACTAGCCTCCCAATGCTGTGAATGCCAAACCACACAGCTCTCTACAATCTAGCCCCAATTACCTTGCCTGCTGAGATCCCCCAGATCTCTAAACTCTTACTGACCAAGCCTTTTCCAAAGAATTTGCCTGAATTTGTTTCCCACCATCCCTTGGATCCACTGCTTTAATTTCAGCTCTTGACCACAGAGTTCCAACTGCTCACATCTATACTGCCAAGATGTTAACTCTAAGCTGGCTTGATACCCGAAGCCCCCCTTAGACAACTGAGGTTGACATTCATACCCATGAATGTGTCCATTTGGCTCACTTTATCAAAAATCAGAAGCACCGAGGTCTTTTATCCAGTGCAATGTTTCCCCACCTGTACATCCGCATAAGTGGAACATACTAAAATTAAGTATTCCTAGGCACAGGGAATCAGGGAGGACTCCAGAAACTTGTATTTTAAATAAACATCTCATGTGAGTCTCATAATTGAGCAAGTTTCAAGAACAATGCTTTTCTCTACTCCTAAACCCATGCACTAAGCCTGCTTTACTTGTTTCTCGCTAGGCTCGAAATCTCCTAGTTTAGAGAGATTTTACATGGGTGGTTTTCAACCTTACTTGCATGTTAACAGTGATTTTAGGAACTTTTTTAAACTCCAATACCAGACCACAGCCCAACCTAAGTACATCAGAATCTCGGGGGTGGGCCTCAAATATCACTATTTTTTAAAGCTTCCCAAGTGGCTCTAGTGTGAGAACTACAAGATTAATTTATCTGTTCTGCTTTCTTTGGGTAGCAGAGAAGTGGCTGTGTCCCATTCATGCCATCTCCAATCATACCTCAAACCTCCCAGAAATGTCTGTTTCCTCCCTACAGGTTCATGTTTAATTTATGCTTAATATTTCCAAGTTCAGCTGGATTCCACTCCTTTTCAGGGTTCACCTTTGTCAGTTTATGTCCTATTCTGCAGAACTGGAGCTTTATCTATTCTAGCTGTCCCTCCTGCCTTGTCCTAAGGCCGTCAGCTTCCCTTACGGACCACAGCCTGGGATGCCTACCCAGAAGTCCTGCTCCTACTCCCTCTTACATTCTCCACAAGCAGCCAGAGCAAGTTTAAGTCTCCTGCTTAATGCTCATCAAAGTGTTCCTACTAGAACAGCCCTACATAATCTGCATTCTTGTCCACTCTCTGGCCTCATCCCCTGCCCTCTACACCTCACTCACTCTGCTGTGTAGCCACTGGCTTGTTTCTGCTCATTGATGCCAGCGAGGTGCTGCCTCGGGGCCACCCGGATGACACTGCCGGGGCAGGAGTCGGCTCAAACGCCTCCTTCTCAATGAGGTCTCACTGACCACCCTGTCTACAGTAGCAGCCCTGCCCCACTCCCAGGCACTCCTCACTTCAACCTCATTTGTTTTCCTCACAGCTTTTAACACTCTCAGATTTTTTCTTGCTTATTGGTTTACATGTTATTACCTGTCTCCTCCACTGGAATATAAATTCTATTTTTCTTCTCTCTTCTACTATTGGGTCTCCAGAAATCACTGGGTGTTTTTTTTTGTCTTTTTTTAAAATGAAGCAACTAATCAACAAATGACCATGAATAAATATAACCAAAACTATATAGCTCATATATAATATTTTTATTGTGTCTGTCTCAGGAGATCTTGCCTCTCTAACCAGACCATAAAGTCATAATGAGCAGCAAGTAAACTTTTTTCTTCTTTTCTAATCTTGAAAGTCAAGCTCAGTACTGATTAAGTATCATACACTTAAATATTTACTGATATGGGCTATTTTAGAAGATCCTTGTATTATGCTGAACAAATATGTGTGTGTGTTGTTGTTTTTTTAACTTTCTGCCTAAACTATATGTTCACAATATCACACCTGAACAAGATCATTAAGTCTCTAATTTTAATTCACCTTCTAATTTTTTTTTTACCTTTTCATTCCACTCTCCAAATTACATTCATCTTGTTAGGTACCTTACAACTTGTAAAAATCTACAATTGCAGTTTTGACCTGTATGTGGTCATTGAATTGCCTGATATGGAGCCAGGCACATATTTGTCTAGCTGATACACATCTGTTCAGATAAAAATAATTCAGAACACTACAGGGACGTCCCAAGATCAGCTGCATTCCTAGGGATAAGAACATCCGCTGACCAGGACATTTTTAAAAGCCTGTCTTATATAGTAACTCGTGGCTATGAGTCCTGGTTTCAAGATTTTATCTATCTATTTATTATTTATTTAAATCTGACATATCAAAACCAGTCCATGGAATGTAGGCTTTGTTGAAAAGCTATAAAAAATTATTGTGCAAAACTAGGATCAAAGATACTAAATAAATTGTTTTCTATGAAGCGGGGGGGGGGGGGGGGGACCTTAAAAAACTCAGGCAAAGTTACTTTTCTAGTAGCACTTAAAATATGATTTTATTTATGCCTAGAGTGGGCATTACTACATTCCAATGTCCCTTCTTATTAATTTTCAGAATTAGTAACAGTTCATTCTGTCCCCAGGTAACTGCTAAACATGTATCTTCAAATAACTTAGGCTTCTTCAAGGAAATAACCACGTTGTCCTGGGATACACAAAACATTCATAAATCCCCTTTAATCTTCAGTTCTGGTGACTAAAAAGAATGTGTCCCCCATCAGACAGGCCAGTCATGTTCCTTGTGCCTTGCAGAGCCTTGATGTATTCACCTATTATCTCCCCGTGGTGCAGGAGTCCTCATAAATCCTGTTGACTCTGGTGAAGGCACTCTGCCCCAGGATCCTCGAAGACCCTGCTGGGCTCAGAAATCACCACTCCTTTTCATATGGAGATGTCACTCCAAGAGCGGTCAGAATATGGATTTTGCAGGCACCAAACAAAATTGTAAGGCATTGGTTCCTTAAATATGTTTTCCCTCTCCCTCTCAAAATACAAAATGTGTTTGACCTCAGAGTCAACAAAACCAACACATAACATATACATGCATCACTGTTATCACTGCTAAATAAAAAGTTCTTTCTTCAAAGGGCCAATTTTCAATATTTTTAATTCTTTTTGAGCACTCTCTTTTTCTTCTCTCCCTAAAGCTTCTCAGTTATTCAATAAGCTGCATATTTTTTGTTTGTTTCAAAATGAACCTTTGGAACTTTTTCATTCCCCTTGCCAGGATCCCCGTCCACGCCCTTTTCATTTCTTGCGTGGACTACCTACCGCCGCCTACCAGGCTTCCTGCCTTCAGTGTCTCCCCCTCTCTTACATGCAGCGCCCTGTTGCTGGATTAACACCCAGTCTTAATCCATAACCTTTTAATGTCTCCTTATTATTGGAAAATAAAGTCCAAACTTCCTTAAAAAAAATCCTGTCTTCTGGGACAACACACCACACTCAGCCTCAGGATATGCTTCCCTTTGTGGGAATACCCTCTGGCTTTCCGAAGTTCAGTGCCTCATTCACCCGCTCTCTCTTCCCTTGAAGGTTCCTAACCACACCCACAGTTACCTTTCCATTGACAGTCATGAAACTTACTGCCTTTTGCATGTGGATGGGTTTTCCATATATATTCTTCTCTCAGCAACGTTGACAATGAATGAATGAACTCCTGGTCACTTGATTTAATAGACAGTGAACAATTTCTACCTTGCTGGACCTTTCATCTCATGCATTTCCTCCTTCTCAAAATATTCTCTTCACTTGGTTTATGTAATGCTATCTTAGAATTTTCATTCTACCTAATGATCATTTTTTTTTTATTTCCTTTTGCTGCTGCTATAGTCTGGGTGTTTGTGTTCCCCCAGAATTTATATGTTGATATTCTCACCCCCAAGGTAATGGCATTAAGAGGTAACATCTTCGGGAAATGATTAGGTGATGAGGGTGGAATCTTTAGGAATGGAGTCAGTGCATCACAAAAGAGGCCCCAGACAGCTCCCCCCCCCCCCCACCACCAGGTGAGGACACAGGGGAAGGTGCTATATGTAGGCCAGGAAGGGGTCCTCACCAGACTCTGAATCTGCTGACACCTTGACCTATACTTCCCAGCCTCCAGAACTAAGAGAAATCAATTCTGTTGTTTATAAGCTGCCCAGTCTATGGTATAACAGCCCTTACAGACTAAGACACCAACTTTTACTCTTACCATTGTTCACCATCCCAACGAATGCCAGCCTCATCGAAGCTATGCCTCTCTCTTGCACAATTCACTGCAATGCCTCGTAACTAGTCTCTGCACATTCCGCCCCCTCCCTCTCCAATCTGTCTCATGCTGGAGCCCAGTGATCTTCTCAATCACAAATCTTATGTTACCCACCTGCTCAAAATACCTCAATAATGGTTTTCCAAGTATCCATAGTCTCTCTCAGAGTAAGGTCTACGCCAGTGGTTCTCAACCTTGGCGGCACATTAGAATCACCTGGGAATCTTTTTAAAATCCTAATTTCCGGGCCTCATCCTCTGGAAATTCTGTTTCTTTGTTACCAATGTTGTGGCCCCACCCCATAGCAAAGAAACAGAACTTCCGGAGGATGAGGCCTGGAAATCAGGATTTTAAAAAGATTCCCAGGTGATTCTAATGTGCAGCCAAGGTTGAGAACCACTGGTCTAAACACTGAATTTTTTCAAACTCCTCAGGTGATTTTAATATGCAACCAAGGTTGGAAATCACTTCTTCAGACATATACAGCTCAACACTTCTGTGCTTATTTTAAAATCTAGAACATTCTCCTACCCCTTTCAAACCTACCTATCCTCAGTACTATTCAATCTTCAGATTTGAATTTAAATGTCCCTCCTCAGGAAGGCCTTTTCTGACTTTCTAGATGAGATCAAATTCCTCTGAAAAGGACTCCCATAAAACTTGTTATTATGTTTGTTAGCTGTCTTCTGCCTGAGACTTAAACTCCAAAGACAAGGCACCACATCTGTCTTACCACTGTATCCTAAGCACTTAGCATGGAGCCAGGCAGGAGGTGGGTGTGCAGCAATTTCGCTAAATGTTATAACAGCATTACAAGAAAAGTGTTATGCAATCTCAGAGGTGAAAAGATTATTTCACTATGGGAAAACATAAGTGACTCTTTTCTTTAAAAGCTCATAAGACTATTTTAAAATATTGGCAATACTCCTAAACTGAGTGACAATTCAAAAATAGAAAAATACTATAATTGGACAATTTTCAATCTCAGAATTAAATGTCTTTCATTTCACTCTGGAATAAAATGTTTGAAGAATGACATAATAGTTCATCAGATGCCCTAAGTATATGAACTAATCACAGGCTTGTTATGAAGATCAAGAATCATTCACATCTAGGGATGTATGCATTTCCATAGCTAACATTCTTTTTTTTCCTTTTAAGTATAGTCTATCTGACAATAAAGCCTTAATGATAACTCTGTAAGAAAGCATGGCTATGGCCAAAAGTCATATACTTAATTCTGTAGAGTCTGTTCTCTAGCATAAGGACATCATGCAAAAATATTCTTAATTCTGAAAAAGAGGTGTAGCCAGAGAGAGCTCAGTAGTCAGTCATTACATGTGGATTATGATTAAAATATATTCTTGTGAGGGAGAACTCAAAATCAATTTTCTGCAAGCAATCACCTTATTTCTAACCAAGCAGAACTCATTACTACTGATTTTACTATTGTTACATTCCTGAAGATAAAGTGCTTTCTCAGGGGTTCTGGTTTTCGTAACTCGCAAGGCTGAGTATAAAGCAGTACAGCATAGCTTCAATATTACAGTTGATTCATCCATCAGCCATTGTAAAAATAAGTGGTTGAGGAAATTAAATAAACTTGACCAAAAGAGCAGCACAATCTCTTACCATTAAAAAATAAAATGAGCACACATTTTTCAGAGAAAATAAGCCAACAGAATATATTCTGCCTTGCCAGAATAGACAGTTTCACAGAGCTTATATGTATGCAATGCTACAATATAAAGGCATTGGAAAAGGGGCTAAACGGACTCAAATGGTAAATGAGGTATGGCCTCCTATCATCAAAGGACTAAGAAAAAAAGGCTAATAACTAGCTCTACAATAGGTCAAGAGGCATTAGTTCAAGCACAGGTGCAGATGATATGCTCTAAGAATACAAAGAAATTAGTTCAAACTCGGAAAAATCAAGAAAGATTTCATGTAATATGAGTGTCAAGGGCTCACAAAGCTTTTATTAGGGAGGTCTTTCCTGTCAGGAAAGAGCATGACCAAGAGGCAAGGGGCATGGGCAATGGCTCGTAGAAGGGGAAGCTGGAACACAGGGAATGCAGAGGTGTGTAGAGTAGGATGCAGGTCGGGAAATAAGTCTGGGTTCACAATGGGAAGGGCTGTGAATGTAATCTGTCCCTAGACAACAGAAAGCTATCCACTGTTTAAAACACACTCTTAATTGTGAGGAAAATTGTAGAAGCAAAAGGGTGGCATTAAGCTACAGGGAACTCCTGAAATAGGAGAATGGTATTTTATAGAAGAGAGAGAACTCATAGGGCTTTCTGTGGAAGAATAAGAACACTGAAAGTTATATAATTGGGAAATCAGGGCAAAAGACTAGAACTCAGATTAGAACTTTTTATGAAACAGAGTAGAGAATGGAAATCAAGTTCCATTAATGTAACTCCCAAAGTAATTAAACAGGATGCCAACTAAATTCCTACTCAGATGGCCAGGCCTGCAACACACTGAGGACCTTCTACTTTTGTTACTGGACTATAACTGAGAATGTGGCCGTGATGCCAATCATTCAGTTTTACTACTGGAAAGCAAAATACACATACCCTTAAACCCTCGTTCTTCCCTTTCCCATCTGTATAAGCTGCTAAAACAGCTAGATTCAGGACTTTGCGAGATAGAACTAAACAAAAACAAAACGAAAACCCAAGACTCAATGACAATTTCCATCAGAGTATCAAGGCCGAGGAGGAAGGCAACTAGTCTTTATTTATTTATATCTATGTGTCAGGAAGCTCGGTGCCAAGTATTTCCCATCAAACCTCACCATTGCCTGTTATCCTCCTCCTCCTCCACTTTATCCTTATTTTACAGAGGGGGAAAGTGATTCTCCTGGGATGTAAAGAAAGAAGCTTAGCAAATATGGGTAGATCTGAGATTCAGCCCAGATTCATTTAACTCTAAATCCATGCTCTTTCCAATAAAAAAACTCTATGTCCAAAATATGTCCTCAGCAACCCTTTCCCCCTTCAATAATACCTCCTCTCGCTTTGGAGGTTCTTTCTTCATTCATTTATGCATGTTCATTCTTAAATTAATCACTGAGTAACTACTGGGTGCTAGACCTTGATGATGACCACTCATCAGTGTAGAAGAATGTTTTATATTGAGCATGGTGCTCTAGGCATTATCCTGTCCCTCATTCAAACATGCTGTCATAATGGATGTTACAATCACATCACGTCTATTTACAATTTCCAAGATGTCTTATGATAAACATACAGGCTCATAATATTCATGCCATTAAACCGGAGTGTCTACTCATCTCCAGGAAATATAGGAAATTTTAGTTAGTTGGAGGGAAAAGAATTTACTACGGAACTACCTGAAAGCTAATATACTAAGTAATTTTAATAGCTGAGAATTCTTGATAAAGTCAACAGAATTAAAATCAGAATCCATGAATTAAGATCATGCTGCCACAATGGTTTTAATGAAATTTTAACTAAAGCACTATTAGTTGTGTGTGTATATATGTCAAGTACCCTCTCAATTAAAGACTTACTTATAAACCATGCAAAAGAGAATGTCTCTACATCAGCTGATATAGGATTTCTCAAAAATATACCAAAGTATTGCCAATAAGATTTCATAGCCATCTAATATGGGAAACCACCTGCAACGTGTAAATGAAAGGGAGGAAAGATACTGGCTGCTTTCTGAAGAGGCATTTTCACTTACCATGGGCTGCTAAATAACTCAAGGACCCTGAACAGTGTAGTAAACAGAGCAATAACATAAAAAGGTGCATTTGAAAAAGCATGCCACAAATTATTCACTAAGCTATATACTATAACAAACAAATAAAACTGACACAAGAGCCCGGCCCATGTGACTCAGTTGGTTGGAGCATTGTCCCATACCTTAAGAGGTGTCAGAATTGATTCCCGGTCTGGGCATATACCCAGATTGCGGGTTCAATCGCCAGTGAGGGCACATGTGGGAGGCAACCAATCGATGTTTCTCTCTCTCTCTCTTCTCTCTCTCTCTCTCTCTCTCTCTCTCTCTCTCTCTCTCTCTCTCGTGGGTGGCAACCAATCGATGTTTCTTTCTCTCTCTCTCTCTCCTCTCTAAAGTCATTAAAAATATTACTAAAAATAATTGAAAGAAGAGAAGAAAGGCAAGTATTCCCTAATTTTTAAAATGATAATGCCTTCAGATATTGCTTTGGAGGCTGGAAGAAGCTATCTACTACTATTATTTATCCTTACAGAATGAAAAAGGAGGTTGGAAAAAGTGCCAGTTTTCATTTTATAGTTAACTATTCACACAAAGAAGCTTGAGATCCACCAAAGACCAAACTCCAAACCAGCTGTGCCGCCAGCACATCCAAACATGCATATAGACAACTGAACTGCCCTCCCCACAGCTGCCCACACACCAACCCTCCCTTCCCACAGTGTCATCCATGATCCCAAATTTCAGACTGAAGTAAATTAGTATAGACTAAGTCTACAGTCAAATGTACCCCCACAAAAGGGCCAATTATTGTTTTCTACTTTCCAATAAATAACTACAGTGTACTAAATACTCTGATAGATTAATCCAATAAAATAGGGGATTAAAACTAAGTGGGATTAGTAATAAAAGCTGTTAATAAAGGTGTTTGAGTTGAACATCCTATATAATAAAAGGCTAATGTGCAAATCAACCAAATGTCAGAACGACCAGTTGCTATGATGCTCACTGACCACCAGGGGGCAGACACTCAATGCAGGAGCTTCCCCCTGGTAGGGAGAGTGCTGCTCAGCCAGAAGCCCTGAGCTGGGCTCATGGCTGGCAAGTGCAGCAGTGGTGGTAGGAGCCTCTCCCACCTCCACAGCAGTGTTAAGGATGTCCGACTGACAGCTTAGGCCCGCTCCCCGGGGCGGTGGGGGAGAGGGGTGGACCTAAGCTGTCAGTCGGACATCCCCCAAGGGCTCCAGGACTTGTGAGAGGACACAGGCTGAGCTGAGAAACGCTCCCTCCCCCCGAGTACACTATTTTCATGCACTGGGCCTCTAGTAGAAAATAAAAGTCTACCTCTAACCAATGTTCCTCAATCCTAGCTGTATTTCAGAATAACCTTGGGATTATGAAAAAATACTGATGCCTCTGCCCAACCTCCTAAGATTCTGACACAATTGGTCTGAAGTGCAATTTAGGTGTCAGGATTTTTAACAGCTTCCCAGTGATCCTGATGCACAGACAGCATCAAGGCCACTGCCTGGAGCTTAGCTGGTGTTTACCAACACTGCAGAGGCAAAGCCTTTTAGAAAGTGGCTTAAATGTAAAAATACACTTAATTTTAAGTTGCAAATTTGATTAATGGCACTTCTCTTTTTCACACAGGTACGAACGATTCACATATAACCACATTTTCTGTTAAAAAGCAAGTGAGCAGCTAAGTTTGTCATCATTTTGTTCACCTCCGCAGACATCTATGCAAGGACAAGGCACTTGTTTACGAGAAGTTTCAGAGGGACCAGAAAAGAACAGATCACCGAGGCCCGTGCTTCTCTGGGCCCAGCTCCTCAGACATCAGAGAGCTGCGCAGCCACACAAAGCAGCCCACCAGCATGGACTTGTCCTACTTTGGATTGACTCCTGCCTGGAAATTATAGATATGATGAGATGCCTTGCGGTTCACAGGATAAAAAAATAATCAGATGAGGATAAATACTTTACAAAATACACAGGTAGAAATAACTTCAGTTATTAAAGGCACAACAGCAAAATTAGGTATTAAAATATGCAAAGTGCCATCTAATTTGTTATGAAAGGGTCAAAGAATAAGGTCATTCTATCAAAAATATTATTATACCAGAAAGAATGAACAAATTATACTAAATACCAGGGGGAAAGGTATTTGTTATTAGAATAACAATGAAAGGAGAGAAAGATGCCAAAATTCTGCAATAGTACATAGGATAGGAAGCATTTTTTAAATTACCAGTTACTTTTTCAGCAAGTGGCTACATCAAACTGATGTAAAATGTATGTATTACATTACGTTTCACATAGACAATCTCACTTGAGCGCGTGAAAGTTATTTACACTACAAATATTTACAAGCCTAATTGGAGATGGTAATCTGAGTATCAAACTGAGAAACATCTTTGAAGAACTACCCTGTGTAAGATCACACTGAATCAAGCACTGAGGGAGGGCACAAAAGCAACCCTGTCTGTTCTTCATGTGACTTACTAATTAAAAGAGTAATGAGGAATTTTTAGAGCTAGGATTTTGAAAGCATAAGAACCAGTTTTCTCTGGAAACAATCTTTTTCTTGTTTATTTCAAAGCACAAAACGTGGCAGACATAGTCTAAATGTATTAGAGACACACAGGCAATGTTTCTTTCTGACTCGAAGAGAAATGTGAGAGACCAAAAACAAGAAAAATTATCATATGCTTACCATCCAGTAATTGATGCTGTGGAAACAACGGGTTTGCTCAGTGGCTGAGAGCAGCTCACCGCCTGTGTCTCCTGCACAGCACGCATGTCCCACAGCGGAGGCACTCTCTGATGTGTTTCATTGCCTCACTAACCCTAAGAAATGCTTATGAGCAATTTAAGTTTTAAAACCCACGTTTCCAAAACAGGAGATTCCACTGACAAGACCACCATTTACCTGCGGTGTAAGAAATGCATAATGCCCGTCCTTAAATGAGTGCTATCTCACAGCCATAGAAGAACCCATATGGTCCCACACACTGGACCTCCCTCCACAGAGGTTCACGCCCCAGCACTGCTGGTTTTGTACCACTGTTACTGATAAATGTGCCTCGTCTCCATATTCCATTTAGGAATTCATTCAGATTCATTTCACATCAGGTTAGAGGGTTTAGCTCTCAGTACAATCCAGAATATAATGCAAGTATGTGTGTTCACAGTTCCAAGTGCATGATAAAAAACTTTATGCGTAAACGTGTTTTGTCTTATTGTCTATAACACGCTAGCGTTAATTCATAGCAGTATATTTATTTTTTAGTTATGTTACTCCTTAAGGATTGGTATAATAGCATAGTTTAATCAGAATGTAAGGTTTTCTACTGTTCTCGTATACTGCATACTGCATTTCCTATCCAAAAATTGCCTTACAAGATGTCTTTTAAATTACTTGAGATCAATATAAGAAAAAGGATGTTTTCCCTGCAAAACAAAACAAAAAAGGGGGGGGGCTGTCTCATACAACTGCACAGACATATTCAGAATCCTCTATCATGGGACACATGGGTGCTTATTAGGAAGGGAAGAGGAAAGGAAGGATGGAGGGAAGGAGAGAGAATCCAGATACACAGAAAGTAAAGTCAAACCCAGCAAGGGGGTTACCCAGGCATTCAAGATACATACTTTCCTAGAACCCAGCGAGGCAAGGAAGACGGCTGTACCATGCAGTGAGATTCAGAGCCTGGTGCAGGGAAGAGATTGGGAGGACTGATGGTTCCCACCGGAACACTATATAACGCGGGAAGCGCGCCTGCCCTCACCTAGGCCCAGCCTCTGAAGCTCCTGGATTCCTTCGGGCCCAGCACCTGCTCCAGTGCTTGTCTGGCCCTTCTTATGCTCCACACTCCCCTCCTTACCAGAGTCAGCTCCTGTTATAATAACCACGATGTTTACATTTCTAAATTATTGCCTTGTCACTGTTAAAGCCTTTACAAAATGTTCTGAGTTTTTTTAACTTTAATTTCTTTGTATGTTGGTGATCTCTAATTTCAAAAGAATAACTCACTTTTTATATAATGAAGAAAACATATCTAATGTGTAATTACCTATATAATTTATTTTGGAGCCTTTCCTTTTTTTAATTTCAATTACAGTTGACATTCAATATTATTCTGTATTAGTTTCAGGTGGACAGCACAGTGGTTAGACAACCATATACTTTACAAAGTGATCTCCCAATATTTCAAGCATACCTGGCACCATACATAGTCATTACAGTGTCGTTGGCTATACTCCCTATTCTGTACTTTACAACCCCAGGACTATTTGGTCACTGCCAATTTGTACTTTTTAATCACCCCACCTTTTTCTTTTCTTTATTTTTTTCATTTCGCCTTTTTCACCCATTGCCTCTCCCCTATGGCAACCATCAGTCTGTTCTCCACATCTATGAGCCTGTTTCTATTTTGTTTGGGAGCCTTTCATTAGAACCAATATTAAATTAAGGGCACATTCTCAAATGTTTATGTACATTATGCATATGTGTTTTAAATCAACTGCAAATTTAAGTAAACGTCTATCATTATATTTGACAATTTATATCAGAAGACCTATGTGAAAACTAAGAAGGAAATGCTTATGCATTCATTTTTCATGCTCTTTCAGCATCTGTAAAACTGTGAGTGCTCCAACATGTAAGAGCTGAGCTGTTAAGGCAATTGTTTGCCTTGTCTCCTCAGTACATGATCTGGGACAAGGCGAGAACAAAGAGATGGGGCAGAGGCTGAGTGGCCTGGACCAGAAAAGTAAGCATCAGGAGAGAAAGGCAAGGTCCATGCTGGGTCTGAGGAGGTGCACATGGGCAGCTGTTAAATCCAGCCACTGTTCTGACCCTTGGTCAACACCAGTGTAGCTAAAAACCTTTTCCTAAATCCAAACTCACATAAGCCAAGAGGCTGGCTCTAGGGAAGGCAATGGGACACTGAGGACTCAGTCTTCAGGATATAAAGCACTCAAAGGGCACAGCAAGGAGGAGGTGAACAACCCTAAGCGTTGTCAGCTAGAAGGGTAGGGGTGCTCCCAAAGCCATCTGGTTGGATGGGTTGTTTCACAGGACGCAATCTTACTAGCAGATGTGCTAAATTCATCCTAAACTAATTGTACTGCTCTGCACACAACCTCCACACTTACTCTGTATTCAATGAGCTTCACAAATAAAGCAATGAATTCATTTAATTTGAATTTCTCATACTTTCTCTTTACTCTAGCCAGTTACTCCTCCAGTAGCCTATCTATCATTTCCAAAGACACACTGAGTACATAACATTGTAAGGGGAAAAGCACATACCTGACACTTCATCCATCTACTTCCCTCCTGTGAATGCCAAATTACTACACAGGTATCATAGCAAACTCCAGATTCCCCCTGCCTGTCTCCCCCCAATCAATCAATCAATCTCTCTCTCTCTCTCTCTCTCTCTCTCTCTCTCTCTCTCTCTCTCTCTCTCTCTCACACACACACACACACACACACACACACACTCAACAAGGCACTGCTCCTGACACCATGCACCTTCAATCCCTAGTCAACACTGAAGAATAGTCACTAATAGTCACTAACACCTGCCTGGCCTATCTCTATGCTCTGGGTCTCGCACACCCACCTACTCAGTCCTAGATGAAATCCTTGCCAACATCATAAAGCCATCTTTAAGAAACTGTTCTAGATTAAAGAACACAGTTTTTCTCTTTAATTTTCTCCACTGTAGATCAAGAAGATTCTTGGGAGAAAAATTTAGTGTTGCTCTAATTTATTCATGACCCCTCTCCCCCACCGCCCCATAAATTAGGATGTGCTCAGATACAAGGAAGAGAATATATGGATAACAATGACCTAAACCATTGTTGACCTTTCTAAAAATTCCTTATAGAGTTGCTTTGACCTCTCAGCAATGTTGAGAAGGACCCAAGTTCTTCTTATCCTACTACTTCACCATTCTTAGCATGTTGGCATTAATCTATAATAAAAGCAATATGCTAATTAGACCAGACATCTGAACAACCTCCTGGATGTCATTGCTGTCGTCCTTCTAAATGAAGCCGCAGCGGCAGGGGCTGAGGGTAATCAGGCAGGCAGGAAGAGTGGTTAGGGGCAATCAGGGAGGCAGGTGAGCAGTTAGGGGCGATTAGGCAGGCAGGCAAGCAGTTAGGGGCGATCAGGCAGGCAGGTGAGCAGTTAGGGGCGATCAGGCAGGCAGGCAGGCTAGCGGTTAGGAGACAGCGGTCCCGGATTATGAGAGGGTGCAGGCTTGGCTGAGGGACACCCCCCCCCCCTCTGTGCACAATTTCTTGCACTGGGCCTCTAGTTTTCAATATTGCCTCCAGTTGCAAAATGGCTACCACAGTCCCAGGCATCATGTCTTCATGTGGCAGTGACTCATACAGGAAAAAGGATGATTGAGGTTAAAAAAAATATATTAATCACTCTTTCAGGAACCTCAGTCTTTTAACCAAAGAAACAAATATTTATCAAAAACTCAAAAAACTGCCCTGGCTGTTTTGGGCTCAGTTAGTTGGGTGTTATCCCATGCACCCACAAGGTTGCTGGTTCGATTCCCAGTTGTGAGCTTGATCCTAGGTAGGGGGCATGCACGAAGCAGTTGATCAATGTTTCTGTCTCTCTGCCTCTCTCTCTTTCTCCCTCTCCCTTCCTCTCTCTAAAATCAATAAATTAAAATGAAGAAAAAAAGCTCATAAGACTGCTTTTTATCTTTCAATGGCTGCTGCCCAACCTTAGAATAATATTGGCAAAACAAGTCAAAGGTGTTCATGGGTTAACTCACTGGACATGAGCACACTTCTGCCAAAAGAAAATTAGTAGTTCTTTAGTAAGGAAGAAAAAAGCTAGATATAAAGTAGACAGCTTACTATGTCTGCCATGCACCACCACAAGGGTTCTGAGGAATGTCACTGGATATCTGGGATTCTTTGATCCTTCCTCTCTTTCTCTCTCCCTCCCTTTCTCCTTCCTTCTTTCCTTCTTTCTTCCCACTGCTAAGGAGCATTTAAGTAAAATAAAAATGTGGCATAATTCTTAGCAAGTTCTATTTATCCCTTCTATGTATAGTTTAGTCCCTTAATAAATAATATTTAAAAATATATTTCTCTTTAAGAAGCTGTAGAAAAAGAAATTAAATAGCTGAGTTCCTAAAATGCTTTAAAAAGTATATCATACTTCCTTATTTGTTTACTTCGACATTTCAGCTCTGCTTTATTTCAATCTGGGTACTCAGTTGCTTCAATGGGTAGTTGATATTGTAAACTCAGTTCCTCAGCCCCTCTTTCTGTCAAGAAGTATTTCATTCAACATTTATCGAGGGCCTGCTGTCTAAACACTCCAGAAGAGTTGCATATATAAAGCAACCCTGAAAGTTCCAGAAAGAAATATTTAATAATATAAATACATCTATAACATCATTTTGACTTTTAGGTATGAAGTTTTCTTAGCAAGCTATGTCAGCCTTTCAAATTATGCATCTTGAAATAACATCTGTGTTCCTCCTTTATTTTCCTACCAATCTACTTTACCCCCTTAAGGCTTTTTTCTTTCCCTTTAAGAGTGACTCTATTTATCTGAATCAATCCATTTATTCCTTAGTTTTCAAGTTTAATCTAACAGATTGAGAGATAGATTATGTCCAAACATCTGCGATGAAATGCTTTACCTGCAACTCCTGCTGTGAGTAAAACTGATTTTAATTATATGGTATTTGAAAATTTCTCTCACAGGCGCTGTGAAAGTTTTCAGTGTAAGAACAAGTTATCGCCAAGGCTCTCACTGTTAGGGACACTCTTATTCCAAACAAAAAATACATCATGTCACTATATCAGGGTTATAAATAGACCACAGTAAACAGCAGTTTTGATATGGATGTTTATGATAGTCACACTTTAAGATTACTGGAAATTTTTATATGTATGCATTGTGTCAATCATAACTTTACAGAGAAAATTAAAAGTGATTATGTTTGCCATTCACTGGGTACCATTACCTAGGAAGACTCTAGAGCAGCGGTTCTCAACCTGTGGGTCGTGACCCCTTTGGCGGTCGAACGACCCTTTCACAGGGGTCGCCTAAGACCATCCTCCATATCAGATATTTACATTACGATTCATAACAGTAGCAACATTACAGTTATGAAGTAGCAACGAAAATAATTTTATGGTTGGGGTCACAACATGAGGAACTATATTTAAAGGGCCAGAAGGTTGAGAACCACTGCTCTAGAGAGACTAAAATGTGGCTATCAATCATATAACACTCTTTAGTGACATCTGGATATTAGGATAGTGAGCTTTCCTGACCATCCCCCAAACCGAAGTTAGTGAGTACCTATCACCCGTAGCAATCATGTGTGCACTACACTTGCGTACTCCTCATGTGACAGTCACATTCTTTCCATGGGTCCTTTTCCCAGTGCATTTAGGCTCTCGATCAGGAGAGCCTAAATAAATAAACAGACTGTGGCAGCAACTAATTAAACAAATAAATAGCCCATAGGGGGTGTTTGCTTAAAGAATAATTGTGGGGGGTTACGGTGTATATAGAGTACACACTTAGGAGGTGTCATTTAGAATCAGACCTCTAGGAAGGGAAGAGGCCAGCCACAAAGAGAGTCCAAGAAAAGAGCATAACAAAGACCAAGGCAAGGAGAGCCTCGAGGGCTGGAAGGACGCCCACGGTGGCTGGGACAGAGTTGACAAGGGGGTGTGTATGAGAGAAGGTGGGAGAGGTGAATAGAGGTGAAGTCACCCACAGCATGCCCAGCACCGACCACAAGTCTGTATATAACGTGAAGTGGACTGGATATAGAGAAGGGTTTTCCACAAAGGAGTAACATGATCTAATTGACTTTTTCTGTTTTGTTTTTAAATCACCAGAATTATGTTTCCCAACCCCAATATTAGGGTCAGTTCCTGCATCAAAGGAGTTCCATGGCTCCTGATGAAGGGGGGGCCACATGTTCTAGTTTGTTCAAGTGAGTCCTGGTTTTTGCCTGTCGCCCTAGTATAATGATTAATAGTCCCTTCCTTTCTCTCTCATAAGCGTCCAACCCAGACCACAAATTGTATGGTAAACTTACTGATAGGATATACAGTAAAATAGTCTCTAGGCTGATATTCAAGGCTCTTCTGATCCTGGTCCCAACTCACCTCTCTTCCCTATCATCGCCTTTGAATTTTAGAAACATACTTCCACCTTCCTTCTAGGTAATCCCTGTATATTCAGGGTCAGATTATACTCAGACAAATCTGAACACAACCTTTTATCCTACAAGCTCACTTCTCCCCCGTCACATCACTACCTTCCGGTGTTCTGGTCACTGTGAAGTGTGGCTGGCAGTATCGGGAATGGGACACGGGTCTTCCACTGCTCTGCCTTTGTTCCTGTGACTGCCTCAGGACCATCTCATGACTAGTAGCCAGACCTGGGAGACCTTCTAGAAACCAGGAAGAATGAATAGCTTCCCCTCTGCACCTGGTTAGCACCTCTATTATCCCATTTATCACAACTATTTTCCCTGCTAGAAGAATAGGAACCTAGTGGCAAGGACAGCACCTCCTCTTGTAGGTTTTGGGTCCTCATCACCCACTGCATGCCTGGTCCACAGCTGGTACTTGATATGATTGCTAGATGAATTATCTGACATAAAAGCGACATAAAATACACAAATAATATTTAATACCAAAGCAACATAAAATACATATACCAATAAGGTTGAACAATGTGATTTTAAAATTAATTTATCTGTAAGCCATAAAACATTGTTGCCTTCGCATCTATTTTCATTCTCTAAACTCATCCCACTGCTTAATGTAGCCCATTCATTAGGAAGTAACAATAAAGTTTTAATAAATGGCTAGAAGTAAAAAAATCTTTATAGGCCTACAAGAAGTCTAGTTTTAGGAACCTAAACAATTTCTAAATAATTGTGAAACTGAAATAAAACAGATGGACGTATTAACAAAAGGTAATTTCACACTCACCACTCTGAAACGATCCAGAACGCATCCTGCTCAGAAGAAGTTTTTGACGCAACTGCAGAACTTCAGCTTCGAGGGTTTCAACTCTAGATCTCCACTCCGACTCCTGCCCCGACACGACCCTCGCAAGGTGCTCCGTGTGCTCCCTGCTGCTTCTGTCTGCTGGCTTTGAGCGGATAATCGCCAAGGCCAGAGCCAGCTTTGCAGTTCTCAGGTACCATACTTGATTATCCGTCCTGGCTTCTGTCCCTATGGGGCAATAAGAAAGAAAGTTATGGAAGTGCCTTTTAACTTCTGCACTGCATTTCATTTGTTCAAAATTGATTTTACGGAGCAACACTAGTAAGTTTACAATACCAGCTGACACCAAGTAACAGAAAAAAATTTCCCAGGAACTGAAAGCATTATGAAAAATATGCAGAAGAAAAATCTATGCACATGCATATTAAGTTTATTAATATTAAAACAATAGGCTCAGACAATTTGACAAATTCTTGGGATGGAAAACACATACATTAATTCACTTAGTGATATCTAACAAATGGCATACATCAGAGTCTCTCTCTCTCTCTCTCTCTCTCTCTCTCTCTCTCTCACACACACACACACACACAACATACACACACACACACACACACACACACACGGTCCCATCCCCCCAAAAATTCTAATTCAGTAAGTCAGGGGTAGAACTGATACTTTTTTATAACTTTTTTTATTTTTCAATTACAGTTGACATACAATATTATAGTAGTTTCAGGTGTACAACATAGCAATTAGACATTTATATAACTTACAAAATGATCACTCCAATGAGTCTAGTACTTGTCTGACACCATGCATAGCTATTATAATATTGACTAGAGGCCCGGTGCACAAAAATTTGTGCACTCAGGGGTGGGGGGTCCCTTAGCCCGGCCTGTGCCCTCTCGCAGTCTGGGATCCCTCGGGGGATGACCACCTGCTGGCTTAGGCCTGTTCCCCGGGGGATTGGGCCTAAGATGGTAATCAGACATCCCTCTGGCAGCCCGGCAGCCCTCGGGGGATGTCCATTTGCCAGCGGGGAGCAGGCCTAAGCTGAAGTTGGACATCCTTAGCGCTGCTGAGGAGGCAGGAAAGGCTCCCACCACCACCACTGTACTGGCAGCCATCAGCCTGGCTTGTGGCTGAGCAGAACTCCCCCATGTGGGAGCTCACTGACCACCAGAGGGCAGCTCCTGCATTGAACATCTGCCCCCTGGTGGTCAGTGTGTGTCATAGTGACCAGTCATTCCCAGTCTTTCTGCTGTTAGGGTCAGTTTGCATATTACCCTTTTACTATATAGGATAAAGGCCTGGTGCACAGGTGGGGGCCGGCTGGTTTGCCCTGAAGGGTGTCCCGGATCAGGGTGGGGGGCTACTGGGGTGCCTGGCCAGTCTGGGTGAGGGGCTGAGGGCCGTTTTCAGGCTGGCGGGAGACTGAAGCTCCCAGCTTCTCCTTTTTTACTTTTTTTTTTATTCTGGGATTTATTTACCTTCTATAATTGAAACTCTGTTGCCATCACTGGCGCTCTAAGCTCTGAGGCCCGGGCAGGGTGAAAGCAGGTATCTGGGGTTTGTTTAGCTTCTATAATTAAACATTTTTGCTTTCAGAGCTCAGAGCCGGGCCGCAGCAGGTGGGGAACCTTGGCTTCCTCCATCACTGGCGCAATCAAGCCTCCTATTTGCTTCAGCTGTGTGGCTGCCAGCCTCCATCTTTGTTGGCAGTTAATTTGCATATCACCCTGATTAGCCAATGGGAAGCATAGCGGAGGTACGGTTAATTACCCTTTTTGTCTTTTATTAGATAGGATGATATTGTCTATGCTGTACTTTGCAACCCTGTGACTGTTTTTATAACTGGCAATCTGTACATCTTAATTCCTTCCCTTTTTCACCCATTCCCTTAGCCCCCCTCCCATGTGGAAGCCATCAAAATGTTCTCTGTATCTATGATTTTGTTTCTATCTTCTTTGTTTATTTATTTTGTTTTTTAGATTCCACATATCAGTGAAATCATATGGCATTTGTCTTTCTCTGTCTGGCTTATTTCACATAGAAAAATAACCTCTGGGTCCATCCATGTAGTCGCATATGTCAAGATTTCATTCTTCTTTTTGTCTACTATTCCATTGTATATATGTACCATGTCTTCTTTATCCATTCGTTTATCGAAGGACACTTAGGTTGCTTCTATATCTTGGCTATTGTAAGTAATGCTGTAATGAACATAGGGGAGCATATGTCTTTTTGAATTAGTATTTTGGAAATCTTCAGGTGAATACCCAGAATTGCTAAGACATATGGTAGTCCTAGTTTTATAGTAGTTTTGAGCAACTTCCATACTGTTTTCCATAATGGCTGCAGCAATTTGCAATCCCACCAGCAGTGCACAAGTGTTCCCTTTTCTCCACATCCTCACCAACACTTATTTGTTTTTGTTTACTTATTAATAGCAATTCTGGCAGTTGTGAGGTGATCTCTCATTGTGGTTTAAATTTGCATTTCCCTGATGATTAGTAGTGTTGAGCATCTATTGGCCATCTGTTTGTCCTCATTGGAGAAATGTCTATTCAGGTCTTCTGCTATTTTTTAATTTACTGTTTATGTTTTTATGTTAAGTAGTATGAGTTCCTCATATATTTGGGATATTAACTCCTTACTGAATGTATCATTTCCAAATGTCTTCTTCCACTCAACAGGTAGTCTTTTCGTCACTAATGGTTTCTTCATTGTGCAAAACTCTTTAGTTTGATATAGTCCCATTGGGTTTTTTTGTTTCCCTTGTCTGAAGAGACATATCCAAAAACTGTATTTATTACTATCGATGTTAAAATTTTTACTGCCTATGTTATTACTCCAGGAGTTTTATGGGTTCAGGTCTTACATTTACATCTTTAATCCATTTTTAGTTTATTCTTGTATAGTGTGTAAGAAAATGATCCAGTTTCTTTCTTTGGCATGCATATGTTCAGTTTTCTCAACACCATTTATTAAAAAGACTGTCTTTATCCCACTGTATATTCTTGCCTCCTTTTCATAGATTAATTGACCATGTAGGTGTGGGTTTATTTCTGGGTTCTCTATTTTGTTCCATTGAACTTTATCTATTTTTTATACTAGTACTATGCTGTTTTGATTATTATAGTCTTGTAGTGTAATTTGATATCAGGTAGAGTGATACCTCCAACTTTATTCTTCTTTCTCAATACTGCTTTCGATATTTGGGGTCATTGTGGTTCTGATCCTCCATGTGCAAGATAAAGATAATTCTATTTCTCCTAAAATGTTGTGGGAGAAAAAAAGATGAGCTTCCTAAACATATTCTCTGTTTTATTTAGGAAAGATCAGTAGTAACTTTCAGAAAAACTTTTTTTTTTAATTATCTTGCACTTTTTTTCCTTTTTTAAAATTAAATTTATTGGGGTCACATTGGTTAATAAGATTATAAATGTTTCAAATACAGATTTCTATAATATATGATCTATATATTGCATTGTGGGTCCACCACACAAAGTCAAATCTTCTGTCGCCATAGATTTAAAGACTTTTTAAATATTCAATTGATGCTCAAATAATTATAGTAAATAATTAAAATGAACATTTAATGTTCCTCTAAGATATAGAGTGTCCTTGAGTTCTTAATAGCTGAAAATATAAAATTTTAACAGTCTTTTTAAAATAGAGTCTTCTTTCAAAAGTGCTTTATTTTTCTTTGCACTTGAGAACAGGGCTTTGAAAAATCTAGTCACATTCCTTAAGATCCCTAGTTTCTCCTTCAAGCAATCTATAATAATAAAAGCATAATATGCTAATTAGACAGGACATCCTTTGGGATGAAGCCAGGGCTGCAGGTCCCCGGAGCCTGCCGACAGCCGGAGGGAAGCCTGGATCCCGGGTGCCAGCGGGAAGCCGGTGCCGGCAGCCAGGGGAAGGAAGGCCTACTCTTGCACGAATTTCATGCATCGGGCTTCTAGTATGTATATAAACAGCTACTCTGCAAACAGTATTTTGACAATATTTACTGTCCAATTTCTCCTACCCTCACTTTTCTCTACTACAATTTGCCATCTATAACCAACTCTCTAAACTGTCAAAACTATTTTGAGCCGAAACCGGTTTGGCTCAGTGGATGAAGCATTGGCTTGCGGACTGAAGGGTCCCAGGTTCGATTCCGGTCAGGGGCATGTACCTGGGTTGCGGGCACATCCCCAGTGGGGGATGTGCAGGAGGCAGCTGATTGATGTTTCTCTCTCATCGATGTTTCTGACTCTCTATCTCTCTCCCTTCCTCTCTGTAAAAAATCAATAAAATATATTTTTAAAAAAACACTATTTTAAATTATAATCCTAAATTCTCAAATTAGTTAATCTCCAAGATCACTGATGAAAATTCTGTATAAGAGCCCCAGATCACTCCTATACAGGACTGGTGGAAGTTTAAATAAGATAACCATTCAGGACAATAATTCCTTAATATGTATCAAACACCTTCAAGTATTTATACCCTTTGGTCCAGAATAGGTTCTAACATTTTAATTTAAGATTTTATCTTAAAGAAACAATCAGAGCTATGTACAAAACTTAATGCTCATAGATCATCTTATAGGATAATTTATAATTACCAAAAAATCCCAACAAAACCTAAAACAAAACCTGTCACCAGTTTGAATATCTAATAATAGGTACATTCATTAAATTATGACCTATTATACAATTCAATTGAAAATGTTTTTGAAAACATTTCAAAGTATGTGAACATATTTCCCACATGATGTTAACTGCAGAGTAAAACATAAGCATAAATGCAGTAAAATTGGACATTTGAGGGAAAATATCTACAGAGATTGAAATATTGATAGATTTAGAAATAGTTGGGAGGGACGGATGGGGAGAAAGAAAAGAAAGAGGGAAGGGGGAAGGAGAAAGGTAAACTAGAGTTATTTACCAAAATACAAATGATACATTGACTATGAGTTGAGGAAGTCTAATTTTATGTTCTTGTTTATACTTTTCTATAGTTTCCAAGTATTTCACAATGAACCTTAGAAAACATATTACATAAGGCATAAAAATGTCTTAATACTAATCCTACAGAAATATTCCCTATTCTTTTTCAAAGTAAAAATTATAGAAAAAATGAAGACAGGTTTTTAATAGAGCCCCAGAACTTTATACCAATCATTTTATGGCTGTGATAAGAAGCTCCAGCCCATAGAGCTCATGTCCTGAATTCTGAGACGTCCTTAACTATAAAACACAACATCGGTCCAACAGCAGCTTGGGAGAGGGGAATGAAATAATAGTACATTAAACATACTCAAAAAATTTTAACCTAGCAACAAAGTACTTTCAAAACTGAGCAAACACAGTCAGTAAAATGAGAATTTTGTCACAAATTCTCTTATCTCCCTTCCTGATCAGCTTTCCCCAAAGTCTACTTAAAGTTTATAAAGTTCAGACCTCTCCATGACCACAAGTAGAGCTGTGTACAAAACTTTATTCCCATAGATAATCTTTAGAATAATTACCAAAAAAATCATTTAGATGTGTTTGGTGTTTCTTCAACTAATTCAAAGCACACAATATGCTTTGGAGGTGGGACACAACGCTTTCCCATACGCCCAAGCAGCAAGCTACAAGCCACCACAGCCCTGAAGCAGGAGCACTGACTGGCTTGTAGTAAGAACTCTACTAAGTACCTGAATGAGTGAATAAATGAATGAGCATATCAATGTAGGTCAGGCAGTCACAGATAGCTGCCTGACCAGTTCTTAATCCTGGCTCTCATCAGTAAATCTTTGCAGATTACATACTAGGGAGAATGGCATTGGAGGGGGAATGGATTGGGAGGGGAATTTTAATTAGTTAACCTAAAGGTCTCATGTCTCCTTCACTGTAGGGAGCAGCTATAGGGTTAAGCCTCAGACTGACCTGTTGGCAAAGCCAAAAACAAGTCCCAGCTTAGAGGGCACAGCCCTCTTAGCATAATTAAGCGTGACCTTAAAAAATGCTCCCTTGATCTTACCTGGGTAGCTAATGGGCTGTGGGAGGTGCAGCAAGTGCTGCCAAAACAACTGAAACTCACAAGAACATTGTAACTATGGTGACCACTGCCTTATTTACCTCTGGCTATAAAATAAAGGCTCAGCTTGCCTGGGTCTCGCTCTGTGGCCTCATCCAGGCACAGGAGATCCACAGAGCCCCAGCTTATTCTCTTTGTCTTTTTACATCCTTCGCTGCCCCCCGACCCCCTCCCCAGGCTCACCGAACCCTTGGCTGTGCTGGCCGGGCACACTTCACTTTGTGATGTGTCCTTACTTGAGTAAACTTCCAGTGAATATACTCCCTCTAAACTTATGCCTTTCTACAGTATAACTTTAAACTTTCATCCAAACAATTTCTGAGTAAAGAAAATATATGAAATCTAGTTCATACAGAGGTTTATTAGGTCTGAGTTGGTAAACTATAAGGGAGAAAGCCAGATTTTACTTCATTGTGAACCCTACAATACAGTAATTGCCTTCTCCATCAAAGCAAGAAACCGAAGAACACTGACTGAACATTACCTAAGTCACTGAGATAAATATGATGAGGACAAGAGTCTGAGTATATGAGGAAGTCCTCATATACCATGGTGACGGAATGTGCATTTATCAAATATTGGTCTGGGGCACAGCAAAGCTCTGCCAATGCCAGAAAAGTAAGTTATTGTAAGATTTTTTAGAGAATTAGTTTCAGTAAACATACAGAGTCTAACATACAATTTTTGGATTAGATGCAGCTGACAAACCCCCGATTATTGGTATAGTTTCAATAATACTGTATTGTGAAGTGCTCAGCAGATTAACATCATGTGAAATTTTAAATTGAAAAATCAGGAGTTAGTCAAGATTTCAAAACTCTCCACCTGAATTATTAAGGTGGCCTTCAAAAGCCTTTTCAGCAAAGGAAGTCTGAGCATGACAAGAGGCTAGTAAGGATAAAAAGGATGCTTGTTTTATTATTTCTTTCTGTTTCATTTCCATCAAAACAGGCCAATTAACTATCATTTTCCTCTTTTTGAAAGTTAACTAATCACAGATTTTAATTGTCTATAGAGTCTCTTAACACTGCTTTCTTTTTTAAAAAATGTATTTTATTGATTTCAGAGAGGAAGGGAGAGGGAGAGAGAATAATTGATTGGCTGCTTCCTGCATGCCCCCTACTGGGGATCGAGCCTGCAACCCAAGCAGGTGCCCTGATTGGAATCTAACCCTGATCTCCTGGTTCGTAAATCAATGCACAACCACTGAGACACACCAGCGGGGCAACACTGCTTTATTTTTACACAAACTCCCACCCCTCACCTTTTGATTCCTAAATACTTCTTTTTTTGGCATGTGAAGTATTTTCTCTGGATTCTGGCAAGTAACTAGTGCAGAATTTCACACAGGAAAACACATCAAACACATTTTATAAATCAGCAAAAAGTACATTGATTCAGAAATACAGAGTCACATATATACAGCACAGCAGCAATGATTTTCCACTATGTAAGTCCCATAGGAAGAAAGGAGACCTGACACCTACTATTTACACATATTTTTTTAAAAATAATTTGAAAGAATTACAGGTGTTTCCTAGTTAAACTACTAGTATTTCATACAGTGATGTGGACATAATACTCATCACCAAAGCAAGTATATTGTTCTTTAGGGCACAAAAAATTACCTGATAATCAACCCAACTTAAATCTATACCCTCTACAAATCAGAAATCTTTATGAGGCTACACTTTGGAAATAGCAAAAAGTTAAAAGAAAAAGATTATAGAATGAAGATTATAGAATAAAGCCAGAAACCTAAGAAACAGCCAGAAGAGGCAATTGAGAGAGGGTCAGCCGGCCCCAGGACAGAGGAACGGCTGGCTTCTGGGAACCAGCAAGCCAGGGCTAAGCTTCAAGAAAAACAAGAGTGAAGAGGGGAGTAGGCAAGGCACAAAGCCCTCTGGAAAAGGTACATGACCCTATCATAAGAAGTCCCATTTTGTGAGTGACACATTAGAAAATAAGATGTGTTTTGCAGAGACTATTATGTAACGTCGTCCTAGACTTCACTTTTGTGTACACTTCAGATATGAACTCAAGAAAGCACAAGCAGCCCCACAGAAACATTTTCTTTAAGGCTCATTTTTAATGCTTAAAAAGAGCTCTAATTCTCATCTGTTTCACTTAAATCTCACCAAGGGGAGCACCACAGCAACTGACAATGCTTCACAGCTTCTCACAGGGCTTCATTTTACAGGTAATCCAGTATTTCTTCAACTTTCTACTTAGATTTGCATTTAAAAAATAGAGTTCTACTTTTTCTAGCCTATTAGAGATGCATCGTTTGACAAATATTGAGCACTTTGATTCTAGACATTCTCTAGCACATGATGTCCTTTGCATGTTTATCCCTTTAAACTCAACTCCTCAACTTGCTCCAAACACACACACACACACACACACAAAATATCGCCTTTGTTGTACGTCAGTCATCACTCAGGACTGGTCCTCATGCTTTCCACTACAACTATCTGTTCCCACCTGTGCCTGCCCAGAATGTCAACTTAGTCCTATGATTGCATATCCTCTGAAGTCAGACAGTGACAGACTCACCTACTTTCACAGCACAGAAGTTCCATCCTATATCAATACAAAGCTGTTCTCTACCCAGAGCGTGTCAATTCACAGGATCCACGCTACCTATCCCTGTCCCACTTGGTAGCACTACAAACCCTAACCAACTAAGAAATGCCAGAAGAAGCTGCAAGCCAGTCCTAAAAACCAGTATGGTACCCTCTTAGGCAGCAACAAAAAACAGCATAAGGCACATATCCCTGGGTACCAGGTGAGGGCATCCAAAGCAGGAATTAGTCCTTAGCTATCCTCCACTATTAGAACCAATACCTACCTCCACCCATGTAACAGGATCCATTTAAGGTAAAAAATGATGGCAGTCCCTGTGGCCTAACAGCTATTGTCTACTTTTCCCAGGCACCTATACCAAACTTTCCAATTCCCCATTTGTTCCACCCATGATTTGTTCCTCCTTAAAATTTAGATCTGACCAACCTGAGATTACCAACCCAAACAAACTCATCACTGCCAACAAGTGGCCTCCTGATGAGACCATGGCCAGGCCTGAACCTTGGTGCCCATGGAAGTATAGGCAGAACTGCAGCTGCTGCGTAGGCATCTTTTTTTTTTTTTTAAATGACACCATTTGTATTAAGAATTTCTAGAACCTTTTTTTTATCATGCTATCTTATGACCATAAAAGAGGTCTTTTATTGAAAATATCATCAATCTACTTCATCTTATAAATAGAATACTTAAATAATAGGAATAAGCCCTAGTTACATCAGTGGTTCAGTTTTACCCCAGGGTAATCAATTAAAGTCATTTGTTTAAAACCATAGGAATTTCTTAAAGTAGCTCATACCATAAAAGAAATTCAGATCTTTAACTTACGGCTTCTGAGTCTAAATCTATTTGTCCTTTCAATAACTATAAGAAATTTATAAAATTTGGGTTTTACTCTCTTGCAAATTTTACTGAACTATTAAGTGAAAAGTTACTAAGAAAATAAAGAAAAATTATTAATTTACACATATATTTAATAATTCATTGCAAAAGACAATTTTAATCTAGATGGTCTACCTAAGTTATTTGACTTGCATATGAAGGGCTAAATTGAAAATATGTAGGTTAAGGTAATTATCTATTTTTAGACAAACATGTGTTGAAAATGAAATGTAAACAGTAAACAGAAATCTGGGATGGCTTTATTAATAGCAAACAAAAGAAATCTCATGACAAGAAAATATTACCAAGAGATATAGAGAAACATTTTATAATGATAAAAAGGCAGTTATTTGGGCAGATTAAAAAATCCTTAAAGTGTATGCACATAATAGCAATTATAGAATTTCCAAAAATATGAGACAAAAATTGAAAGTACTGTGGACAAAAAGGGGCCACATGCTAACCTGACTAGCTCAGGCAAGGCCTGCATGGTGACTTTGTAAACTCAGAGACCTAAAGTAACCACAAAGGATGGTCTGAAATTAAAATTTTTAAAACTGAAAAGCAGTTTATGGTGAGTAGTCATGTCCTAGGCCAGTGTCTTGTCTGACAAACGTCAATCTTTACTTTAACTGAGGCTGTCTATTGACTTTTTGCATCTATGATAACATATCCTTGGAATGTCAAAGTAATTTTCCTTTTTCCAAACCCCTCAAAGCACAGGCACCGCTCTGTGCAGACCACAAACCCCCTAATTGTTACTGAGTTCATTGTTGACTGTTAACTATCCTATATCCACCTAAGTAAAAGAAGTGTGTGTCTATCATTTTACTTTTTATCCAATCCCAGGGGTTTCCCCTTTGCTTTCTCCTGCCTCCCTAATCTATGACCAATGGATTCCATATAACCCACTTACATCTCTTTTTTTTATTATAATGCATAAAACAAGGTGCCATTCTCTGGAGCATTATCTCAAGTAATTGAAATTCTGCTTTCGGGCATTTGTTGACAGCTTAGCTCAAATAAACTCACAAAAATTCTGCACAGATTTGAATGTTTCTTATGTTGACAGAACTTAAGGAAGAGGTGGGCAAACCCACAGTCATATGTGAAGATTTTAACACACTTCTTTCAATAAATGATAGAATAACTAGACCTGGAATAATAATGATCCTATACAATAAAAAGGTTATATGCAAATGAACCCTCATGCCCTCACAAGATGGCATGCCCCAGGCCGGCAGGGGTGTTAGTGAGGGATGACCAAACTGAACAAGCAGGCTGTGTGGGGCGACCAGGCCGGCAGGGGGAGAAGTTGGGGGAGACCAGGCCAGCAGAGGGGCAGGTGGGGGTGACAAGGCTGGCAGCAGGGGGGCAGTTAGGGGCGACCAGGCCAGCAGGGGGGGGGGACAGTTAGGGGCAATCAGACAGATAGGCAGGTGAGCGGTTAGGAGCCAGCAGTATAGAATCATGAGAGGGATGTCTGATCCCCGGGATTAGGCCTAAACCGGCAGTCAGACATCTCCTGAGGGGTCCCGGATTGGAGAGGGTACAGGCTGGGCTGAGAGGACATGCTCCCCAAAGCCCCCCCCCCGCACGAATTTCGTGCACCAGGCCTCTAATGATAATATAACAGATTTGAAAAGTACTACCAATCATCTTGAACTGATTGATATTTATAGAACATTACACCTTATTGACCGAAGATGCACACTTATTCACATGGGGCTTATTCAAAAAGCCAGATCATAAGCTGAGACACTAGGTTCTCTAGCCACAAGAAAAACAATTAGAAATATCTAGAAAAATCCCTCAAATATTTGGAAAATAACCCATTTCTAAACAAAATAGGGGACAAAAAAAGTATAAATGTAATTAGAGTATCTTTTAAATGGAATGATACTAAAATCACACCATATCAAAATTTGAAGGAGAAAGCCAAAAGACCTTGTAAAAAAAAATTATAGCTTCAAATGCTTATTTTTATAAAAGAAAGGTTTAAGGTCAATGATCCACATTTCCACCTCAGAAAATTAGAAAAAAAAAATAGCAAATTAAAACCAGAGGAAGTACAAGGAAGATGTCATAGAGATATAATTAGAACGCAATTCAATAAGAAAGAAACAATGAAGAAAATTTAAAAGGCAAAAGTTTTTCAAAGATTAATAAAATTGATAAATACCTAGAACTTATCAAAAATAAAATAAAATAAAGAGAAATAACACCAATCATACCAAGATCAGGAATAACAAGAAAGATTTCACTATATATCTTCCAGCTATTAAAAAAGTAATAAGGCAAAATGAAGATCTATGCTAATAAATTTGAGTATTAATGCTGAAATTAATGTTTTTTGAGAAAATATACTGACCAACAATTCATAAAAAAGACAAATATTTCTGAGAACCCCTATTCTATTAAAGAAATTATATGTTTATTAAAAACCACAATCATACAAAAATTCCATTTCCACATTGTTTCACTATTGGATTCTAGTAAACAATAAAAATAAAGAAATTATACCAAGTTTATACAACTTGGTAACATAACAACTTATTTTATAATTTGATATGTATATTGGCATAACCCTGATACAAAAATTTACAAAGTATTGCAAGGAAAAAAAA
The DNA here is from genome assembly GCF_963259705.1 of Myotis daubentonii. Taxonomy (NCBI): domain Eukaryota; kingdom Metazoa; phylum Chordata; class Mammalia; order Chiroptera; family Vespertilionidae; genus Myotis; species Myotis daubentonii. The sequence continues at coordinate 61,480,791 of NC_081845.1, forward strand.
TAAAACCACTATAAACCAATATGTATAATAAACAGATTAAGAATCATTTATATAATACTAGTAAATCAAACCTGCCATTTATAAAATTCATCACCATCATCATCTAGCAGAATTTTCCCAAGAATGAAAGATTGGTTTAACACTCAAAAGTCAATCATTGTAGCCCGGGTAGAGTGGCTCAGTGATTGAGCATCAACCTATGAACCACGAGGTTATAGTTCGATTCAAGCCAGGGCACATGCTTGGGTTGCAGGCTCAATCCCGAAGTGGGCATGCAGGAGGCAACCAATAAATGATTCTCTCTTATCATTGATGTTTCTGTCTCTCTCTCTCCCTCTCCCTTCCTCTCTAAAATCAATAATTTAAAAAAATTCTTTTAAAAAGTCAATCACTGTAATTGAACATAGTAACAGAATAAATTATGTAAAAATCAATGTATGATCACCTTAACAGTTTCATAAGAAACTTTATCCCTAAGACTGAAAACACAAGGACAGCCACTCTTCTTATTCCTATTAAATACTTTAATAGAGGTAACAGACCGTGAAATACAGAAAGAAATGAAAAGATAGATTGGGAAAAAAAAAAAAGAAAAATTCTACTTTTAGATACAGTATGAATGCCTATAGAAAACTTAAAGGAATCTTAAACCAAACAACTACTAGAATTTATGAGTGAATTTAGCTAAGGCTCATGAAACAAGTTCAATATGTAAAAATTTATTATGTCTACACAAAATCCATTTAAGTTAAAATTTTTAAAAAGCAAAATAATTAGGAATAAACTTTACAGTAGATGTGAAGGACTTGGACCTAGAAAACTGTAAAACATTGTTCAATAAATTAAAGACCTAAATAAATTAGAGAGATATACTGTGTTCAGGGTTTGGGAGACTTAAGATCTTGGTTCCCCTCAAATTAAACTATATACACAATCCTAATCAAAATTCCAATCAATTTTATTTTTAGACGTTGATAAATTCTAAATTTTATACCAAAGTTGTAAAAAACTAGAGTAGCCAAAATAATCCTGAAAAACACACAAAAAAAACTGGAAAAATCACACTGCTTTCCTGCAACACACAATACAGACAAACCACGCAATCAAGACAATGTGGTATTAAAATAAAGACAGAGCAATGAAACAAAACAGCAAGTTTAGAATAAGGTCCACATTTTTACAGTCAACTCATTTTCAACAAGGGCATCACGGAAATTGGGAAAGTAAAGTCTTTTCAACAAATAGTGCTAAAACAATTAGTTAAATATATGAGAAAAAATGAACTCTGTCATCTATTCTAATCTTACCCAAAAATTACATTTAGCTGACTCACAGACCTAAAACCTAAATGTAAAAACACGATGAAATAAGGTACAGGAAAGATTATTCATCAAAGTCAAAAGAGAAAAACCGATAAATTAGACCATGAAAGTTCAGTCTGCTAAATGACATCATCAAAACACTAATAAAAAGGAAAACAATGAACTGGAAGGAAATATTCACTCTCTGTATCTGACAAAGGACTTGGATACAACTATGTAAAGAACTTCTACATATCATTTAAAAAAAGACAACCCAACTAAAAAATGCTCAAAACACATATATATCTATATGTGTGTGTGTGTGTGTGTATAAAGAAGTAATACGCAAATGAGGTCAGGACTCTATAATAGTGACAACCAGCTCAGGGACAGGGGCCAGGTGTGGCACCGGGCCTGAGAGAACAACACGTAGGCACGGCCTGCAGCCTGAGAGATCAACACAGAAGGGTGCCTGCTCTGAGCCTCCATAGCGCGCCTGGGGACAGGCCCGCAGCAGACACAGACACAGACACACACACACACACACACACACACACACACACACACACACGGGCACCTTCTCCGAGCCTCCTATGCAACTGGGAGCAGACCCCCAATGCACACACACACACACACACACACACACACACACACGGGGCGCCTGCTCTGAACCTCCACAGTGCGGCTGGGGGCAGGCCCCCAGTGGACCCACACACACACACATACACAGCGCCTTCTCCGAGCCTCTGTGGCCAGACTACGGCTTAGGCCCACTCCCCAGCAGGCCTAAGCCATCAGTAGGACATTCCTTGAGGTCTCCTGAACTGTGATTGGGAGCAGGCTGGGCTGAGGAACCCTCACTACCACCACCACCCCCACAGTGCACAAATTTCGTGCACTGGGCCTTTAGTATGTCATAAAAGAGGGTTTATAACTGTGAGTATCCACATTCTTATATTATTATTTATTAATTAGAGGCCCAGTGCATGAAAATTCATGCACTAGAGGGGTTCCCTCAGTCCAGCCTGCCCCCTCTCTCAGTCCAGGAGCCCTCACGGGCAGGAGGTGACCAGGCGATCAGGGGAAGGTGACACCACATCACTCCTCTGCTGCTGCCACTGCCAGCAGCACAAGCCTCAGCCGGCCCTGTTACCTGTGCCCCGGGCCAGCCCTGGGCAGCTGGCAGGCTGAGGGGACTGGGAGACACCGGAGGCAGGCGCGCGGGGCGGGCCCAGCCTTGCCATGCGCCAGCCACCCCAGCAGGGCTGAGGGGACTGGGCGCTGCCATCTTGTGGCTGTGGGTGCCACCATCTTTGAGGGCGGGGCAGTCAATTAGCGTATTCCCTCCTTATTGGCTGTGGGTGCCACCATCTTTGAGGGCGGGGCAGTCAATTAGCATATTCCCTCCTTATTGGCTGTGGGCGCTGCCATCTTTGTGGGCAGGGTCATCAATTAGCATATTCCCTTTTTATTAGATAGGATTATTGTCTTTATTATTATAATTAACCTCATTTGCCCGCCCCTGTATAAAAAGGTATTCAACATTATTAGTTACTAGAGGCCCAGTGCACGCATTAATGCTTGGGTGGCGTCCCTCTGGTGGCCTGCAGGGATCAGGCTGAAACCCGCAGTTCAACACCGCCTGCAGCTCCTACCTGCCACTCCCACTCATCCCAGCCCCACTGTGCCTGATGTGGGCTCGCACCTAATCAGTCCCGATCGGGAGAGGCTCACGGTGCCTGCTCAGCAGCACTTGCCAGCCATGAGCCCTGCCTCTGGCACCTTCCCAAGGGGAGTGGCCTGCGGGATTGGGCTGAAACTGGCTCTCCGATATCCCCCAAGGGGTCCCAGATTGCGAGAGGGTGCAGGCCAGGCTGAGGGACCCCACCGGTGCACAATCAGGCCCGGGGGGGAGGGGGACCGCGGGAGGGCTCCAGGGCGTGTCTGGCCTATCTCGCTCAGTCACAATCAGCGGACCCCAGCAGCAAGCTAACCTACTGGTTGGAGCATCTGCCCCCTGGTGGTCAGTGCACATCATGGCAACTGGTCAACCAGTTGACTGTCTGCCCCCTGGCATCAGTGCACGTCATAGCAAGCAGTTGAGCAGCCTTAGCATATCATTAGCATATTACACTTTGATTGGTTGTTCTGCGGTTTTGTCTATTTGCATATTACCCTTTTATTATATTATTAGTTATTAGAGAAACACATTAAAATCCCAGTAATACACCACTTCACACCCACAAAAATAGCTAAAATTAAGAAATACGTGAATGCAAATGGGACTCTCTCACATCGGTGGTGGAACTGTAAAATGACAACCATTTTTGGAAAAGGTGTCACAGTTTCTTATCATTGGAACAAATATAGCCTAGGAAATCCACTCATTTATTTACCCAAGAAATATAAAAATATATGTCACAAAAAGGCTTTCTGGTGGCTGTTCTCCTTCCAATAAGGCTGAAAAAGCAGACCCTAAAGTCCCATTTCCACAAAAACTGGCATCACTGGTTAGAATAATTTTCATCTAGGAGATGGGGAGGGGGGAAAGAGTGGAGGGCTGTGAACACTGGTATGTTAATTTAGTTATCCCCTTGTACCTCACTTTGACATGTGACTACTGCTATGGGCAAAACATCCGAGAACGGAAGGCCAAGAAAAGGCCATAGATGGAAAGGCAATCCATGGAAATGTGGCTCTTCACAAAGCAGGACACACAGCTGTCCAAAAAACCCAAACAACAGAAATACTGCTTCCTCTTCCTTTATCCTGTTTCAGCGGTTCTCACACTTCAGCCTGCCTTGGAATCACCTGGAGGGCTTGAAACACAGATTCCTAGGCTCCACCACCAGAGGTTCTACTTTAATAGGTCTGGAGTTGGCCCCATAATTTGAACTTCTTACATGTTCCCAGGTAACACTGGTGTTGTTGGTCTAAGGAGTAAAATTAGAGAACCACTACCATACTCTGTTCCTGGAAACAATATCTCTTTCAGAAGATTGAATGACTTTCAGCCTGAAAACAAGTATAAAATGAACAATGGAAGGCTCTCATATTTTAAGCAGTTTCACTGTTCATCTCATAATAACCTCTTTTGAGTAAACTGGTGCTGACAAAAATATATGTTAACTGTTTGTAAGCCAATTTTGACTATGAATTCTTAATTAAATGGTCATGCTTGTTATTTTCATCTTTAGCTTTAAAGTACACTTTTAAATTTTATTCCCTCAATATGGAAGACTTCTTACACCAGAAACATATGGTTATAAAGGGGGGAAATGACAAATTTTACATTAAAATTTTAAAAGTCTGTTCTTCAAAAGACACCACACAAAAGTAAAAAGGTAAGCCAAGACTAGGCAAAGATATTTTCAACAAATGGTTAAAAAAAAGGGGGGGAGGGGTAGAGTGAATATTCAAACATCTTAAGTGTATCTATGAAAAAAAAGATGATCCACTTGAAAAAATGAGCAAAAGAGATGAACAAGCAAGCCACAGAAAAGCTAGACATGAAATGGTCTTAGACATGAAAGATTGTCACAATATATGCAGAGACATGTTCAAAACTGTTCACAATTTCATTGTCTGTAATAAAAATTATAAATCTAAATATCAGTTAATAGTACAGCTATATAAATTGTGGTATATTTATGCAATCAAATACTATTAAGCAAGAAAAGTTAACTGTTTCATAGTTAAAATAAAAGCAACAAGGATAAAAAATGCATATACTTTTATATAAATAATATAAAGAGTACTATATATTGCTTAATAATATAAACATATGTACAAAAGTACAAAGAAATGCATGCGGTGATGCATTCCAAACTTAGCAATGTGACTACTTCTGCAGGGGAAGGAGGGATAAAATCAGAAAGAAAAAGGGTTTCTTCTGCCTTGCAAATATCTAGTTCTTTGAGCTAGAAGTTGAATGCACTGGTATTTGTTGTATTATTCTTTACTAGAGGCCCGATGCATGAAATTTGTGCAAGGGACTTGGCCCTCACAGCCTCAGCCGGCCCTCACAGCCCCGGCTTCGTCCTTAAGGTCATCCAGACGGTCATTCTGCTATTCCATCTAATCAGCATATTAGCTCTTTATTATATACGATGACTTTTTTAAAAAATATATATATTATTGATTTTTTACAGAGAGAAAGGGAGAGTTAGAAACATCGATGAGAGAGAAACATCCATCAGCTGCCTCCTGCACACCTCCTACTGGGGATGTGCCTGCAACCAAGGTACATGCCCTTGACCAGAATCGAACCTGGGACCTTTCAGTCCGCAGGCCGACGCTCTATCCACTGAGCCAAACCGGTTAGGGCACGATGACTTTTTTGTATGTCTTAAAAAGTCATAATATGTATGTATCTTAAATATTTTATTTTATTTTGGAATGATTGAATGATCTTAAAAACAAGAGCCCAACAGTAAGATTTGAATTAAGAATTCATATAATTAATATAGTCAAGCCCAACCCAACTGCTAAAGGAAGGAAGCATTTACTGTGGGTGATACTATGAAATGTGGAAAGTTATCTTTTTAAAGCACTGCTCTCTCTCTTTCAGTTCTTCCAAAACACTGCTCTGAACTCTTTCTTTCATGTCTATACAGAAGACACTGTTAACAAGCTGATATTATCTACTTCCACATTTTAGAAGAGATAAGCAATAACATATTTATTTTCAGAAATGAATTGCAACACTGAAAGTATATACATATTTGAACTACATTTTTAAAGTGTCCAAAGTCCCCTTTTGAGGCAAACAAGGCTAGAATCATATTCATAGAATTCTTTTTTTTTAAATATATTTTATTGATTTTCCACAGAGAGGAAGGGAGAGAGATAGAGAGTTAGAAACATCGATGAGAGAGAAACATCGATCAGGTGCCTCCTGCACATCCCCTACTGGGGACGTGCCCGCAACCCAAGTACATGCCCTTGACCGGAATCAAACCTGGGACCTTTCAGTCCACAGGCCGACGCTCTATCCACTGAGCCAAACTGGTTTCGGCTATTCATAGAATTCTTATTAGAACCTGAACACCAAAGGATACAAGGTGTTGTGGCAAAAAACTTAATCAGCACTTAAGGCATAACACAAAGTCTACCTCTTTCAGGAAGTCTTCCTCAGCTATTTCAGACCCTTGGGATTTTCCCTCATCTCCTGACCACTAATTCTGGCTCTTAATAATGATATGTTTTGTCTTCCCTTTCTGTTAGCATTACCTTATTTGGGGATCAAAGGCTATAGGGATCAGAGATTATGTCGTCTTTCCCTTCTTCACTCCTCCGCTAACACCCGCAGATAAGTCTAAATAAGTAGGTATTCCCACCTGAATTGGGTAGCAGAGGGAGTAAAGCCCAGATTTTCAAATGGCAGGCCTGCAGGCCAAACCCAGCTCTGCCCTTTGTCAGCTAAATGAGAGAGTAATTATATCTCACTTTAGGCACAAAATGAAAAATATACAGTTGATCCTTGAACAACATAAGGTCTAGGGTGTGCAGATGTCCCACACAGTAAAAAATCAGTGTAGAACTATTTGTTTAGTAGTTAACATTCTCATAAAATTGGTTTAAAGACAACGTGAATCATGATTGAAAAGCATGTATAGTACCTGCTGAATCCACTCAAGAATTGTTGGTTATTTTTATCACTACTGCTACTACTAGTACTACTACTACAGCTATGCTATTACACTACAATTTATTTGAAGGGAATAAATGAGTCTTGGAACCACATAATTTCTAATTTTGTGCTTTCCTACCCAATTTTACTGGTTTAACCATTACATTGATCAATGTCTTCCTTGACACCCAATTAGTAAGCTTGAATCCAAATGCAATTCTGGTATAACTAGAAAAATAATTAGTCATTCTGTGCCCAAATGTTCACTTTTCTAGACAAGGGTAATTGTTTACTTAAAAGCTTCCATCATACTTGCTGTTATTAAAGTTTACACTGACCTGGTATCAGTGATGTCCCTAGTGAAATTATTTTGTTTAATTCCAATATATCTTATAAAATCATAAACTCACTTTCATACATCTACTCAAACACAGTTTCTTCTAACACATATATTACCCCTCCCCCCTTTCCCAAAACACTATTCTCCCATGTTAAGTATACTAGTATTTGCAAGACTTTGGTATTTAGCAATGATATATTTATAACATTCTGCTGAAAGCTCCTTTGTGATTAAATACATTTTAAAGCAAATTAAAAATAAGTTTAAATATGCGGTTGTGAGATTTTCCAGGCACTCAGACCAAACACAATCCTGCAGATTTAAATTTAGAACAGTTTGACACAGCACTATCTGCTGACAGCATTATTTGATCTGAGTAGACGTGCAAACATTCAACAACAAAAAAGCATGTGTCAATAATTCATAGGTCTAGAGTCAACTCTCTTGGGTAAGGAAAGTATATGCTTTAATTTTTTCCCTGTATCCCAAGACACATTTTTGCTCTGCACAAAGTCTTCCCTTTTCAGCCTGCCAGCAGACAGACCACCTGTTACAATCAGATGTTTTGCTGACTTCACTTGTTTTAGTCCATTAAGACGAGGCAGCCAGCTAGCTCAATGTGCAAGTCACTAAACCTCAAAAGACAGCAATTGGTGCAGAAATTTGGCACTCCCTGAACCCCCAGTAATCTGAAACCCTCAATCCCCTTCAAGTAGATGAAGGAGGTGTTCCTAACCCAACCCTGAGAACTCTATCTAGGCAGGTAACATGTTTCTTAGGCTCTGTTCATGCTGGGAGGCAAGCTGAGATCCCAGCACCCTTCTGGCCCAACTTAACCTTCTATTTGTGCAGCCTAAATACACTGGCATTTCTGCCTCCATGGCTGTGTTAAATCCCCTTCATCCACTAACTCCAAAAACCATATTAACACAGAAATAGCCAACTAGCTGGGGCTGCAATCACTCTGAGACAAAAGTCTTGTAGTGACACACTGTCAAATCAGAAATCTAGATGATAGTTACAGTGAGCATAGAAACAGGAAGTTCAATTACTTGTTGTTACTTTACTAGTAAAATAAAACTTTACTCACCAAACTGTGACCTTAAGTGATTAGAAATTAAAGCCAGTGATGAACTATATTTTTTTCATTTTCAGTAATATTTTTTTAATTTGAAAATTCTAATATTTCACTCCAGGAATCCCACTCATATAACTATTCTGCCAGAAAATAGCCTGGCAACACAAGGAAATTAACTGACCAATTAACTTATGAATCTGAAATACAAAAAAGAACAATTCATAAATTTCCCAGCTGTACCTTTCTTCTGTTCAAAAAACTGGAAAGCATCTCACTGTACTTTTTGGTAGTCAGACCACATCTGAAACATAAACATGATGATAATTCATTCATTTACCCAAAAAGTATTATCTGGTCTCTAGCTATATCCAGAATATAGCAGTAATAGAAACAGATTAATTCTTGAGCTCACATTGGGGGAGTTGCAAAATAAATAAAATACTTGTATACAAATCATGATAAACAGCTAAAAAATGGTAAGATGGAGGGAGAAGGGACTGGATGTAATTTTCAATATAGTAATCAAAAAAGGCCTCAATGAGCACATGACTTTTGAGCAAAGATGCAAAGAGTGGTGAGGGAGCACCTTAGGCTGATGAGGAAGAGTGGAAAGTGAAGGCCAAGGAGAGGGAAGCTGACAGGCCTGAGGCAGGGGCTGTGGTCCAAAGAGCACTTTCCCCAGCACCATCTTATTTGAGCCCCATAATAATTCTGTCCATGAGGGTTGTTATTATGTCCATGTTACAGATGAGGGTCTGAGGTTCAGCTATGTTTCCACTTGTCCAACGCAACACAGTAAGCAGTAGTGCTCACATCTTCACCTCGGTCTTACAGCTCAGCCTAGTTTTCTTCCTCTGCACCGACTGCCACACTGCTGTGTCCAATTCTGTGTCCTGCAACTTGTCAGGAACGATGGATTAAACCAGACTGTCCTGAAGGGTGATTGTAACAGTGATGGATCTGGAGACTTCGTGTGGAACTGCTGAGGAAAGAAAAGACCTGGAGGAGAACCACATTTGAAAGGCTGCCAGACCGAAGAGCGAGAGAGGTGTTCAATGTTTCTCTAGAAGGCACAATTAACCCATACATGGAAATTAGAGAGACACACTTCCAATGCAGAGATGAATAAGATACCCAGTGATAGCAGCTGTCCAACAGTGGAATGGACTGTCATGTCAAGTTATGAAACTCCAATGACTAGAGTTACCCAAGCAGAGGCTGAATGGCCATCAGTCTGAGATAAAGACAGATTTCAGCACTTCACTGCAGTGAAGGCTACACAGACTGACCGCTATCTTTCCGAAGGCTGAGTCTGTGATTACACAAGCACCCGGCAATGCAGTGTGGCAGTTAAATGCTGCAGCTGTGAAGCCAAACAGCTTAGTGAAAATGCAGTCTCTACCACTCCTACGATTTGTACACTTGACCTTTATAAACCTTAGTTTGCTTATATGAAATAAAAATAATAGAAGTTACCTTATAGGGGCTATGGTGAGGATTAAATGAAATAATCCACGTAAAGGACTTAACACGGTGCCAAGCACATAGTAAAAGCTCAGTAAAGTTTAGCTTCTACAAATATGTGTATTTGGGAGCATGTATCTAACATGTGTATATATTTGTTTCTCTTTCTCTGTTTTTACTTCTACTCAGTAGTTCAATGTCCTCAAAGCAGAATTCTTACAGCATAGTAAATTACAACATGATGATACTGACCATAATAGTAATAATAAACACTTAAAACAGTCAGCATTACCAGGAAATATGCGGAAAAAGTTCATCTTTTAAGCATTTGAAGCACAATTAAAAATTATGAAAGAAAAAAAATCAACATTTTCTTAATTGAAACTACTTAAAATTTAGAGCCTTTCAGCATGAGAAAGAATACTTAACAATCTGCACCTGTATTTAATGTGTCTGTATACCCAAGTAATCAGGTGTACATGAGTATGTATACATACATATAAATACACACATACACTTCCTATTTTGAAATTAGGGAGCTATGCCGGAAAGCCCACAGTTACTTTTAAATTATTTCTCAATAAGCAAAATGATTCCAGATATTTCTAATCATGGTCAAGTACTTTATGTATGTGTGTCTATATTAATAGAAAATGAAAGAGAAATAACAAAAGAAAGGTGCATCTGTATGCTGGAATCTGGAGATGCTTATACATGGTAGTAAATGAGCTACAATTTTAGGTAGATTTGTCATTCTTTTGTTATTCTGGATAAACTGATATTTATTATTCATTGGGAAGACATTCAAGAATGAACCTGAATGATAAAAGAAAGCCTCCACTTTAGAAAAAATGTGGGCGATGTCACGATATTTTATTTCTGCAGTAGAGTGCTCAATGCTTTCAGGAGGTCATAGCATGATACATTATAGAACAGGAAAAAATTACTTTCAATACCAGTATTTGTATGATACAACAATACATATATGGATTTATGTCCATCATCATATTTGATCCTCCAATAACCCTGTGACGTAACTGCTATTAAGCGCTCTTTATGAATGTGCAAATAGGGGTTCAGGGAATAACTTGCTCAAAATCACATAGTAAGAAATAAAGATACAAACTTGATTCGAAAACCTTTTATCTTTCTGTATTGTCCATCATGAGGATATATTAAATTACCATATTTTGGAACAGATCATCTATTTTAATAGATTGTGAGTATAATAAAATTTCTTTAGCACCAAAACTAAGTTGAATATATGTCATGGATTCTTAAAAGCTTGGTGTTAGAAGAGGTAATCTAGTCTGTCACCCAATGACAGAATCAAGAGTCTAAAGCAGCCGTGGGCAAACTACAGCCCGCGGGCCAGATTCGGCCCGTTCGGCTGTTCTATCCGGCCCGCGGAGCCGAAAGAGCGGAGGGTTCTCTTGCTCTCCCCTCCGCTCCTTCACCAGCAGCAGTGTTAACATGGCAACGTCGGGAAACACGGCCGCAGCTCCTTCTTCTGAGTCCAGTTTAAGAACCCATTGTGGCCCTTGAGTCAAAAAGTTTGCCCACCCCTGGTCTAAAGTCTCCATAGACATTACAGTATTGAAAATTTGATTACCTAATGATTTGTTCTTAGAAACTCCTTCTATACACTCTAATAACTTCTGCTTATTAATCCCACATCCACCCTTGAAAGCAAAACAGCATAAGATCCACTCTGTCAAATCACTCTCTAAGGATTAGAAGTGAGTCATCATGCTCTCCCTCCCCAACCCCCACCCCCACCCCCACCCCCACCCATAAAATCCCCCATACCCATTTCCCCTAAAATTATAATAATTGAGCCTTTTTTCATTATGGCAGACACCTCTGATTATTCTCTGATTTGTCAAAATCCCTCTTCAGAGTGACACCCAGCACTAAACCTCCAGTTCAGCAATGAACCTAGTTATAGCCCTTGAACCTTTCTCTTAATGTCACCTGAGACAGTGTTAAGTTATTAATGGTCATGTCTCAATGTTGGCTCAGAGGGACATAATAGAGAACAATTAAATCTCTTTTTAAAGCCAGATCTGTAGACACACAATCCTATTGAGAAACAAAAACACTGCCACCACTCTGGCTTCACTTCTCTCCACTGCCCACAGACAATCTAGCCACAGAGTACACTTGCTACTACTGGAACAAACTCCCCACTCTTGCCGGGAGCCGGTCCATCCTTGCTGTTTCAAGGGACCTGGCATATATGGCATACTTTTCTTAATATGTTTGCTCACCTTCTTGGCACTATGTGTTTTAACCAAGGTCACCTCTGAGAAAGGTTGTTTCCCCAGGTAGGGATTTTCCCCTGAAGTTAGGGAGGGAATAAAACCCCTTAACTAAGTGCCAGGTGGGTAATTAATCACTTTAACTACGAACAATCATGCTTAAGCTACATAATCTTTACTCCCTGGAATGGAGATAAGAAACGCCCTAACCTTTGGAATAGAGATTGATAGGATTGAATCAACTGGTATAAATACAGTTCCTTTGTCCAGGTTGTTTACCCTCTGACAGAAACATCCTTCTCCCAATCCCCTGCCTGCAGACTCTCCCCTCTCCCCACAAGGCCAGTTTAATTGCCCATCTTAAGTCCTCTAGATTCACCCCTCCTTTATTCCTCACCCTGGCTCCATTAACTGCATTGCCACAGCAATCTAGAATGATTCTTCCCACAAGGCAGTACCAATGGCCATGTAGTGCTCCCTTCTCCCCTATTAGTCAGCAAGTGAGCTCAGCAGAGACATGGACAGTGCTTTCATCTTTCATCATTTCTAGCACTGAACTCAGTGGGAAAGATTAAGCCATATATATATATATATATATATATGGCTAATATGCTAAGTGTCTTTCCCACTGTCCGACTGGTCCCTATGATGTGCACTGACCACCAGGGGACAGACGCTTAACGCAGGAACTGCGGTGACACACACTTGCCATTTACAGAGAGATGACAGTGCGGACCTGGCCGACAAAGCAACACTTGGCTTCCCCCAAGTGGGACACAGGCCCTGACAACCACCCCGGAGCAACACCCCACAAAATTGCAGCCAATGCTGCCCAGACCCCACGGCCAGCCTGGAAACAGAAGCTGTAGACGACGGGTAATGACATCATGTAGCAATTTCTGGCTTCTTCTCCCTACGACTAGCCTCCTTGCAATTTCTTCAACCCGGGAACACAACTTGCTTTATAGACAGGTGCAAACATTTTACACTTTAACCAAATGTTTGTGAAGCATTTTCCCGTGCCTCATCTCATTTGATCCTCACAGAAGTCCTGGAGCAGGTGGATAGGAGACTCGCTGGAATCCAATTTTCATTAGCCGGAAAACAGAGATTTAGAAAGTTTAGAAACTTGACCCGACTAAAAAGAAATAAGAAGTGGTGGACCTTGAAAATGACAAGTCAAACACTGCTGCAGTTAAATATTTTACCCTTTGTTCTCCCTGTGTGATCTACAATAATAATCTGCTTCGTGTTGATATTTACTGCTGAGTTGCTGCCAATTACCTGAAAGAGAAGTTGGGGTGCTACACTGGGCTGGAACAAGTTTAGCTACATCAGAAAGCAGGTCTAATTAAGCAAGTTTATTCTATATATATAAAAGGCTAAGTTGACTCACGTTTTATATGTATCATGTTGACTCACGTGATACATATAAAGCTCTCGCTGGCGCCAATCGCACGTGTGTGTTTCGATCTGTCAATGTCGATTGTGAGTTTGATTGACACTTCTATTATAAAGGGCAAATAGCAATTTTAAAATATTTCTTCTAATTCATTTCCTTTCAATGTGCACGAATTCATGCACTGGACCACTAGTATTATACATGAATGAGTATGATAAAGGGTTGGAAGTGAAACAGTTCACAGAAAGGAAAGATTAATTCCAGCTAAGGGATCATGGAAAGCTTCATGAAGAAGATAGTACGTAAGGGAAGACAGGCAAAGTGAAGGAAATGATGGCCTTCTTGCTTACATGGACAAAGGGAAAGGCATCAGCAGGGATGACAAAATCCACAGAGCCTCAAAGGAAAACATTAGCATCTACTGGACACCATGCATTCATTTTACATTTAGCACTTCATTGAATTATCTCACTAAATAATTCTGTGAGTTAGAATTTAGTATCTTTAGAGCTAAGGAAATTAAAGTTCAGAGATGGTAGCCTCCTCAAGGATACCTAGTTAACAAGTGGTGGAACTGTGTTTTGTTTTTAATATTAATCTTTCTGCCTGTGTTCTTTCTACAATACAGATCTTGGGCCTAGGGGTAGGGTTAAGTGTAACCTTCATAGACTGGGTCTCCTTGAACTGCCCTTTGATTGCCTTGTGCCAACCTTGATATCCATCTCAGCTTATCACCACAGAAGCACATGCACACATACACACACATGCAGGCCCACTAACACCAAAAGCTCTATTAAATGAGGGACATTTCTTCCCAAAGACTCCCAGTGAGACAGGAAAGGATACCGCATGTCAATTAATCCTAAAAGTCCCCATCACAAATCATTTCAAATGTGCCTTGAAGAGGCAAAAATAGCATAAGGACTAAGAAAGCAGGTCCAGGAGCCAAGCATGCTAGCTCCTTACTACCTGTGTGACCTAGACAGGTTACTCAACCTCTTTGTGTCTAAGTCTGTCCATTTAAAATGGGACTCAAAATAGTACTTAACTTATAAAGTTACTGAGGAGATACTATTTAAAGCATGTGACCTCTATGAACAATATCAGACACATAGTAAATAAGGCAATGATTGGTCCTCTTGAGACTAGTTTGTGGCTATGATTCAATCCCAGGCCAACTGTCTCCAAAGCTTGTGCCTCCACATAGGTCTTATATAAATCTATGAAGAGCTCAGGGAAAGAGTCTCGTGTAGGTTGATGTGAAAGGAGTGGAAAGGACCTCTGGAACAGCCCTGGAAGATTTGAAGAATGAGTAGAAGTCAGAGGCAAAGAGGGGGCAAAAGATCACTTCAGATGGGATGGACAGTAAAAGCAGACAACAGATAAATGGCATAAGTATTTGTGGGAGAGCACGTGGATCTCCTTAACTAAAGAATAAGATATTTTAGGGAATAAAGGAAAATAATATAGTAGAGGGAAGTTGAGATCTTGAAAGTCAGTCAGTGGACTTTGAACTTACTTCAGTGGACGGCTGGAAACAGATGTTGTCTTCTGAGTAGATGAGTGAAATGGGCCAGAGGTGTTTTAGGAAGAGTTTTCATCTGGGTAGGATGGAGCCAAGCGACTACTGACACCACACAGTAAAGAAGGGCTGGAAGCAGGAGGAGGCCATGGTGCTGAATGTGTGCACACAGACCAGGAAAGCTCTGAGAGATGTCTGTGAAATGTCAGGGCTTGCTGCCAGATTGGAAAGGAGGAGAGAAGCTGAGGAAAGACTTGGATATGGTTCCACTATTAGGTTGGTAAGTGATGGACCCCAGGCAGAAACACATACTAAAAGTACTGCAAAGTACAAAATGTCCAAAATAATGCTGATAAAATATTTACTCAGACCATTGGAACTATTCTCTGAACTCATTGCCTTACTACTTTGCTGAACCTGGCTTTTTATCAATGAGAGATGAAAATGAGGTAAGCACATTAATAATTCAAGAAGCCGGGTTCCTGCCATGTAGTTTGAATCAGTGCCTTTCTCACTGATCTTATCTAGTACTCATATTTTTAAAAATATACTGGGAAACTTGAGTTTGTCTACTATTTACTATTAAAGATTTTTATATGAGCAATCTAATATAAAATGTACTGCTGGGGTCTTCGAGCAAATGGGTGCTTCATTTGCTATCCACCATTATGCTATAGTTACTTGCATGCATACTACATTTAGAGTATTACAATTAGGGTTTTGGGACACTGATTTTGAAGAGAATTTATTGGAAATGTATGTAATTGTAAAAAATCTATTCTTTAAATCGATGAAACAGTGCTTATAATTATCAAATATATGATAGCTGATGGATAGTGGCTGGTTTTTTAAATTAAAAAGCACAACAACCTTTATAAGAGTGAGTTATTTAAAACACATATTTATGCCGTAGCCGGTTTGGCTCAGTGGATGGAGCGTCGGCCTGCGGACTGGAGGGTCCCGGATTTGATTCCGGTCAAGGGCATGTACCTTGGTTGTGGGCACGTCCCTTGTAGGGGGTGTGCAGGAGGCGGCTGATCGGTGTTTCTCTCTCATCGATGTTTCTAACTCTCTATCCCTCTCCCTTCCTCTCTGTAAAAAATCAATAAAATATATTTTAAAAAAATAAAACACATATTTATAACATAAATGTATTTTTTAGGAAGCAGCAACTTCTTGAGAGCTACATAAGTGTTTTATACTCTATTATAAGAAGGCAGAATGTCATGAGAACGTTATATTCTGGCAACAAACATTCAGCACCAATGTGCCAGGCAGTGGATATATGGATAAGCCTTCCCTTTGGAGCTTTGCATCCAGGGGAAGGCAGACAAATAAGAAAATAAGTAAAATACAAACTAATGCATGAATAATAGAGCTTTAGGTAAAGTATACAAACAGTTCAGAATACAAAGAAAATAGTTTTTGCCTACCGCTGTTCCAAGAGATCACAAGAAATGGATCATATACAATCAGATATTGTAAAACCCATTTTGTAGAATTTGAAAAGGATCAAAAGTATGTTACAAGTTATTTAATCATGCAATAGAAGGAAGTCATAGGAAACAGCACAGCCTCTGAAATATATTTCCGAACAATTATATTAAAGATTAAGGAAGTCACATCTCTCTGTCCAACAGTCAAAACTACTTTCTAATGGGTTGTTTTCATTCTTTTATTCATCCAGATTAAACCAAAGCACACACTAAATACAAGAGGATTTATTTTCTGGAGTTCTGCCATGGTGAAAGCTATCTAATAAAAAATGAAATGGGGAGTGAGCTCACTGAATAAATCAGAAGGAAGAATTAAAGAACCTGACAGATATTTCAGAGGCCTGTTAAAAAATAAATTGGAGTTTCGTTATGAAAATTGACTTAAATGAATGGTATACTTAAGAACCTACTTCAGAACATTTTCTTAAAGTCAATTTGACTATCAACCATAAAATATTGCATTTCAATATACTATTTTGTTAAATTTCAAAATGCAAGAGGTACAGTAATGGCCATAAGCACAGAGTAAATGTCCACAAAGAAAAGGAACAAAATACTAAAAATCTATAAGTATGCTGATATCTGCAGTTCAGATTTTAAACCTAAATAAAAGGTGAGAAAAATACTTTAAATACTGCCTCCTTAAGTAATAAAAGGATGGTTAGTGTACTTTTAATAATTGAGGGAAAGCAAAACAAAACTGGATAGCAGCCAGCCTTCTAAAGATCTGCAATTTCTAAACTACTTTACTCTCTTGATAGGTGACCTTTAAATATAGACAAATCCAATAGTAGGGGGAAATTAAACCATCATTGAAGACAACTGTTCATATGATGTGATACTTAAACCAGCAGAGGTGGGGAGTACAGAGTGGGGGTGGATAATGTTTCCCCCTACATTTGCAGGGCAAGGAAAGAAGAGGTGTTGATCCTTCTCATATTCATTCACTAGAGACAGGCTTCTAGGTAAAGTTATCATGCTTATGCCCAACTCAGCATGATCAGAAATACACATGGAAAAAGATGTTCTATTCTAAGCAGCCCACCTATAAACAGAAATGGTAAAGGAACTAAAGAACCTGCTGCCTAAAGAGGGATGAAATATAAATTGGATTTGTTCCATGAAACCCCATGAGATAAGGACAGTAGTTGCAAGTTGTATATACATATTCTATTAGTCAGATGTGTCTAAAGAGGAGAGTTTTAGTAGTGAGTTCCCTGTTGTATAAGGTGTTCAAGTACAGAGAGATATGATAGGGATGGAGCAGAATGTACCCAAACTCTAAACAGAAAAAGTTAAAGGGATCACCTTCCAGGTGATCTTTCAGCTGATATCCTGTGATAATAAGAAAACAGAAACCACAGTCACTGACTTTGTAGGACTTAAAAGTAACAAACAGCAGGTGTCTTTGAAAAAAGTGGTAAGAATACTAGATCCATCAGGGTCCAGGCAGAAAGCTAATTGTACCTCAATGCGGATAATGTGAGGAGTTTAATAAAGAGACTATTTCTAAGTGTGGGCAATCCAAAGGGGTAGCACAATATCCCAGGGCCCAGTAATAACAGCAATGGGGCAGGGGCATCCTTCACCTGCGGGAAGCAGTAGTTCTCAACCTTGGCTGCACATTAGAATCACCTGGGAATCTTTTTAAAATCCTGATTTCTGGGCCTCATCCTCCGGAAATTCTGTTTCTTTGTTACTAATGTTGTGGCCTCACCCCATAACAAAGAGACAGAATTTCCGGAGGACGAGGCCCAGAAATCAGGATTTTAAAAAGACTCCCAGGTGACTCTAATGTGCAGCCAAGGTTGAGAACCACTGGTCTAAAGGGATGAGAGGAGGGCACAGTTACCAGAACTGGGAGAGAGAGCAAGGTGAGGAGAGGACCCCCTGACTGCAGCTGGACTTCTCATTCTACCGGATCATCGTTATGACTGTGGAGAGAGCAAGGAATGGCGTGACCTGCAGGATGAAGGGGGATGGGGAAGATGTGGAGGGCCAAAAGGAATATATTTAGCATAAATGTTAGCAAAGCCACAGAGAACAGGCAAACAATGACAGCCCTAGACTGGGTAAGAGATTGGAATATATTCTCTCAGGCCCCTTCCAAAGGGTGTAATACTGTATGTGCTTTTACTGATGGAGAGTCACAGACCTATGTTCTTTACTATCATTGCACAGCACCAGCTCGTTTCCATTCCTTGGGCATCTCTCTGGATTTGCTCTCTGAACCAATACAGTAGTATCACAGGATACACATTATAGGACCAGAAAATCTGAAAATAAAACGATCCCACATACCTTTGTCAAATAATTGTCCATCAGATATCTTTTAGTTTAAACATATGTTTGTCTCCTACTTGTCAGGCACTCTACTAGACACAGGGATACAATAGTCAACAAGACAAGCCTCTGCCTTCACAGAGCTTTCAGCTGACTATTCATCAAGACAATATGTAACACCCTCTGTTCCGCCAAGGAATCTCAGAAGTGCTATAGATCAGACGTCGGCAAACTGTGGCCCGCAGGCCAAACCTCAGTGCCCTTGCTTCTATAAACCATGCTTTATTGAAACAGCCAGTCCACTCATTTATGTATTGCCTGTCATTGCCTTAGTGCTACAACCTCAGAGCTGAATAGCTGCTACAGAAAGAGCATGGCCTGCAAAGCCTGAAATATTTTTCTATCTGGCCCTGTACCGAAAGACTGCCAACACTTGCTCTAAATAAAACCTAATGCTTTAAGGATATACATTATAGAACACATATTGTCACTCGTAAAACATCCCTCCCTCAGTGTCCTAGTTACAAACCAAGTCATAAAGGGGGTTGTCTTCCTGCATGGTTGTACTTCTACTGTTATAAGTTTTTTCTTTTCCTTCTTTCCTTGTAAAGGCAGATAACAAAAAGTACCAGGTGGTTAACATCTTTTAGTAATGGCTAATTCTCTTCAGATGATGTTCGCATTGTCTTATATATCTAGTCTTCAAAAGATCCTTTTCTCAGAATCACACCAAACAAATTTTGACAGGGGTGACGTTAGGTTATCTTTTACACTGACAATAAAATTGATTGTAAAAGCACTTAGCCAACACTCAAGTGTTATATAAATGCAAAATCCTAGCAGCTATAGTATGTTTTCTTCCCTGCAGATAGAAACAGGAGTGGATGCTTACTCCCCAATCACTTGACCCAGAGAGCATTAAAATTTAAAATGAAAGAAAAAAAAAACCCACTAGCTTTCATTGACTAAAATTACTAATAAGAACTGACAGATCTGTGCTGGTTCTGGTTCCTTCAAAGGATGTGAAGAGGCTAAGTCAGTGGTGGCTGTGGCTGACTATTGATTTGCCATTCTCCAAACCCTTGCCTTTCCCTAATGGGAGTCAATGTAGCATGAATAAAATTAAGTGGCCACTTAGTTCATACTTAGGCACTATAATACAGCAATAACTGGCTTTAGAAAGATCCTTGCAAAGCCTTGGTTCCTGAAAATTTTCCCACCCCAAAAGAGGGGAGGCTGAGCCCAACAGTGAACAGAGAACCAGAAATTATAAGATAATAGTGAGACAGCATGGAGAAGGGATGGCTGAGTTGGTGACAATTTTTCTTAACACCCTTATACCATGTCAGTTCCCTCTAATACATATGCTCTCAACATTCCATACTTTTATTTCATATCAGTTGTCACAACCGTAACTGTTTTCCTTATTTAATTAGTTGTTGGATGTCAATCATTACCTGTCCAGAAATCGCTATAACTAACATGTGATGAGCTCTGGAAAAAAAAAATTGGTTGACTGACCTAACAAATAAATGGACAGGTAAACAAGTTGGATTCTGGGCACTCTGCTAGCATCTAAGGAAGCTCTGTGATACACTCCTCAACACTAACGGCCAACATCTTCCTGTCCTTCTAAGCCAGCGGTTCTCAACCTGTGGGTCGCGACCCCTTTGTCGGTAGAACGACCCTTTCACAGGGGTCGCCTAAGACCAGCCTGCCTATCAGATATTTACATTATGATGACAGTAGCAACATTACAGTTATGAAGTAGCAATGAAAATAATTTTATGGTTGGGTCACAACATGAGGAACTGTATTTAAAGGGCCAGAAGGTTGAGAACCACTGTTCTAAGCCATAAGCTATGTTCTAAGGATATACGCTAATTGCATACAAACTCTTTGTATCTTCTCCACCAACCATCTCCTCTCTATTCGCTCAATCTCTTTTTCTGTATTGACTTCTGTCTCTCAAGATATAATCATGCTCAGGTTGCTGCCAGCTGTAAAACAACAAACAACAACAACAAATACCTCTAATCACCTCCACCACCAAAGCTTACTGTTCCTTCCAAAGTTGAAAATTATATAATTGCCAAACCTTACAGCTGCTTGCAAATTCTCCTTCAACTTCTCACTCCTCCAGTCTTAAAACACTCTGCTCTGACGTTAGTGGCACTACTTCCCTGATTATCCATTAGACCAGCGGTTCTCAACCTGTGGGTCACGACACCTTTGGGGGTTGAACGACCCTTTTACAGGGATCGCCTAAACCAGTGATGACGAACCTTTTGAGCTCGGCGTGTCAGCATTTTGAAAAACCCTAACTTAACTCTGGTGCCATGTCACATATAGAAATGTTTTGATATTTGCAACCATAGTAAAACAAAGTCTTATATTTTTGATATTTATTTTATATATTTAAATGCCATTTAACAAAGAAAAATCAGCCAAAAAAATGAGTTCGCGTGTCACCTCTGACACGCGTGTCATAGGTTCACCATCACTGGCCTAAACAGTGGTTGGCAAACTGCGGCTCGCAAGCCACATGCGGCTCTTTGGTCCCTTGAACGTGGCTCTTCCACAAAATACCGACTTCTGCGCATGGGCCACGAAGTTCCAATCGCACCATAAGTGCGTGCCCGCATGTGGTATTTTGTGGGAGAGCCACACTCAAGGGACCAAAGAGCCGCATGTGGCTCGCAAGCCGCAGTTTGCCAACCACTGGCCTAAGACCATCAGAAAACACATATATAATTACATATTGTTTTTGTGATTAATCACTATGCTTTAATTATGTTCAATCTGTAACAATGAAATTGGGGGGCACCACAACATGAGGAACTGTATTAAAGGGTCGCAGCATTAGGAAGGTTGAGAACCACTGCTTTAGACCAAGCCCTATCTGTTCTATAACCTAATATAGTGTCTCTACTTTTGCCTTAAACCATGAATGCCTTTTGTCTTTATGACTGCATCAGCCTTCTGATTGATCCCTCAGGTCCCCCCATCCATGCCTCCCAGTGCAGTCATATGTTTACCGCAAAAATGCTCCAAACCTAATTTAACTGACACTGTTAAATTGTGACTGACCTTCAGCTTCAAGTGTCTTTGTACAGCAGTTTACTATATATTTGACATACACCTACCCTCTGAAAGAGTTAAAATATTCTCTCTGATCATCACCACAATACCCACTGGACTCCAAACATCTCTATGTATGCTAAAACATATTTAAGGTAACATTTGCCAAAATGCTGGTTTTGGAAATCTGGCTCCAAAAATTGGTATGCCTGCCATCATTCATGAAAAAAGAATAAAAACGATAAAGTCATCAATTTGTGCTCCTGACCTCCATGCCCAAATTGTACCTCTGAATTTTGTCAATGGTGTTCCATTTCCCTGTTTTGAAAGTCATCCAGATTGTACAAGCTCCCAATTATTGCACTTGATCTAAAATCCAACTAAAGTAAGTCTCCCCCAATAAAAACAATTATAATAGTGGATAGCAACACACACATCTCTGCCAAGTGACTGAGTCTCACTGAAGCCACATGAAACACTGGTAATCTCTCTCTCTCTCTCTTTTTTTTTATTGATTTTTTTACAGAGAGGAAGGGAGAGGGATAGACAGTTAGAAACATCGATGAGAGAGAAACATCGAATAGCTGCCTCCTGCACACCCCCTACTGGGGATGTGCCGGCAACCAAGATACATGCCCTTGACCGGAATCGAACCTGGGACCCTTCAGTTGGCAGGCCAACACTCTATCCACTGAGCCAAACCGGCTAGGGCAGTAATCTCTTGATGTAATTAGAAAAAAAAGCAATACAAACAAAAAACTGATAGAGTATAATTAATTAGACACAAATATTGCTAATGACATATCCTACACATGAACAGAGTCCATGTTATTGTGTGTTCTTTCTACATTATGAGCACTTGATGCATATTAAAAACAGAACACTTCTTTATAATCTGCGGAACCAAATGAAATTCATATCCAAAATATTTGTGTACTTCCAGACCATAAAGCTATTCAAAGCCTTTCACAATGCAATCCAAGCTACTCCTGTTTTATTTCCTGAAAGACCAGTGGTTCTCAACCTTGGCTGCACATTAGAATCACCTGGGAATCTTTTTAAAAGAAATCAGGATTTTAAAAGGATTCCCAGGTGATTCTAATGTGCAGCCAAGGTTGAGAACCACTGCTCTGGGCACACCAAAGCATTGTTTGTTCCATGCACGCTGGCTTCTTGCTTTTACTCTTACGGATCCCTTCATCTGTATTCCCCACTTCTGCCCCGATTTCTCTAAGATCTGGTACTTACCCCTCCTGAAGGCGGGGCTTTTCCGCGAAGCTTCGCTATGCACAGCATTTCCTCTAGTCCTTCTAATGCCATTTCCTCCTGAACGTTCCTCATGTACCTATACACCCATCTCTAACCAGGTCTTTGAAAGCTTGGAATGAGGAGACCACGTGGGTCCCATCCATGACACCTACAGCACCTCCCCCTTCCTCGCCTGTAACCGGAGCTCCCCACCGAAGGCCTCTCCTTCCCCAGGGCGCCTCGGCAACCATCTTGGCGGTCAAGCCAGGCTCGGACAGGCTCAGGGACGCGGTGCACACCGGAGAACCCCACAAACTCCGGGCGATGTTTCCGGAACTGCAGCGTCTCCAGGGCGGCGGCGAGGGGCATCTTTAAGGGAAGAGAAGCCCCAGGCGGGTGCGGGCCGCATGCAGCTGCGAAGGGCGGGACTGGATCCAACCCAGCAGCACGTGGGCCGCCCGAGGACTGGGCGCGGGAGCACGAGGCCAGCCGCGGGAGGGAGGGAGGGTGCCAGCGCCCCCACCTACCTTCAGGGCTGCTGCCGCGGGGGGTGGGTGCCCTTAGTCCGGAGCCGATGCCGGAGGCGCTGGGGCCCGGGCTCTGCGCCATCCCCAGGCGGCA
The DNA here is from genome assembly GCF_963259705.1 of Myotis daubentonii. NCBI lineage: Eukaryota > Metazoa > Chordata > Mammalia > Chiroptera > Vespertilionidae > Myotis > Myotis daubentonii. The sequence goes on from NC_081845.1 coordinate 61,504,520, forward strand.
GGAGGCCGAGGGCCGACCCAGGCGGCGGCGGGGGCGCTGACAGACAGCAGCTGCCGGCCTCCTGCCCTCAGGGAGTGGCAGTGAGAAAGCCCGACACCCCAAGGCTCCCGCACCCAAGGCCCCCGGAGCCCCGATGGCTGCTTGTTGGGAAAAGAAGGCGCCGGCTCCGGCTCCGGGGCAGGTGGCGGGAAAGCGCCTCCAGCTTCTTGCGGAGCCCTGGTGCCCTGGGGCCTTCAGGCTCCGCAGACGGAAAGGAAAGCCAGGTCGGCTCCCGGAGTGCGCCCCCTCGTGTTCGCCGGAAGTGCCATCCAGACCTGGAAGAAAAACAAAAAAGCCTTGGAGAGGTTTCTCCTGGAAAGAGATCCATTGAGCCCAGCGGGCTTGGCTCAGTGGTTGAGCAAGGACCTAGGAACCAGCAGGTCCCGGTTGGATTCCAACTGAGGGCACCTGCCCGGGATGTGGGCTGGATCTTCAGTGTGGGGCGTGCAGGAGGCAGCGGATCAGTGATTCTCCCTCATCAATGATGCTTCTGTCTCACTCTCCCTTCCTCTCTGAAATCAATAAAAAATATATTTTTAAAAAAGATGCCATAACCGATTTGGCTCAGTGGATAGTGCGTTGGCCTGCGGACTGAGGGGTCCCAGGTTCAATTCCGGTCAAGGGCATGTACCTTGGTTGCGGGCACATCCCCAGTGGGAGGTGTGCAGGAGGCAGCTGATCGATGTTTCTCTCTCATCGATGTTTCTAACTCTATCTCTCTCCCTTCCTCTCTGTAAAAAATCAATAAAATATATATTTTTTAAAAAGCATTGATTCTGATGAGGGGGTAAGTTCTAAAACAATTTTTTCCTTTAGCAAACGTGAAATTATATTTGCATTTCTTTCAAGAAATTGTGACTTAAGAGTGATTTTGCACACTTTTTATCTTTCACGTTGCATTGCTCATCCATGTTCTAAATCATGTTTTGCCTTATGTCATTCCAAAATTCTTTCAGACTTTAGAATCCCAATCAGATCGTAAGCGTCCTCTGTAGTCTTCTTTGTATTGCACACAGTGCTGGCTGCTATTGGGTAGAAGTCTCAACATATATTTATAGAATAAGATACCAAGCATTTCTACATGGAGGTTTGTTCAGTTTATTTTACTAAATGGATGAACTTCCTTTATCAAGATATCCATTTTCATTCAATCAGTTATTATAAATTTCTTTAAAAGGTTAAGCGTTCTTGCTCATTAAAGAGAGTCAATGATTTTGAGTCTATTGTAATTTGTTTAATGTATCATTCTTCATTATTCCTGCAGACATAAATTTTAGTTGAGCCAACACTGAATTATCTTGTACTTTAATGTTTTACTGTATTCACTGTTCTTATTTGAGAAATTGTAAAATTCAATCATTGTTCATCTGTCTCAGGTATAATCAAGAGTTGAACAAGGGAAATGTTGCAAAGTTGCCTTATGTTGCTGCCTGTGTGAAACAGACTTCCATTCTACTCATTCATTCAGTATGCAGATTGAATTGAACTACTATTAAGGGCCAGGAACTCAGTGAGGCGTGATTGTTGCCCTTACAATGGCACAGTCTGTTATTTAAAATAAATGGCTAAACTATCAAAACATAGTGCAATCCCTGAAATCCTGTTAGAAAACATTAGAGTCAGTTTTAACAAAACTGTATCCTTTCTCATCAAGCCTTACATAGATATCTAAGTAATTTACTTGAGTGCAATTTACAATTTTCTTTGAGCTTCTGAAAAGGTAGTGGTTATGGATGTGATAAAAGTATATCCAGTTTTTCCCTCCCATCTGTGGTTTCGCTTTTCCCAACTTCAGTTACCTGAGGTCAACCGTGGTCTAAGAATATTAAATGGAAAATTCTTGAAATAGACAATTCGTAAGTTTTAAATTGTGCACCATTCTGAGAGACTTGATGAAATCTCATGTTGGCCCACTCCATCACTATACAAGAGCTGAGTTTGCATCACTTAGCAGTCACTTTGGTTAGCAGATCCACTGTCTGGAATCCCTGTGTGTTCAAATAACCCTTATTTTATGTAGCAATGGCCCAAAAATGAAAGAATAGGGATTCTGGCAATCTGGGTATGCCAGAGAGAAATCTTAAAGTTCTCCCTCTAAGTGCAAAGGTGTAAGTTCTCCACTTAACAGCATTTTATCACCTCATGTCATCACGAGAAGAAGGGTAAATAAAGTCACATAAGCTATTTTGAGAAAGAGACCACATTTCACATAACTTTTATTATAGTATACTGTTACAATTGTTCTATTTTGTTATTAGTTACTAGAGGCCCGGTTCACAAAATTCACTCACTGGGTAGGAGCGGGGAGAGGGTCCCTCAGCCCGACCTGCAACCTCTCGCAGTCTGGGAGCCCTCGGGGGATGTCCCACTGCTGGTTTAGGCCCACTCCCCGCCACTGCCACTGTGCTTGCCAGCCATGAGCCAGGCTTCTGGCTGAGCGGCACTTCCCCTGATGGGAGCACACTGGAAGCTCCTGTGTTGAGCATCTGCCCCCTGGTGGTCAGTGTGCATCATAGCGACCGGTCATTCTGCTGTTTGGTTGATTTGCATATTAGCCTTTTATTATATAGGATCATTTTTATCTCATGCTGTGCCTTATTTATAAACTTTATCATAGATATATGTGCATAAGAAAAAACATAGTATACCCAGGGTTGGGTGCCATCTGTGGTTTCACACATTCACTGGAAGTCTTGGAATGTATCCCCCAGGATAAGGCAGAGGGAACTACTATAATAGAAATATAACATTCATGAAAATTATACAAATGTTCATAGTAGTTTTCATCTTACTCGTTCCTAGTGGGACTATATAAGTAATCAATACAAGTTTGTTGAATATACAGGGTGGGGAAAAGGAGGTTTATAGTTGTTTGTATGGAAAATAATACAATAATCTATAATAATAAAAGCATAATATGCTAATTAGACCAGACGTCTTTCCAGACAACCTTCTGGAAGAAAGCTGGCACTGCAAGAGAAGCCCGGGTCCCAGGTACCAGAGGGAAGCCAGTGCCGGCAGCCGGGGGAAGGAAGGCCTACTCTTGCATGAATTTCATGCATTGGGCCTCTAGTTAATAAATAATAATATAAGAATACTTTTCTCATACTTAGAACTGTATATATACTTCTGCCCTATCCTGTAGATATGAATTGATCCTCAGGATTTTAAAATATTTAATTAGTTCCTTTTAGAAATTACTTTTTTGAAAATGCTGTGATTTGGCTGTGTGTGCCATGGCCCAAAACACTTTTCTAAAGGAGTTTATAAAGAACAGAGGAAGGTGGGAATGTGCAAAGATGCACTACTGTCTCCTAGCTCTTCCTGTGGCTCACTGCACTTGAATGCAGGGTATTTGAAGGGGCTTGAGTAGAGAGGCGGAAAAGAACGTTTTAGAAAGTCATGTTCCTTTTATGTAATGGGTTTAAGAGAGCAAATTCATTAAATGCCAATCAGTATATGTCATAGGAAACTATTAATGGTCCCTACGTATGAATTTTCAGGTTTCAAATGAAAACACAAAGGAAAATGGTTTACCTTAGATGGAGAATAGAACTATTAGCCATTTTAACATAAACCAAAAATAAGTATAATGGATAAAATGAGCACAGAAAATGTAATCAAGGAGCAATTCTAATTATATTTTTAAATATTATTTTAAAATTATATGTTTAAAAGCCTGCTTTGGGGGACATCTGTAATAGTGTCAACAATAAAAATAAAGTTAAGAAAGCCTATTGTTAAAAATGTTACTTGTTTAAAAAAACAACTTGCATTATTTTATAAAATAAAATTGTGGAAATAGTTGTAAGCCATTCTATCAAGAAACAGAGAAACTTCAGGAATAATTCTGAGGCCAAAAACATTATATAGTAGAAGATTATTAGCTCAGTGTTCAATTCAGTAGTTCCAGAAACATTTATTATGTTAGGTACTACGTACACATAAGAAAGTCCGTGTCCTCAATGATCTTACCATCTACTAAAAGAGCCAAATTTTGCTATCAAATAATAACCAGCAAATACTGAACACTCTGACGATGCCAGGTAATCATGGACTACCTGATTTAATGAATCATCACAAAAATCCTTATGGGCCAGGTGCTGTTTCTAATCCTTAATTTACAATAAGGAAGCTAAAATTTGGGCTGCTTACCTCATCCAAGGACATTCAACTTGTAGATGGTGAAGCTAGGACTTTGGCACCACTCTGCTTTACTCCAAAAGGCATAAGCTTAGTCTCTACACGCTAGCACATCCAGGAAACCAGATAGGTCTCTCTTTAGCTGCTGCCCTTTAATTCCAGGCCCTAGTCAGAGTGTTCTATCCACTAATGTCTTCACATTCTCAGTGGTATCTGCGGCAGCTAGCTCTACATACTTTCTTTTTTTTTAATGCTTCTTCAGACTTCTTGGACCGAGGTCTCTCATGGTTAGACTTCTACCTGGTAACTTTCACACCTGCTTTACTTTCATACTCCTATATATCATCACTCACTATTCTATCACTAATATTTTCTTCAAATTGGTGTAACAGCCTAACAATTTTCAGCAGATTATGATCTCATGGTCATTAGAATTAACATCATTTCACAGAATCCTACATATCGTTTTTTCAATAATTCAACTGCTGTTAACACAAAATTAGTAATTTATACTGTGATGCATATAATTATTCACAGAGTTAAGATGGCATCTTGCAACTTTTCCCCAATCTTTGTTAATGTGCTTTAAGAGCAAAATCCATAAACGTTTCCAAGTGTTTCAGACCATTAAAGTACATTAAGTACATGGGGAAAAAAGTATGTTTTTAAAGCACTTAATGGTAAATCTTAAAGTTCAGAATTGTAGAAAAGTGGAAAGATTGAGACTATGGCAGAGGAAAGCAAACTTTTACAACTATAAATTATATCTCTTTTTAATATACTTAAAGTCACATATTGTAAAAATAGTTCCCAAATTACTTTACCTAAATGCTTATATTTGAGAAGAGTTTAAAAACTATCTTACAGTAAATTTATGTTTTAAATTGACAAAAAAATGTTAGGCTTTGTCCTAGCTGGTTTGGCTCAGTGGATAGAGCATCCACCTGCGGACTGAAGGGGCCCGCATTCAATTGCAATAAAGGGCACATGCCTGCGTTGCGGGCTCAATCCCCAGTGTGGGCCTGATGTTTCTATCTCTCTATCCCTCTTCCTTCCTCTCTGAAATCAATAAAAATATATTTTTTAAAAAAAATGCAAAGTTGATTTAATAATGAGAACATTTTAAAGTGATAATATGTTGGTCCTATTCAATAAAAAATATTAATCTATATAAAACAGAATAAGATTATTAAAAAAACTTAATCATATTCAGGGGGCAGTAGAGTTCTGGTGGAAGAGTGTGAATCTGACTATGTACATACTGCAGTATATAGCTCATTAAGACATAAAAATGTCTGAAGGAGTCAGAAAGTTAGGCATTAAAAATACTGAGGTATAGAGAAAAGCCCATTTCTTATCATCTTTAACTAGCAACACATCCTTTTCATTCCTTGAGAATTGAATTTGTTGAGGATATGTTTGTTTGTTTGATAAAAGGCATACAATATAGTGATTATTAGTATGAGCGCTGAATTAAGACCACCAGTTTTTGTTCCTAGTTTTGCTTCTTAATAGCAAGTGACCCAGGGTAAATGACTCACCTTGTAATATTTCAATTTCCTAATCTATAAAATTGAGATGATAATAGTTGCACTCATATTAAGTGATATAGTCCATACATAGTGCCTTAGACACTGTCAAGCAAACACTTTTAAGTAAATATTAGCTATGATTACTTGAATTCTTATCTCCCTTTCATAGTGATATTTTTAGCAACTCCAAATATAAAAATAAATGAGTACAGTAGTGCATAACCTTTTGTTTTCTTTACCCACAAGCAAATGTGTATAGACAATTATTATCCATAAGAAAGCTCTCAATTCCTTTTGCCCTCAATAACAAAAATTCATAAGTAAATTTGGGACTCCCAAAAGAACGCAACTACCACAGGTTTCCTAGATTTTCCAGCCGCCTTTTTAGGCACTGTGCTCTCCAAATCACAGAAAAATATTACCTTTGAGCACATCTTTTCCAAATAAGGTTTTTCAGAAAAAGGCACAGTTGAGATTGAAAAGATATCACAACCATCCACAAAATGACTTTTTGTGATGGTTGCTGGTGCCAATTGAACACCAACAGGAATCCCCAATTTGAGGTGTGGTGAAGAAGGAAACGTTATTCAGTGCAAACAGCTCCTTGGTGATATAGCAAGGCTGTGAAAACAGCATGACTGTGAGGCAGCCCTGGGCCCAGGCGCCTCTTCAGCTAGGCAGCTCAGCTATGCTCTGCTCCCCTCGGCTGTGCTCCACTCTGCCCTGGTCTGCTCTTCCCATCTTTGGTGTCTCAGCTCTAGCAAGGGAAACCCAAATCTTCAGTATTCCTGGAAAGGGAAAGTGCACTCTCCGAGCCAAAGGGGAGCTGGCTTATATAGACAAAAGTCCCTGCCCCTAGTCCCTGATTGGTCTGTCCTCATGCAAATGAGCTCTCTAAATTATCACAATTTGATTAGTCCAAAAGGCACTGTCCTGATTGGTCAGAATTGAGCCACTCTGGTTGGTTGGATCTGTGCAGTTCAAATTGGAGGGGGAAATCTTCATTCCCATTGATTAAAACAGGATTTCAGGAGCTCCTTTATAAGGGCTTGCCCAGGTGGCAGAAACAGTGCAAGCAGACAGGCAGTTCTGCACAGAGTTCAGCCAGCTCAGATTTCTCCCTGAAAGGCAGCTTGCTTTATAGGCACCTTTTGTAGAAATGGCTGCTAAGGTCTGTGTGTGTGTGTGTGTGTGTGTGTGTGTGTGTGTGTGTGTGTGTGTGTGTCCATTCTGCTTTTCCCTACTCCCCAACATACACATTGAAATTAGGTGACTTTTGTCTGGGTCAGAGGACCTAATTCAGACTGGACTTTCTAATGATACACCTTCAGGGTAAGGGAAATGCAATTGTACCTCATGACAAACGATGAGACTACCTGGGCCCTAAAGCCTAAGCCATATCCCTGTGTATTCTAGCTCATCAGTATCCATTTATATTTACCTTCTTCCAAATGATTTTACGTGAAGAGTTACTCATTTGATTCTAGTGGTATTGCCTTATTACAGTGGAATAAATTTCTATCACAAATGGCAACAGCCATTTTCTTTCTTACTTATTATACAAAGCAGTAAACATATGTTGCTCCTATTGGTAACTTGGAGCCAGAAACATGCACTTTCTACTTTCACTGTTGAAGGGGCTATGATATCTTAGAAAATATATTGGATTTAGAGTCAGAGCACCTGGGATTTAATTTGTAGTCTGCCATTTATTACACTGTGACCATGGGAAAATCACTTTAGCCCTCTGTAACATACAGGATTGGGGCAAGATGACATCAGAAATTCTTCTCTGCCCCAAAATTCTAACTGTGCCCCAGACCATATTCATGCTACCTTAGGTGCTCCTCAAGTATATAGCATGAAAATGTCGTGCCATGGGGCCTCAGGGAGACTGAAAACCCTGCATTCGTTTCTTGATGGCATCAACTGGAATCCTCATTGGAAACCTATGTGGTGCCTACAAAACACTGGGCAAACAATGAAGGGATCACCATTCAGGAACTCATTCTTTGGGGAACACAGACAGTTCACAAGCATCATAGTGTGGCATGTGTTTTAATTGGAACAATACTAGGTGTCATGGGAAACATGGGAGTGGACACCAGACTCAATTGTGGGGACAAAGTGAGGAATGGCTTTTTAGAAGAAGTAAGATCAAAGCTGACTAAGACAAGTTAAGTGATGCCAAGGGAGGATAAACTCTTTGAGGGGAGGGAAAGGTATGACTGGTCCCAGATCCCAGGCCTAATGGGATCTGGTATACCCAGATGTGTAACAAAGTGAATCTGTTGCTAATTTTTAATGACCATGTCTTTAAAACAAACAGCAACAACAAAAACACTTTCCAATTTATATCCCCAGTATTTGTTATCAAAATTAAGTGAGCTGTGCTGGTAGACTAAGCTTGGCTGTTCATTTTCATGCCTACAACTTAACTCCCTGGTAGAAATGTCATCTCCAATTGTTTATTGTGAAGAGATCTTTCAGCGCTTGAATGCTCATCAGAAATTATCATATTCTTGTTTATTATAATTCTTACCTTTCGTTTCAAGTTGTTCTTCTCAGGCTGAAAATCAGTTGCTTTTGTTCATGAATAGTAATTCAATTTAAGAGTTAAAACTGAAGGTTTGATGCTACAGTGTATCTTAAGCTAGCTAAAGTTCTCTGTCCTCACTGAGTTCACTATTTGATTATCTTTTAGAAATGCTATGCTATTGTGGGTTGCTTTTTATACTCTCCAATGCTTCATCCAGATAAACAATTTTTTTTTCAGAATTCCAGCTGGAGGTGTTTGCCTTCTTAAGAAACTCATCAGAAGCATATTGTCTGCAACCTTTTCTTGCTCTTGCTTTTAAATCCATCCTCAAATGAGTCCTGTTTTGTTTGTTTCTAGATTTGATAGGTCATATTAATGGAACAGATGTAGCAACAGTGTGAAAACATATTTGGAAGATACGTCATTTATGAGTTGTCCCTGTCCTGGCACTTCATAGAGTTGCTGTGTATTTGTGCATTACTAAGAGAAGCCCAACCAACATCCATAACAGTCGTTTCCAGTTTTGAGTGATGTGGTTTGCCAGTCCTGGCTCTGATCCCTGTTGCACAGCTTTATGTTGGCATCTCTGCAGATCAGAGGAATAAAAAACAGGAAAATGTTCATTGAAATATTTATGCATGTGTCTTAGAATTAAGAAGGAGTAAGAATATTCTGGAAACTACTTTTTAAAACCAAATCTCTAGAAATATTAATATTTTAATGTGTTGCTCCAAGCAAGTACTGTGTCTTTTAAAACATCTAAATTACACTTGAAGTATTTTGATAATGCAAAATGTAGTGATTCTTGATGAAATAAAAAACCATTCAGGTTTTTAATTAAAAAATAATAATAAAAGTAGTGGCACTAAAGAGGTTGATAAGAGAAAGCAGTGATATTAAGGACTAGCTTATTCTTTTGTTGATTATATTAGTGTCCAAATATCTTCAGAATATGAGTAATAGGATAATAAGGCTTTATGGGAATGGTAAAAGAAGTATGAAAAACTGTTCTTGAAATTCAATCCTGCTTTAATCTTGAGGTACACAAATCTTCTATCCAATCAGCTATTCACTGTCCTAAATGAGTTGTTTAAGAGTTTCAAAGGTAGTGGAGCCTTTCAAAGCTGTGTTTAAAAGTGCAAATTCTAGCCCTAACCAGTTTGGCTCAGTGGATAAAGCATCAGCCTGCAGACTGAAAGGTCCCAGGTTCGATTCCGGTCAAGGGCATGTACCTTGGTTGCGGGCACATCCCCAGTAGGAGGTGTGCAGGAGGCAGCTGATTGATGTTTCTCTCTCATTGATGTTTCTGGCTCTCTATCCCTCTCCCTTCCTCTCTATAAAAAGTCAATAAAATATATTTTTTTTATAAAAGTGCAAATCCTAGAGTCAGACAATTTCAACTGAAATGCCAGCTTTGCCACTCCTGGGCTGTGTCACCTTGGAAAACTTAACCTCTCCAAGTCTCAGTTTTTATATCTATAAAATGAAGATTATAGTAGGGTTTGTGAAAATTAAATGAGAGTAATTTACTTGAAGCACATAGCAGTCTGGCACACAGAAATGTCCAATATATTAACCATTATTAGTAGGTAAATAGGACATATCAATAAATACCCTTACTGTACTCAAGACTTCCTATTTAATGATTACCATGCTTGTCCATTAGAACCATACTCAGTCTGTATGTTGCCGGGAGCCGGTCCATGCTTGCTGTTTCAAGGGACCTGGCATATATGGCATACTGTTCTTAATATGTTTGCTCACCTTCTTGGCACTATGTGTTTTAACCAAGGTCTCTGAGAAAGGTTGTTTTCCCCAGGTAGAGATTTTCCCCTGAAGTTAGGGAGGGAATAAAACCCCTCAACTAAGTGCCAGGTGGGTAATTAATCCCTTTAACTACGAACAATCATGCTTAAACTACATAATCTTTTCTCCCTGGAATGGAGATAAGAAACGCCCTAACCTTTGTAATAGAGATTGATAGGATTGAATCAACTGGTATAAATACAGTTGTAACAAGACAGAAACTCTCAGAGCTTAGAACAGAATCAAGAAGACAGAACCTACACGGAGCCTAGAGACAGAAGAACTTCGCTGGAGAGAGCATGCCGGAGGATCCTGGAGAGGGACTGGCCTCGGAGCCTAGAGACAGAGCCTAGCGGGAGAACATGGCAAGGGATCCTGGACTGAACCTGACTACAGAAATATGGCAAGAGAACCTGACTAGAACTTGGTGACCAAACATGGCTGGAGAGCCTGGACAGAACCTGGCTGGAGAACCTAGCGAGGGAACATGGCTACAGAACCTCGCTGGAGATCCGAAGCAGAGCCTCTCTGGAGATCAAGACCAGAACTTGGCTGGAGATCCGGGCTAGAGATCCTGGCTAGGCTGCTGATCAACTGAACGCTGTCTCCGTGCCCTTCCTTCTTCGCCGACTCCGTCTACACCTTTGGGGACCCCTGGACCCGCTGGGGTTGGACCCCGGCATCTGGCGCCCGAACAGGGACCCCTACGTAAGCGCCCCGCACTCGGGACGGATCGGACTCCACCGTAGGAAGAAGGTGGATAGTCTTCGCCGACTCCGTCCACACCTTTGGGAACCCCTGGAACAGGATTCCCTTAGGTAAAGCCCCCCCCCCCCATTGAGAACCCCACACTCGGGACGGATAGGACTCCACCAGGGTGCTACAGACCCCCCTATATAGGATAAGTAGGGTAAGAAGGTGGATAGTACAGAACTTAGATTGAGAAGATGTGCCATACTGAGTCCAAAGAAAGAAGACTCTGTATTGATTCTTAAATTGAGAAGATGTGCCATACTGAGTCCAAAGAAAGAAGACTCTGTATTGATCTTTAGATTAAGAAGATGTGCCATACTGAGTCTAAAGAAAAAAGACTCCGTATTGATCTTTTAACATATATGCTTGTTAGCAGAGGAATTAAGGTTACTCCCAGTCAGACAGAACATTTTATACAAGAAATACGTCCATGCTTTTCTGAGGAAGGAAAGGTGCCGGAAAGGTAAATGTAGAGGCATGGGAGAAGGTAGGCCCAAGGAGCCTTATCCTTAACCCCACTGCAGCCTTTCCACCCCGGGAAAGTGCAGGATTGGCAAGCTCTCCCTGGGGTGATAGATCAGGACTCAGGTAATAGCAGAAAGCGCCAATCCTACTCTTAAAATGGATACAAGAGAGCGTTTGAGGTTTTTCTTTTTAATGCCTGCTTTTAAAAAATAAAAAAGGGGGAATTTGCCGGGAGCCGGTCCATGCTTGCTGTTTCAAGGGACCTGGCATATATGGCATACTGTTCTTAATATGTTTGCTCACCTTCTTGGCACTATGTGTTTTAACCAAGGTCTCTGAGAAAGGTTGTTTTCCCCAGGTAGAGATTTTCCCCTGAAGTTAGGGAGGGAATAAAACCCCTCAACTAAGTGCCAGGTGGGTAATTAATCCCTTTAACTACGAACAATCATGCTTAAACTACATAATCTTTTCTCCCTGGAATGGAGATAAGAAACGCCCTAACCTTTGTAATAGAGATTGATAGGATTGAATCAACTGGTATAAATACAGTTGTAACAAGACAGAAACTCTCAGAGCTTAGAACAGAATCAAGAAGACAGAACCTACACGGAGCCTAGAGACAGAAGAACTTCGCTGGAGAGAGCATGCCGGAGGATCCTGGAGAGGGACTGGCCTCGGAGCCTAGAGACAGAGCCTAGCGGGAGAACATGGCAAGGGATCCTGGACTGAACCTGACTACAGAAATATGGCAAGAGAACCTGACTAGAACTTGGTGACCAAACATGGCTGGAGAGCCTGGACAGAACCTGGCTGGAGAACCTAGCGAGGGAACATGGCTACAGAACCTCGCTGGAGATCCGAAGCAGAGCCTCTCTGGAGATCAAGACCAGAACTTGGCTGGAGATCCGGGCTAGAGATCCTGGCTAGGCTGCTGATCAACTGAACGCTGTCTCCGTGCCCTTCCTTCTTCGCCGACTCCGTCTACACCTTTGGGGACCCCTGGACCCGCTGGGGTTGGACCCCGGCAGTATGTGTCAGAGTGAATGTATGTGGATTAGTGGAAAGATTAGGTAGTGTCATCCCCAGTTTTAGACCGGCTATGATTTTGTATTCCACTTTTCCTGGGCAATACATTTGATTGTGGTTTTGTTTATTATGTCCACAAGCCCAACTTATTTTAGAAATTTGGATTTGAAAAATTATTTCTAAACTTGGAACAGAAGAGAAAATTAGGTACAAATGTTCTGTACTTCAAAAAGTATTGCCAGAAGCATATTATAACTAGGAACAGAAAAATTGCCATATTAAAAATTCATAACTCAACACACTAAGGTTTTATATCACCTAAGTAGCTAATTAATTTACTGAATCAATCAAAAAGTACAAAGATTGTTAAGTAGGAAATATGATGAAATAGCTAGTCATTTTTAAATGTCAAATTTGATCAGAAATAATTCTCTCATTTGTTTTGAGCTGTAAATGAAAACAAATATAAGTAGTCAAAAATATTTCCATTAAAATGTAAAGAGAAAATAAGAGTATGCGTTAGGGTGGTGTCTTGCACATTGTAGGTGGTCAATAAATATTTGCTAAATTGAACAGAAATACCCAAAACAAACTTCAGGGTGACTAGAGTGGACTGAAGAACAAGGGAAGAATAAAGGTAGTGTCCTGTTTAGGAATGAGAGGCTGTTCAGAACTGGGCCCATATTAAGCCCTGTCATGTCAAGAGCATTTGATTTCTAATTAAATTTCTAATTTTGCGAAGAAAGCCAGCTGCATTCAGTTACTTTCGCTTTTAAACAATTAGTTGTGTTACTTTTAATCATGTAACTTAACCTCTCCAAGTTTCCGTATTGCCTCAGCTGTAAAAGGTGGATGACAGTAATCCATGCTGTTGAAATCCCTTGAATCAGCAACGCCTGAGGGACTTTGTCAACTAAGCACATCCCAGGGCCCATTTGGGCCTCAGTCAAAATCTCAGAGGCTGGGCCTGGGAAGCTCCATTTTAAGAAGTCCCCTCCCCCATGTGGTTCTTGTACAGACTAACCTCTTACAACCATTGGTCATCAGAGTTCCCACCAGTGATGATTTAGGAAAGGAGCCGTGGCTAGCATCAATCAATAGAGCCGAGGCATTCTTTCCTTTTGAAATAGAATTCAAAGACCTAATGATTTGCTAAAAATTAAAAAAGAAAATACCTGTATACCTGGAAGCAAAAATAATAATATTATATAGTAAGCTCTAACTTACTACCTCCAGAATCAAGAGAAAGTAATAAAAAATATTTTCTCATATGATTAGTACATTGCAGATATAGAAATTTATGATTGTTCCTGAGAACTTAGGCCTCATTACTGTACATCCATGACTTGTTACTGTGTCCGTGTTTTTCAGTTTTCAAATCTATGCAGAGCACATGCTCTGTGACTAGGTATTGTTATAAACACGTTAGAAAAATCTAATAAATTGAATAATCAAGCAGCAGATATGCTGCCTTTTTTTATATATGACTTTCGATTCCCAACATATGTTCAGACTGGCTTATCAAAAGAAGGATTAATAGAAAGTGCACTTTCTTCACACACTATCCTCTCTTTAAAATTGGAATGTGAGTAAAAGAATGCATTTCTGTTTGAATCAATTCTATTTGGCTATTTGGCTGCCTTGTTACAGTCAAAGTAAAAAGGCTCACACAAAATTACTCATTACATGTAGAAAAGAGCCAAAGATACAAGGGAGAAAATAAGTCAGAAACTATTAATCTCAGACTGTATTTTATAGCAAGAAGTAAAATAATGCCGAGATAATTTACTTTCAGAATTTTCAATAATAAATGGTTTGATAATGATTTTATTCAAATTTTTTGAATTACTTTTTTCTTTTCAGAATAGAATATACTATTTCCACTGGCTCAGCTCCAGGAAAGGTAAAGGAAAATCATCTTTGCTCAGTGTAGCAAAGGCCTTGAATATAGCTGCCAAAAGTGCTGCACACTTTGTAGGGTGTCTGACAACTTTTAAGCAATAGCATGAAAAGAGAAACTTTAAAGTGGAAAGAAATACATTAAACTTTTGAATTAGTTCAAATGATTTTTCTGTTGGCAAGTATTTCCTGTCTGCTTGTAAGAGAAATCTATTTGATTTTTAGTACTTCAGTGCATATATCTATTAAATTTTTACCAAAGACATGCTTTGGTGTAAGTTGCTCAGAACACCAAGATTATTTGCTGCCTCTTCCTCCTCTTCCTCCTCCTCCTCCTCCTCCTCCTCCTCCTCCTCCTCCTCTTCCTCTTCCTCCTTTTGCCAATTGTATTGCCTCCAAAGTCATTTGACTCTTTTTCACTGCTTCAACAAATAGTTATAAGCTTAATACATGGCGCTATGTTATATATAGTAAGTGAAAGAAAAAAGAAATAAACATTCATTCCTTCCAAGAATTGTCCCCCAATACCCCCAAATCTTCCAGACTTTATTTAAAATAAATCAGGTTGAACCAGTCAGGGTCAAATCATATGATAGCCAATTCTAGTCCATATAGCTTTTATTCCTAGCACTAATCTGATGTATAACCCTGCCCTGTATTTTCATGTCCCATGTTCATGCATTCAAATATATTGCATCCTCCAAATATTACCTTTAGCTTGTGGGGTGAAAATGTCTCACAAAAGTAGTCAGTACGCCTTACTTATAATCTTTGAACTCCCAGGAAAATGGCAAACTGCAACCCATAGTGTATTTCTTTGGAGTTTTGACATTGTAATTAATATATTGACCACATTTTTAGCCATCACCAACACAATTATAAACACTTTTTATCTATGTCACCAGTCTGTTTCTTAAGCTCATTTCTCATCAACAAAAATATTGTTAATCTAAAATTAATATGATAGTAGGAATTAAGGGTCAGTTATAGGAATTTAAGCTTTCAACCAAACTCTGGAAGCAATTGTGCTTTGATAATGAAGGATGGGTATGGATTCCCTGCCCTCTGCAGGTAACTGAACTGCATGGAGAACCTACCTGATTTTACCAGAAACCACAAATGCTGGAAAGATGAGTCTGCAGGAAAGTCCTCAGACTCAAAGTAAGAGTCAGAGCCATGGCGGGTAAATGGCCAAGAGCAGGAGCAGGGTAATGACAAGGCGATGCATCAGAACGTTAGGAATGAGGGAAAGCTGTAAAAACTAGAGCAGCTCAGAAATAAGGTGGACCAGGATCACCCAAGTCTTGTCCTGAATGGGCATTAGGTGGGGATATCAGGTTGTCTTAAAGCCAAAGCACTAGGATGAATACTTTTGGTTCACAGCTACAGGACAAGAGAATAAGTACTGGCCCGGTTAATGATATCACTAATAAAGGGTATAGTCATAAAAATGTTACAATCATCCATTTGTTGTCATAAAATTAAAAACAATACCAATTTTTTAAATGATGCAACAATACCTAGTTTTCTAGGTATTATTCATAGTAACCCACTCTATTTATTCATGCTGCTACCAATATTCAAACTATATGCTCTGAGGTGAAAAGATTGTGAAAATTTACTAAGCTCCAATGGTACATCCCTTCAAGCCAACAAGATGTGATAGGATTAAAACTCTTCTCTGTCTACATTCCAAGAAAGCCATGTTAATTTATTAGGTATGTAATATACTTAAAAATGTATACAGATTTTAAGTACTGCATATTTTCAAAATTTTATTTTGCTAATAAAAATATTAAAAATATATTAAAGAATTAATCTCCCATCCTCTAGTATAAAGACCAATATCCACTTACTTTAAATTTAAGGAATACTTTTCCTGATGCCTTCAGAAATCTCTTCTTGCATCTGGTTTAGCCCTATGAAATTCTTTCATTTAATTTTCACAATGATCCTAGTAAATAGGTACTATTTTTACTGATGTTTTTCAAATGAGGACACTGAGAGGCAGAGAGGTTAAGGACTTGTTCCAGATCATGCAGCCAGTGGTGGAACAGGGCAAACTCATCACCAAAAACATGGTAAGTGTAGATGAGTTCTTATATACAGATTGAAACTAAAGAAATACACTAAAGAATTAATGTCATAAAGTTAGGTACAATGGTTGTGCCATTGTTTAGCTACATTATAGATGAAACTAGAGGCCTGGTGTACGAAATTCATGCATGGGGGGGGTTGTCCCTCAGTCCAGCCTGCACCCTCTCCAATCTGGGACCCCTCGGGGGATGTCCAACTGCCGGTTTAGGCCCGATCCCTGGCAGTCGGATATCCCTGTCACAATCCTGGACTGCTGGCTCCCAACTGCTAGCCTGCCTGCCTGCCTGATTGCCCCTAACCGCTTCTGCCTGCCAGCCTGATCATCCTCTAACCACTCCCCTGCCAGCCTGATCGATGCCTAACTGGTCACCAACAGCCCTTCCTTGCTGGCTTTATCACCCCCAACTGCCCTCCCCTGCCAGCCATCTTGTGGTGGCCATCTTGTGACCACAAGGGGGAGGCCATCTTGTGCGAAGGTGTGATGGTCAATTTGCATATTACGTCTTTATTATATAGGATAAGGGTTTTGGGGGGTCCACCTTAGGATTCTAAGGATTCATTCTAAAAGACATTTCTATGAAGAAGCACATTCTTATTTCAAAAAGACCAACTTTAAGCCCAGCCAGCAGGGCTCAGTGGTTGAGTGTTGATCTATGAACCAGGAGGTCATGGTTCAATTCCTGGATTGGGGTGCGGGCTCAATCCCCAGTGTGGGGTGTGTAGGAGGGAGCCAATCAATTATTCTCTCTCATCATTGATGCTTCTATCTCTCTCACCCTCTCCCTGCCTTTCTGAAATCAACAAAAATATATTTTAAAAAAAGACCAACTTTAAAATTACACTTATTTTTTAAAAATAAAAATTTAAGTCCTGGACTGGTTGCTCAGTGGGTTAGAATGTCATCCCCATAAGGTTGCAGGTTCCATTCCTGGTCTGGGCACACCAATGAATGCATAAATAAGTGAAAAACAAATCAATCTTTCTTTCTTTTTTTCTTTATCTCTCTTTCTCAAATCAATAAATAAAAAAGATAAAAATTTAGAATACACAACTCAATCAAAAGTTTAGGAAAGGTTACAAGAGCCTGCTTTATAGTTCAGTGCTAGGCCAAAGATAGCATAGAATAAAGTATGATGTCAGAGGTTTAAAATCAAAAATTAAGTTTTTAAAAATTCAAATTTCCTTGAAGACAGCTAAAGTACTTGGATTTAAAGAAATGTTCTGAGCTGTTGCTGGTCACCTTTTGATAAATGATTATTTGATGATAAAATTTATTGGGGAACATTCATCAGCTCTCTATAATTTATAATGTACCTCAGTAGTTTTGAAATAAATTCTAGGCCTAAGATGGAGCTGCTCCTGCCCAGAGCGCCACATCAGCAAAATGAAACTTATATAACTTTCATGTCCCAATAAATGTTTTGCTTGACCAGATAAACAGTAAGGTCCTTCTATGTCCTGGGGGCTAGGTGGGGAGTGGGTAGGGGGGGAAAGGAGGTTGGTTCCAGTACTCCCCACAGATAACAAACTCTAAGTCCCTCATATAAAATGGTGTGGTATTTTTATATAACCTATTTGCATGTAGGCTATAGCTGGGTATGTCTACATATCATTTCATTCAAGTAGATACAGTGTAGTGCTCAATACGTGACAAATTTAAGTTTTGTCATTTTGGAACTTTCGGGGAATTTTTAAAAAAACATTTTGATTCATGGTTAGTTGAATCCATGGATGTGAAACCCATGAATTCAAAACCCATAGATACAGAAAACCCACTGTATATCAAACAGCCAGTCCCCACACACCCGGCTAACTCTGAACCCTGTACTTATTTCCTTGTTCCTTCTCACTCCAAACCAGTTTGATTACCCTATGTGGCCCCAGCCAGGCATATATTGTTCTAGTCTTTCTTCCCTGGGCTTTGTTCTTTATCTGCTGCATGTGACTGTTCTCCTAAAATAGACTGTCCGCTTCAAGCAGTGTTAAATTAAAAGGTGTTTTTTTGTATCATCTAACTTGTCTTAATTTTTTATGATGGTTAAGCATAAATAAGTAGGCATAAAAAGAGCAAATGGGATACGTACTGAGTGAAAAACAAAACCAACAAATAAATTGACTGGAGAAAAAACAGAATGGTGGGAGTACAATTAAAAGCAACTTATGAACGAGAAAAATACAATAGTTATGTAATCTGAAAGACTGATTCTAGTATCGAAGTAAATGATGATTTTAATGGGGAAAATTTATTTTTATGCAAATATAATATCCACCCTGAAGTTTGATGGGATATATAGCATGAAGGAAAAGTTTGCAAGAACCAAAATGGTAACATTAAAATGTGTGAAGTTTTTCCAGCCATTGCTTCATAGAGAAAGGGATAAATTTCAGAAGTTTCCTGAAGGAAAAACTAAATTTAGCCCAGTGAGATGAAAGAAGAATGATCAAAGATTATCCTTGATTAGTTTGCTTGAAGGCAGTAACAATAATGAGGAGAAATATGAGAAGTGGAACTAAATAGAATCCTTTTTTTTTTCTCATTTATGAACAGTCAGAAATACAATCTTGTTCATATGACGGTTGGAAGTAAAAAGTCAAGCCTATAAGAGTAGACTTAATGTGGGCCATGTATAATTATGATTAAAGCAAATCAAATGATAGAAAATGACAAACTTCCATTTTATGGATTCTGTTTAAAACTTTCACTTTAGATCAGCTGTCAGAAAATAAGCATCCAGATTAGAGAATAAAAAGAATAATAGATAGCCCTAACTGGTTTGGCTCAGTGGATAGAGCGTCAGCCTGTGGACTGAAAGGTCCCAGGTTCGATTCCGGTCAAGAGCATGTACCTTGGTTGTGGGCACATCCCCAGTAGGCAGCTGATCGATGTTTCTAACTCTCTATCCTTCTCCCTTCCTCTTTGTAAAAAATCAATAAAATATATTTTAAAAAAGAATAGTATATATGACAAAAAACAACAGGAACTAAAGAGAAGAAAACAGTGGTGGGAAAGAGCTTTAAAACTATGTCACAATTGAAATCAGAATATTTTAAACCATAATATTTGAGATGACTATTTATTAAACTTGTTATTAAAGACCTTTTTATAACAGCATAACACCAAAGGATCGTATATTTTAAAGTTTCTATTAATATAATAGTTGTCATTAAAAAATAATTTCTTTCTTGTTTGATAAAGCTTTTCTTTGAAAAGAAGTACATTATACCTGTTTGTTTTCAAGTATAAGAGACTCATTTTAAAATGTTTGTCACTCAAATTGTGTAAGTAATCAAAGTTTTTTGCAAAAGATATTTTTTAACATATGGATTCTGCTTATGTTAAATCTTGTCATCTTAAATACAATTTCTAAAGATCAGATAAATATTCTCTCATTTCATATTGGAAGCAAACTACAAAATTGTTTTTAAAATATTTTACAAGGAACTAGATTGTGGTGTTTATGAAATTAGCCCTTTATGGATTTGATATACTATGTGTTGAATATTCCAATATTGCAGCCATTATTAACAGCAGCCCAGAATGCAATATCCCTGCAGTACCACTTCAGTGATTTTTTTTTAATGTGAAAATTTTATGAACTTTAAAGTGAAGCTGATATGATATTGGCACTTTCTTCTAATGTAAGGACTTGGAGGGAAAAAGTAAAAAAAACCAAAACACCCCAGAATTTATAATGTTATATTATAGTAGATAAAACTAGGAAGAATAAGAATTTCTAAATATTCAAATTATAATAATCAGTTACTTGTTTATAATAGCATGATTATATACAAATATCCATAATTCTCCTACACAAATGATTTAGTCATCTTACCAGGGTATAGCTGACTCTGGTAGCAAGAGAAGTAAGTTTCAAGTGTAATTTTAATGGCATGCTCCTGAGAAAGTCCGTGTGTAATGGCATTTCCTATATGAATGGAGTGTGACAATATTTCATCAGTTAATGCCTGTGGATTCCAGAGTATTCTGTTTTGCCATTCTGAGATGGGATTGGGGGAGTATTTTAGCTCTTTGTGCAGAAATTCTTTGTTAATCAGAGCTAATGGATAACAATGATTTTTGTAAAACTTTAGGACATATACATTTGCTTTACTTCTAAAAATAAGTCATTTTTTATATTTGTGCTTTTCATTTTTAAGGTTAATATACTTGTCATTCAACATATTATTATTATTGCTGCAGTAATTCTGCATGTTAAGAAATATTCAAATATGTGGGCACTGAAATGTATTTGTATGCTCATCATAGCATATTTAATAATGTAAAAATCCCTACATGTGTTACAATAGGGTGGTAAATAAATTGTGAGAGCCCTAGACCATGGAATATTATTGCACCATTAAAAATGATTTTTAGCCCTAGCCAGTTTGGCTCAGTGAATAGAGCATCAGCCTGTGGACTGAAGGGTCTTGAGTTTGATTCTGGCCAAGGGCACATGCCTGGGTTGCAGGCTCGATCCCTGGTAAGGGGCATGCAGAAGGCAGCTGATCAGTGACTCAGTCTCATCATTGATGTTTCTATCTATCCCTCTCCCTTTCTTTCTGAAATCAATGAAAATGTAAAAAAAAAAAAAAAAAAAAAAGAGTTTTAAAAGTCTTTTTGTGATATGTAAAAATTCTTAGAATGCAATATTATAAGTGAAAACTACAGGTCCAAAGTAAATATGCATGACCTAAAGCATGATAAAAATATGTGCATAGATAAAATGTTAGAGACACACTCCAGTGTTAACAGTAGTTTATGTGAGTGGTAGGAGTGGTGAATAATTGTAATTTTTATCTCTGTACTTATCTGGATTTTCAAATTGCATCTAATGGATACATATTTAATGTATAATCAGAAACACACACTACCTTTTGAAAATAACTATTGTTGTTGATCTAAACTTTTAAAGAGGAATTCAGATATTTTTTGCTAGAATACATATTCAGAACCAGACATTTCTGTGACCATGCATAATTTCAGTTCCTCCTCAATGTGAAAGATGAGAGGCAATATAAAAGAAAGCCATAATTATTGTTATTTCCTATAAGATCATTTTATACTCTAATGCTTCTTGAGCAAGTGCAAAACACATGGGTCTTCACAAAGCCTGTGAAACATGGCATGACTGATGTACGACAGAAAAATAAACTCTGTTTAGTAACTGGAGAATTCGTGCTCTCCTTCTCCTGAGTGCCTTACATAGTTTACTTTGCAATGTGAGTTCTGTTTCAAGGACATACAGCAGAAATTTCTAGTTTTAAATTAACATAAAATGTAAAAGATTTTGAAGTTTTTCAAGGACATCTATGTTTAGGGAACATGATACATAATTACATACTAAGAATTTGAGGAAAAACATATTCCTCCTTGCAAAGAGAGAGAAATTTTATATTAACCCCGATACATTGTGAATATCAATTTGACATTTCTCCAGTGCCACATTATGTTAATTCCTTAACTCTGCCTTAACACATTCTCAGTGGCTTAAAACAACACAGATTTATTCTCTCAGAGTTCTGGAAGCTGGACGTTCAAAATCAAGTTCTTAACAGGGCCACACTCCTTCTTAAACCCATAAGAACTCTAGAAAAGAATCCTTTCTCATCCCTCCCTGGTCTTTGGTGGTTGCCTGCAATCCTTGGAACAATCCTTGGAATACCTTCCCTCACAGCGTCATTCCTCTCATTTCTCCCAGTTTTCTCCCATGGCGATCTTCCTGCCGAGTCTGTCTAAATTTCCCCTTTCTGATCTGTCCAAACTAATGCAAGATGTCCTCTTCTCAACTTGATTACATCTGGGAGCACCCCATTTCCCAATATGGTCACATTCATGGGTACCAGGGATCATGACTTCAACATATCTTTTCTGGAGACACAAATCAAATCACAATATGCTCTCTCTCCTTTCTGTCCTTCCTTCCTTCCTTTTCCTGCTCAAATGAGATTTTCTTCTCATATTGTCCTTGAAGCTTCAGTCTCCCAGATGTATTTATACTTCATTGGCTACTCCTCTCAGTCTTCTTGCTGGAACCTTCTTTGCTGTTAAACCTTTAAAATTTGCTGGGCCCAGAACTTGATCCTGAGTCTCCTCTCTGTAGAATCCTGATGTTTTCCATAGATGATCTTATCAATTTCCAGACTCCCAATATCAAATACACAAGCTTGTATTTTGGAATTTTGGGGGACTAGACGTCAGGCTATCATACTATGTACTGCTGTGCACTCATTCCCTGGATGATGCTATTGACTTCAGGCCTTTGAACATTATTTAAGAGCAGAACATTTTTGCATTTATTCATCTTCTGGTATTTGAATTTCAATCTCCTTTTTTCACATGACTACCAAGCATCTTCACTTGGTATCGCACAGGCATCTCAAAATAAACATGTTCAAAATTCATGGTAAAGGGCTCTTCCTCCCATTCCTAGAGGTTTCCTCCTATAGTATTTCCCATCTTAGGAATGGCCTAAATTTCTACTCAGTTGCTGGTGGTAGAAATTGATTTAATTTAGTTTGGATGTTTAACCTTATTTCCCTTGGTTTGCTTCTGAATATTGGTGGAGAAGAACAAACTTCCATGGAGTCTAAAAACAGAGGCCAAAGGGTTAGGAGGGTGGAGAGTAATAAGAGCAAAGGGAAGAATATCTTTTTAAAAAAGTATATTTTTATTGATTTCAGAGAGGAAGGGAGAGGGAGAGAGAGAGAGATAGAAACATCAATGATGAGAGAGTATCATTGATCAGCTGCCTACTGCATGACCCCTTCTGGGGATTGAGCCAGCAAACCAGGCATGTACCCTGACCAGGAATCAAACCATGACCTCCTGGTTCATAGGTTGATGCTCAACCACGGAGCCACATCAGCTGGATGAGGAAAGAATGTCTTAAGAAGAGATTCACGTTCCCTTTAAATGGTATGACATTCCTTATAATGAAAAATAGAAAATTTCCTTTAAATGAAACAAAATGAATTCAGAGGTGACTTTAGAAGGTGAGCTTTTAATGAAGATGTTGGGATAGAATGGGTAAGACATAAGTAGAGGGCAAGAAATTGAAGAGGGATGACATCCAAGGTCAACTCTTTGCAGAAGGTTGGGTGTGAAAATAAGGAGAGAGATAGATAGTGTGATAGCTTGATAAGAGATATGAAGAGCAAAGATAAGTTTGTTATTGCTTTCTTTTTTTCGTTCTATTGTTTTTAATTTGAAAAAAATCATAATTGAATGTTGATTTTAAAAGACCCAGTAGAACCAACAGAGATTGATATAAAGGAGGCAGGATACTTGATGGAACAAAAATCCTAAGAATATAGGTTGGGATAGAATTCAAGAACATGTGATAGATTTGACCCCTGGTAGAAAGACTTGCACCTCTCAGATTGAAATAGGAGCCTCCCCTCAAATCTTAAAGAAAGAAATATTGGGAACATATGCAGACATGGGTTTATTTTTTCAGTATTTTTAAAAAATACCCCTCCCCCAAAGAAATACAAGACTCCTTACCTTGAAATAATTGCAGGTTCAGATAAATTTGTGGATTAAGTGATGAGATGTCTTCTGTTTTGTTAGGAATTGTGAGGGAAAGTCATCCATTTAAAGTGACTTATGAGGGGTGGGACATCATGTTTGTGGGGAGTTGGGAAGATGGAAAATAATTTTCTTTAGAGATTGGAAGAATGAGCTAATTAGAGAAGCATGGAAAAGTATCTGGCAGTCTTGGGGGCCAAATTGGTAATCATAAACTCATGTCAGTATGCATCTTTATTTAGTTTACTGCTCTGATATAGACTGCTAATATACTGTGTAGAAGTTTTAAGGAAGTTAGAGACGTGGTTGTCAGGCAAGGAAGCCAGCTGGAGGCTGCCAAGGAACATTACAAAGTGGCATTGATCTTGGTGGATCCACTGCAGATTGTAGGCTAGATTACTGCTTTGCAGGATCAGAATTTTGATCTTTCAGCCTCTGAAGGGTAATACACCTTTTAGGAGAAAACCTATATTGCTCAGGTTCACAAGATACAATGTGTAAGAGAGAATAACAATTTACTATTTACTATGATCACTACAATTGACATGCTCACTCTGGCACGACTTTCTACTTTTTCCTGTATGCATGGAATACCATATTATAATCAAACTAGAGGCCTGGAAAATTACATTCGTACATGGGGCGGGGGGTAGGAGGAGGGCTCTCAGCCCATCCTGGGCCCTCTTGCACTCTTGCAGTCCGTGACCCTTCAAGGAATGTCTGCCTGCCAGTTTAGGCCCGATCCCTCTGGGTCAGACATCCCTCTCACAGTCCGGGACCCCTTGTCCTTACCACCCACCTGCAACAGAGGTGAGAGAGGCTCCCGCCACTGCTGCTGCACTCACCAGCCATGAGCCAGCTGAGTGGCACTTCCCCTGTGGGGGTTCACTGACCTTGAGGGGGCAGCTCCTGCATTGAGCATCTGCCCCCTGGTGGTCAGTGTATATCATAGTGACCAGTTATTTTGCCGTTCGGTCGATTTGCATATTAGCCTTTTATTATATAGGACAGTGGCTTGATGAACATGAATTTAGAGCAAAGGAGATTAGATGAATGAGTCTTACACTGGCTGACATCTGTAAAAATAAAAGCATAATATGCTAATTAGACTGGAAGCCAAACGACCTTCTGGATGTCATTCTTGACATCCTTCTGGACGAAGCCATGGTGGTGGGGGCCAAGGCAGAGGTGGTTAGGGGTGATCAGGCAGGCAGGCGAGTGGTTAGGGGTGGTTAGGCAGGCAGGCAAGCAGTTCGGGGCAATCCGCTAGGCAGGCAGAGTGATTAGGAGCAGCGGAGTTAGGGGTGATCAGGTAGACAACAGAGTGGTTAGGGGTAATCGGGCAGGCAGGTGAGTGGTTAGGGGTGATCAGGCAGGCAGGCAAGCAGTTAGGGATGATCAGGCAGGCAGGTGAGTGGTTAGGTGCGATCAGGCAGGCAGGTGAGTTGTGCGAGGTGATCAGGCAGGTAGGCAGAGGGGTTAGGGGTGATCAAGCAGGCAGATGAGTAGTTAGGGGGTGGTCAGGCAGGCAGGCAGGCCAGTGGTTAGGAGCAAGTAGTCCTGGATTGCGAGAGGGATGTCCGATTGCCAGTTTAGGCCCTATGGATCTGGCCTAAACCAGCAGTTGGACATCCCCTGAGGGGTTATGGATTGCAAGAAAGTGCAGACTGGGCTGAGGGCCCCTCCCCACTCTTGTGCACCAATTTTGTGCACTGGGTCTTTAGTAGAATATATAATAGCCTTGACAATAGGTCACTTTTGCCATGAGGAAAGAGATGCCACATGAATTGGGCCAGGACACCACATCTTTGGGCAGTAATGACTTGTGCACAGACAGTATATGCTCTCCCACCTCACCTCTTTTTTAACTTTCCTAGCTTGTTCATCCTCCTTCTGAATAACACACTTTTTTTTTTCCAGATTTACTTTGGCCTGGGACCCATTATATAACACTCAGCAACTCTGCTATATCTCTGCTTTATTCCATTATTGGTGGATTCATAATTAATTCCCACATGGCAATTTTAATTTTTCTCTTTTTCATTATCATGGAATATAAATTGCCAAATCAGCTCAATCCTATCTATATTTTATCAAACTTAATTTATGATTCAGATAGTTCATTAGTACAATTAAGAAATGTCATAATTTCTGTTTTCCCCTGATTTTTATGACAAGTTGCTATTTTTAGTTTGTGACTAATTGATGAGAAGGAAGGTAATAAAGATAATCTTAAAATTTACAAATGATACAAGAAGATTAAGTGAAATTGTTTACTTACATTTATGAGCAACTTCTAGAGAAAAAATGTACAAAGAACTTACTGTTAATTAGCTCAGTTTACACAGAGTAAGCATACAGTACTTTTAACTGTACATTAACAAATCACATCCTGTTAATTAGCCTGGTTTACACCAAGTAAAACAGTGCTTTTATCTGTAGCTGTAATAGTTTACAAATGAGGTGTAACTACATAACATTTTGTCTTTTTGACTTTCTCATACAGCAAGACTAAATTCAGAGTAAAGAAATCCTGAATCCTGTTCTCTCCCAGCTTCTCAAACTAGTTCTACCCAAAAGATCTTCAAAAATTCACTTTAATAAATTTAGTAACTATAGGAACATATTAGAGGAGAAATCACTAACCTTATCAGAGATACACACATATGTCTGAGTCCTTTGCAAAAGACTGAATGATATTTCTATTTCTCTTAGTTACAGGATCTTGCTCTGTTTCTTAAATATACCCAGATTTTTTGAGGCTCCAATTATTTCTTTCCTGGATATATGCTAAAAGGCTGTTAATAAGAAAATGTCCTTTAAATAATCTCTTCTAGAGGCAGCCAGGAGACCCAGTTTATGATCCATAATGTCACTGCTGAAAACCAGACCAGAAGCAGTAAGTCCTCGGGCCCCATTTCCAAGAGTAACCTCAATGCCAAATATTTGCATTCTGCTATCTTAAGGACAATAAAATTATAACAGTAATAGGGATAATCATGGTGCTACTTTATATTGAGGACCTTTTTTTGCACTATTTCATTTAATTCTAATTTATTCTTAAAGCAAACCTCCCTAGATTCAATTGGACGATAGGCCTTTCATTGGCCAAAGGTCTGTTAGCATGATTCTCAGACACTTCTGTGAAAACTTTCATCATTCTAGCTCCTAGCCTAGGAGCTCTTGAATCTACTTGGACCAGGCTCTGTTAGCCTGGGGTGACCAATCATAAATGGTAAGTTCATTCAAGGCTGAGCAATATCATGTATTAAATAATTCTGGGATTGACAAGGGGCAACTGACTCAAGTTAAAAGTTTTCTGGCATGTTTTCAAACCAGGTTCTTTGTGGGATGACCTTAGTGTTATAGCTGTAAGGCACACCTGTAAGAAAACCCTTAGGCCTCCAGAAGTTCTCATGTAACTTCATTCACTCACTGTGCTATTAACCCCAAACATACATCCTCCCGCCAGTTCCAGCACACACATCGTCTCCCATCCCACCTCCAGGGTGAGGCCGCTCCCTCTGGCCTGCCGGATGGTTATCTGCCAGGTGTCCTCACAATGATTCCTTTCTGTGTCCTTGAGATGAGAAAAATCTGTTTGACTTGCCCATGTATTTTCTCTAACTAAGTCTTTCCAGTAATCTGAGGCTACTTTTAACATATGTGTGTAGAATAGTTCCATAGCATTACTATCCCTCTTCTTATTGAGAAGAAAAAACTGGAAGGTAACATGGTTGAGCAAAGGTACAGTGGCATCTAGCATTCAAACAAAGATCTGTGATGTTTACATACTATCATCCTAATTGGTCTACTGTGACATGACGTGGCCACTTTCTCTCTATGGAGGGGTCACTCGAAATTAATATACTTCACACCTTTAACTCATAGTCATAGCGGTAGAGCAGTGCTTCTCAACCAGGGAACATTTTACTCCCAGAGCACACTTGGCAATCCCTTTAGACATTTTTTTATTGTAATGATGGGGTAAGGAGGTGCTGCTGCTCCCTTGTGGGTTGAGACCAGGGATGCTGCTAGGTGTCCTGCAATGCACAGGACAGTCTCTTACAACAAATAATTATCTAAAATATGAATAATGTCAAGGTCAAGATACACTTCCCTAAAAGCCCTCTGTCTTCTGAATATTTGTGAGGTATACATGCTTTATCTCTAACTACTCCCCACCTCCCCATCTGGATATCTCTGCCGGAGGTACTGGTCTTTCCCCCTATACTGAGCTCTCTGGAACAACAGGATGATGTTCATTAAGATTACTCATGTTTTGCATGTTTATATTTTTAGTATTTATTTATACCAATATTTTCAGTGACAAAAATTATATCATTACAAATATGTTTCTCACAATCCTCTAAAATACATGGGAGGGAAAAGAGAATTCTAATTCAGCTCATTTTTTTCAGTTTATAATCTGAAGCTTTTCCTCTATTCCAAACACATAACAATAATGAGCAACATGCTTAAAAAGAAAATTAATATGCATTGCTGTATTTAAAATAAGATTAATACTTTCATAGATCTGAAATGAGAAGAAACTGTAAAGATAAGTGGGCTGCTTTCTTATGAGTTTAGGAAATAAGCAGTGGTGAAGAATTCTACCCTGCAGAAAAAAGGAATTAAAAAGTCTTCAGCTGCAACAACAACAAAACAAGCAACTTTTTGAAAAAAATGCGTAAAGAACTTGAATAGACATTTCTCCAAAAGAGACACACAAAAGGCCAATAAGCACATGAAAAGATGCTCATTATCACTACTCATTAGGGGAATGAAAATTAAAACTATAATTAGATACCACCTCATACCAATTAGGATGGCTATTATAAAAATGAAAACAGAAAATAACAAATGTTGGCAAGGGTGTGAAGAAATTGGAACACTTGTACATTGCTGATGGAAATAACCAATGGTGCAGCCAAATGTGGAAAACAGTATGGTGGTTCCTAAAAAATATATAAACATAGAACTATCATATGATCCAGAAATTCCTCTTCTGGGTATATATCCCCCAAAGTTGTTCTCCTTGAAAGCAAAGACTTTAACAGGTAGTTGCACATCCATGTTCATAGCATATTATTCACAATAGTCAAAGGTGGAAGCAACCTGTGTCCATCCTCCCCTTGGACGAATAATCAGCATCACAAATTGAAGAATGACCAAACCTCAATGTGTAGTCTGCAGGTCTTAGAAAAAGAGAAATACTGGAGGCATTGCTCTATGAGGAAATAGGCAAATATCTATCTGAAGTAAGCATTATGTTATAAGTCAAAGTGTAGAGTACTGAAATGACAGAGATGAGAAAATATGATACTCTCATAAATGAACTGGGCCATGCTTATATAAGTATTGCTCAAAAGTACTATGTTATGCATAAGTTATCACATAAAATATATTTCTACCTAAAAGTCCACTAATTGCTTCCGGTATATAATGAAAACTTGGAGACCATATTCTTGGATAGGCAACTGAGAATAGAGGAAATTGAAAAAAGAAGCAGCAAATCAATAAAAATTTTCATAACTAATTTCACAGCATATATTTCCTATAGTGCTACAAAATATTTAAAATCAATAAGCAGTTAGGTGAAATATTTTATCATAATAATAATAATATTTGATAAGGTCCTTACATTTTATGTACCTCCATTAATGTAATAGGATTTGATTCTATGTATGTCTAAAGAAGAATCTCAAGTCTTCTCTGCTTAAATATTTGAATGTGATGGCTCTAAAGGCAGACTAGTACTTAGGGATGGGTAAGTTGTTATCTCAAATATCAGTTATGATGATACTGTCACATTATTTTCTGCAATGGAAATCTCTTGAGAAGTTGAGATCAAAACAATGTACAATATTGTGTTGATTTGCATAGCAGTCATATTCCTGAAAAAATCGGAATATATAAAAACAAACAAACCGTTAACCTTACTGGAATTACTCTAGCAGTGCATTCAAGAATTCTGAAAAACCCAGAGGAATTTCGAAGTTTTCAGGACCCACCCTGTGCATTGCAAGAATGCTAGAATCTTTGGCATCTGTCCTCTAGATGCCAGTTAGCTCTCTCGTCATAATGACAAGCAAAAAGCCCCCATATTTCCCCAAATGCCTCCTACGAGGTAGCAATAACTAGGTTACCAACTAGGGTCTCTAAGTAAATGATTCACAGACCATTACCTCCGAGCCAGACACACCTCCAGCTGCCTACTCCACACCTCCACTTGGATGAATAATCAGTATCTCAAGTTTAAGTATGACCAAAGCTCACTGCGGATCTCGCCACCCACAACCACTTTTCTTTCTCCAACATTGCCCATCTCAGTCAAGAGCACCTTTATTATTCTCTGCTTCTCAGGTTAAAAGCTTTGACTCCTTTTTCTCTGTCGCACTCCTTGTTTGATCCAATACTGTTTCTCTATTTACAGAATTTATTCAGAGAGTGAATGCAATTTGCCATCATCACTCACCTGGATAATTGCATTTTGTCCCCTAGATTCTACCCTCACCATGGCAGTCAGGCTAATCCTTTCTTTTTTTTCCTTTTTATTGAATTTATTGGGGTGAGACACTGGTTAAAAATATTATATAGGTTACAGGTGCACAGTTCCATAACATAACACATCATCAGCACACTGTATGGTATGTTCACCACCCCCAGTCGGGTAATCACAGGGTAAGATCATATTACTCCTCTGCTGGAAAGACCCTCTGTGTCTAGCAGTTTACTGTTTTCCTTTAGGGAACTCGGAGATCAGCCCTCCCCTCACCTGTCTGACCTCAAGTTGGACCACTCTCTACCTACCTCCTTCCTTTTCAGCCCCAATGGCCACTGTGTTCCTTGCTCATGCGCAACATGTTCCTGCTTCAGGGCCTGTGCACTTGCAATTCTCACTTTTTTTTTATTTTTAATCCTCACCCCAGATATATTTTCCCCATTGATTTTTAGAAAGAGTGGAAGAGGGTGGGAAAGACAGAGAGAAATATCGATGTGAGAGAAACACATCAATTGGTTGCCTCCTGCATGTGTCCTGACCAGGGCCTGGGCCAGAAAGGAGCCTGCAACGGAGGTACGTGCCCTTGACTGGAACCTGAACCCTTTGGTCTGCAGGCCGACGCTCTAGTGTAGCCACTGAGCCAAAGTGCAATTCTCACTTTTAAAACTCACTCCTTCCAATGACCTCATGGCTGCAGGTATATATATATATCCACACACAAGAAGAGAGAGAGAGAGAGAGAGAGAGAGAGAGAGAGAGAGAGAGAGAGAATAATCTTAAGGAATTGGCTTATGTGATTGTAGGGGCTAGCATTTCCAAAATCTATAGGCCAGGCCAGCAGGCCGGAGACCCGGGGCAGAGCTGTTGCAGCATAAATCCAAAGGGACTCCAGAGGCAGAATTTCCTCTTCTTCAGGGGATCTCAAGCTTTTACTTTAAAGGCCTTCAACTGATTGTATGAGGCCCAGTCACATGATGGTGGTTAATCTGCTTTACTCAAAGTCTACTGATTTAAATGCCAATCACATCTTAAAAACTCCTTCACAGAAACATCTAGACAGGGTTTGACTAAAAATTGGGAACCATTACCTTGCCAAGAGGACCCATAAAATTAACAATCACACCTCTCACTGTGCTTCATGTTTCTTCTTAGCACTTACCATTATCTAATTTTATATCATTGTTATTTGTTTATTGTCTGGCTAATAACATGTAAGCTCCTTGAGGATAGAGGCTTCCTCTGCTTGTTTACGGCTCTGTATCTAGAGTGGAGAACAGTGCCTGGTACATAGTAGGTACTCTATAACTATTGTTACCTGAACAAATACTTCACTAAACTATTTGGCCATAGTTATCAATGACTATCATGTGGTACAATAGAGAAAAAATATCTAGTTGAGGCCAATACAGTTTCCTAATTCACAGGAACAAAGATTATATAAGGGCTATATCTTATATAATTTGGTTTATTTAAGTTTCTCTTAAATAAAGCACATTTTATTTTCATACCAGTTATAGTTTCAATAAACACATCCTCCTGTTAGATTGATAGAGAGGGAGAAAAAGACTCTTTTAAACTGCTAAAGAATCCTAAATTCTATGGACTCTATAACAGATAATAAAAAAAGCTGGTGCCTAGAAAAAATAAACAAAATCTCTTATCAAAACAAGGCTTTTTTCCTACATGTACTATGTATCACATTACTGTTAAACATATCTTCTATACAATTTGTTCTATAAAGAAATCATAAGAAAGTTAAGTTTTCCTATTTTCAGAGAAAGAAAACAAATTAATTCAAATGACAGTTTCTTTTGCATGAATAAGATTTTGGTTTTTATTTTCTTTGTAGAAAGCACAAAATAGCTATACAGTTACATACTGAGGAAGTTCAATATTCTCTTTAGGTCCTTTTCTTTCTTAAGCACAATAGTCGAGGGCCGAATTTTGCTCGATTGTTTTCAAGTTACAAAGTCTTTTCTTTATATGAAATATGGCATTGATTCAAGCTCTTTACCTCCAGCAATTTCTAGAATTCTATATTTAAAAACTCTGTGGGCCATCAGTACATTTGACTAGATTTTTCATGTATTGTACACCAACTCTCATTTCAAGTCTTTGTAATTTAAACTGGAGTTTTGTTAGGTAATTGATTTTGTGGTTTCATTTTAAGATGGTATCAACATATGAACCAAATAATGAAATAAAAAGTTCAGTGACTAAAGAAACTATTAATAATGTATTATTCACCACTGAGTAATTAGACATATTTTTAAAAATAATATGTTGGCACAAAATAGACAACATAGACTGTAAACCCTAAAAGACTGTTTAGATTAAGCAGCGTTTCAAGCTAGAAGCACTGCATATATTTCTTATAGTGCTACAAAATATTTCTATGAATTCATTCCCGTTGGAAGAGTGTCTGAGACGTGGTTCTGATTTTTCTAATAGTAGGAAAATGAAATTGCACTTAAGGTTGAGTCTGAGAAGGAAAGTATAGTTCTCAGAATTTATTTATTTTTTTGCAAATAAGTAACAGAGACTCAAACAAGTTAAATCAAAACCTATTTGCTGACAAAACGGAAAAAAAAATCCAGAGTCCCAGTTACTCAAATTTTGTTGCCAAGTCTCCTTTCCCCTCTCTTCATTTTGATTTCCTGCATGTGACTTCACTCTCAGAAATGCTTTTTTGTTATAATGACATGTCTACTAGCAACTAACTCCATGCTGACATTCTCTAGGCCTCCCTGTAACAAATTGAGCTCTTCCGGGTTCCCATAGAAGACCAATGCCTCATTTCTCAAATGTCTCCATGGACTCATGCTAGGCAAAAACAGCACAAATAATAAAGATAATTTATGTTGTCTACCATTTTTGGTGTTGTTTTATCTCCAAAGTATGGGGAAAATAAAGGTGAAAAGGACAATGGCTGTCCTTTACATATTCTGGGCCTAAAATAGTTCTCAGTTGAAGCTCTGATTCTGTATTTATGATCCTACAGAAGGCTAAAGTCAAATAATTATTTAGTCATAAGAACTTTACAGGACTAAAGGCTTCAGAGCAATGGTGTATACTAATGACTTCGCCACATTACAAGTACTAAAGAATGTTGGACACATTTGTTTGATTTAAGGCTGATTCTAAACTTTTTATTTAATTTCGGCAGAGCTAAATAACATATTAGGCTATGTTTCTAGGCAGAATTTAACATAAAGTTTATATATTTCATATTTTAGTAATTTATATATTTTGGACTCTTTTTGAGGTAAATTTAATACATTCAGTAAATTATTTTGTGACTATTTTCCCTCTTCTTTTAGATAATGCAAAGATTGAAGTGTGATATTTAGCTTTCTATACCTGTACTATTGAAAACATGAAAATTCATATTTTTTTGTGAAGACTGGTCAGGGGAACAAAGGTTGCAATTTGATCTTCAATAATTGTCACTTACATTATATTTTTCTTTCAATTGCTGTCATTTAAAGGCTTTTGATTGTCACATTGATGTGAAAATAATCAGAATGCTATTCATAACCTTTGTAAGGTTGTCACAAACTTTAAAAATCAGATAAGGTTAATGATGTAAAGTGACATATATTTCAAGAATTTTCACATATACTTTGTGACATGATAACCACAAACAGATTAATTAACACATCCATCATCTAATGTAATTACCATTTTTTTTCTCCCATTATCCCTTTGCTTGACATTAGCACTATCCTAGTCTAAGCCTTACTGTCTCATGCTTGGCTCTTTAGAGAAACTTTCCCAACTGGTCCTTCTAGCCTCCAATATCTACTCCTCCATTTCTTCTTATACTATTATTAGATCAATCTTCAGTATGTCACATTCTACTTGTATGTACAGGTAGTATGTACAGCCTTCTTTACTGCTGACCCTATTAAGTTCAAGCAGCTCAGCTTGGCACCCAGTACCTTCCACTATACATCCTTATCCTACCACTCTCACCTTACCGGTGTGTCCTCCTCTTGTCTTATACCCTCTCTGTCTACTAGTATTTGTCCCAACATCAAACTAGTACATTATCATTTATTTAGTTTGTTAAGAACCCTCCCTTCACTGAATTTCTACAAAACTTGTCTTCTTTGGAACTTGAATAGATTCTATGACAGCTCATTTGATATTATGATGTATTTTTATTAACTTTCAGATTGTGCTGTATGGTATCTCCTTACTCTGTCTAAATATTAAGCTCCTTGAAAGAGAATATCTCCCAAGGTACCTGCTGTATAACTAGATTTTGAGATTTATGATGAATTAATGAAGTCAAACAATGGATTCAAATTTTTAATACTGTAGTATTCATAAAAACGATTAAAAGGATGCACAGTAAAATGTTTATTATATTTCTCTCAAGAGGCAGAACTGATGTATTCATTATTCAACAAATATTTGTGGTGTGCTTACTCTGTTCTAGGCACTGTTCTACTTTCTAGACATACACAAGTGAACAAGTTGGACTAAGTCTCTACATTCACAGAGCTTACATTATGGTAAATGGAGACATAAAGAGAAAGGCGAGGAAGGGGGAGGGAGTAAAGAAAGAAGGTGTAAGATAAAGTGGCTATAACAAGAATAAAAATGGTATAAAGTGATAAAGAGTGGCTTCTTAAATGTTCTAGATTTTGTTGTCAGGAAGGTTCTCTCTGAGCAGCCATCATTTGAAATTATTTATGATAAGCCATGCAAAAATTTAAAGAAAGAATTGCAGGCACAAGAAACAACAGCTAATACAAAGAGGTTACATGAATCCTGAGATTGACAGATTGCAGGAAATAAAAGAAATCCAGCACTGATAAAGCCCAATGAGGCTGTGGAGGTAGGCAGCCTCTAGCTATATTGTTTTGAAAGCAGGGTAATGAGTTTTAATTTTAATTTCAAATACAATAGTTACTTTAAAGTAAAGTGCATGACTGGTGTAATTAGACCATTGTTTTTCAAGGATTTCTCTGACTTATCTTTATGGGATAGGCAGCAGAAGGCAGGGAGACTATTGCAGTGGGATATGGAGAACCAGGTTATGGAGACTCAGATCACAACGGTTATACTAAAGAGAGAGATGGAGACATTCAGAAATGCTTTGGAGATTGACATGACAAAATTTGGTTAGAGATTAGATGTGGGTTTAGGAAAAGGGAGTAATCAACGGTAAATCCTAGGGATTAGTTTTGAGTGGGAATGGAGAGAGTGGATTGCATCACTTTATGAGATGGGAATAATTAAAGCATAGTAAGTTGAGGGTGGGGAGGGAAATCAGCGTTTCTGTTTACACTCATTAAATTTCTGATGCCAATTAAACATCCAATTAGAGATGTAGAATGGCACTTGATTTTCGGTCTGGCGTTCTGGGGAGATTGGGAGATCTCAGTGACAAGATAAATATTTTAGAGTCGTTGATACGTAGATTCTATTTATATCCATGAATCTAAATGAGATCACCTTGGAAGGCAGTATAGCAACAGAAAGAGGAAGGGGGTTTTATTAAAGATCTAGAAGGATAAGAACAACAAAAAGTTTTAAAAGAAGCACCCCAGGCAAATAGAATGACTAGGCGAGTGTGATGTCATGAAAGTTGAAAGACAAAACATGTTTCTAAAACTTATATGTATATATGCATAATCCATGGACACAGACAAGTGTGGTGAAAGCCTGAGGTGGGGCAGGAGCCAGGCCGGGGGGGGGGCGGTAATAGGAGAAAATGGGGACATCTGTAATGTCCTCAACAATAAAGATAAATATTTTTTAAAGGAAGGATGCTTACTGATGATTTCATTTTTCTTATGTACTTTCCTGTATTTCTCAAATATCCTTTGATCAATATAGTGAACATTCAGAGTCTTTCCAACACACATTTCTATTTTATGGTAGCTGAATAGGATTGACCCTACTGCTGATTTCCAGAATGTGCCTGGAATTATGCCATCTCTTCTCAATGTAGATGCTATTGTATTTTGAATCGTATAGTCCATTTTTGTGTAGGATTGTTCAGTAATCGCAGGATGTTTAGCATTCCTGATCCTATTAAATGTCAATAACACCCCCAGTCATTTTTGTAATAAAAAAAATCTTTATAAATATAATTTGTATGGATGCACATGGCAAATGAGCCTGCCTGTGTACAGAGACGTATATGTTATGTGCCACTGAGTTGGCTCCAACTCCTGGCGACTCTGTGCATCAGTGATGTCCATGATGTCCTATCCTCAACAGCCCTGCTCAGCTCCTGTGGACTCATGCCTGTGGCTTCTTTTATTGAGTCACTCCACCTCATATTTAGTTTTCCTCTTTTCTTGCTGCCTCCTATTTTCCAAGAATTATTGTCCTTTTCAAAGAACCTGACTTCTCATGATGTGCCTGAAGCCCTTGCAGTCAGCACTGAGAGTACAAAGATGCTTAAGACCCATTCCCTCAGGGAACTTGCAGTTATGGGGTAGACACACAGAAGCCAATAATAACAATATAATGTAATGAGTTCAATATTGGGGTTGAGTTATACGCCCATTACAGTAGTGGTGGAAAGAAGGTAGTGGTCAATTTTATCTGGATGTGTTAGGGAAATATTTACTAAGAGATGTTTATGTTGAGTCTAGGTTCATGAGTGTCATACTAAGAGTTTGAAATGGGAAGTGTACAGAAAAAAGTTAACAAAGCAAGACTGACACTGTTGTCCTTATAAAGACCTGCTTGCAAATTTGGTCCTTGCCTGGGTGTCTGAGAACTTAGACTGTTCTCACCATCCCCTGATAAGAAGGCTCACTATACCTAAACTGTATACAAACAATACAGCTTTTGCTGAACACCTGTTTTCTTATAGCAGTCTGGAATTTTGGTACATGTTAGGGTGCTAAACAGAAGATGCCCATGAGACTACCCCCCCACCCCATTAAAAATCCTGGGCATTGAGTTTCTAATGAGCTTCCCTGATAGATAAAACTTCATAGGTCTTGTCACAACTTGTTGCTGGCAGAATTTTAAGTGCATCCTGTGGGATTCCACTTAGAGTGGGCTCTTGGAAGCTTGCACCTGGTTTACTTCAAACTTTGCCTCATGCATCTTTTCCCTTTGTTGATATTTACTTGTATGCTTTAGCTGTAATAAATCGCATTTATGAGTATGACTATATGCTGAGTTCTGTGAAACCTCCTACTAAATCAACCTAAGTGTGTGTGGTCTTGGGGGACACCAAGTACAGGGAAGTTTTTGTCAGAGAAAATATAAGTGATCAGAGACAAGTAGATGCAAAAAGAAACAGTGGCCCAACTGGCATGGCTCAGTGGTTGAGTGTTGGCCTATGAACCAGGAGATTGCAGTTGGATTCCCTGTGGGGACACATGCCCAGGTTGCGGGCTTGATCCCCAGTGCAGTGAGTGCAGGAGGCAGCTGATTAATGATTCTCTGTCATCATTGATGCTTCTATCTCTCTTTCCTCCCTTCCTCTCTGAAATCAATAAAAATATGTTTTAAAAAACAAGCAAAACCAAAACAAAAAGAAACAGTGTATTTTTGAGACTTGCACCTAATTTTGAATGATTCTCCTAAAATGAGGAAGACCATTGTATAAAATGCCAAAAATGACCTTAAGCATAAGGTATTTGATTATTATAGAAATAACTAGGTATTTGATTATTTCCCTTTTAATGGCTTTAATTAGTCCAATTCTTATTTTACCATACTTCTTTTTTTAAAAAGCATAATGTTTCTTACTGGGAATGAGAACAGAGAGGTAATAATAGTCCACCTGAAGTCATGGACCCAGCTCAAAAATCATTACTTCTATGAACATTTTTCTGATTTATACCAGTGAAACGTAAAATCTCTCCATAGTCTTATTTTTCAAAATATTCTATATACTAAAGAGGGAATATGCTAATTGACCATAACACCCTCACAAAGATGGCAGCACCCACAGCCACACCCTCATCTCCACTGGAGCCTTGGGTCCTCCTGCACCCCCGACTGACTGAGGCTCAGGTAAGAAAGGCAGGCTGAGGCACAGGCAAGCCTCGGATGGCGGCTGCCCAGCCGCCCAGGGCCGGCCCAAGGTTCAGGTAACCAGGGCCGGCTGAGGCTTGTGCTGCCGGCAGTGGCAGCAGCAGAGGTGTGATGGGACGTCACCTTCCCCTGATCACCAGGTCGCCTCCTGCCCCTGAGGGCTCCCAGACTGTGAGAGGGGGCAGGCTGGGCTGAGGGACCCCCTTCCCATGCATGAATTTTCATATACCAGACCTCTAGTTTATTATAAAATAAGCTTCCCAAGAGAATTATTGTGTTTTATTCATTTTTTATTTATCCTCACTACAGTGCCTAGCATAGTATTTTGTCAACAGAAGACATTTAATAAACATTATATTTATGATCCTTTATGAAATTATGAGCTTCTTATGATATGGGGTCATATTTTATTCATCATTGTATCTCTGGGATCTAGTATAGTATCTGATTTACATTATCCATTTTTTTCATTGCCAGAACATTTATTGAGCATCTATGATGTGGTACACAAAGTTTTAGGTTCTTGTAACTAAATAGCAAACAAGTTAACATAACTAGCTAATAAGATAACTTGTAAGACAACAGTCACATGGGAACTGAATAAATGTTTGTTGCATTCGGTTGTGTTTACTAGTATCTACTCTTATGGAAATCAGCAAGAAGTAGTTATTTCCTCCAGTTTGATACTTATTCCTGTCATTATCCTGTACTTTGCTTACTATATTCCCTTATCTGCTCACTGTAATTTCAATTCTGAAACTAGAAAAACTACTGCTCTTGCCATTCAAAGAGTTTTATTTGTTTGGTTGTTTGAGAAATGGTATAAATTCCTGGTATGAAAAAATTATAACCAAAGACACAATTTCATTAACCAAGATGTACTATGCCAATAAAGAGTTGTAATGTGAAACTTAGATTGTAGTTTCCAATGACACCAGGGATTTTATTTTTACCTCTTTATTCTTAGAACTTAGAATAATGTTTGGCATATAGTAATTGTTCAATAAAAATTTGTTGAGTGAATTACTGGCTAATGACTCTTATGTCTGCATCAAATTAAAATTTTATCAGTGAAAGTTTTATATTATTTACAATGATATTTAAAATAATAATATTAGTCACAGGAGCTAAAACATACAACACAGAATGTAAAAGAAGCTGAAAAGCTCATGATGATTCCATAACGGAAACAAATTCCTGAGACGGGACGCAGGGGATTTAGTTCTCCATGCTTTGCATTAACTTGCAATAATCATAATGACCTTGGTCATTTTAAACTTTTTGCAACTCAGTTTTCTCAACTGTAAATTTGAAGATATTAAAATAAATTTCTGAATTCTTCCAATGTCAGTATTAAGTCAATGTGATTGTTAAAAGGACTGGTGCTTGATTGGAGTTATGTAAAACCTAATGTGACTATTCTGTAGACTACTGCCATAGGTTACTGGTCATTTTCTCATGTTCTAAATTTGTTAATGTCTTAAACTGGGATGAGGATGGTGGATGGGAAGATAATAATACAAACAACAGTACCGACCTAAGGGAAAAACTGTTATTAGCAGATGAAGCTTTCTCAGAAAATAAAACAAAATAAGACATAAATAAATAAATATACTAGGGAATGGGGAAGTATGGAACACAATAGGATGATGCATTTTTTTAAATCTCTATCTTCTATGGTGTATTTGAATCTAGGTTGGAATATTAGGAAGAAGGTTGGATTGACGCAGACTGACCAAGGAAGACTGACTTATTTTCTAAAAAATCATTCATTGAATTTTGCATTTTTAATAGATGTTTAACCTATTTTCTATATTTTTAATAGTGATATATCTTAGTGTATCTATTACTTATACCTAATACATAATAGTTCCAAAAGATTTGCAGAAATTGGTAAAACAATGTATTTGATGCAATAAAATGAACACCAGTGATATTTAGCTTCCTCTGGGCTGAGCCTCTTGAGAATCAAGACATATGACCACTGTAACACAAAGCTCCTGTTGTTGAAGATTGCCTTGGGAGGCTGCCACTGCTGTGTGTCCAAATGTACAACTACCTGGGGCTTTCATCAGGCATGAGAATTCTGGGACTACAACAACGATTTGCTGTGGAGTCTGAATTAGGTAGATGAGTAGCTTAAAGAGTGAGCAATTTTTCGTATTGATTTTTTCTTTTTGCCCTCATTGAGTCAGCATCACCACTGTCTGGCTTTCTCCGGGATTCATGACATGGAGTCTTTATCTTAAGAAATGCTTGTTAAAAACAAACAAACAGAAAGTATTTAAAGTTTATTTCTACTGTGTGATGACTATGATGTAGCACCAGCATTTTTTATATCTGCCCATAGTTATTGATCTGAATATAAGTTATTAAAGGACCTGGTTCTGTTAATATGTACATAAGAATAGCACAAAGATTGATGTTTGGATTTTCAGTAGAAACTTTTAAGAATCAAATGTTTTTTATTCATTATACTTTGGGTTAGTGAAGGGAATGGGGACTTAATATAATTCTTCTAAATCCTTCTTTAAAAGACTTAAAAGAAAAGTTTATGACTGCAAAAATATGACCTCTTAAAATCTTCATGGCACTTATTTTTTTTTAAGAAAAATCTGTGATTAGTAATTTACATAACCGTAGTGAAAACTATTTTAAAATATAAACAAGTTTGAGTGCATTCATGCAGTTATTTGTAGTAAATTTGCCAAATCTTGTATCTAAATTTAGCCACCTTTATCTAAATGTTCAATTTTGATGACTTTAAATCTCATTATTGCATATTTATTTCTTTAGACATCTCCCTAATTCTTGACTTATGTCATATTTAAGGTAATTATGTCATTATAGTTTATATTTCATATTTTTACATTCAAATGCTTCAACCATAGTTCTCTTACTACAAAATGAACTCATCTAGTACCAATATTCTGTTTTCTTTTATTCAGTTCCTCAGAGAAATAATCTTGTTCCAAGTCCTCAACTCTAAACCATAAGCTTATCATCAACAAATTCAGTCAGTTATTAATTTTATCAATAGATATGTAGAGTGTCTCTGACCTGTTAGGCACTGTGCTGAGTGCTGGGCATACCATGGTGAGAATCTCTCCTCTCCTAGACTTTCTTTCTTCCTGTCTCTTCATTCATTCTTCTATTCAGCAGACATCTATTGGACTGCTACTTTGTGCCAGGGAAAGTACTGAGTATTAAAAAAAAAAAAAAATGCAGAGCCCAGCCCCAAATCTATTAGGTAAATGCTATTATGATGAAGTTTTTACACAGGAAACTGTGAAAGATGAATTCATGGGGCTCAAGAAAATGTTTTGCAACAATACAATCCTATATAACAAAAGCCTAATATGCTAAGTGTCTGGTAGACAGATCGGCTGTTCAACCAATCAAAGCGTAATATTCTAATGATATGCTAAGGTCGCTCAACTACTTGCTATGCCATGCACTGACCACCAGGGACAGACAGTTGGCCAGTCAACCAGTCACTATGATGTGTACTTACCACTAGGGGGCAGACACTTTGGTAGGTTAGCTTGCTGTTGGGGTCTGACAGATGGGGACTGAGTGAGATGGGCCAGACATGCCCTGGAGCTCTCCCCCAGCTCCCCTCTGGCTGGCCAACCTCCCGGGTCTCTCCCCACCCTAATCATGCACTGGTGGGGTCCTTTGGCCTGGCCTGTCCTCTCTCACAATCTGGGACCCCTTGGGGGTTGTCAAGCCCCACAGGCCAGGCCGAGGGGCCTCTAGTATACAGATAAAGTATTACAGAATTAGATAGCTGAAACCTATATAATTTTTTAAAATATATTTTTATTGATTTCAGAGAGGAAGGGAGACAGTGAGAGGAAGATAGAAACATCAATGATGAGACAGAATCATTTATTGGCTGCCTCCTGCACATTCCTCACTGGGAATCAGCCTGCAACCTGGGAATCCAACCATGACCTTCTGGTTCATAGGTGGATACTCAACCACTGAGCCACACCAGCTGGGCTAAAACTTATATAATTTTTTTTTAAATATATTTTATTGATTCTTTACAGAGAGGAAGGGAGAGGGACAGAGAGTTAGAAATATTGATGAGAGAGAAACATCGACCAGCTGCCTCCTGCACACCCCCCACTGGGGATGTGCCCGCAACCAAGGTACATGCCCTTGACCGGAATCGAACCTGGGACCTTTCAGTTCACAGGCGGACGCTCTATCCACTGAGCCAAACCGGTTTGGCAACTTATATAATTTTATTAACCAATGTCACCTCAATAAATTTAATAAAAAACAGTGTAAAACAGAAAAACAACTCAAGTGTTGAAAAGAAAATGTTCTGCATTATTTAGGTTCTTACCTCAGATTGTGTAATGTTTCCCCCATGTCCTGCGTGGTTCAGGGTTCAGGATCTGGAAGAGGAGCCACACACAAATGAAAGAGAAGAGACAAGAGATCATTTGGAAATACTGGGGGGCCAGGTGAGCAAGTCCCACTCAAGGGGAAGGACTTCCACTGGTGCTCAGGCCTCACCAACCTTTTATTGGTTTGGGATACACCCATAGCCCTTAGGCAGGCAATTTCCAGTAATAGGCAGACTAGCCCATCAGCAAGGATTTACATAATAATAAATGGGGAAGTTGCTTCAGCTACCATTGTCTGGACTCACAGTGGGTGCACAGCTCTGACCTTTGCCAGGACTTCAAGGATCACCAGCCTTAAGGGTTTCTTGTCCACACCTCTCTGTTAGTGAAGACAATAGGTGGCTTCCCACATCAGATACCAAACAAAAACCAATTGTATTGTTTCCTTAGAAGTTGGCCCAGAAACAAGTATTATTGTTTGACCTAGAGTTGACCCAGAGACTATCCTAAATTCAGTAGAGCTGACTTAGAGACAAGGATTCAAGTGCAAGTAGATTATTTAGTAAACTGGTAGACAAATGGAGAAGAAAGAAGATGGAGAAGGAAGCCAACATAAAGTGTGTGAGATCAAGCTAGTTACTACGATGGGCAGCTGTAAGAACTATGAGGAAAAGTGTGGCACACAACCCAGAGTTATCCACTTCCTCTGCCTCTGGGTGAGGAAGCTAGTTTTTATCCACCAACTCCCTGTCCATGATTGTCTGCTCTGGGGATGCTGACTCGATCACTTCCAACTCTCCTTATGCATAACGGAAGGTGCTCTTGTGGCTGAATAAGGCCTTTAGATCATTAAGTGTGGATATTTACATTAAGCAGTCTTCACTGTATGTAAATTAATGTCACAGGCATATGCACACGATAGGGATACCATCTGTTAAACCAAGTAATTCAATAGAGGGAATTTAATACAGGACATTAACTACTAAGTTGTCAGAAGTGCTAAAAGGACAAACAGGAAAAGGTGAGGCAATATCAAGATTGGCAACTATAGGAAGCCTCTATGGCCATTAGAACAAGAGGAACACAGGGAAGAAAAAGTGTGTCTGGGCCCAGGAGCCAGGGCTGTGAAGCAAACGTTTGAAGGAGAAGTTTGAAACACTAAGGAGATGTAGTAATTGAAGAACATTAAGATAAAGATAAATCCTGGTTTTGTCTATCTTCCGGTTCTCCAAAATCTAGCCAGTACTTCCCATTGACCAAATCTAGACAAAGGACCTTGGTACGTGTGGTTTGAGGGATCAGGACCTTGTAGCCCTTGTAATACACAGCAGAGAGGAGAAGGGCAGGAGATAGACTTCAGACCAAATAAATAACCAGCACAGGTGTCTTCAGGATTTGTTGCCTAAGCAGAGTTTTCATGCTTTCCCAGAACCTGTGTTATATTGTACTCTTTGCCACCAAATCATCTGTACTGTACTCAGGGCAGTATTTGCTTCATCTTAAAGTAATGGTATGCTCAGGTTGTTTTTCCTGACCTACTCTTCCTTTCCACATTCTGATTATCTTCCACAGTCCAGGTTATGGCTGTACC
The DNA here is from genome assembly GCF_963259705.1 of Myotis daubentonii. Taxonomy (NCBI): domain Eukaryota; kingdom Metazoa; phylum Chordata; class Mammalia; order Chiroptera; family Vespertilionidae; genus Myotis; species Myotis daubentonii. The sequence goes on from NC_081845.1 coordinate 61,548,823, forward strand.
CAGATATACCAAAGCTGGTACTGGTATCCCTGATATCCCCTTCTCTGAAAGTCTTCATCTTGGGTGTGGTGTAGTGTGTGTGTGTGTGTGTGTGTGTGTGTGTGTGGTGTGTGTGTGTGTGTGTGTGTGAATGTATGTGCGTGCACACATGTGGATGAAACACTATTCCATGCCACTGTGTATAAGTTCCTGTTGAGTGATTTTCTTGCTCATTCCTCATCCCCCTGAAGGGGACCTGTAAAGTTAAGATTGCATTATAGTGTTTGATAGAGAAGCTAAAATAGAACTATTTTTCTGTCTCATGAAAACATGGATCATCTAGGTTGATATGATGGTTTCTGGTCCTCAGGGATTTGTAGCCCTAATCCTACACATGTTGCTTCTACTTCATGATCTGAGTTAGCTGCTGTGCATCTAATCATCATGCCCACATTCTAGTAAGAAGGATGGAGGCTAAGGGGAAGGGAGGGTCAAGCCTACTTCTGTTAGAAAACTTTATTACACCATATCCATTTATAGCCACATGGTTACATGGTCACTGAAAGGCGCACCGCCCGCCTCTCCGGGCGGTGCGGGGGGAGGAGTCTGGCCGCCCGGCTCTGGAATCCCTCCGTGCCCACCGTAGGGCCTGGCCTCCCCGGAGCGGGTCCGAGTGTACGGACCGGCTGCATGGTGGCCAGCAGCGGGCCGAGGGGTGGGGCCGGGCAGCGACCGACCACGGGGGAGGTCATAGGAGCGGAAAGCCTCACTGCCTGGCTCTTTCCTCCCTGCCCCCGTGGTCGGCTCCCCGCTTGCCCGCGCTGGGGCCGGGGGTCCATGCGGCCCTCGGGGCCCGGTCGGGGGGGCCGGGGCCTGCGTGGGCCGGCCGCCGGGCCCCATGGGGGGGGCATTGGCTCCCCGGCCCACGGCGGGAGCCCGGCGCGGGCTGCCACCCGCCCGCTGCCCTCTGGACCGGGCCCAGTGCAGCAGTGGCAGCAGCGGAGTGGGGCGCGTGCCCTGGCTCGGGGAGGCCGCCATGCTGCAGTGCGCCGGCCCCATGGGCCGGGCCTGCTCCGAGCGGATGCCGCTCCTCCAGAGCTGGGCCGCTCCACCGGCCGCAGCCCGTGTGCTGGGCCTGTGCCGCCCAGATGCGCTGGAGTCCCGGTCTGCCCGCAGGCCAGCTGCGGGTGCTGTGCGGGGGGGCCATCCTGCCTTGTGGCGAGTTCGAGCGGCGGCAGCAGGAGCCGGGCAAGGACTGCGCCCTCCATCTTGCCTTGGGTTCTCCATCTTGGGACAGAGCCATGTGCTTCCTCACGGGAAGAAGCCGCTGCTAGCCACACCCAGGATTTCTCTGGACTAACCAATAATAATCAAGGGAAGTGCACGCCATCACTATGACCACATCCTGTACCGACTCGCGCCTGGCCAATCGGCGGGGCCCACAGGCCCCTCTCCTGCCCTCACTCCACCCCCCTTTAAAACCCCCTGTCCCATCAGGCCTCTCTCTCTCTCAGCCACTGGAGCTTACCGTTGCATCGGTGAGTGTGGCAGGGGAGCCAAACCCGGGTTTGAAATAGATGACTCTTTGCTTTTGCATCGGACTGACTGGCTCCCTGGGGGTCTTGGGAACTTTGAAATCTGGGCACAACAGTCACACTTGGATGACAGAAAGTCTAGAATAGTGCTTATTTCAAGTAGTCATATGTGTTATGTTGGGTCCTTTAATAAGCAAACACTAAGATGTAATTAGAGGCGTAAAAGCTTTACTGGGGGAAATGTCTATGAAGAATAAATAGAGAGAGAGAGAGAGTAGGAGGAGGCAGGGGATGTTTTTAGACCATGATTGATGCAGGTCTGACATCTGTGAAAGGGAAGGAATTGGGTACAAAGAAGTTCATACTGCAGTGTAGCTCTGACCATGGCTCTGACCATAATCAGGTGACCATGGCTCCCTTGCTTCTATCACTGTAGATTATTCACAGGACCCTCCCTTATACTTCTTTTCCACCCCATGGCCCTCCAATGCAGTATTATATACATGGCTGAAGAACATTATGTGCATGTGTTTTATGAGTGATTGCACATTTTAAATGTCAGTTCATAGACTCTAGCTTTTTCTTGCTTAACTGAGCAAAACCATAATACATAAACATACTAAGACTCTTAGATGTAACAAGATTATGAGTTTTGATAGGAAATCCTGAGAAAGTAAAGCAAAGCAGGAGGCATCACACTTCCAGGTTTTAAGCTATACAATAAAGCTATAATCATAAAAACAATGGAACTGGCATAAAAAAAAAAACAGAAAAATAGACCAATGGAACAAAATCAGGAGCCCAGAAATAAACCCATGCGTATATTGTCAACTAATATTTGACAAGGGAACCAATAGAGACAAAACAGTCTCTTCAGTAAATGGTCCTGGGATAATTGGATATTCCCATGTAAAAGAATGAAGCTGGATCCATATCTTATAAAACACACAAACATTAATTCAAAATGGATTAAAGACTTAAATGTAAGACCTGAAACCATGAACACTTGGGAGAAAACACAGGAATAAAGCTTCTTAATATGAGACTTGGTAATGACTTTTTTGGATATGACACCGAAAACACAAGCAACAGCCCTAAACCATTTGACTCAGTGGATAGAGCATTGGCCTGTGGACTGAAGGGTCCTGGGTTCCATTCCAGTCAAGGGCACATACCTTGGTTGCAGGCTCAATCCCTGGCCCCATGTGGAAGGCAAACAATTGATGTGTCTCTCTCATACTGGTGTTTCTCTCTCTGTGTCTCTCCCCATCCCTTCTACTCTAACAAATCAATGGAAAAATATCCTCAGGTAAGGATTAACAAAAATAAATAAGTAAAATATAAGCAACAAAATAAAAAATAAGTAAGAGGATTACATAAAACTCAAAAGCTTCTGCATATAAAAAAGAAAGTATCAACAAAGTAAAAATACAACCTACAGGATGCAAAAAAAGTAAACAATATATCTGATGAGTTAATACCTAAGATATGTAAATAATTCATACAACTGAGTAACAAAAAGAAAAAAAAAATGGGCAAAGAATCTGAATAGACATTTCTCCAAAGAAGATAGATAAAAGGCAACAGGTACATGAACAGATGTTCAGCATCACAAGTCATTAGAGAAATGAAGATTAAAACTATAATGAGATATCACCTCATCCATATTATAATGGTCATCATACAAAAGACAAGAGATAACGAGAGCTAACAAATGGTGGCGTGGATTTTGGGAAAGCAGACTCTTGTGCACTGTTTGTGGGATTATAAATTGGTACAGCCATTATGAAAAGAAATATGGAGATTTCTCAAAAAATTAAAAATAGACATACCATATGATCTAACAATTTCACTTCTTGGAATATGTCCAAAGGAAACAAAAATACTACTTAAGATATATGCACCATCATGTTTATAGCAGCATTATTTACAATAGCTAAGACATGGAAACAACTTAAGTATCTATTCATGGATGAATGAATAAATAAGTTGTGGTATAGATATACAATGGAATATTATTCAGCCCTAAAAAATGAATAAATTCTTCCATTTGTGACAACATAAATGGAACCTGAAGACATTATGCTAAATGAAATAAGTCAGACTAAGAAACACAAATACCATATGATTTTATTTATATGTGGAATCTTAAAAAAACAAGCCACTGCCTGGCTGGCATGGCTCAGTGGTTGAGTGTTGACTTATGAACCAAGAGGTCACAGTAAGATTCTCCATCAGGACACATGCCTGAGTTGCGGGCTCAATCCCCAGTGTGGGGTGTGTAGGAGGCAGCCGATCAATGATTCTCTCTCATCATTGATGTTTCTATTTCTCTCTCCCTCTCCCTTCCTCTCTGAAATCAATAAAAAATTTTTTTAAAAAGCCACCAAACTCATAGAAAAAGAGATCAGACTTGTGGTTACCAGAGGTGGAGAATGATGGGAGGAGAAATTGAAGGCAGGTGGTCAAAAAGTACAAACTTCCATTTATAAGATACACTAGAGGCCCAATGCACGAAGATTCATGCAAGAACAGGCCATCCTTCCCCTGGCTGCCGGCACCGCCTTGGCTCCAGCCCAGAGCTGCGCTGCCCAGAGGCCCAGAGTGGCCGGGGCGGGGCGGAACACCTGCGTCATTGCCATGTGATGATGCAAGCATCCCAGCCTGGCCGCCACCATCTTTGTCATGTCAATATGCATATTCCCTCCTTATTGACTGTGGGCACTGCCATCTTTGTCGAAAAGTGATGGTCAATTTGCGTATTTCATCTTTATTAGATAGGACTAGGGGCCCGGTGCACGAAATTCGTGCACTGGGTGTGTGTGTGTGTGTGTGTGTGTGTGTGTGTGTGTGTGTGTGTGTGTGAGGGGAGTGTCCCTCAGCCCAGCCTGCCCCCTCTCACATACTGGGAGCCCTCAGGCGTTGACCCCCATCACCCTCCAATCATAGGATCGGCCCCTTGCCCAGGCCTGACGCCTCTGACAGAGGCATCAGGCCTGGGCAGGGGACCCTCATTTCCCCCCATCACTGGTTCTGCCCCCAGCCCAGGCCTGATGCCTCGGCCAGAGGCATAGACCCCCATCACCCTCCGATCGCCTGTTCGGCCCCTTGCCCAGGCCTGACGCCTCCGCCAGAGGTGTCAGGCTTGAACAGGGGACCCCCACCTCCCCCCGATCACTGGCTCTGACCCCCACCCAGGCCTGAGGCCTCTGGCCCAGGAATCATGCCTGGACAGGGGACCCCCCATCTCCCTCTGATCACTTGCTCCACCCCCCGCCCAAGCCTGACGCCTCTGACCCAGGCTTCAGGCCTGGGCAAGGGGACCATCATATCCCCCCAATCCCCAGCTCAACCCCCCACCCAGGCCTGATGCCTCTGGCCCAGACATCAGGCCTGGGCAGGGGACCCCCAGCCCCCCGCCCTGGTCTGATGCCTCGGCCAGAGGAGTTGACCCTCATCACCCTCCGATCACCAATCACCGGATCGGCCCCTTGACCAGGCCTGAGGCCTCTGGCAGAGGTGTCAGGCCTGGGCAGGGGACCCCCAGCTCCCCGCGTTGCAGGCTCCGCCCCTGCCCAGGCCTAACGCCTCTGGCTGAGGCGTCCGGCTCGGGCAGCGGGGACCCGCAGCTGCAGCGGCCCCGCGATCGTGGGCTCCGCTTTAGGCCCAGGCAAGGGACTCCTAGCTCCCTGGACTGTCAGCTTCGACCGTGTCCAGCTCCCATTGCTGGCTTCACCCCTACTTCCTGCTATCACTGGCCAGGGCGGCAAAGGCGCCTGATTCTCCGATCATGGCTGGGGGGCAGGGCCAAGGCGGCCCCAGGGCCACCTTGGCCCTGCCCCCCAGCTCTTAGCTCCCCCCTGGGTTTCCGATCACTGTCAGTGGCAGGGGGCTTCTTCCTGCTTTCCCTTTCGCCTCCCTGCATTGTGCCTACATATGCAAATTAACCGCCATCTTGTTGGCAGTTAACTGCCAATCTTAGTAGGCAGTTAATTTGCATATAGCCCTGATTAGCCAATGAAAAGGGTATCGTCGTACGCCAATTACCATTTTTCTCTTTTATTAGATAGGATAAGCACTAGGGATGTCATGTGCCACATGTTGACAATAGCTAACACTGATGTATGATAGGTTGAAAGTTGTTAAGAGACTAAATCCTAGTAAAATTCTCATCACAAGGAGAAAAAATATTTTCCTTTTTTCTGTTGTTGTTTTCTTTTTATTGTTTCTATATAAGAAAATGGGTGTTAGGTGAATCTATAGCAGTAATCATTTCACAATATATGTAAATCAAATCATCATGCTGTATTCCTTAAACTTATACAATGTTGTAAGTGGATTATTTCTCAATAAAAGTGGAAAAAAGGTCATGAGTTCCAATGTTTCTTTGAAAAGTAAGACTTTTTCTGAGAGATGATATTTCATTTGTTGTTTAATGGAAAGTTGTTAAAAGTGATGATGAGAGGGAATGTCTTAAATACTGATAAAGTCAGCATAAAGTTAATGGGCTTGTGGAATTCAGAACTAAGCAAGTGAACATATAATTTTATAGATGAAATCTAGTTTAACTTCTATTAGGGAAGAAAGTGAAGAAAAGGAGGCACAGATGGTAATTTACCTAGATTCACACAGTGCTTTGAGGCACTGTCAGGCTTAGGGCCTGAGCCCCTGGAATTCCCAATTCAGCCTGCGTTCTGCTTCAACTTCCTACTTCTTCAAAAGTGGGCACCTCTTTTTGTGTAGGGCTTTATCACCAAAATTTGCTAACTAACAAATTCATTTTGGAGGTCATATTCTATAAAAGGTGCTGAACAGAAATAAAGTGATTTGGGGTTTGAAAAGACAGGCCAAAGAGGCCATTTTCCTGCAAAATGAGAGACTTTATTATATGCATTAAGCGTAATAATTAGTGACTGATAGTCATAATGACTTATGCTCCAGTTACCCTAACCAACAGTATCTGTAAAATATCAATCCATTTACTGCTTACCCTGCAAGATGATTTTGGAGAAGTGATGGGGTTTCATATTAATTGGAACACATTGCACATCATGGGTTCCTCTAAATGGTCTGATGCCTCACACTGTCAAGTTTTCACAGTCCAGGTCTTGAGGATCACTCTCTGAGCTATAAAGATGCAAACAGCTTCGTCTTCCCGAAGTTGTCCACCTGAGGTATAAGAGGATTGCTGCATGAATCACAAGTAATGGGAGTTTAGTGCTCCTCCTCCCATTATTGTTAAGCAGAAAACAAACTGCAAAGCTAGACACCTGCCCCCAGGCTTACTTACATCTTCATTTCCTTACCTCTGTGAATTCAGGTGCATTTGCAACAAGTTTACAGCCTCATAAGACATTAATATTGCCCTTCGGTTGCAATAATGTTCTGCCAAGTGCAGTGTTCTCAGAATGGCACCGTGTGTACTGCTATTAGTACATTAAATCTCTCCGGTCCGCCAGCCTCCAGGGTCAAGGTGTTTCAGGGGAGCTGTCTGGAGAGGTTGCTGATTCTCAGTATTAATAACAAGGAGCCAACTGTGGGGGCTACAGTTCAATAATGAAACTGTGTCTTATTTTGTAACAAACAAAAGAAACACAGCCTTCTTTTTCTCTTTTGGACCCTGATATCCTTTAATCAGAGCAGAATCCTCAACCAAGAGAAGGAAACTGGTCCAATTAAGTAACAATATATGCATCATACAAACTCCAGGAACACAGGATAAAAACCAATTGGATCAAGATTGTGCTGGTTTGTCCTGATTATGCTAGTTTCTGCTCTGTTTCCCAATTATGTTTAAGAAAATGTGCCCAGGTAATTGTAGCTCCTTCTATCAAATAGCAACAGTTTAGCTGTAAGTAATAGAATAGTCAGACAGGAGTGACTTAGACAGTAAAAACATTCTCTCATACAGTCCAGAAATAGGTGGTTCCTGGGTTCACTTAGGGATTCAATGACATTATCAAGGATTAAGGATCCTTCTTTTTTCTTTTCCCCCAATCTTTTACCCAACAGTTACTATGCTCATAGCCATTATGGTTGGCCAGTGATGATGTTGAACAGTTTGTAGTTTAAACAAACAAAAATCTGCTACTCGGAGTGGATTAAATGCCAATTTATAAACTCTATCTCATGATGAGAGGAAAGGTCATGTGAAAACTTGGTCAAAAGGTGACTGTCTACAAGCCAGAAAGAGAGCCCTCACCAGAACCTGACCATGTTGCTGTCAGACTTCCAGGCTCCAGAACTGTGAGGAAATAAATGTCTGTTTTTAAACCACCCGGTCTATCGTGTTTTGCTATGGCAGCCCAAGCTGACCTGTGGCATACATCATATTGGCAGCTATTAAAATATCAGATGCTATTATGTCTGTTGGCCACTTTAGCTCTCATCCATGGCTGGAGGGAGTATAAATTAGAGCAACCACATTGGAAAACAGTTTGGTATTTCCTAGAAAATTTGAACATGCAAATATCCCACAATTAACTCCTAGAATCTACCCCAAGGAAATGCTTCCAAATGTGTACCAGGAGATGAGCACATGAATATATGGAATAGCATTGTCTACCATGGCCAATAACTAGAAGAAGCCCGAATGCTTATCAATAGCAAAGTTGATAAATATGTTATGATACATTTATATAAAAGTAAGCTATAATACAATGAAAAAAAATGATAACTAATCAATCGATTGATCAACAGGGTTAATGTCAAAAGCATAATATGGAATGAAAGAAACAAGTCACGAAAGAATTTTGACAATACTATTTCATTTATATAAAGTTCAAAACCAGGTAAAAGAAATTTTTATTTTAATAAGCATTATTGAAGCACACTTGACATAAAATCATCTGCATATATTTTTAAAGTATAAAGTCTGATAGGTTGTGACATTGCATACGTCTGTGAAACCATGACCACAAACAAGACAGTAAACAGTAAACATATTCATCATTTTCAAGTTTCCTTCTTTGTAATCTCTTTGTAATTCCTTCTTTTCATCTCCTTCTGTCCCATGTCCCCCATTCACACATCATGATGGATCTACTTTTTATTGCTATAAATTAGTTTTCCTTTTCTAGAGTTTTACTATATAAATGAAGTTATACAGTATGACTATCTTTTGGTCTGGCTTCTGTCACGCATAGTAAGTATTCTGAGATTATGCATGTTGTTGTATCAGTAGTTGATTCCTCTTTATTGTAAAACTAGAGGCCCAGTGCACAAAAATTTGTGCACTCGGGGGGGTTCCCTCAGCCCGGCCTGTGCCCTCTTGCAGTCTCGGACCCCTTGGGGGATGTCCACCTGCTGGCTTAGGCCCGCTCCCCAGGAGATTGGGCCTAAGCTGGCAGTCAGACATCCCTCTAGCAGCCTGGGAGCCCTCAGGGGATGCCCACTTGCCAGTGGGTAGCAGGTCTAAGCTGCAGTCAGACATCGTTAGCGCTGCTGAGGAGTGGTGGAGAGGCTCCCACCACTACTGCTGTACTGGCAGCTGTCAGCTTGGCTTGTAACTGTAAAATAGTATTCCATTGCATGGATATATCACAATTTATTTTACCCATTCACTTGTTGACTGACATTTTAATTGTTTCCAGGTTTGGGCTATTGCATATAAAGCTGCTATTCATATTCCTAGACAAATCTTGGTATGGACATGTATTTCTTTTTCTCCTCAAGTGCAATGGCTGAATCTATGCTAGGTGTATGCTTAACTATTTAAGAAACTGCCAAATTGCTGTCTAAAAAGACTGTACTATTTTGCATTCCCACCAGGAGAATATGAGCATTCTAGTTTCTTCACATCCTCTTCATAATCTGATATGATTAGCTTTTGAAAATATATTTTAGACATTCTGATAGGTATCTAGTAGTATTTCATTGTGATTTTAATTTTAATTGTCCTAATTTACATAGTGATTTATGATATTAGGCATATTTTTTCATACCATTATTTTCCTCCATATGTCTTCTTTGGTGAAGTACCTGTTTCAGTTTTTATCCAATTTTTAAATTGAGTATTTGTTCTCCTACTGTTGAATTTTAAGAGTTCTTTACATATTCTGAATATAAGTTCTTTATCAGGTATGAGCTTTGCAAATATTTATTTCTAGTCTGTGTGCTTATCTTCTTATTCTCTTGAAAGTATCTTTCAAGGAGCAGAAGTCTTAATTTTGATCTTAAGTTTATAAATTTATTTTTTAATGGATTATGCTTTTGATATTTTGATATTGGCTTAACCCAAGTTTACTTAGACTTTCTCTTATGCTTTATTCTGAAAGTTTTGTAATTTTTAGTTTTACATTTAGCTCTATGATCTATTTTGAATTATTTTATATGATATGAGATCTGAATTCAAGTTCATGTTCCTAGACATCCAATTGGTCTATCACCCTTGGTTGGAATAACTTTTCTTTCTCTACTAAATTACCTTAGCATCTTTGTGAAAAAGTTGGTCGTCCCTATTTATGTGGGTTTATTTTAGGATTCTCTATTATAAAACAAAAATAAGATGTTAAACTATAAATAAAAGTAAGAGAATGATCTACACAAATTTCAGGGTTATGATAACCTTAAGGTGAGTTGATAGAACAAAGAAGTGTAAGATAAAAGCGAGGCTTCTAGGACACAAAATGCTCTATTTCCTACTTTTGGTTTTTATTATTAATCTTTAAACTTAACATATGCATTATAGAAAATTTATTTTATAAACTCTACCAAAAAAAACTCTACTAGTATTTTTCACAATAAAAAGTAACCCCAAGTTGATTCCCCATAGATTTCTTTAGTCAAAACTGGTTCACTGGAGGGTACAGAATTGTTATGTGTTGTAACATGACCAAAGCCAGTGTGCAAAGTATTAAGATATTTTCTCTGAGTCCGACCCATTTTCCTGTACTGTACTCTGCTTTGTGATGCTGGGCTGGGCCTTTGCAAACATTTCTATTTGCTGACTTTCTCCCTGCAAGATTGACAGTAGAGGCTCCAGAGGCAGAGGGAAAGCAAGAGGAGACAAAAGAGATTTGCAACTTCCTGTTATGTCTCTTGCTTCTGATAGCATCTCCAGGCAATGGTTCTTTCCCCAGTCAATTGGTTCCCATTTCAGTCCCCCCCACCGCCCCCCTGCACTTGCTGACTAGACTGAGTTGCCAGCACTGGGCAGTGCCCCCTTCTCTGAGGTCTGAGTCCATCTCTCTTCGCAGCTTCTAGAGTCTGAAAAACTGCATCTTCCCTTCAGCCTGGGGTGGAAGCGGCTTCTGCATTTTTCTGTCACTGTTACCTCCCTGTTCCCTTCTTGCTTGTAGTCCTCCAATACACTGCCAATAAATCAACTCTCTGTATCAAATTCACACTCTTAAATAGCTGCAGTAGTTTCATTTTTCAGATTTGACACTGACTGCATGTCATTCACATTATTTCTTTCTTTCTGGAAGACATGGTAGCTTCAAAGAGGAAGAGATACACAAAGGCTACCATACAAAATAAATCAGATGTTGTATTACAATGAGAGAAAATATTAGAGAAAATTCTGCTACACACTCCAACCTTTATTAGCCAGCAGGAACAAAACTGTTATGATCGATTTTGTAACTCAGTAAAGGCCCAGTTCCTATCCTTTCAAGTGTTTGACAAAAGACAGGTTCCACGGAAGCATATCCAACATATTTATTTCAGTGGCAGGGTTCAGTTAAGCTTCCAGTCAGATCAATCAGGTGAGAAGATTCTCCATAAATATTTTAACACTAGAGGCCCGATGCACAAAATTTGTGCAAGAGTAGGCCTTCCTTCCCCCGGCTGCTGGCACTGGCTTCCCTCTGGCACCCAGGACCTGCTTCCCTCCCAGCCCTGGCTTCGTCCAGAAGGTCATCCAGACTAATTGGCATATTACACTTTTATTATTATAGATAGTTCTGAAACCTAAACTAAGCACTTAGTTCTAAGCCTTAGTTCTAAGGACTGTAGGCTACTGGGATCATTAGATTCTCATATCCTTTCCAGGCACCGATGAAAAGGCCACTCTACATGACTTGGACAACACAACTTCACAAAGAAAAAACTGCTTCCTAACAAGCCTTCTGGTGCTAATTATAGATAACAGTAGCAGAAGCACTTATAGTTGGTGTTCTGAAATGTGGGTGCCTGATTAGAATCTTTCAGATCCCAACTATCCATACTTTGATTAGGATATTTAAAATGATAACTAACTACCCCTGGAGTGCGCAAACAACCATACATACACATGCACATGCACATACAGAGAATGTGTGTATTTCTCGATAATGAAGTATTATAGTCAGTATAACACCAAGCGAGGTTCGTATCCTGAAGCTGGAAGAAGAGACATATTCTTGAGCACTTTGCCTCTCCTTGCCTAAACAGTAGTGGAGTGCCAGTATCAAGACCAACAATATCTGTCTCAAATATAGATATGTTAACTAGATTTGTAAATATTTACATGTTAGGTTGGTAGAACTTAACTTCATGGATTTACATGAGGAAGATTAAAATTTTAGTTGTAACTCTAGTGTTTATGCAAAGGTTTTGATATTTCCCCCAGGATCTTTCTGATTTATTTCTTTTCTCTGAGTGCATTATTGATAACACTTTTCAGTCTCAATAGTGATCAGATTGGACAATATAATCTATAATCCTAGTAAGTAGAGTAATAAAATGAGCCATGTCTATTTTCATTGTCAACATGCAGAATTAGTTGGGGGAACACATAAAATTCTCACAGTCTTCTAAAAATATTCTCTACTAATGTTGAAGGGTGAATTATTATTTAAATCCTTATTAGAACTGCATTAGGTTTTACTATACTACCATCCTTTTCAAATGCTCTACATGTAAAGAATTCTTTTTCTGTGCATTTTGGGAGAGTTGCTATGCAATTACAATGAAATATTAAAATTTGATGAGAAATATTTGTCCTGTTTCTTAACAAATGAAATATCAATGTATTCTTAGATTATAGATGAGAGTTTTCAACCAGGAAATGTAAATTGACTAGGAGTGATTTAGCGCAACTCACTGCCTCTGTACTAATTATGCAAAATAAGGAATCTTCTTTACTCAGAAATTTGAAAACATGCTACAGTGTTCGCAAAAGAGCAGTAGTAGCTAAAACCTCTGGCTTTTAATTGAGCTGATCAAAGTCATGTAAAGGAATGCCAAAAAAAGTAAAGAACCAGAGAATTACTTAAAAGTTCAAACAGTAGGAACGAAGATTTGTGCAGCAGGCCCCTTGAAACTACAGTAATTAGTCCTGAGTGAACAGCCGAGCAAAAATCGAAACTGAGACAAAGATTCGTGCATCTGATTTATGTGGAAGATATTATATTCATAAAAAGATTTCAAAAGGAATTTTTCTCCAATATTTTCCTACCTACGAGAGAGAATAGCAGTCTTTGTAATGTTCTATTAGCTGATAGATGTAGAGCTCTTGAGTTAAAGGTGCTTATGAGAAAATTCTTTGTAGAAGCATAAAAACAATGTGGAATAACCCTTAGCGATGAAGTTATATGTTCCTGGGGTCCAATAGAAGAACATGTCTAAAATCCAGACTTGTTAATAGGTCTGGGAACATCAAGTCTAATTTTCCGTCCTGACTTTCTGTTCTTTCCTGCATAGGACAGTCTAAGAACAGTCTGCCACCCTCCCCTTTCATCATATTTATAAAGGTCACAGGCCGTTATGCTGATCTCCCCAACAGGCCAGGTGTGCAGATGGTAGGCTTTTGTTTAATTTCCAGTCCTGGGCCAGTAAAGGTCATTGATGGCAAAAGGTTTTGATTTTCTTTATTCACTATTGAACTATTTACTGTAAAATAACCCCTATAATTGACATTTAAAGTGAATTACTGTCCAGTCTTGAGAAGATAATGCTTAGAGAAGTGATTTAATTGTATTCTGAAGTCTATTCTATGACAATGGTTTCAGTTCTGTTAAAGGTTAGGGCAAAAGGTATAGAGCAAAAGAACAGGTAAGATAAATGTAGGGTAGATGTTAGAAACGTTTGGAATTTGACTTAGGTATAGCCAGAATTTAATTGTCAGGTGATTGCTCTTCTGAAGATATTTAAAGGAAGAGTACCAAGTAATTATTTTTCTAGAAAGATTGGCATCAATCTTCGCTGGGCCAGAGTGGGCATGGTTAAATAAGTAATGTTATCCTTTTGAAGTTGACAATGCCATGTATCTGTATCTACTTATGAACCAATGTAGCTCTCTATGTGTCTATGTATCTGTCACCTGGCATCTATCATTTATAGTACTTTATAGTTATAAGTCTAAATTCATAAAATTTACCTAGCAATCAATAAGAATTACTTTGAGAAATCTAATTTCTCAAACAATATGAGTGAAGCTTTTAGTAGCCTGAACATATAAACTGCTCTTTGTACAAGTGTGTAAGTGAATGCATCTATGTGTGTGTTTTGAAAGAATTCAATCAAGAAAATTATATTTCATGTCACTAGGTAGATACAAAAGTACAACAAAAAAGTCCTCAATTAAGGAAGGTGGTGAGGAAACTTGGAGGGGGCCAGGGAATATAAGGAAATTGTTGCAAACTTGATTACTAACATATCTACACAGTGGATCCCTCAGTGTCTCGGGCTTTAATCTGGAAGATGATAACAACTTGCTCTTCAACAAGTTTAAAACTTCACTGTTTTGGCAGAAACTAATAAAAGATCATATGCCATTATAAGATGTTTTCTTTGGCTGTTAAAAACCTTCGTTTCCTCAGTGGCTGATACTGGTGGACAGACTCTCTAATCTAAGCATAAAAAGTGAGCAAATTTTACCTTTGCCTATTGAGTCCCTATTTCACTTTCAATTTATTGCTGACATTATCTTCAATTGTAAGCACAAAAGCATTGCAAACCCTGCCTTATTAAATTTGGTTTAGTTGTGTTGAAATACTAGCAATATGCTAGTGTCTGTAGTCACATAATTGTTCAAAGGTATTTAACTATTGGAGTTTCCTCATCAGAACAAAAAGGATTTTTTTGTTGTTTGTTTTCTTTCAAATAGCCTTGGCAGCATCTTGCTTCAGGATAGCCAATGAATGACGTTATTAAAAAGCAAACTCTAAAACTTACTACCCATATCCTTACAAAGATGTTACAGTGTCTTAATAAAATTGTTGCCTTTGTATGATATTATCCTATACTCTTTTGAAAAATGTTGGCCTTATCCTAACGGTTACTTCATACCTATCTATACAACATTCAGGAATTGAATGCATTTAGTAATAACTTTTCTATGCCTCGCAGTCCTTTAGTTTCTTCTAACATTGTTCCTTTTTTTGAAGTTATTTGAAGATTTATTAAACATAGCTTGGGCAATTATCGGTGTATTGTCCTATAAATATATTTTACATACACACAGTTGTATGTATGCATTTATGTGTGCATATACAGTATATATGTGTCTGTGTGCTTATGTGTATACATATAAGTGTGTCTATGTGCATACACACACACATACATAGATGTGTCTTTAGGCTAATAGTATTTACATTTTGGGGCATCAAAAGTTACACACAAATTTTCAACTGTGTGGGAAGGAGGGAGGAAGTGTCCCAACCCCCATGTTGTTCAAGAGTCAACTGTATACTCATATCAAACATATTTTAGTGTTTTACAAATAAATAGGTAATACTCTTTATTATACTTATCTGCATGGTTGTGAAAAAATAAGCAGCACAAGGAGATATATTAAATGTCTGGAATTGTAAAAAAAAAAAAAAGGCATAATGTAATCAAGAAAGTTAGATTCAGATTTTTGGAATCTCCTCTGAGCTGTAACATTAGACACATTTCAGTGGGGCTGAAAAATGCAAGTCTGTAGTCGTGGCCTGGTCTTGCCAGTACCCCCCTCAGCCAGGAGCCATCCAGGAGCCCATTCAGAGTCACAGAAACAGAACCAAAGACACTCCCGCTGCTGTTTTCACTTAGGATTTTCCACGGTTTTAAGAGCCCTCTGTTAAGGGCAAGGTCAAAGGCAAATATTAGAATAAGAGTGCTCCTAGTGTTCTCATCACTTAGTAAATTACAAGAGTTACAGGAGCTCTGCCAGAAACCAGGGGACAGGGACATATATATTCTATTATTTCACACCTTGGATGGCAAAATCTGACCAACATTTTTGAGATGGATTAAAAAAATAAGTTTGTCTATGAAATTTTCTTGACATCCACCAGTCAGAACTAGGCACGTTTTCTTCCTGCACATGAATCCAGAGGGGGCTCAAATGGAGTTCAGACATATCGGACAGTATGTGGTACAGTCTTGGGTACAACCTGGAAGAGCAAGTTGCTTAAGTATTTTAGACAGTGTGTTCGCTTCCTAGGGCTGCCTTAACAACCTCCTGCACACCGGCTAGTTTAGAACAGCAGAAATGTGTTCTGTCACAGTTCTGGAGGCTAGAAGTGGGAAATCAAGGTCTCAGCAGGGCCATGCTCCCTCTGAGACTCTGAATAAGATGCCTCCTTGCCTCTTTCTAGCTTCTGGTGGTGGCCCACAGCCCTTGGCCATTTCTGGCTTGCAGCTTCATCATTCCTGTCTCTGCCTCTCTCTGTAGTAGCATGGCGCTCTTCCTGCTTGTGTCTGTCTCTTCACAGAACAGTCCCTCCCTGTGTCGTTATATTGTCTCTTATAAGGACAGGAGTCATTTTAGATCAAACCCTTGCCCTATTCCAGTATAATCCTAAACAATTATATATGCAACACCCCTATTTGTAAATACCTCACATTTCAAGTTATTGGAAGTTAGGACTTTAACATATCTTTTTTTGGGGGTGTGTGTGAGGGTCACAAGTCATCTCATAATAGGCAGTGGGGAAAGAGTATATTTTGTTGGGGAATCTGGGTAAAAACCTGGATGGTGAGGATAGTCTGTTGTCAGTCTCAGGTATTGGTTCCTTTGTTTAGCACTTGGATTTGCTTCTGAGTTCTGGGGAGAGGGCCTTAGGCAGACACAGGAGGGTAAATTCATGTGAGGATGTGTCGTTGTGAGACATGGATGGGCCTGAGAATCTGCGGAAACAAAGGTGCCCACGGTTCTCAGCCAGAGTCCTGAAGAGGAGAGCAAACCCCAGAAATCTGCTGGATGGCCCCTTGGGGGTTCAGCGGAATACCCATCCACTCACACCTGTGAGAAAACTATCTAAACCTAGAGAAAGCGCCACCTGGAAGGATTACAGATAGTAGTGCACGGCAAGGTCAAAGTTCTCCTCTGGCAGACAGAAAATAACACAAATGGAAGTACAGGTCTGCATGGAGAAGGGAAAGAGTTCTGGAATGTTAGCTGCATGGGTAAATATATGAAACTGTAAATTATTGTTCTGATGCCTTTAAAAGATAATGGACTGTTTAAACAAAAATAATAACATATGTTTTCTGCTACAGAAAACATTCATTCAGCACCCTTTGCTTTTCAGTGGGCAGGCCCGACAAACTGGAGAACTTATGGGTAGTGGAAAGTACATAACTCTTCACCAAAGGGGTGTCCGTGAGAGAAGGCTCAGGGGTGAGTGCTGGTGGCGGATGGTCTTTATACTAATGAGGACTAGGGGCTTGCCAAAGTTTGTCCCTTACAGAGAGAATTGCAGACCCTGTCAAAGGTTTCAGATTCTTCTCTTTCAACCTTGAAATGTGCCTTTTGCGCACTTTCAAACTTTTCTTGAGTAGCTTTGGACTGTTCTTCCGTAAGAGATCTTGTGGAAAGATGTTTGGGAAGAACATGTGCCGCAGGAGATAATTAACTCAATGGAAAGACTTACAAAATTTTATTCAAATAAATATAAATTTGATAGAAGTATACAATCTCATAAAAGAACAGCTGGGGAATTAGGAAAATTGAATTTGAAGTTTACTTGAATTCTGACAGCAGACATCAACATGATACCAGGTTTTCTATCCAAACATTTATTTTGTGATATCAATAACTATTAAAATATTTTTAAAATAGGGGAGGGGGGAGGACAAGTAGGAGGAAAAGGAACTCAAAATACAATCATGAAACAGTGAGAGTTCTACGAGAGTTTTTACAAACAATCCCAGTTGTATTACTTTAGTCACATATTCAGTTCGTGATGTTGGCTTTCAGTTAGAAGCTTTTTACTAGAGGAATCAAACTATTTCTATTTCTTTTCTTATTTCTTGATTCTATTTGAAAGCGTAAGTGACAACTTGGTAGGACTCTTACACCAAGAAAATCAGTCAGCTTTAGAAAGATTCAGTATTTATTTCTGAGATGAATTCTGGAGTTTATCAGTTCCTAGCCTCAAGATCATACAAGCAGCACTGTATTGTGGGAGTATAATTTGCCGTGGGAGTGTGGCAGTGATGAGTCTGGGCCGATAAGCAAATGCCAGAACGTTAGGGCATTGGAACACTTGATTCTGTGGGCCCACCATTTGCTCTGGCATTGGCACCGATGTACCAGTTGGGTGGGAAGTGAAAGAATAAGCATATTGCATCTTTCTGGAGCATCACTTTTACTCAAAATCTGGTAGGGTGAAGTGTTAAGGGTAAAAAGAATAAAGTTTAAACTTATAATAACAAGTATGATTATTAAATGGTGCATGACGTTTATGATAAAATATGAGTGCTTAAGTACAGTGGAATCTGGAGGCATATTGTGAAGATCTGTGGTGCCTGTTTACTCTTCTTTGCATTTTGTAATATTTTTGAGAGAGATAGTTTGGAAATATGTTATAGGCCACAGGGTCTGAATTGAAGAGAAAGGGTCTAAATTTCTTTCTTTACTATAAAATTAGGATAAGGCAACTACTATCCAATGTTGAAGGACATAGTCAGATTGAGAGATTTTTAGTTCTGAGGGAGGTGAGAGAGATGAACAAACAATCGAGGTGCCGGGGATTGAACTCAGGCATGTGCCCTACACTGAGCCACACCCTCCCTAGCTTGAGAAAGTTTAAGCAGCAATACCTGTAAGCTGGAAGCAGCTCCTGAAATGCAAAGGAAAAAAAAAAAGAATAAAGGCAGACGTGATAAAATCAGAAGAAATATTCTTAAAGATGACAAACAATCCTTAGATTCAGGGGAAAACTCAACTTGTATGAAATTTCTCTGCAACGCATAGTACTTACCTGGACGATACACTTAACTAGGCCTCTGAAATGTGAGAGCCCTGCCCCCGTGTTCCGGGTTATTTTTCAGAGTGTGTTAATTGCCTCTTGAATGTTTTCTTCCTTATTCTTAGAACTTCTTTACCTCTTCCTCTCCAAGAGACAGTTTTCAATTTCAACTAATATTGCTTACCTTGACCTACAAAAACAAAACAAAGCAAAAAAACATTCTCTCTTTAAATCACTGCTGAAAGTGGTCCCCAAATGCAGAGTTGTCAAATCTTTGCTTCTGTGATGGTTTTCAAACTGCTCTTTATGTCTCTTTTATGAGCTGTTTCTATGTCTGTACAGTTTCCATTTTCTTCCCAAACATAGTTGCAAATGGGCAAATTTACAAAGCAACCCTCTGAATGGAATATCTATGTATATATATAAAAGCCTAAGCAACCGTTATGGTGGACTGACTAGAACAACTGGTTGCTATGACACACACTGACCACCAGGGAGCAGATGCTCAACACAGGACCTGCCCCTGGTGGTCAGTGTGCTCCCATGTGGGAGCACAGCTCAGCCAGAAGCCAGGCTCACGGCTGGCAAGCGCAGTGGCAGTGGGGCAGTGGCAGAAGCCTCTCCCACCTCCACAGCAGCACTAAGGAGCAGTGAGAGAGCAGCCAGACCAGAGAGCTGCGAGAGTGCCGAGCACTGAGCTGGGTGGTGCCTGGCCTGGCTCGGGCTCCTCCCAGGCCACCTGCTGCTTTGAGCACTGCTACCTGCCTCCCCCAGGGATCCTAAATTGGGAGAGGGTGCAGGGCAGGGTGAGGGCCCCTCTCCAGCCTCCCCCTCCCCCACAAACCCACGCACTGGGCCTCTAGTGTTATTATAATTTTCAGGGCAAATGAAAGTCAAAGATTTAAGGTGATGGTTTTAGACTAAAAGATTTCTAAAGTCCTTTTGTGATGTTATCATTCAATCACCTTCCAAGACATGATATAAAGTTAAAAGTTTTTAGTTGGCTCAGGATACCTATCACAGCTTCTAGACTCATTTCCTACTTCTCTGACACTCAGGCCACGATCTCACATCCTAGTAGATAGCTTCATGCTTTTGCATCCAGTTTGGAAAGTGTTATTTATTTATTTTTTTGTATTTCATATTAGTTTGTCATGCTATATCTTCACATGCACTAATTCTCAGCAATGTTGAATTTGCTATTGATCACATCATGTTACTTTTATTATCATCCATTATAGATTTTGTCTCTACAAGTTTGGAGACAATCCACCACATGTATATTTTTAATCAGATTTGGAAATTTTTCCGCTAGTTTTTCCACCAATATTTATTTTTGTCCCATTATCTTCCCCTCTTCTCTCTCCTTCTGGGATTCTAATTATGCATTTGGTAAGCTGCTTAAATTGGTCCCACAGTTTTTGAGGCTCTGTTAATATTTTTCCATTTTTGCTCAGTTATTCAGAGTGGTTGATTGCTTTTAAATTGCTTTCAAGGCCACGGATGTTTTTTCTGTGTCCAATATATGGTTAATTCTACTAACTCATAAGTTTATTTTAAATATTATATTTTCATTTCCAGACGTACCATTCTTTCTTATAGTTTCATTTTTCTTCAAATGTTCATGTCTTCTCTCATTATATTCATTTTTCCTATTGATGTTTTAGCATATTTATTATAATCATAAATACTTTTCTCCTAAATCCACCATCATCAATAGTGTTAGTGAGTCTGTTTCTATTGACATATTATTTTCTTGACTATGAGTCATATTTTTCTATTTCTTCACATTTTTTATAATTGTGGATGATGTGGTATAAAGTCTATGAGAATTATTTCATTTTTCCTAATATCTTAT
The DNA here is from genome assembly GCF_963259705.1 of Myotis daubentonii. NCBI lineage: Eukaryota > Metazoa > Chordata > Mammalia > Chiroptera > Vespertilionidae > Myotis > Myotis daubentonii. The sequence goes on from NC_081845.1 coordinate 61,569,297, forward strand.
TATATTACCATTGATTGTGCTTTCAGAGGCTTGGTTTTTAGTTTTTTTAGGTAAATTTATTTTAGTTTAGTCTTTTGGCCTGTGAAAATTTCCTTAGTTCTATGACATATTTCTTACTCCTAAAGCAAGGCGTTTCTGGAATTTCAATTAAAAGTAAACCAAAGAACTTATACACTGAGTGGCCAGATTATTATGACCACCTGACGTTTGTAGGCAAATTAGCCGTACACTGCATCGTATGGGATATGGAAGCCGAAGGCCTGTTCAAACACCTTTGCTGTCTGCAGTTACCAAGATAAAACGTCTCCAATTCACACAGGAACACAAGGATTGGACAGTCGAGCATTGGAAAAAAGTCACGTGGTCCGATGAATCACGTTTCCAGTTGCATCATGCAGATGGCAGAGTGGGAATTTGGCGGAAACAGCATGAAAGCATGCACCCCACATGCATGAGTGCAACCCTTCAAGCTGGTGGGGGCAGTGTATGGTTTGGGGCATGTTTTCCTGGCATGATTTGGGCCCCTTAATTTGTGTGGAACAATGGCTGAATAGCACAACATACCTAAGTATCGTTGCTGATCAGGTTCATCCTATCATGTTGATGGCGTATCCCAATGGAGATGGCTTCTTCCAACAAGGCAATGTGCCATGCCACGGTGCTCATATTGTGCAGGAATGGTTTCAAGAACATGAGGGAGACTTTACCTTGCTTAGGTGGTCCCCACAATCACCAGATCTCAATCCAATTGAGCATTTGTGGGCCGAAGTTAAAAGAGCCATCAGGCAGCTGGTTCCACAACCATCAAATCTCACAGAACTGGACAGTGCTATTCATCAGGCATGGTGTCAGATTCCTCGCATCATCTTTCAACATCTCTTGGAGTCAATGCCGAGAAGAATCGCTACAGTATTGAAGGCAAAAGGTGGCTCAACGAAGTACTGATGGGGTGGTCATCATAATCTGACTACTCAATATATATATATATCACATTCAAAGGCTGTTAAATCGCGTTGTTTACCCATATCTTCAGAAAAAAAATCACTTCTGTCGTGGTAAACAACCTGCTTCCCTATTTATAATTGTCTGGTCCTCTAGCAACTTCAGCGCGAAATTATAGCTAATTAGCCTACAAACGCCAGGTGGTCATCCTAATCTGGCCACTCAGTGTATATTTATATGCATAGCCCATGGACATGGGCAATAGGGCAGTGAAGACCTGGGGGTGAGGGGTAGGGGCATGGAGGAGGGGGGGAAGGGGGAAATAGGAGATGTCTGTAATAATATCAACAATAAAAAATATTTTTAAAATTTAAAAATTAAAAAAACACACAAAAAACTACGAGATATTTACCATGCCCCTCTAGCATGTGAAATTTGAACTTTAAACATTGCCTCCTTCACCAGAGGCAACAGGTATTGCTGTTTCCACGAAGCGCTTTCAGTCTTCCAGTTGTCATTTTCTTCTTGGGCTCCATTTCGTTTTCTTCTCACATGCACGGTTTAAGAATCAGCCAAGGATTTAAGGAAATGTATATGCAGATTTTGGACTCTCCTCTCTAGAGATCCTCCTTTCTGAGTTTTCTCTCACTTCAAATTCCAACACCTCTGGCAGCTCAAAATCTTCTACTTAGGTCTCTTTAAGCCAACAATAGTGCAGCTGTCTGCTTAAGTTTATCTGCCTCATGCTGTACGGGCTGAGGAGGATCCTTGGAGATGCATAGCACAAAGCTAGCTCGTCCACAGCACAATTCCCTTCTTTCAAGTTTGGACTCACCTCTTTTCCTGCTCTTTCATCACCTTCACTGCCCTCAGCAGTTCCTCTTCTATCTTATCAAGAGTTGATATTTAGTATGGACAGGAGGATTCATTCAAAACATGCTGCTCCATGTTTGTTTGTTTGTTTGTTTGTTTTCACCATCTAAACTCTGAACACCTTGAGGGGCAAGGTCTTTATTTTTTGTACTTATAACACTGTCTGACATATATTGATGTTCAATAACTGTGTTCAATGAATGATGACATTTTTGACCAGGCACCATGAAATGGGGAATTCTGAAGGTCAAAATCACCTAAGAAGCTTCATGAAAGGGAGGAATATCCAATAAAATGAAAGATGTAGTTTTACTGTAGTATTTGTCACATTGTGTTTGAAGTGAAACATCTGGTTGTACATTAGGGCTTATCATGAATTTAATGGTATTGAGGAAAGAATCCACATTTTCAGCTATGCCCTTCTTCCATCTGTTTTCTCTCTCAGAATTCTATTTACAGGAAAGCAGACTTTCCCCAATAGCTCCTCGTCAACAAAATCTGAAGTAATGTGGCAATGAAGGTGCAACAATCAATGTGTTTTCATTTAAGTAATCCTACTGATCCTGTTTGTATGCAGAAGCAGTAGATTCCAAGCATGTTTAAAGATAGTTTTTTAGATAGTGCTTTCTGTTACTTTCACAGCATATTTGAAATGCATACGCCTTCATGCCCTGGTCCACAGCATATGGTATTTTGCTTAGACTTGTATTTCTTTTCTGTGTTTTCTTTTCCCAGATAGTATCAGGGATATAGCGTAACATATCACGCAAAAGAATGCGCTATAGAAAGGAAACATGCAAAGGGAAAGATTACTTTTGTGAAAGAAGAATTCAAGGGCTTTTGTGCCTTCAATCAGTCACTATTGTCTCCTGCTTATGCCTGAGCCTGCAGAAGAAACTGGATACTATATAAGACTCCACGTGAGACACATTTTCTGTGCCTCTGTCAGGACAGTGAACTACAAAATAAATAATACTGGTCGAGTTAAGTGCTGTCCTGTGTTAACTGTTTCTTTCCAAAGGGAAAGAATAAAAGCAAAAAATAGATCAAAGAAAAACATCAAAAGAACAAATAAGTGTTTCTTTTAGAAAACAACTATTAAAGAAAATATACTTCTGCATAGGTTTCTCTAATCAATTATTGAAAAAGAACAACATGTGTGCCAAGAGAGAATACAGAATACAGCTACAGATACTGTACTACATAAAAAATTGTGCCTTCCAATACAGGGTTATCAGAGAACCTCACTTTCTACCCTCTCTAAAATAGAGCAGATAGGATCTATTGGTCATATTTTCCTTTGGAAGAAATATCTTCTCTCTTACTATAGTTAGAGGGGATTATTAAATAAATTTATCTCATAAGAGGCTATGAGACTTAGACAAATTAAATATTTAAATTTAAACATTTCCTCCTCTCTCCTTTAAAGATAGCTTTAGCAAGTAAGGCAGAACACAGGAAACTAATTTTTGCATTTCTTATTAACAATCTAGCATTTTTGTTCAATGCATTTTTTTAATCCTCACCTGAGCATATATTTTTCATTGCTTTTCAGAGAGAGTGGAAGTGGGGGAGAGAGAAAGAGTAAGAAACATCGACGTGAGAGAGACATATTGCCTCCTGCTTGTGCCCTGACAGGGACCAGGGATCGAACTGCAACCCAGGTATGTGCCCTTGACCAGAAATCGAACCCATGACCCTTCACTGTGCAGGCTGCCACTCTAACCACTTAGCTATACTGGCCAGGGCTGTTTAATGTTTTTTAACTAACATTTGTTGAGTACTGGGTTAGGCACCTCAGTGGCGATAAAGATAAATAAAGCACAATTCCTGACCTCAAGCTGAATGCCAAACCAGGCAGAATACAAGCCAGATTATTTTAAGTGCCATAGAAATATACTTTAAAAAGTGTGCATGTTAGGGAGGAAGAGCTCAAATCCACTTAGCAAATTAGAACAAATTTCATGGAAATGCAACTTGAAGGGATATTAGGTTCAGTTCATGGGAAAAGGATAGAAAAATCCAAGTTATAAAAGCAGGAGAGTGGTGGTTTTATTCAGAGAATAGAAAGGTAACTGTTCCTGAAAAGAGTAGGAACATAAGTTCCATGAGACATCTGTTAGAGCAGTGGTTCTCAACCTTCCTAATGCCGCTTTAATACAGTTCCTCGTGTTGTGGTGACCCCAATTTCATTGTTACAAATTGAACATAATTAAAGCATAGTGATTAATCACAAAAACAATATGTAATTATATATGTGTTTTCCGATGGTCTTAGGCGACCCCTGTGAAAGGGTTGTTCTGACCCCAAAGGGGTCGCGACCCACAGGTTGAGAACCGCTGTGCTTGAGGCTTTAGTTTTGTACTGTCACTCACCTCAAAACTGCTCTTAGCGTGATGTCCCATGCCCCAAACAGATCCACCTCTTCCACGCATCAACTAAAATACGAAATTACGTGAAGATTTAAATGGGGAGGTGAGGAAGAGGATTCTCATCACAGAAGTCAGAGAATTAATCAAATTCCCCAATAGATAAATCTGGTTCCCAACCACAGTTCATCGACACCAGTGGCCACCCCCTCACCTCCCCTACTTCCGTCATCACTCCACCTTCTGGACCATGCCTTTTGCAAGCCAGACAGTTCCTACATCATTGTGGTCCTTTGGTAACTCTCTGCTTGCTCTCCTGTGGCTAAGCTGAACCTTGGGACCCGCCATGCTCACGCTGCCCTCACAGACAGGGAGAGCAGAGCACAGCAACTTCACTTAATGGAGGAAGCGATAGGTCAGTTTTATTTTATGTGATGATTTGCTTATTTGAATAATCTGCCCTTCAGAAGGTAGACCAATTTTTTTCCTACTCTGTTCACCTTATAATTATGGCTGCAGGGCTGCATCCTTTAGAAGTTGTTATGCTCCTGAAATATGTATCCAAATGTGTCTAATGGCTTGATGTGAAATTAGATATATTATGTTACATAATGCAATGGTTTTTATGAAAACAACAGGACGTGTGATGTCCTACATTGGAGGATGTCTTTATGTCTCAATTTAAGAGTCATTAGGGATTCTGAGGGCCATTGGGATGGTGCCATTGGCCTTGAATACTATCAACAGTGGCCACAGCGTGATGAGCTAACATTTGTTTAGAATATTCATCCATTGCTAAGTATCACTTTCTTCTCTTTCGGCAATTTGTTCCAAACTACAGCATGAAATGTCACATTATTGATGTGGCATTATCAAGTTTCATCATGATTGACCTGATGTCACACTGTTTTGTAACACAACCGCTCGCTGTCAATCAAAGGCACTTACAGAAACCCGTGATAAACATTGAGAACAATTTGTGCCGACAAAGAACCATCTGGTATACTCTTCACTTTAAAGAGAAACCTTGTGGTTATTCAAAAATCATTAAAATTGAAATGTGAATTTTTGCTATATTAAAGCCTTTACTTGATCTTCAAATTTTCAACATTTCTATAGTTGTTTTTTTTTTGGAGATAGGTAAAAATGTTGAGGACTTTTCTTTATGTAGCAGTTTCTGTTTGGTTTTGCTTTCTTAATGTAGGAGTTTTCTTTGGTGTTTGTTACCCTTACCAGGAGGTCAAGAGATCAGGATACACCTATCACTCTTCCCTGAAAACGAAAGAGTGTGTTTTGATGAGGGTGAGAGAGAAGGAGAGAGGACTAAAAAAACAAACAAACAACACACACACAAACAAACAAAAAGAGAGAGAGAGAGAGAGAGAGAGAGAGAGAGAGAGAGAGAGAGAGAAACAGAATTGGAGACAGAGAGATCCTTTGGCTACACCACACAAAAAGGAAGAACAAATAGCAGAAAAGTGAAGCAAGGTCCGCTGCTGATCTGAGAGGCCAAGCATGATTCCCAGTGCCCAGCAGTCTTGGTTCTGAGACGTGACCTCTGAGCTGCGGTATGGAGCTTCTCCATGAATTCTCTTTGAGTTCCTCAACCCTGCTATTTCTGCTGCTACAACTTTGTTTAAATGTGACCTTTATGTATCTAAGTCGATTCCTTGGGTTTTTTAAAAGAAAATAATAAGTGCAGTGGGTACAGTTTAGGATAAATGTGGTAGAAGACGGAGTGTTGACTGTAGCTTTCTCACTTTTCCCCACTAGACAAGAGGTTTGTCTATGTCCACTAAAATACCAAGGAATGACTTCCCAGAATCCCAGAAATCTAAGCCACTAATACTTGTTTGCTTGATTATGATACACAGACTCTTCTGAGTGTTTTTCCAAAGGTGTTATCAATATTGTGGCTCCTCTCTCTTAAGCTGACTCCAATATTCTGAACTACTCTGAAGAATATTTTAAAGAAGAAAAGGTGGACTAGAAAACAGGAGGGCAAAATGGGAAGCCTGAGAAAATTTATACTCAGATTTAAATGCTCTATAAGAGCTATTTCTCTTCAGTGTCATCTCTAGCACTCTCTTCTATAAATATGGCTGCTTTTGAGCCCATTACATTACCTTTAAAATAATGTTTCTTGATATTAATAAAAGGTTTACATAAATATGTTATCTATATTTACTACCTGGCTTTATTTATATTTGCATAATTTATTAAATTTTAACTTTAAAACTACTCATTCTTCTTTCATCAGCATGTGATGAAAGTCATTTTGCAACTAATTCACTTGACACATTTAAATGTGTGCTATCTGGATGGTTTTTATATGGTTACATGCTTTAAATATATTTTCAATTGTGGCTTTTTCTTTCTCCAAGTGTCTTATTGCTTTAAAACTCCAGATATTTTTCTTGTTAAAATTTTATATTTTTTCTCTCCCTACTTTAGTAATCATTAATTGCATGCTCCTATTCCTATGTTAATTGGCCTACTTTCCTTTAGGCACTTCTTTAAAAGATCCTGACACAATTCCATCTATACATCTTATATCAGAATTGGCCTCACGGTTTTTGTTTGCTTGTTTTTTTATTTTTTAAAATTATCTTTATTGTTAAAGTATTACAGTTGTCCCTTTTTCCTCATTGACCCCCTTCACATTTGTTTGTTTTGTAATCTTCACCCCAGGGTATGTTGGTCATTGATTCTAGAGAGAGGAATGAAGAGGGAGGAGAGAGAGAGAGAGAGGGAAACATCGATCATGCACATGCACATGCCCTGACCAGGGATTGAACCTGAGACCCTTAGTTCCATGGGGCAATGCTCTAACCACTTAAAAACACTGGCCTGGGCTACCTCAGACTTTTTAATAAGCAAAGTATCTGTTTGCTTTCCCCCTTTCTTCTAAATTTCAAGCACTTGTTTTTGTGTGTTATTTTTTTTAATGACAAATGTTATGTCATTTTTCATTTACTCAGTAGAAAAAGCAAAAGGACTTAGAACAGTCCAGGCTTTTGATTTATAGGCAGCATGGCTCCTACACTATGGGGATTTTAAAAACATTCTGTCTGGCTCCTGACCTGCTCGGAGAGCCACGCCTCTCAGATGCTATGTCCACCTGTAGAGCTGCTCCCCAGTGTAGCCCTTCTTCTCTCTGACACCAAGTAATGATTCCCAGCTCTTGCCCACTGATAGCAGGGCTCCCCAGGGCAGCGAGATGCTCAGTCTAATTCTCAAATGGGGTTAATGACACTGTAGTGCTTCTGTGAGCAGACCTCCTCTGTTGAAGTCCAGGCTTCTTGGTTCTGGGGAAAGTAGGCAGGAGGAGGGAGTTTATATCATCTCTGCCTCCAACAGCTTCCCCAGCAGGGCAGAGGTAGCGGCACCTGACCTCACTCATCCCCACGGAGAGGTATCTTCATACTTTCTCTCACATTGTTATCATAGCTGATGTTGGTTCTTAACTGAGGTGATGCTTGTTTCTTTTCTTCTAGGCTCTAAAGGACAAGTTATTTGGATTCATGAATAACTACAGTGTTCTTTCCCGGAATGCTGTAGCAGGATCTAGTTTTCCCATAAGCCCTGCATGCTTTCACTTGGTAGGATATTGATAAAAAAAAAAAGAGGTCAGTTTATCCTTTATAATAAAAGCCTAATATGCTAAGTGTTTGGTCATCAGGTCATCCGTTCAACCAATCAAAGCTTAATATGCTAATGATATGCTAAGGCTGCTCAACAGCTTGCTATGACATGCACTTACCACCAGGGGGCAGATGCTCTGACCCATAGGTTAGTTTGCTGCTGGGGTCTGGCCAATCAGGACTGAGCGAGTTGGGCCAGACACACCCTGGAGCCCTGGCTGGCCAACCACCTGCTTCCCTCCCAGGCCTTGATTGTGCAATGGTGGGGTCCCGCGGCCTGGCCTGCACCCTTTCACAATCCAGGACCCCTTGGGGGATGTCAGAGAGCCAGTTTTGGCCCAATCCCACAGGCCAGGCAGAGAGACCCCATTGGTGCACAAATTTGTGCACTGGGCCTCCGGGTTGTATAATAATAACTTGCTATTATCTTAAAAGACAGAGGACACTTATTATGTTTAATTATCAATTCATATATAAACCTGTTAACTACAGATCACATTGCCCTTGGCACTGTTGTTCAAAGCAATCAACATAATTTTCAAAATACGCTCATAATCCTTAACAGTTGAGATTGCTTGAAACCCAGTTAATTTTTTACAATATATTTTTATTGATTTCAAAAAGGGAGAGAGAGAGAGAGAGAGAGAGAGAGAGAGAGAGAGAGAAACATCAATAATGAGAGAGAATCATTGATCAGCTGCCTCCTGCATGCCCCACACTGGGGATCAAGCCCACAACCCAGGCATGTGCCCCAACCAGGAATTGAACTGTGACCTCCTGGTTCATAGGTAGATGCTCAACCACTGAGTCATGCTGGCTGGGCCCCAGTTAATGTCTTGTAATTTACCTTAGGATACATATCCACCACATTACATCCTTTTAGTCCTTCATGAGTCTATCTTACACCTTCTCACAGACCAGATATGGCGTAGCTTGATTGAGAAGCAATTCTTAGTGCTGAAGCTGTAGTGAAATCATTGGGAACCCTACACCAATTTGTGCTTTAAAATATTCTGCTGTAGTGTTAGAGATGTGTTCGCTTTACCTGAGGCAGTTTATATTTGAATCCATTGTTAGCAAGTTGATGGACATACAATCTTCTCTGGTTGTATAAAATTAGACCAGCAATTACTGCTTGGTAAGAAGGTCAGGGCTCAAAAAAAAAAAAAAAACACAAAAAAAACTGACTGGGGAAAAAAAATCTTTTTATTTTTGGGAAAAAGAATGTATTCTAGGGAGGATGGTGAACTAGAAGGGAATCATCCTTTTAGTGCCAATTTTCTAGTAGGTAGCTTTTTACTTTGTTGTTTATTCTCTTTCTGTGCTGAAGGGAGAAAAAAATGGATCTTCAGAACTGTTAAGGAGTTCAAGAAAAAAGAAAGTAAAGTCAGTCAGTGATTATTGAGTCTCTATTCTAGGCAGTGCCCTGACCTAGCCTTGGAATACAAGTAAAATATAATGGAGGTTGTAAATGCTGAGTAAAACTGGTGATAAAAGACAAACTACTGGGCAAACTACAAGTAGGTTAAGTAATAAAGGAATATTCTAATTAGGATATGTAAGATATTTTTTAAAAAACTAATCATGAAAAAGTTAAGTATTAGTAAGAAAAGGGAGCGTTGTATTAATCCATTTTTAAATAGAAAGCTATAAAGTCATAAAGAATTTCTTACTTGAGTGACTATTAAGTGTGTTTACTGATTTTGATTTGAAAAGTGGCAGATATCTAGTTTTCCTAGTAACACTCATATTGTTTCACTGTAACATAAAATCACCACTTGAGGCTCAGGTGCCTCTATCACCAAATCAGTAGTGCCGTTTGCCTCTGAGAAGTAAATATATTATTTTCTGAAAGATGAAATGATAAAGTATATAATTAGTGAAATTTTTGTATATTTACACTCACTCTTTCTGATTAAGCAGTGAACAATGGGCTGATCAACATTGACTCCCCTCTTTCCTCATTGACTTAGGAAATGGACAGAATTCTAACCATTAACAATATATGAGTTGAGTTGATACTGTCCTGTTAGTAGATATCTAGATCAGTGTTTCCCAGGTTTTTCTGATATAATGCTTATGGAATAATACAACATATATGGCATGATGGGGTCCGAGAATGTCATGACTAGAGGTCAACTGCATAGCGTCTCCAGGCCTGGGACCAATCTTAGATACCACAAGATCTAGGGGATCAATTTATCATCACTCAGGTAACCTTTTAAAGCACATGAGTATCAGAAAGCTCTTGCCTAGATCATGCCACCCACCCAGCCATAGCTCAATTTATCTTGATGTGCTTCCCCAGTACTTATCTGCTGGAAGCAGAACTGTATAACCTGAATAAAAATTAGGGAGCAAATTTTCTTGATGCCAAGTCATGGCTAAGTTTTTAATGGACAACCTCCTCCCCTGAAAAGGTGAAAGTGGCATGATTATCCAATTGTTCTCAGGGGTATCTTAATCTTGTTTTGAGGAGCTTCTGGAAAAAATACTTTTAATGACTTGAATTTTGGCCAGAGCACCATAATAGAGCTCACAGACAATCTAGATCTGATGCTCTGTTTTGTTGAATATAAGTGTTACAGGGGAAATTTGGCTTCAGTGTTTCCTTAGGAAAATTACTCTTGGACCATTTTTATTAGATTTCGACTTCCAAAAAAAGAAGCACAAACAGCGGAGAGCAAAAAATGGATACTCTAAGCAATTTTTTTTTGGAAAACAGATGGCATCTTTAGGGATGGCCTAGTACTAATCTGAGGGGAAGACATTTTCATATTCATATTCAAAATGGGAAGAAATAAATGCCAGAGTAACATGACAGCCTGGTGTACATTAATACTAAGAATGTAGACCAGCGGTTCTCAACCTGTGGGTCGCGACCCCTTTGGCGGTCGAACGACCCTTTCACAGGGGTCGCCTAAGACCGTTCTGCATATCAGATATTTACATTACGATTCATAACAGTAGCGACATTACAGTTATTAAGTAGCAACAAAAATAATTTTATGGTTGGGTCACAACATGAGGAACTGTATTTAAAGGGCCAGAAGGTTGAGAACCACTGATAAGACTGTTCTCCGAAAGAGGCTTGTTAAGTGTTGATTGTGTGAGTAAATCTAAGAGAGGAGAAATACACATATATGCCTTAGTCTTATTATCTAAAATAACCAAATGTTACAAGTGCTGGTGTCTGAACGTTACTTCTTTGAACACAGTGAGTTTACTTTGCTGTCAGTGAATCTTGAAAGATGGTAAGAGAAGCCAGATGAGGGAGCAAAATGAGAATAGAAAGCTTTGACTTTTAAGTTGCCCTTAATTTTGACCTAATCAATAATTCTAATAATAAATAATAGCAGTATAAACTATTTCAGATTGGAATCTGATATGCTGTGTACTTTTAAAAAATAGCTTTGATAGGATAGGAGTTCTGCTCTGCTAATGTAAATAATAATTTAATCACCAAACAAATGAAAGGCAGGACATTTTATATTCAGCAAGCCTTCTGTAAACAAAGAGTCTATAAATTTTGTTGTCCATGTTCAACAAAAATATCACTGCATTGTTCCATTATTTACATTAAAAAGCAAAGCTAGCAAATAAGCCTTCTTGCCTCCAGGGAGTTCCATAAACATCAAGTTAATTCATAATTGATCTGATTTTACATAAGGAGTTCTTGCCTTTGGGAATGAAAAAAAAGTGCTGTTGTCATATACTGAGGGGCAAGTTGATGAAAGTCAACCCAGTGAGAACAGGAAGGCCAAATTACCTTCTGGTTACCAATTTTATACGTTTATCATGCCTTTTCAGTGTTACTGCACAGGTAGCAGGATGAAAATAGTTTCTGTGTTAGAGAAGCGGATCTGAACTTTGTCCTTTTTAGACTATGGTGCCATCAGGATGGCTGGCTGAACACATACTCTACACTCCCAGCCAGCTCAATAGCTTTCAATATGGGGGGAATGTTGTAAACATCTATAAGCATGCTAGGAAACAAAATATAAGAGGATTTTTGGCAAAAAGAAAACGAATGGAATTAGATAGATGGACAAAGAAGTTAAAAATTAAACTCCCTGAAGACAGGTAAGATACAGGGAGCAGGGTATCTCTGAGTTTGCACAAACCCAGAGATATTGGAAATAATGAGTGGGAGGAAGTCAGAGACAAAGATTGAAAATGGAACTGCAGCCAAAATTTGATGCTTGCATGCTGCACCTTTATTCGCTCTAGCCAACCAGCAGACAGCAGAAATGTCAGGTCTATGCTAAACCAGAGAAGGTGGGAGCTAGAATGTGAAGTGCAGGCTTCAGGAGGGAAATGGAACCCGTACAACCAGAAAACAGGTTGATTGTATATCTCCCCATGCACACTCTATCACACCACTGCCCTAGAAGGAAAAGTGAGCTGGTGTTCACAACTTACATCCACAGACAGGAAAATAGGAATTATGAAATACCGAGATGAGCAGAAACAAAGAATTATCAAGTTTTGAGATGAATCAATGTATGAAGGGCAGGCAACAAACTCAAAATTAAAACTACAGCCTGGACAATGGTGTAAAGCAAGCAATGAGAATGCTTTAAAATAAGTGTGATTACTATCATTAGAAATATTATATCCCATTTATAAAAAATTGGCAAACAGACAACAGAAAAACTGATCTTCAAAATATGTAAATTCAAGAGATGAACAGAATAAAGAATTGACTTAGATGAAGAGTGAATAAATTAGTTGGAAGAGAAAGTAGACAGATTACCCCAGATCAAAAGAAAAGTTTAACTTAAAAAAATACCTAAAATATAATAATCTTTCAAGAATACCTAATAAGGGTCCCATGAGGAGTGTGTGTGTGTGTGTGTGTGTGTGTGTGTGTGTGTGTGTGTTTGGTGATAGTTGGTGGGGTATTGGAAGCTAAGAAAAAATAGAAGATTCCCAGGGCTAAAGTAATTATAAAGTCTTGGTTTAAAAAGATTGCGAGATATGAATAAGATCAATTTTAAAATAGCATACGTAGATTCATCATTGTGTGTGTTTCACATTTTAGAGCACAGTGAATATAAAAAGGACCAAAATGAGAATAGAAAAAATTAACTGAAATGGAACTAGAATCATATTATTACTAGAGGCCTGGTGCACCAAAATTTGTGCACTCAGGGGGGGAAAGGGGGTCCCTCAGCACAGCCTGTGCCGTCTTGCAGTCTGGGACCCCTCGGGAGATAATGCCCTGCTGGCTTAGGCCTGCTCCCGGGTGGCAGAGGGCATGCCCAATCCCTAGGTGCAGCCCCTGGTCAGGCTCAGAGCAGGGCTGATTGGGGAGTTGGGGCGCTGCCCCCTGTCATGCACAGAGCAGGGCGGATTGGGAGGTTGCGATGCCACCCTCAGTCACACTCAGGATAGGGCCGATTGGGGGGTTGGGGCACCGCCCCCTGTCACACTCAAGGCAGGGTTGATGGGGAGGTTGCAGCGCCACCCCCTGTCACACACAGAGCAGGACCAATCAGGGGGTTGGGGCTCCGTACCCGGTCAGGCACAGAGCAGGGTCAATCAGGGGTTTGGGGAGCTCCCCCCTGTCATGCACAGAGTTGGGCTGATAGGGGAGTTGGGGCACCGCCCCCTATCACACACAGAGCAGGGAGCTATCAGGGGGTTGGGGCGCCGCCCTCTATCACCCACAGAGCAGGGCCGACCAGGGGGTTGGGGCGCCGCCACTGTCACACTCAGGGCAGGGCCGATGGGGAGGTTATGGCTCTACCCCGTCACACACAGAGCAGGGCCCGTGGGGGGAGGGAGGGGAGGGTTGGGGCACCGCATCCTGTCACACACAGAGCCACAGGGCGATCAGGGGGTTGGGGAGCTCCCCCGTATCAGGCACAGAGCAGGGCTGATCAGGGGGTTGGGGCGCCTTCCCCTGTCACGAACAGAGCAGGGTGGATAGGGAGGTTGTGGCCCCACCCCCTGTCACACACAGAGCCGCAGGGCGATCAGGGGGTTTGGGCGCTGCCCCCTGTCATGCTGATCCTGGTGCTGGGAGGCCTCTCAGCTCCACTGATCCTGGTGCTGGGAGGCATATTACCCTTTTACTATATAGGATAGAGGCCTGGTGCATGGGTGTGGGCTAGCTGGTTTGCCCTGAAGGGTGTCCTGGATCAGGGTGGGGGTCCCGCTTGGGTGCCTGGCCAGCCTGGGTGAGGAGATGATGGCTGTTTGGAGCTGGTCACACACCCTCCAGGGTGGGGGTCCCCACTAGGGTGCCTGGCCAGTCTGGGTGAGGGGCTGAGGGCTATTTTCAGGCAGGCGGGTGACTAAAGCTCCCAACCACTCCTTTTTTTCTTTTTTTTAAATTCTGGGCCAGCTTTAGCTCTGGCTCCAGCTCTGAGGCCTCTGCTGCTGAAAGCAGGTATCTGGTTTGTTTGGGTTCTATAATCGAAACACTGTATCAACTCCAGCTCTGTGATCCCGGCCGGCTGAAAGCAGGTTTCTGGGGTTTTGTTTAGCTTCTGTATTTGTTACAATGTTTCAAACTGCAAGCTCAGAGGCCGGCAAGGCAGGCGGGGAACGTTGGAGTCCTCCGTCACTGAAGCAAGCAAGCCTCATGTTAGCTTCCAGCTGCCTGGCTGCCGGCCACCATCTTGGCTGGCAGTTAATTTGCATATCGCCCTGATTAGCCAATGGGAAGGGTAGCGGTCGTACAGTAATTACCATGTTTCTCTTTTATTAGATAGAATTTTGTCAACATCATATGGCAAAAGACATTTGAGTAATATCTTCAATAGTCTGAGAAAAAATAAATTTGAGTGTAGAACCCAAATCACAATGATACTTTAAGTAAAAACTGAGAGCATTTATTACTTTTATTGAAGGACTGATAAAAAGATATAGTTCAGCTGAAAAAAAAAGTCAAAAAATGAGTTTATAGATATCAATTGGTATTAGCGATTAACAGAAAATAATAGGTTAAATATACATATTAAATATAGGACTCATCATTAGAATAAAAAAAATATATGAATAGTCTAACAAATAAAATCTGATTAATATAAGAGAACTAAGGAAGAAAACAAGAAAAAAATGGAAAATGAAAAATAAAAAATAGAAGAAATAAGGACAAAAATCAATAGTCATTTTATATATCAATGTATTCTAATATCAAATGTCTCAAATCTCAGATTCTGGAACTGAAAATAATCCAACTAAAAGCTGTTAACATAGAGAAATTAAAGACAAAATATAGATGCTCATTTAGCAATGTTTAAAAATACAAGGAAAGAACCAAACAGTTAAAAAAAATATTATTGCATCTAAGACAAAATTGACTTTAAAGCCAAAAATATTAAATGAAACAAAAGGAGATATTTCATAATAAAAAACTAAAAGCATAGCAGATATAATACAATTATGAACCTTCATGCAACTAATCACATAACTTGAAAACATATACACTAGAAACGTAAAGAAATACAGAAAATTTGATTAATCCTCAAAATTTTGGGGATACTTCTCTTTAAAACAATTGGTAAAATTAAAACTTGATCTAAATGATAAATGTAAATTGACTTTTGTTCCCAGTACTTGGAGAATACATTATACATTATGTTTTAAAGCCCTTGAAATAGTCACAAAGTTTGATCATCCATCAGATCACACACACACACACACACACACACACACCAGAATCTTAATCAATATTTTCAAGGACAAATTATCTAATCACAGTACAATATGAGTGAAAGAAGAAATCTGAATGAACATTTAAAACAACATTTAGAACTAAATGAAAATTAAATATGGTATATCAAACAAAACTTGGGAGATAGAGCAAAATAACTGGTTAGAAGGAAATGGATAGCTTTCAACTCATATGTTAAAAAAATCTGTAAATCAGTGATTAATACTATTTCTAAAGGGTAGTAATGTAATAGCTAATTAGACCTAAAGAATGTAAAATGAAGGGAATCCTATCTAATAAAGAGGGAATATACTAATTGACCCTTACGCCATTGCAATGGCAGTGTCCACAGCCAATAAGGAGGGAATATGATAATTGACTGCCACGCCCAGTCCCCTCAGTCCCACTGGGGAAGCAGGTACACGGCACCTGCCTCTGGAGTCCCCCAGCCCCCTCAGCCCCCCAGCTGCCCAGGGCCACCCAAGGCTCAGGTAACCAGGGCCAGCCAAGGCCTGTGCTGCCAGCAGTGGCAGCAGCAGAGGTGTGATGGGGCATCACCTTCCCCTGATCACCGGGTCGCCTCCCACCCCAGAGGGCTCCTGGACTGTGAGAGGGGGCAGGCCGGGCTGAGGGATCCCCCTTCCAATGCATGAATTTTCATGTACCAGGCCTCTAGTAATAAAGCTAATAATCTATATGAATGAACTAGAAAATAAACTTCTACCAAAGATTAATCAAGAAAAACCCATTACCGTCAAAAGAAGGCACATTACCAAGAAAAAAGAAATTCAAAGGGATACATTATTCCATGAAAAAAAAGAGAACAACATGCACAATTTTATGCCAATAAATTTGAAAATTTACTTAGAAAAATAACCTCAAAAAAATATAAAATATCTTACCAAACCTGATGCAATAAGAAATAGGAAATATAAATGACTTGTTAACCCATCAAAATTTAATTCCATAATTTAAAAATTGGCCTCTGTTTAAATGTAGTCTCATCCTCCTCATAATCTTAACTCTTCCACACTTGTGAATTTCTTTAAGTTCCTCAGACATTCTCTTTAACCTCTACAACTTTGTCTTTTGGTATGTGTTTTTCTCCCCACTCTCTGCAGTTCTTAATTCCTACTCTCCATCTATAAGTGGCTTCTTTCGTTCAGTTTAGTTCTCCTTTTCTTTTTTTACATTTATAAGTGAAGAGAACATTGCTTTCCTAGCAATGATTGTATTTTTGTTTGTTTGTTAATCCTCACCCAAGGACATTTTTTCATGGATTTTTAGAGAGAATGCAAGGAGGGGGGTGGGGGGCAGGCGAGAGAAACATCAATGTGAGAGAAACACATTGATTGGTTGCCTCCCACAGTTCCCCAACTGGGCTGGGATCTAACCTACAACCCAGGTACATGCCCTTGACTGGGAATGGAACCTGGCCCACACTCTGACCATTGAATAACACTGTCCAGGGCACTAGCAATTATTTTAAAACAACTCATGTTTAACTGTTTCCCTGCTTTCATTTCATGCTATCTTTTGGTTCTATTTTGTTCTTGCAAGGGACTTTGTGTCTTTATACTCTTGCTTTTCTTTTTGTATTTCTATTTTCTCACTTATTAATAGCACACATACCTTTGGTTAGTTACCATATAGTCAATAGTCCCAAAGTGCGCTATTTTTAGTCTGGTCTCTATACCCTGCAAAGCATTCCCTAATGTAGTATATTTCTGAATTTATTAGGAAAGTCCCTGTTCAAAATTGTCTCAGTTTAATTACCAGTTTATGTCAGATGGTTGACTTTATTTGTAAGCATATAACGAGGATCTTAGATTAACTGTTATGAGTTTTTTTCTCTCTCAAATTTAATGCTCATGACTCATATTTCTGTGGTTCTCATTTTCTCTGAAGTTCAGTTTTTTTATCTTTAAGATAAGGGGTTTAGGTTTCATAATATTTTAGTGCCTTACATAGCTAAAATTCTAGAATCATTTGAATGTTAATAGAAAATTTGTATCCCACAATAGGGATTTTAAGCCTAATTGAGAATACAGATTCTATATGCATATATATTTTCTTCCACCACTTGAATTATGCTATTGCCTAAAAATGTATTAGTTTTCATTGATACATAGTGAAAAATACCATTATGTATATGGAATACATAACATGTGTAAGAAAGACATGAATTTCCCAGAAACAGCAGGTAGATGTCAGAAAATGTTAAACCTGTCTTTGATACATGCCATGGTTAATCTCTTTTGAAGATATTTCATCAAGGACACACATAAATTTTCTCCCTAACTATTAATCAGGTGAATAAAAGAGATAAGGAAAACCAAGTACTTGTGGTAAAGCAGCCTAACTCTAGTACAGTGAAAATAAAACTCACACATCATTTTTAATTGTACAATTTCCTCATGGTTATTTATGCAAATGAAATTGTCTCTATAACTTTGCTTATGATAATATTCAATAAATTAACCATGTAGTGGTTTGATAAAAATGATACTGACTAGGGAGTAAGTAAATATTTTTTTAATTAAATCTTTATTGTTCAGATTATTACATTTGTTCCTCTTTTTTCCCCCCATAACTCCCCTCCTCCCAGTTCCCGCCCCACCCTCTGCCCTCACTCCCCACCCACTGTCCTCATCCATAGGTGCACGATTTTTGTCCAGTCTCTTTCTGCATCTCCCACACCCCTTTCCCCCCCCAAGAATAGTCAGTCCATTCCCTTTCTATGTCCCTGATTCTATTATGATCACCAGATTATTTATTCACTTGATTCTTAGATTCACTTGTTGATAGATGGATGTTTGTTGTTCATAATTTGTATCTTTACCTTTTTCTTCCTCTTCCTCTTCTTAGAGGATACCTTTCAGCATTTCATATAATACTGGTTTGGTGGTGATGAACTCCTTTTGCTTTTCCTTATCTGTGAAGCTCTTTATCTGACCTTCCGTTCTGAATGATAGCTTTGATTGATAAAGTAATCTTGGTTGTAGGTTCTTGGTATTCATCACTTTGAATATTTCTTGCCATTCCCTTCTGGCCTGCAAAGTTTCTGTTGAGAAATCAGCTGACAGTCGTATGGGTATTCCCTTGTAGGTAACTGAGTTTCTTTCTCTTGTTGCTCTTTAGAGTCTCTCTTTGTCTTTTGCTCTTGGCATTTTAATTATGATGTGTCTTGGTGTGGTCCTCTTTGGATTCCTTTTGTTTGGGGTTCTCTGCGCTTCCTGGACCTGTAAGTCTATTTCTCTCACCAGGAGGGGGAAGTTTTCTGTCATTATTTCTTCAAATAGGTTTTCAATATCTTGCTCTCTCTCATCTTCTGGCACCCCTATAATTCTGATGTTGGTACGCTTGAAGCTGTCCCAGAGGCTCCTTACACTACCTTCGTATTTTCGGATTCTTTTTTCATTTTGCTTTTCCAGTTGGGTGTTTTTTGCTTCTTCGCATTTCGAATCTTTGACTTGATTCTTGTGCTCCTCTGGTCTGCTGTTGGGTGTCTGTATAATATTCTTTATTTCAGTCAGTGTATGCTTAATTTCTAGTTGGTTCTTTATCACAACATCAAGGGTCTCATTAGATTTCTTGAGGATCTCACTACATTTATCGGTGGCTTCTAGACAGTTCTTGAGAGACCTTAAAAGTGTGGTTTTGAGCTCTATATCTTCCATTTCTGACATTTGCGTCCTGTTTCTTTGTCTCCGCATTTTTTTATCTTTCCTTGGTGCACCCCCTAGTGGTCTTTGTGCGCAGTCTTGTTGTAGTTAAGCCTTGATTGATGTCGGCAATACTGGGGGTGATTTGACCTCCAGGCTAACTGGCTATGAGAGTCAGCTGTGTCTGCAGTGGGAGAGCTTCTGTGCTAGATCTCTAGGGCGGTGCTAATCTAGCCTTTGCCTGAGGCTATCCGGCAAATGGCTCTGTGCAGGGCTTGGGCGGGGCAGGTCCCAGGGGATCTACAGGGTGGGCCGGAGCGAGCAGTTATGGCTGCTCTCAGTTCCGTCTCTAGGGGCTCTGCCTCTCAGAGTCCCAGCAACCGCTGCAAACCTCGGAGAGAAAGCTGCCTTCGAGTTCTGACTGAAGCCAGACAGTCCCGCTTCTCCCGTTTGAGTCTGGGTCCCCAGAGACTCTCCCGGATCTGGAGCTAAGAGTCTGAAACTCCCTCCTGATTGAAAACAACAACCGCACCCTCCGCCGCCAGCCTGCTCCGCGTGCACTCCGCACCTTGGTATTTCACTTCAGCACTGCGCCTCCTCTGAGTCTGGGTATAATATTCTCTTTCCTCCTAGTTGTAGAATTTCCACTCAGCCAGCCTTCCTGTGGTTCTGGATGATGTCTGTTCTGTCCTTTAGTTGTATCTCTGAAGTGGTTGTTCGAGGCAGCAATCTCCGGGGTTAACCTATGCCGCCATCTTGGTTTCTCCTGGGAGTAAGTAAATATTTTATGAAAAATATTTTTGTAAGTTAACAAGATGAATAGAAATGAAGCTATTGGACAGAGTAAGAATTATGTTTTATTTATATAGTATTTATTTATACAGCACAACAATAGTAGCTGTTGTTACTGATCTCAAGAGATAAACTGAGGCCAATATAATGGCTTTTCATTGCTCCTTATCTTGTAGCAAGAATTGTCTAGATTTAGGATTTGCCCGTATATAGCATGATCACCTCTGTCCACCTTCAAATGATATATGACTTCAGTCTGCAATGGGGTATGGCACAGCTGTTTGCTGTGGCTTCTCAAATGTAGAAAGGGCAGACACATCACTGGGAGCTGCACATGACATCCCAGTTTGCCCAGATTATATTCAACTAGAAGGTCCATATTCTGCATAACTTTAGTAGAGCTATTTGTCCAAAATTTCATTGGAATTCTAAATCATGTATGTGATCATGATTATTGCTTTGGGTTAAATATGAACCTGAGTACCCCTGGCTTCATCAGTGGCCTTTACAGCTTCTGGATGCTACTGCCACTTGGCCACACTTGCTTTGATGCAGAAGGGACTACAATCAGCAGATGGTGTGTATGTTCCCACCGCGTCCTGCATTCTTGTTCCTGGGGGTCTTCGTCCTCTGTGGTTTTCAGCTAATGGTGTTCTGATAAATGTTTAACTGCTGGATCTCTGAGGGGGATAAAAACCTTGATCTTTAGCATTTGCCAATTTTCATGGTGTAAATAATCCCACTATGGCCAATTTCAACCTACCAACGAGATGTCACAGAAGGAGGAGTTGGGAAGAGATGCACATGATTGGCTGTGAGAGCTGGTATGGGCCAGCAGCAGCACACAGTTGCTTTTAGCTGTTTCTTTTTAAACATATTTGCTTTATGTTCTCCTTCTTTGACCTATAGTCCTTATTAATAGGGATTGGGCACTTCTTGCTTATAGTTCTTTTGCTGCTATTCCTCCTTCACTAGTTCCTCATTCTCTTCCTCTACCTCTCCTTTTCTCCACATGCTTTTCCTATTTTTAGAATTTTTGAAGCCATAGAAAATTTAAGTGGCACCAGCTATTGTCTCACTGAAGAGTGTACAGATATTCTCAACAACCACTGTTTAAAAGCACAGTGCATGCCTTTTAATAATCCAAGGTGAATTTATTGTGCACCCTGAACACACCCCCATGACCAAACTCAGAAGAAACATGAGGATTAGAATGTACTACCTTGGGGTCCCCACTGCATTCACTATCACAGTTTGATTTTATTATACTGAATTAAGAAGAACGTTCATGGCTCATACCATACTTTGTTCTGGTTTATTTTGTCTATTTGTGTTGAATTTACTGGTGCCAGCATTTCTCAATTCAGACATATCACTACAAATCAGTAATTCAGAGGATATGGAAAGGAGGTTACTGTTTTATACCTAGTCCCTGAGTCTGAGATTTTTTAAATATTGAGCCAGAATTTTAGTCTGTGGTTTTATTGTATGGTTATACTTATTTTTGAGCTGAATTCTCTTTATTTGATCTTAAATGCTATTATATTTATTATATTATATATTATATTATATATTATATTATATATTGTATTATATTATATTATATCATATTATATTATATTATATTATAATCTATACTAATAATTGAGGAATATGCAAATTGTTCAGATGCAATCACAGTAACAACTGAACAGCAGGCTGTGTGGGGCAACAAGGCCTGGCAGGAGGGTTAGTGAGGAACGACCAAACAACTGAACAGCTGGCTACGTGGAGCGACCAGGCAGGTCGCGGGGGGGGGGGGGGGGGGGCAGTTGGGAGCCAGAGGTCCCAGATTGTGAGAGGGATGTCTGACTGCCCCCAAGGGGTCCCGGATTGGAGAGGGTGCAGGCTTGGCTGAGGGGACCCCTCCATGCATGAATTTCATGCACTGGGCCTCTAGTATTATATATATTTGCCTGAACATTGTTTTCCTCATCCCATACACCCTGGCTGTACCTAGTTTCATCTCTCCAGGACAGGGGTCCTCAAACTTTTTAAACAGGGGGCCAGTTCACTGTCCCTCAGACCGTTGGAGGGCCGGACTATAGTTTAAAAAAAAAAACTATGAACAAATTCCTATACAGACTGCACATATCTTATTTTGAAGTAAGAAAACAAAATGGGAACAAATACAATATTTGTATTTGCATGTGGCCCGCGGGCTGTAGTTTGAGGACCCCTGCTCCAGGATGACTATTGAATTTTAAGTTTACTCTCTTTTATATTATTCAATGCACATTTCTATTCTTCCTTTACAAATTGTTACCATTTGAACATATTTTTAGACAGTCTTCCTAGTACAGAAGCCTAAGGACTCAGCTATTTCCTTGCCCCATTCTGACGTGTGATCAAGGTGCAGAAATGGCATTCTTCTACCCAAGACTTTGAGGCTCTAGGGACCGATGCAAATTTACAGGGAAATGGTGAAATTAATTGTTGTGGTGATGTTTTTGAGGGTTCAGTGGTAGTTGTGTTGGTGGTAGAATCCTAGCTAGGATATTCTTAGGACATTGATTTGATTCTTTTTCTACCCAAATTCGGACTTCAGTTCCCTATTCTTGCCACAGATTTGTAAGCCCTGTTAGTTTCCCAAGACCATTCTAACAATATTAGCATAAATTTGTTTATTAAATGAAAACATTGTGGTGACTGTATATGGGATATCAGGTTCACTGAATACATTACTGAGAATGTGAAATGGGACAAACCAGCAAAAGTATTTATAAAATTAGTTTATCTCATCCTCAGATTATAATAACGTTGACATATTTTAGAGATCAGTAGTTTTATATGTAGTAGAAACCATAAATATTACCTAGATCAGAGGTTTCCACATTGTGTCCTATAACACTAGTAATGGCCAATTGCACAAGCCTCCTGCTCCTCTCCTTGCAAAAAGTTGGAGCGTATACACACACACACACACACACACACACACACACACACACACACACATTGGCAGACAGGCAAATACCACAAAAAGCTTTCCTTTTATTATGATCTGACTAACATGGCTTCAACATAGGATTTTATTTCAGCAAAATATTTTATGATTTCAAAAATGTTTGAAAACAACCAATCTATCCTAAGCTTCCAACTTTTTAATAGATTATAATACTGAGACTTCAAAAAGGTGCTCAAAATCAAAATAATTGGACTACTGTTAAATAAATGGTTCTGAAATTCTTCCTTTAGGATTATAGGATGAATTCATTTCCATATTGCAACACATGATCATACATGTGTCTGGATTTTGGGTTGCAGTCTAGATAAGAGAGGATGTGGTTTATATGCAGTTCCAATTTTATTAGCTATAACTCTACACATTCTGCTCATTCAAGAAAGCATTATTCATTCATTCGTTCATCCATTCATTCACTTACCCTTTCACTCCTTCACAGAGTACATTCCCAGGACTGTGCAGGGCACTGGGTTTTCAGTGGTGAACAGGGCCAGATGGCTCCTCCTTTCCAGCAGCTTACAGGGTGATGGGTGAGAAGGACATTAAACAAGTGATCTCACAGTCAATAGGATTATGAGCTGAGATAGCTGGTCTGAAAGAACATGAGAAACTGTAACAAAAGCAATTGTCTTAGACTGGGGATGTAAAACTTCCTTGAGGAAATTTCGCATGAGCTGAGTGAGAGATCATAAGGATGCAGCGTGAGACTGCTGCTGTCTCCCTGCCCCCCTCCTCTCCCAGGCCTCGTCTCCTCCCTCTTTTCATTGATCCTGATTGGGAAAGTATAGAATTGGGGCGCATCTTGTGAGTTTACTTGTCCTCCAGAATGAGAGTTCTGTTCCATCTATTAAACAAGGTCTGACCATATTTTCTTCATATATTCTCACCAGCTTTGTAGTTGCTTGAGGAGGGAAAATACAGCACAGCTTCTGTTACTGCATTATGCTCAGAAGCAGAAACTCGGGCCAATTTTTTTGTCACATGGAGGACATCATTGTCAGTGAGAGCTTGAGTGGTTGGCTCCATGGGTGTAGATGGACTTTGAAATAGGTCATGTGGCCAGGAGTTCAGGAGGGGGTGGCACAACAAGTACAGAAAACTTTTTCAACAAGTTGGCGGTGAGGGGGAGTTGAAAGAGGAAGGGAGATGCCTGGAAGTAGATTTGTGGTCAAAGAAAAATTCTTTTTTAAGATAGAATATATTTGGTTATATTTCTTTGTTAATTGGAGAGATTCAACTGAGAGCTAACGGATTGAATAAGTAATTGATAGTGTGACATTTCTGCAGTCACCAGCAGAAGAAATACAAAAACCAGGTAGACCATTGGGACTTCAGTGTGTGCAAGGAAACCTCCTCTAACACAGCAGGAGAGGATAGCCATGTGTGTAGGTGGTGTTATGGGTTTTCTACAGAAAACTGAGGGTGTTTCTCTCTAAGGGCTTCTCTTTCTCTGGGAAGTAGAAGGTTAGGGAAATGAAATAATAACAGGCCATGAGGAGGTTTGGAAAGAAAGGAAAGGTTCTCTATAGTCAGCTGTGGGGAAAGGTAAAGTGGATTGACTTGGTAAACAATAGAAATCCTTGGGAGTGTGAGGGCCCATAGAGGCCATTGATTAAGATTACTGTATAGTGATACATATATGTCTTACAGACACGAAGAAAGCTGAGGGGTGAGGCAGTAGAATTCACCCTAGTAGGTGAAACACATTTCAGCATCTGGGTGAGTTGTTTGGAGTGATGAGAAGCTAAACTTGAAGCAACTCTAATTTATATCTTTTAAAACATCTATCATCTCAAAGTTCAGTATTTTTATTATGACTTATAATGTCTTTTGATGCCAGATAACAATAACTGCTAATAACTAATTATTAGTAACAACACATTATTTGTGCTATTCTGTGTCACTAACCTCTCTATTCTTGTCCCCAGTAGGCTTTAATAACATACCTCAGCATTGCTATGCAGGACTGAGATTTGAATCTGCGTCTTCTCACACTCAATAATGTTTGTTTAAGATACTATAGTATCTTGCTTGTGGATTCTTGTGCTTAATTTCTTTCAATGTTTTTAGAACTATAATATTTTCTACTCTCCTTTGTTAATGATACCAATAGAACCATTGACTGTCAAAATCTCTGAGTGTAATTGGTGCTTCATTTCTTTTACTGTCTGTGTAAACAGCTTGGAAGACCAAAGAGAGATATGGCCCTAATATAGTTTCCCTCAATGAACCACCAACAAAGCACACAAGAGGTTCCTTTACATTTTAAATTCTGGAGACTCATGACAAAGTTATGAAAAGATCACCTTATTCTGCACCCTTATTAAAGACAAAGAAGAATAGCATCTATTTGACTCATCATCATTATAATGATTGATATCAATATCACATAAGGACAGACAGTAAAGGTAGAGAAGTTAAGTTTCAAATCAGTTAGGGGAGTAGGGAGATTTTATGTAAATCACAATGGCTCTCATTCAGATTGTCCTCATTCTGAAATTTTAGGTTTTAATAAGGACTGCAATATGGGGAGAGGGAAAGATGTAAAACATTAGGAAGTCATCTGGCGCTCTCGAAAACAATGCTTTAAAGCAAATAGTGAGCAATTAGAGTGGAATGAACTGACATTTCATGCACCAGATTGTCTGAGTAAGCTTTATGGGCTAAACTTACGTAAATAATAGCTATACAGGTGTGTGTGGGGGGGGGGGGAGGGGAGGCGGGGTAGAAGGTGGGGTATTCCTTGTCCATTACACCCTAGAGCAGCACAAAGAGATCTAACAGTGCCCGACGTCAGACTCAGGGAGACAGAGGCAGGACGTGTATGCTGCACGGTTGGAGGAGTATCACTCCTCCCCTGGTGTGATCATGGCTCAGGATCCAACAGCAGGCTGACAGCAGAATCTTGGATTTTCTCCTGTTCTGCCTCTTTACATTTCTTGTGGGAGTGAACAAGCTCCAACGCTGGAATGATGAGAAGGCTGAGCTCCAAGCAGTATGTGTAGGGTCTGGTGGCTTCCAGTCCTGATAGGCCCTTGAGCCCTTTAGCCCTAGCCCTGATCCAGCATCTCATCTCCCGCCCCGGGGGGACTGACTTCACACTGGGCTGCAGCCGCTTCCCAGGGTGCTCTGCAGGAGGCCAAGCCCGTCCCTTCCAGCTAAGACAGCAGAGAATAAATCCTGATCAAGTTGGCTCTTACCTGTAACCCAGACTACAGAGCGCAGGAGCGCAGGAGAAGGGAAAGGTGTTTTTCCCACCTGAAGTCTCTATGGGAACATACAGAACCCCACTGTATTTACAGCAGCCTGAGTGTCTAGTTGGACTAGCTATTGTCCAAAGTAGAGACTAAATATAACTGCCTTTGCTCGGCATTGGCACCATTGGCAGGAGTGTCGGAAGAAAGAGCTAAAAGAATTTAAAATAGAAGCTTCATGGAAATAGAATTGAGCTTGGGAAGGGAGAGTGATAGGATAGGAGACGGAGTGGGGTTTTTTTCTTTGTTTGTTTTAGCAGTAATTCCTTAAAGAAATTGTGTATGCATTTCTTTGATAAATAAATTTTAAAAGTTAAAAAATAAGCTAGAACACATATTGATAAATATGAAGAATAAAAGTAACAGTCTAGGAGAGAGACAATGTTAGGGACTTGATCTATATATCCCTATCCCTATCCCTATCCCTATCCCTATCCCTATCCCTATCCCTATCCCTATCCCTATCCCTATCCCTACTCCTATCCCTATACATATATCTATATGCCAGCAATACCTTCATTTTTTGAAATATTTCTTTCTTTCCAAGTGCCATCTTTGGGATTTTATAAATAGACTTCACGCAAGATTGCTTTCGTGCTGCTGACTCCAACTTTATTAATAAATTTAGCCTGTAAGGAAAATTGCCAACTCAGTACATCCAGGCGTTCACATTCTTTTTTTACTCTCTTCAGAAATAAGCGTCCAACACCAGGTGAGACTTTTTCTGGCTCCCCTGCTCCCCAGGGGAAGCCAAAACCTTTCTACCCGTCAGATGTTGTCCAGGGTAATGCACTGAGAAAAATACTCACTCTGACAGATTTGTCATTTGCCTGCAAAAGGTACTTATTCATTCCTCTGGATTTAAAAACCTGTCGAGATGGCATTATCCAAGCTGTGTAGACCACAGCCGTGAGCAATCATACAAGAGTGACCTCAGTTCTGTCTTGGGTCATTACCTGGAAACAGTGAGAAGAATCAATTTCTAGGACTCAACATGTTGTATAGCAAACCAATACCATCTATTTTTTAAAGAACTTGGACAGTGAACTTGTGACCAGAACCCTGGCTCTGGTTTGTCTTTTGTTTCTCGCAAGCACCCAGTGAAGTACTTATTACATTTATTTTTTAATATGGACATTGACACACAGTTAAGAGACAGACACTGAGGATCACTTCAATCTCCCTTCAACCTTGTTCCAAGTCACTTTGATCAGATCATCTTGCCCTCGCTAAAGCATAGCTTTCAAATAGCGGCAAATGCACTTTACCTGGCAGATGGTATGCTTTTAAACATAAAGCCTCAGAAAGTGAAGAGCAAGAACTAGTGGAGGGAAAAACACAACAGGTTTCTTTTCATTCCACTTCATTCTATTTTACAACTGTTACAACAACGCATACACATGGAATAAATACTAGGGAAATAATTTTAAAGTCAAAACATATTTGAAATTGGATTTTTTTGTTGGATGCTTTTATGCTCATAATTTCCAGTTGTAAGTAAGTCATGCATAGTAGTAGTTTCAAGGAATAAAAGACAGAAAAAAAATAAAAAAGATTCTTTGAAATAGTGAACTATAAAATACATATTATCTTCTTTGTTCACACACTTTAATGGTAGCAAAAACATCCTGGGCATCACAATAGGAGGGACTACCTCTCTATGTCTGCATTCTATCTGGAATCCCCTGTATTAATTCCCTAAATATTTCGATCGCTCCCATGTGCCAAACACTGTGCTATATGCTAGAGATACAAGAGTGTGTAAGATAAATGCCTTGCTCTCGGGAAGCTTAGGTCTACGCAGCAGTAAGTCATCATTTCTACAAGTTTAGACCAGTGTCCTATCTTTAAAACTTTCCAGTTCATCCTTGGGCCTATGTTTATGTTTCTCTAGCAAAGAAAGTTTCCCATGTGGTATCCCTCACATATACAGTGAGTGCCCACTCTTTGCCAAGCACTATGTCAGGCATCAAAGAGACACTGATGAGAAGAGTTAGAGGGCCCTTCCTTTCATATGAGTCACCAACTCTGCCAATTTAGACTTTGAACTCACTTCTTCATCAGGGGCTATAACCTCACTCAAAACTTCTTTGGCTATTCCTGTGGTCTCAAGAGCAAATGTTCTGTCTGAACCAGTTGATCTAAATCAGCGATTTTCAACTGGTGTCCCTCAAGAATATTTAAAGCATGCAATGCCTGACTATTTAGTCAAGGCCACTGGCCTCTTTTCCCTGACGTCAGAGGTGGGGAACCTTTTTTCTGCCAAGGGCCATTTGATATTTATAACATAATTCTCGGGCCATACAAAATTGTCAACTTAAAAATTAGCCTGCTCTATTTGGTCAAACATTTAATTAAATAACCCTTAATGCTTTGGTAGGGCCAGACCAAATGATTCCATGGGCCTTATATAGCCCGCATGCCAGATGTTCCCCACCCCTGCCTTATACTGTCTAATAAAAAAATGACAACAGACAACACACCAATAGCCATCCAACGTGAAGGAGTCAATGTGCAGGAACCAAAATTATACCTATTTTCTATTGTCGGATTGGCAAAAAAATATATTTTTTGCTGTGCTACAGAATTTTAGTAATTAGTGTATGTATGCCATGAGTTAAAAAGGTTGAAAATCACTGATCTGAACTATACTATTATTCATGCTAAGAAATTGTGAAAGGGTACTTGAGTAAATGTGATATGCAATCATATTATAGAACCATTAGTTTCAGTGTTCTTAATTACAAAATCTTTTCCAAGCTCCACTGAAAGCAGCCAAATAGGTTACTGAGTTACACCTCCTTTCCAACAGTCATCAGTCAACATGCCTTGGAAAGTTAATGTATTATTTGATTAAAATTTTACTGTTTACCTGCTATTTATACCCTAACCTGTTCTGGGCACTCCGAATATAAAGATGCCTGAATTGTAGTCTCTGCCCTCAAGGAGTTTATTAGGAGAGATAAAGAAGTAAATGAAATGCCCGGGGAATGAATTCTTGAGAAAATAGAATTACTCTGTCATATTTATGACTAACTAAGGTTTAACCAATGGATGTTTTGGCGGTAACATCAGTCCCCAGCGACCATATCTAGAAAAGTTTTTATCTTTTGAACCACTTCTACCTTATAGTTGCACAATAGAGACTCTCTCCTCCCTGACAATCTATGCAGATTTTCAACATAGTGAATTTTCTGCTAAAAATGGTTCTGGTTTGTGATGGACAAAAATGTGCACATTTCTGTAAGACATTCTTTCAACTGCTGAACTAAAAACAAGGCAGTGCTCTTTCATGACAAGTCTGCTGTGTGTTTTACTTCTGCTGCATCCCAGAACAGCGATTCTCAGCCTGTTCTCCTCAGAGGACTCTTGACACGCCACATTCTTGTTCCTTCCCCATGTGTTGAGGGATGGCGTTTCTCATTCTTCACTGTCTTGTTTCTCTTGCGTAAGGACAACTATATCCTTTGTATCTTTCAAATTCATATGATTCTAAGAATACACACTTTCACCTTCCCCTTTTTTGATTTGGTCTTTGCAAAATTACATGAAAAGGAATTTGATGTTTCAGGCACACGATAAATCTCAAGGGGGGTGGGTTTGAGTTAAAATGTTTTCTCTCTCCCTTCTGAATCATGCTTCTCTGAGCAGTCACTAAGACTCTGCTGGGGAAACGGTGCTGGGCAGCCCTGCAGCTGACTGGTATTTTGACTGACTGGAAATGAAATGTGACAGTTCACTGCTCTTTATTGCCCGGGAGCAGCTGGAACACAAGCGGTGCCAAGTCCCCTTTGAGGAAGTTCAAGTTCTTTTCAGCCATCACGCCCACTCTTTTTCTGTGCTGATACCAAGAATGCTTATATATTTAATAATAATAATAAATAATAGATATCAAATCCAATGTTTTTAGATTTCATATATTTCACATACATTCCTAAAACTCACTATTTTTTAGACAAAATACCTATGTCTATTTGTCTATGTATATATCTCCCAAATACATTTTTAGCACTTTTATGTAATCAGGGAGTCTATAATGTAAACATCATCTAGAATAGCGGTTCTAAACCTGTGGGTCGCAACTCCTTTGGGGGTCGAATGATC
The DNA here is from genome assembly GCF_963259705.1 of Myotis daubentonii. Lineage (NCBI taxonomy): Eukaryota > Metazoa > Chordata > Mammalia > Chiroptera > Vespertilionidae > Myotis > Myotis daubentonii. The sequence goes on from NC_081845.1 coordinate 61,599,607, forward strand.
CTTTCACAGGGGTCACCTAAGACCATTAGAAAACACATACACAATCACATATTGTTTTTGTGATTAATCACTATGCTTTAATTATGTTCAATTTGTAACAATGAAATTGGGGGTCACCACAACATGAGGAACTATATTAAAGGGTCGCGGCGTTAGGAAGCTTGAGAACCACTGATCTAGAATATTAAAAACTAGGGGCCCGGTGCACAAAATTTGTGCAGGGGGGTGAGTCCCTTAGCCCAACCTTCACCCTCTTCAATCTGGGAGCCCTCAGGCAAATCAACCGAATGGCACAACCACCGGTCACTATGATGCGCACTGACATCCAGGGGGCAGATGCTCAATGCAGGAGCTGCCCCCTGGTGGTCAGTGAACTCCCACAGGGGGAGCGTCACTCAGCCAGAAGCCCTGAGCTGGCCTAAGCCATCAGTTGGACATCCCCTAAGGGCTCCCGGACTGTGAGGGGGTGCAGGCTGGGCTGAGGGAACCCTCTGGGTACACAAATTTCGTCCACCGGGCCTCTAGTATATGCATAAAATGAATATATTTTTATTTTTAATCTAGAGATCTGCTGTACTGCATTGTGCCTATACTTAACAATATTGTACGCTACTCTTAAAAATCTATTAATAAGATAGATCTACTGTCAAAGGTTCTTACCACAATAAAATAAAAAAAGAAAATTATACTTACAAAAAACATTTGGTTAGGGATGATTATAATGTAAACATTAAGGCAATATACTAACCAGGATATTACATTTTTATATTTTCAATGTTTTTTTGGGTTCATTGTGTCCCCCTGTGATTTAAGGTGTGGTTCCTGGACTTTCTTGAGTGCAAAGACTAACTATAAATGGGTTTATTCTCTTTGAGGTCACAAGACTATGACTTAAGTAGCCTGGTTAAAAGGATGAAGTCACTCCCAAGTGTTATCAGTACAGTGTGTCTCACAGGAAAGGGATTTTGCTTTTGTCCAACAGAATCGAGCTACTTCAATGGCACCACTCCATGTTGTCTCTCATTCCTAAGAAGATTAGACTGGGCTTCTTTACATGTTGACACTAGCATTCCAAAAGTGTGAGAGCAGAGTCCTCACTGCTTATTGACAAAGGCTCAGAACTCCCACAGAGGATCTTCTACCACATTCTATTGGTTAAAGCAAGACACAATGCCCACCCAAATTCCAGAGAATGGGAAATACACTTTGCCTCTTAATTGGAGGATAGCAAAGCCACACTGAAGACAGGTGTAATGCCGGAATTGGAAGAATTATTTCAGTCACCTGTGCCAACAATCTACTACAGATGTTTGATAAATATTTTTTGTTATAAGGACATTAGGCTACCCCTAAAGTATCTAAAATATAAATAAAGCTATTTTTCTAACCCATATAAACATCATTTTAAGTTTGACTGATTAGCCTAAGATGAAAGAATGTCAACTGCTAGACTGATAGTTTCTGCCCCAATAAACATATACTTCCATTTTATGCATTATAGATAGCTTCCCAAGTAGCATGTTAGCTACTTTATAATTAAAATATTTTTCTTTCTCAGAACATTTTAAAACTTTCTATAAACAGATTATTGCCTTTAGCTCCGTTATGCACATTTTTTCCAGAAATGTTTTTGATGCACAAATGTGATGAAAAGCACTTAAAATAACAGAAATCACAGTGAAACATTTTAAAGGATGTACTTTACTTTAAAAACTATTGGAAACAGAATTTTTGTGTTTCAATTAAAGTGCTTATAAATGTATTGGCTTCCCTTATTTAGAAAAATCTAAGGTCTCTAAGATAAATTACATTGAATATTTAATGCCTGAATAAATGTTTCAATAAACAGTTAAAAATCAGAAGATTTCCATCAAGAGCAGAGAACCTCTGAAGATTATGTAATTCATCATTATTATTATGCACATTAGTCAACAGGAAATATCTACTGTGCTCAGTAATAACAAATTTTAACTTTTCCTTTCATTGAAAAAAATCTATTGTTGCATACCTTTAATAATTCTCAATTGACAGGAAAGAAAAGCTAGCATTTTTAAAATTAACTTATTATACTGCCTGTAACCTGAATTTTTAAAAAAATATATTTTATTGATTTTTTTACAGAGAGGAAGGGAGAGGGATAGAGAGTTAGAAACATCAATGAGAGAGAAACATCAATCAGCTGCCTCCTGCACACCCCCCCACTAGGGATGTGCCCACAACCAAGGTACATGCCCTTGACCAGAATCGAACCTGGGACCCTTCAGTCTATAGGCCGACACTGTATCCACTGAGCAAAACCGGGTCAGGGCTGGAACCTGATTTTTTTTTTTTGATTGATTAGTGTTGGTTTCTTTTTTCCCCTAATATAGTTTATTGATTTTTTACAGAGAGAAAGGGAGAGAGATAGAGAGTTAGAAACATTGATGAGAGAGAAACATAGATCAGCTGCCTCCTGCACACCCCCTACTGGGGATGTGCCCACAACCAAGGTACATGCCCTTGACTGGAATCAAACCTGGGACCCTTCAGTCCAAAGGCTGACGCTCTATCCACTGAGCCACACTGCTCAGGGTTAGTGTTGGTTTCTTAATTTAGTTTTTTGAGAACTTAACCATGTTAAGTTCAGTGGAATTTGCATAGATGATGATAAAAAAATTAATGTACTCAAATAATTCACAGTTTAGGTAAAAATAATGTCAACATTCTCTATATATTCATAATCAAGTTGATTTCAGTATATTTTGTTTATTACATTTTTAACACTTATAAAAACTCTATTTTTAAAAGGTTAATTCTGATACTATTTTAAAAGAATAAATAGCATACTACTAGTGATTTATATCAACATTTTTAGTCAATATGTCCATAATTTAATAACAAACTGTTTTGTCTTATTTTTTTCTGTTTTTTATCCTTTGAATGAAAAAAAACTTATCTAAGTTTTAAAGATTCTCTGATTAATAAGAACAGATATAAAATATAATTTTGGTAATTCTGGAAAAGTCAACACGTTTTGTCATTTCCTGAGTAGGTGGCACAATTTTTGAATTAGAGAGTTCAATTCCACATTCAGGCTCCTGATTAATTTATATATTATTTATTCAGATTTTTCTTTTGGAGTTTTCAACTTACATGATCTAATCCCATTACTCCACAATGGAAATATTCCTAAACCACAGAAAAGAGTAGTGTGTGAAACATTGACTGAAACTGTGTGTGTATGAGGTGGGGTGTATAATTTATATCTCCAGGACTTAGCTAAATACTTGACTAGGCACTGATTTCTATAGCACTAATAAATAAGGTTAACTATTATAGATAAGCTTTGTAATATTTTAATAGGTGTCATATTTTATAAAAAATTTTTAAATAGTCTAAAATGTGTTTCCTATGATCAATACTCAAAATTCTAGTGTGGGAGAAATTCAGTCAATGAAAAATTATAGCCAAACTACTGCTTTGAAGCGTTGTAATAATTTGCATGATTGTGTGAAATAAATGATGGTATTTTAAATTAATTCAAGCCCCAATGAATGACTAAAACTTTTACATAACCTTCAAAATTCAGCACAGACTGTACAATTTTAGCTTTACTATCTTAATCCTGACACTCTTGTTCACACACTCATTGGTCTGATATGTGGCCAAAGCAACTTGAGCATATTTTCAGTGTCATGGGAAAGTTCAGTTCATGTTTCTTGGAAGGCTTAAAGAAATTGGTGGCAGCTCTTATACCCTTTTGATGTAGCATGCTATCTGCTTCTAGTTTCTATACCCTTAACCTGAAATCTCTGGCTGTAGACACTGGCTTCTCATTTAAAGGGATAACACTATATTCCACATTCAGACTCCTGATTAATTTATATATTATTTATTCAGATTTTTTTTTGGAGTTTTCAACTTACATGATCTAATCCCATTACTCCACAATGGAAATATCCCTAAACCACAGAAAAGAGTAGTGTGTGAAACACTGACTGAAACTGTGTGTGTATGAGGTGGGGTGTATAATTTATATCTCCAGGACTTAGCTAAATACTTGACTCATAACAAAATTCAAAAGTTTTTATCACTGTAATGCTGCCTTATTAAGATACTAGAAGCCTGGTGCATGAAATTGGTGCATGGGTAGGGTCCCTAGGCCTGGCCAGCAATCAGGGCTGATCGGGGCCTTCCAGCTGCCAGCCAGGGCCTTCCTTCCTTCTGCACCGGCCCCTGGTGGTCAGCACACATCATAGCGAGCAGTCAAACTCCTGGTCAGTCAAACTCCCGAGGGGACAATTTGCATATTAGCCTATTATATAGGATTACTGACAAAGTTCACATGACAAAGTACAGAGTTCGTTTCATAGCACCCAGGAATATTCTAGAACTTTGGTGATTCTTAGCTAATCACTGCTAACTCACTTTGCCTTAGCATTGCTCACTGCTAAACTTGTCTTCTATTGCCTTAAGTTGGGCTGTCAAATTCATGCCATGAAAGTCATTGTCCCTCCCATACCCAAATCAGTCATTACTAATCAATCATTGCACTGTTTCTGACAGCCCAGAAGCAACCACGGAATTCTCTAAAAATAGTGTTCCAGAACCCACTACCAATCGATTTGAGTTAGCATGAAATTTGAGACCTGTCATTCTTGACTTAGTTTGGAAGATTAAATATTTTTGAAACATCAACACAGCATATACCTTGTTCCAAATGATGCATAATAACTTCTTGTTGACTGATGGTTTTTGAAAAATCTTATACATATGGATTGTGCATGTTGTTATATTTCTCTGATAATGTCAAACATGAGTCCTTGGGAAAAGGAATTCTTAGTTAAAGGTATTTGTAAGAGATCGAGAAGAATTGCTATTTTCAGCTATGTATTTGCACCCTTTTTTAAAAAGTCGTGTACATTTCTTGATAGTTCAAAAAGTATATTTTATCTTGCTCATACTTTGGACAGTAAAGAATATGAGGCTGTCTTTGTGGTGTCTTAGCAGATGTGCCCAAATCCCTCCACTGCTGCAAATTGTACAACTGGTAGTTGTTTCCTTAAATTAATTAGCTGGAGCCTGATGACAGTAGTTGCCTAGCCTCCAGTGAGGCAACCTTTCAGGATAGAATTGTGGCAGATGTTAGCATGGTTAATAACAGACTTGTTTTTCTGGTTCTATTTACCAATTGTGAGAAATGTTTGGATTTTGAATTTTTACGTAAGCACCATCTAGATTTTAAAATGGTGTTGACTTTTCAAAAAGTTCTACAGGGCATGGTGTTGTGCTTCCTCCATAAGGCAGGTCAGGCAAGAGCCGTGGATGCCAGTGAGTGTGGATGCAAGAGGCAGGTCATTACACTCCCATAGTGCTACCTGTCTTTCTCTCAATTTAAAAAACAGAATATTATTTTTCAAATTCTAAAGATAGACTGCTGGTCACCTTATAGGTTAATCCAAACCTACCTGAGAAATAATTGCAAAGATGAATTCACCAGACATTGCAGCTCTCAGTAAGACGCCCATCCTGCAGGAAACTGCGATAGGCTTAGCAGCAGCAGATCATTAATGTAGCAAGGATGTAAACCGAATGAAACACATACACATACACCTGTTTGCTGGTGGTAAGAAGGAAGAGATATGGTTTCACCATTAGTTTATTGTCATGTAAAGTACAACTCTAGATACAGCCATCAGTTTTAATCACCTTGGGCAGCACCATGGAGGTTTTAGCAGCCAACCTTAGCATGAAAAGTAGGAGATATTTGTAAGATTTCAGATGGAATGCTTGGGATATTAGAAAAACATTGAAAGTAAAAGAGCCAGCTACATTAAATAGAGAACAGAAACATCTTAGATTGCGTAGGAGCAAATATTCTCCTTGATCCAGTTCCCCTAGCCTAAAGTAATGAGTCAGCTACCTGGGAAAAATTACCTTTAATATATGGGGACAAGGCGGCCTCCCAACCTCTGTGGCTTTGATTTAAACACGAAACCTACCTGGTAAATCCAATCACTATTGAAATGGTTTCTGAGATCTGGCCCTAGGATGTTGATTCAGGTTGTTTTCTGTCTCCTTTGTGGGTGATCAATTGCTTAATTAAAATAAGTCATAATGGACCGATACAATTTGCTCATTCTAAAGTGCACAACATTTTGTAGTTGTGATATAGAGAAAATTAGAATGTTTTTAATACCACAGCTTGCCTATTTCATAACAGAGAATTTACTCAGTGAAGGTAAAGTTTACACATTTTCTTTTTCTCACAGAAGCTCATGCATATATCCTGGGGGGAAAAAAAGTTTTCATATTCTTTTTCCACTGAATTATTTATTATTTTTTAAAATATATTTTTATTGACTTCAGAGAGGAAGGGCGAGGGTGAGAGAGACACACCAATGATGAGAGAGAATCATTTATTGGCTTCCTCCTGCACACCCCCACCAGGGATTGAGCCCACAAGCCAGGCATGTGCCCTAACTCAAAATCAAACTGTGACCTCCTGGTTCATAGGCCAATCCTCAACCCCTGAGCCATGCCAGCCAGGCTGAATTACCTATTTTGCTAACACATCATATTCAATTTGTCCCAAAGTGAACTGATTTTCCATTTAAGGCATGCTCATTTCTCACTTCCCAGTCTCGGTCAATGGTTACAAACATTGCTCCTTTCATCCAGATTTGAAATTTTGTTTTTCTTTCTCTGGTAATTATTTTTTTTATTGTTTATTTATTTATTTTTGTACATCCTAATCATAGCTCCTTGTCTTGCTTTGAAGTGGTGTTAGTGTAGCAGCTAGGAGTTATTAAAAGAGAGGGAGCTAGGTGGGCTGAACTTGATGAGTCGGGAGGTTATACTTAATCAGGCTGGGCTCTGGAAGTTGGGGCTTCCTATACCCAGGGGAATGTCCACATCCCCACCAAGGGGATTGGCACACATCTGTCCCCTCCTTCTCGCAGGGTGGGAGGTCAGGCTTTCCAATCCTCCCAGGGAACCACCAGTCTATTCCCTGCAGATTACAGGGTGGAGGAGGAACCAGTGAAGGAGAAATTCCTACGCTGGGTGCATGTGGAGTAGGAGCCAAGATGGCCCAGGGGGAGGGAAGCCATGTGCACTAGAAATCAGATGACACAGTAGAACTTTGAGGCATGTGCAGTAAGATGGTGACCACAGAGGAAAGGTGCCTTGCCTGAGAAAGGATCAGATTGTGTGAGGGCATGAAACCTAGGAAAGGGATTGGATAGAGGAAGGACCCAAGACAAACCCACAAAGAGCCAGGAAAGACATTGGTTAGTTTGAAAGAAATCTTATTCCTTCCTAAGCCCAAGGTAATATAATCAAAGCTTAACAGAGGCCCATCTAGGTAGCACATGTTCGCCCGCCCATTCACATGTGTTCTTTCTCCAGTGACATTGGCCATCTGTATATCCTCTTTAAATAAGTGTCTATTCGAGTCCTTTGCCAATTTTTTAATTGGATTGTTTGTTTGTTTTTGGTGTTGAGTTGTATGAGTTCTTCATAAATTTTGAATATTAATTTCTTACCAGATGTATTATTAGCAAATAACGTTCTCTCATTCAGTGGGTTGTCTTTTTATTGTGTTGATGGTTACCTTGGCTGTGCAAAAACTTTTTAATTTGATGTAGTCCCATTTATTTATTCTTTCTTTTGTTTCCTTTGCCCAAAGAGATATATCAGGAAAAAAACATTGCTACTATGACAAATGTCTGATATATACTGCCTATGTTTTCTTCTACAATTTTTATGGCTTTGAGTCTAATGTTTAAGTCTTTAATCCTTTTTGAGTTTATTCTTACTTATGTTGTAAATTGGTGGTCTAATTTCATTTTTGTGCACACATCTGTTTAATTTTCCCAACACCATTTATTGAATACACTATCTTTATTCCATTGCATGTTTTTGCCTCCTTTGTCCAATTTTAATTGACCATAAAGGTATGGGTTTATTTCTGGGCTCTTTGTTCCATTGATCTACATGTCTGTCTTTATGTCAATATCATGCTGTTTTGATTACTATGGCCTTGTAGTATAGTTTGATATCAGGTAAGCTTGATTCATCCAACTTTGTTCTTCTTTCCCAAGATTGCCATGGCTATTTGGGGCCTTTTGTGGTTCCATACACATTTTTGGAATATTTGTCCTAGTTCAGTGAAATGTGCCATTTGTATCTTGGTAGGAATTGTATTTAATCTATAGATTTCTTTAGGTAGCATGGACATTTTAATGATATTAATCCTTCCAACCCATGAACATAGTGTATGCTTCTACTTATTTATATCTTCTTCAGTTTCTTTCCTCAGTGTCTTATAATTTTTTGAGTACAGGTCTGTAACATCCTTGGTTACATTTATTTCTAGGTGTGTTCTAGTAGTCTTTAGGGTACTCTATATACAGCACCATGACATCTGTAAATAATGAGTTTTGCTTCTTTCTTTCTTTCAAATTTGGATGGCTTTTCTTTCTTCTTTTTGTCTGATTGCTATGGCTAGGACTATTTTGAATAATAGTGGTAAAAGTGGACATATCTATCTTGTTCTTGATCTTAAGGGAAATGCTTGTAGTTTTTTCCCATTGAGTATGATGTTGGCTTTGGGTTTGTCATATATGGCCTTTATTATGTTGAGGTATGTTCCCTCTATTCCCACTGTGTGAGAGTTTTTAACATAAATGAGTGCTGGATTTTATCAAATGTTTTTTTGCATCTACTGATATGATCATGTGCTTTTTACCCTTCATTTTGTTTATGTTGTTTATCACATTCATTGCAGAAATTGTACCAATATTTTATCTCGGGAATAAATCCCACTTGATCATGGTGTATGATCTTTTTCATGTGTTGCTGGATCTGGATTGCTAATATTTTGTTGAGGATTTTAGCATCTATGTTCATCAGGGATATTGGCCTATAATTTTATTTCTTTACTAGGGGCCCGGTGCACGAAATTCGTGCACTGGGTGTGTGTGGGGAGGGGAGTGTCCCTCAGCCCAGCCTGCCCCCTCTCACATACTGGGAGCCCTCAGGCGTTGACCCCCATCACCCTCCAATCGCCTGATCGGCCCCTTGCCCAGGCCTGACGCCTCCGCCAGAGGTTTCAGGCTTGGACAGGGGACCCCCATCTCCCCCTGATCACTGGCTCTGGCCCCCGCCCAGGCCTGAGGCCTCTGGCCCAGGAATCATGCCTGGGCAGGGGACCCCCATCTCCCTCTGATCGCTTGCTCCACCCCCCGCCCAAGCCTGACGCCTCTGACCCAGGCTTCAGGCCTGGGCAAGGGGACCATCATATCCCCCCAATCCCCGGCTCCGCCCCCCACCCAGGCCTGATGCCTCGGCCAGAGGAGTTGACCCTCATCACCCTCCGATCACCTATCACCGGATCGGCCCCTTGACCAGGCCTGAGGCCTCCGGCAGAGGTGTCAGGCCTGGGCAGGGGACCTTCAGCTCCCCGCGGTTGCAGGCTCTGCCCCGGCCCAGGCCTAACGCCTCTGGCCTAGGCATCCGGCCCGGGCAGCGGGGACCCGCAGCTGCAGCGGCCCCGCGATCATGGGCTTTGCTTTAGGCCCAGGCAAGGGACCCCTAGCTCCCGGGACTGCCAGCTTCGACCATGCCCAGCTCCCATCGCTGGCTCCACCCCTACTTCCTGCTATCACTGGCCAGGGCGGAAAAGGCGCCTGATTCTCCGATCATGGCTGGGGGGCAGGGCAAAGGCGGCCCTGGCCGCCTTTGCCCTGCCCCCCAGCTCTTATCTCCCCCCTGGGTTTCCGATCACTGTCAGTGGCAGGGGGCTTCTTCCTGCTTTCCCTTTCGCCTCCCTGCATTGTGCCTACATATGCAAATTAATCGCCATCTTGTTGGCAGTTAACTGCCAATCATAGTTGGCAGTTAACTGCCAATCATAGTTGGCAGTTAATTTGCATATAGCCCTGATTAGCCAATGAAAAGGGTATCATTGTACGCCAATTACCATTTTTCTCTTTTATTAGATAGGAGGATAGTGTTTTATCTGGTTTTGGAATTAGGATAATGCTGGGCTCATAAAATGAGTTTGGGAGTCTTCCCTCCTCTTGAATTTTTTGAAACAGTTTGAGGAGGGTAAGTGTTAGTTCTTTGAATGTTTGGTAAAATTCATCTGTGAAGCCATGAGGTCCAGGACTTTTGTTTGTTGGGATTTTTTTTTTTAATTGCTGCTTCAGTTTCACTAGTTGTAATCTGTCTATTCAGATTCTCTCTGATTCTTCCTGATTCAGTCTTGAAAGATTGTATGTTTCTAGAAACTTATCCATTTCATTCAGACTGTCCAATTTGTTGTCATATAATTGTTCATAACCTTTACTTTCTTTGAATTGTATTGGGCTTTGATGCTCACCGGGAAAGGAACCCCCTTTAGTTGGGTAAACTCATCATCCCTTTTCTTGCTCTACCAAGTTGCGTGGTTGATTACTAAAACTTCTCCACTTTGGTCCTCTTTTAAGCCTTTTATTCCAGGGAGCTGTGGTACTTCACTTGCTTATATACCCTCTTCAAAAGGGAGCATATTACCATTCAAAATCAGAAGTTTGGATTCAAGTATGTAATGCTGAGAAAAATCTTTTAGACTTTGAGATTCAGCTCTGTTTTATGCTAATCGATGGTATATCTCATCCCTTTCCCATGTGGCAATTGTGGAAAAAATATGAGTGATGAATGTTAAAGAGCACTGTAAACACTTGGACAGGGTTTTCCAACCTTGCAAAAATTGACTTTTGGGGCTGGATAATTCTTTGTTGGTGTATTTACTGTACTGTGCATTAAAGAATGCTTAGTAGTAAAGAGTAGCAGGTCATGCCACCCCAAAATATGCCGCTCTGGTATACTGATTATTTTGAGCGGTAGGCACTTGCAAAACAGCAAATGAGGAAGAGGCTTTCTCTAAACTTCCCTTATCTGCCTAAAGACAGAGTCCCCAAAAGGAACTCATTTGTCATAAATACCCCACCCCAAGGAAGTTTTACCAACCAGGAATCACTGACTCATCACAGTAGAGGAGATGAGAAATTGATACCACACCTAGACAAACTTTTGTCACAAGCTAACACATCTTCTACCTGTCCATCTTTCTCTAAAAAGTATTTGCTCTCTTCTAAGAGGCCCACATCTCCACCCACTCCCCTTTCCCTATTATGACCCTAAATTCTAAGACACGTCTTTGAGTACTCACCTTCCTCTTAGTATCTCCCATGTAAACATGAGCTATATATGTTAATAACATGTTTCTTTTTCTTTTGTTAATCTGTCTTTTATTATAGGGATCTCACCCAGAAACTCACAATAGTAGAGGGAACATTATTTTTCTCCCCTACCATAGCATTTCAGCTCTACCTACTGGATGCCATCAACAATAGGCTCTCCTTCTAATGTGACAAACAAAATATCTCTAGATATTGCCAAATGTTCCTTTGGGGGCAAAATCATCCCAGGGGAACCATCCCCACGCCCCCTCCCGGTACGCCACCTGGCTTTGAAGAATAGAAACATCAGCTTTCCTGGTTCTATTGGCAAGACTCTCATCCTTTCCCAGCCCTCCTTAGAGACTGAGCAGAGGCACAGAGCACGCTCTAACCCTGCCTCTCTGAGAATTTTCTTTGTGGGCTATAAAGGACTGCAACAATCTCAGCAGAACACTCCATTCAAACCCCTGCAAAAGGAGATTTGACCAAACTCCAGCATGGCTTCTCTACTAGCCTAAGCTTGAGTCCCTTGGACAACCCAGCCAACCTCATTTGAGTTTTTATCTGGACAAGCTCAGGGCTGTCAAAGAATTTACTATCTGTTCTAGCCAACACCTGAGATAGACCCCTGACCTTTCTTAGAGCATTAACTAAAAAGAGTTTACAATAGTTAATCTGTTTCTGTCCCTCTGAGATGTGTACATGTATCTCCTAAAACTCAGAAGTATCTTTCTCAAGGACTTGACACCCATTTATTTTAAATATAATCACCTAAGATTGGGCCTCTGTTTCCCAGTGTTTTTGAGGATAAAATCCTAACTGTCATAGCTGTCAGCTAAAAGAATAATCTGGCCTAATTGGCATTTAATCTGACCAACTCTTCGTAATTTTTTTTTACCACCCTAACTCTGCTCAAATTCATAGCATTTCCCGTTTTCCTTCATTCTCCCTTTGAAATGCCAGTCACTTCTAAACAAATCAAAGTACAGCTGAGTTCAAGCTGGGTCCTCTTCCCAGTTACAATCCTATATAATAAAAGCCTAATATGCTAAGTGTTCGACCATTTGACCAGTCACTATGACGTGCACTGACCACCAGGGGGAAGATGCTCTGACCAGTAGGTTAGCTTGCTGCTGGGGTCCAGCCGGTCAGGACTGGGTGAGATGGGCCGAACACACCCTAGAGTCCTCCCTTGGTCCCTCCCTGGCCCCAATCCTGCACCAGAGGGGTGTCTCCGCCTGGCTTGCACCCTCTCACAATTCAGGACCCCTTGGGGGATGTCGGAGAGCCAGTTTTGGCCCGATCCCCACAGGCCAGGCCGAGGGACCCCACCATACACGAATCTGTGCACTGGGCCTCTAGTAGTATATAACTGATTAAAATCTGTCCTTACCAGTTTAACTGGTGCCCAGCTTTGTTCCTCTGGGACATTACACTGTTCAGAAGAATGATACATTTCCCCTTCACTCTTCCTTATTTCAACTTCCAGAGCAGTTGGGAAGTGGGTAGGTAGAATGTTGTGGTAAAGTTTTCAGTAGTACATTTGTCTGCTGGTCAAAGCTGCATTCTCAATCCCACTTTATAAATTTTTACCTTCCTTTGTATGAACCTACCTCTTATTTGGTTTGAAATTTAGGAAAGAAGTGAGATTAATTATCTCTCACCAGCCCAAACAAAAGCTATAAAGCCTTACATAAGTATCTATTTATATAATCCCTGATTATGTTCTGCCTTAACTTCTCTCAATGGTAATAGTGGATAAGCCTCAATGCCTGACACCTCTAAAGGACATTTGCCTTTTAAATAAATGACATTGAGTTTGTAATATTTTTACCCAAAGAATAACTTTATCTAGTAGGAACTTTAAGCCATGTAACAGCCTAATGGGAAAGAAGATCTAAGAAGCCTGGGGACCTGTAAGAAGGTATTAATAAGTCTCCTCAACTCTTCCCACACTGTTGAGTCTGATATTGTGTTTGGTTAAAAAAAAAGTATATATTTATATACAGTTTCAGAGGGACTCTAGATTTGCTTTTAAGAGGAATTAAATTTTTTATCAGGCTAAAACTCTTACAAATAAGTAATAAGTACTGTTATTTGGGGGTCACAGTTGCTATTATTCTGTGTGTTTTTCATATATATATATATATATATATATATATATATATATGTTATATTAAATAGTATTTTATGAATGTCAGAAAATATATCTAAGCCAATGTAATTATGAAAGCTTTGTATATTAATATTAATGTAATTGTCTAAGAATTTGCAGGCAACATACTGTCAAATATAAAAAACTTGCTTCAAAGGTGCCACCAACTGTTTTGATTACAAATTACAATTTAGGAATTTTATAATGTATTAACATAGTTCATTAAATATTATCACTTTTTCCCCCTGCTCTCAAGGAAACCAACTTCAGCCATTGCCCTTGCTTTCTGTAAATTCCCAGGCTTAAATGAACGAGAACTGCGGTTCATTTTGTTTATTATGTTTCTTCTTCCGTGGTGGCCAACAAGTAGGATGATGCTCACTTGAGTTCCAAGTTTCAGAATACATACTTAAGGAATACTTGACACCATTTCTTCAAGGAATTTATTAACAAGGAAGAAAAGAAACAGATACCTGAGTGGCAAAGATACAGCCAGTGAGTTAAATAGAATAGCAGGGATTATATTCATGGACTTAAAATAACTAGGATTCATTAATAAAGGTTTCTGCAAAATGTGGATTTTCATATGCCATTCAGAGGTAAGACAAAATCATACATGTGTTTTATCTTGGGCCAACCAGTCGACAGGTTTGAAGGCAGAGTTCAGAAGAATATACGTGGGCTGGAGGGCAACGAGGAGCCGTGGGATGACAAGAGTGGCAGACATGAGAAAATGACATGGGAAATAACATTAACTAGAGAAAAGGATTTTATGATTTAGAATGCTACTTCTGGGGAGAAAGTCAGGATAAGAACCATTTTCATCTCCACGAAGGATTTTTTAATAGGCACTAGGAAAATTTTTGATGGATCCAGGATTATAAACTAAGGCTAAGAAAAATCATTGTGTTTCTCTCAAAAAGTGTTACAAAAATAACTCCTGCTATGTCAGCTACTGCACTTAACTGGTGATCAATTCACTTTTAAAACTAATCTATGCAGCAGAAAAATATATTTCATAATTGAAGAACTGGGCTATATGACACCAGGACTCTGTTTAAATGCTTAATGTTATTGTGTTGACCAAGTTCATAGAAAGATTTGTAGTCTTACCGAAAGTGGGGACAGCTTTTGACCCATTTTATTTGATTCAGTAAGTCACTGCTGTGAAGAAAGTGCATTTTCTTTTTAACACAAACTTTTTATTTCTCCAGACATGTTAGTATCTTAATTGGCTCATTCAGTAGAAAGTATTTAATATATATAGTAGTGCAGATGCTTTTTAGCTATCTTCTATAAATAATAATTCCATCAAACACATTCAACTGTTGAAATCATCAGGTTAAATGATTGTGATTATTTTTTTATTGTTTATTTATTATTTTGTACACCTAAAACTAATATGTTACATGTCAATAACATCAATAAAAAAATAAACAGAATCATAAAATTTTAAAAAAGTTTTAACAGTCTTAAATAATAGAAAAATAATACATACTTTTCAAAATAACATCCTATTTCCAATCTTTTTAACTGAATGTTTATTGTCCTTTTAATTAAAATGTGGATTGCAGGCACATCTGATATAAATGAATCACAATTTCATTTCCCAGAATTTTGTGTCAATAAGATTTAGTCAAAACACTTTTGTTGGCTAATAAATAGCAAAAGAGAAAAAAACAACCAAAAACAAAAATCACTCCTATTTAGACATTTACAAGTTCACTTTATTGGGACAGTTGTGTAATTATTTACTTTTGCTTATGGTTACGTCTTTTTCTAATTTTTACAAAGCAATATTTAATATTGAATATAGTTTCTATATATTATCCATTTTGTGGGCACCAGTTAAGCAAGTTGAAAACTTAAAAATGGCAAGTTGAATTAATTTAAATGAGTTGGTTCAATAAAATTTATGCTGCAAAGTTGTTAAATTTTTAAATTAAAGCTATTCCAGTGAAATATGAAAAAACTCTTTTAAATGTTTGATTGCTTCACTGATAAAAATAAAATGAGCATTATAAAATTTGTCTAATGCTATAAAAAAATAAAATATTTTATTTTTATACATACTTTTGATAATGGCTAATAACTGTATAATCTAATACTAGATTTTTTTTTCAATGATAGTTTTCTTTGGATCCCTGAATATTAAAATTTGCTTGTGGACAAAGCAGGTACATGCAAAGGTAGACACAACTCAGAAACCCATTGGAGACAAATTATCTCATAGAATTACTTTTGCAGGTTTTATACTTAAAAGAAAAAGACAGATATAGTTCAATTTGAAATATTTATGTAGAGGAGTAAGAAGATGAAAAAGACTATGGAAGGATTCTATTATGTGTTTGTTTCAGAGAGATGAGTGATATAATATTAAGTGGTACAGAGAAGGCAAACTTAGTTGGCTAGATTTTGAGATAAGGCTATTTTTTTTAAAGATTTAACAACAATAAAAAGCAATTTGGAAGTGGAAACAATAAACTTAGCTGTTAGCAGTAGGGGAAAATCCCCTAAGAGGAGCGAGCATAGTTTTAGCAGCATACAAATAATATAAAAAGTAAGTATCTAGTTATTTTTCAGTAATAGAGGAGGATATATTAAATTGAAATATTGCATACAAAGAATCAGATTTAAATTTTGAATCATGTTGACATTTCTGATTTTTATCAAAAGATAGTTTTTAATATATTTTCATTGATTTCAGAGAGGAAGGGAGAGGGAGAGAGAGATAGAAACATCAATGATGAGAATCATTGATTGGCTGCCTCCTGCACGCCCCTACTGGGGACTGAGCCCGAAACCTGGGCATGTTGCCCTTGACCAGAATCGAACCTGGAACCCTTCAGTCTACAGGCTGATGCTCTATCCACTGAGAAAAACCAGCTAGGGCAATATTTTTGATTTTAGTAGATCTTTATTAGAAATATAACACGTATAATAAATATATCTATCTATAATTCATAATTTTATATGAAAAATTGATTTACAAAATAAATTTAACATCATCAAAGATTTTTAGATAGTTCCTTTAGGCATTAGGAAAATTAAAATAGTGTACTCTGAAAACTATGCATGTATATTTTTTTGATTTTGTAATATATGTCAAAAACCTTAATAGCTGTCAAGTTTTATAATTTATTGATGCATCTTTAAATGTACCAGATGCAGATTTAGACTTTAAAAATGTAAAAAAAAAAATCTTTTAAAGCACTGTAATTATGCTACTAAGCTTTTTGCTAAGTGTAAGTCTAGTTTAGAAAAGCATGAGAAAAAGCACAAATAGACATGACTGAGGTCTAGATTTAAGAACACCTATTTTCGGTGTTTTTCACTTAAATTACAAAATACAGGGAGCCATAACAACTAGGAGCTTTTCATTTTTAAACTAAATTCAAAGAAAGATAAAAATCTTAAGATCTTGCAGAGCCTCTATTACCCAAGTCTCAAATATTCAAGCTGTACATAAAACAAAGAAATAAAAAGAAATCATGAGAGTGGCATGCATCACAGTTACTCACTCTTCTTCTTTTGACTAGAAAACATTATTTTCTTCAGATGGAACTGTTTTGTGTAACATCTTTTATATCAAATCCAAGTTCATCCAAAGAATTGATTGAAGCTATTCACTGCTACTTCTGGATGTCTAAAATTTCCATTCTCTACAGCACTCTCAGTCCTTTTACTCTGGGTACAAGGACCTCCTCTCCTTCACAGATGGAGAGGAGCTGGAATATATGTACGTAGGTGGGAGAGACCCAGTTTGAGAAGCATGAGTACATTTGTGAAAGGTATGCTGGCTTTTCATTCTGGATAGATCATTCTGGGGATTGACTGCCCCTGGAGGGTCTGAGGCTTTCTGGTACCATTCTCGCTGTGGCCCAGCTCCTTTTTCAGGTACCTGATAGGTGTCTCTGCGCTGTTTGAATGTAAACATTTTGAATAATTAAATACTGAGATGCATCTGAAGATAAATCTGTTGTCTATAAGAGAAAAAATTAAATTCAGTTGGTGTAAGAATAAAAAACTACAGTGGGGCCTTGACTTACGAGTGTCCCGAATAACGAGTTTCTGGAGATACACATGACATTCTGTGCCTTTAACAATACTCTGATGTAGAAACAAGTTAAATTAGCGCCAACCTGCTGCTAATGTAGCCCCTGCTAATTGATTCAAGTTAACTTATATTTCAGTGGTTCTCAGCCGTGGCTGCACATTAGAATCACCTGGGAATCTTTTTTAAAATCCTGATTTCTGGGCCCCATCCTCCGGAAATTCTGTTTCTTTGTTACTAATGTTGTGGCCCCAACACACAACAAAGAAACAGAATTTCTGGAGGAGGAGGTCCTTAATCAGGGTTTTAAAAAGATTCCCAGGTGATTCTAATGTGCAGCCAAGGTTGAGAACCACTGTTCTATTTCAATAAGACTGGGTAATTGTTTTGGGTTTTGATTAGTGATTAAATCACAAATATCGCTGCTGGCATTCTTGTGTTATGCAGTTCCTCTCACTTTAAAAGCACTTGCTATTTTTTTTCCCACTTAATTTTTCAAAGCACATTTGAACCCTACTTCTTCTATTAGGTCTTTGCTGAATATTTTTTAAAATGTTTTTATTGATTTCAGGGAGAGGAAGGGAGAAGGAGAGAGAGAGACATCAATGATGAGAGAATAATTGATTGGTGCCTCCTGCACGCCTCTTACTGGTGATCAAGCAGGCAACGTAGGCATGAGCCCTGAAAAGGAATAGAAACATGACTTCCTGGTTCATGGGTTGATACTCAACCAATTAGCCACACTAGCCCCGCCCTTTGCTGAATATTTTAACCCCTGTTGGATTGTCTCCCTTCTGAGGCATTATAGTCTATAATATTTGGCTTGGGGTTACCTTTACATATTCCCCTTTAGCTTGTGGGTTTCACTGACCAGGTTTCTCCCCATGTTCTTGGATCACCTCAATAGCACTCTATAAATATAACTGGTTAAGGCCGTGGTTCTCAACCTTCCTAATGCCGCGACCCTTTAGTACAGTTCCTCACGTTGTGGTGATCCCCAATTTCATTGTTACAAATTGAATATAATTAAAGCATAGTGATTAATCACAAAACCAATATGTAATTATGTATGTGTTTTCCGATGGTCTTAGGTGACCCTTGTGAAAGGGTCATTCGACCCCCAAAGGGGTCGCGACCCACAGGTTGAGAACCGCTGGGTTACAGGATAGAAGTGCAAGGGCAGATTGCTTCCCCCGAAGTCACAAGCACAATGATACCCAGGAATCATTTTTGCTTCAGTGTTCCATGAAGACCAAAGAACTAAAAGCAGAATATTCTCAGATACACTACACAGAGAACCTATCTTTATATTTCTAGAAAACGAAAGCAACAGGCATTCTATAGGTACAATTAATTTTAGACATAATTTATGTAAATATTTAAACTTTTGAAAAAAATCAGCATAAATATACTTTAAAATGTCACTCAGGGCTAAAATTATTGTTTCTCCTTTTAATCTTAGTTATTTGTGTCACTTATGCTCCCATTTAAAAACTATATTTAGCATGTTTTCATTGTTTTAATTTATCACTTTTCCCCTTTTGTTCCAGAAATACTTTAAAAAATTTTTTAGGAAATTCTCACATTTCACTATTTATGCAACACTTTTTTTAGGGCTTGTTGTTTGATTAATTATTAAATAATTATTGCATTCTTCCTGGGAGTCCACACCTCCTACTCTATCAGAAATTCTTGGACTTTTGGCATACATTTATTTGCAGATAAAAAAAGTAATGTTTATTTGGGGAACATGTGACATATATTTACTTTTTATAGGATAGAGTTTGATAGAGAATTGAACTTTGGACTTGGGGAGCAGAGACTTGGAATCTGTCACCTACTATTTACAGTTAAACTTCCTCTAAAAAAAAAATCATTACTAAGTTTCTTAACTCTTTCAGGTTTGTTTCTCCTATTCTATTCAGTAGGGAAGATTAGACACTTTGTCATTTTATTTTTATAGCGGCGGTGTCGGTTTTGAATCTTTAACTTGGTGAAGCAGAACAGGCTGCAGACATTGCCACTGCACGAGGGCACACAGAGAGCAGGCGTTGATGCTCGCTCTCAATAACCCTGGGATTAAAGGTCTTACAACATGAGACACAGAAGAAACACTCTCATGAGCACAGAGATGAGGAACCGGGGGGGGGGGGGGGGGCAGCAGGCTCGCCTTGAGAGCGGAGACGTTGATATTTTATGGCCTGTGGTGGACCACTGATCAGCGAAAGGCACCGCCAGAACTTAGGAAAAGGGGACCATTTACTTGAGGACGTAATGAAAGCTCTTATACTGATGGGGAGAACCAGATGCAGGTCTGCAATGGTTCAAACATGTAAAATAGGATGAAGGCAACCCGTCCATATGCTTATGGGGGAGGCTTTTGTTCTTCAGTTACTGATATCAGCTTTCCAGGAGATTCCAACTCTATTCTTACCTTCATGATACCTTGGCTCCTGGATTTTGCTTCTGAACTGCTGCAAGCCTTTCATCCTGCTCAGATCTGGGTGGTGTTCACTGCATCTGTGCTCTGGCCCCTGGTTAGGTGTTGGGGGGGCCCTGTTCTCTGTGTCCCCTGATTCTGGCTTTGCCATCTCATGTCCATCCTAGTGCTGCTGGCACTTCATTCATATTATTTCCTGAAATAAGACAGAACCACAGATGTCTGTGAATTCTTATGGTGATTTTACTAGAGAGACAATAAGGATGCATTATGGTGCTTGTAGGACAAGGCAATGATGGGGTTCAACACTCTGTTTTCATATGTGGTCTTTCTGGATGAGGTTTGTGCATATTTAAGTCAGACTCTTGAATACAGAGAGATTTGCAGTTTGTTCAAATTCCTCAACAAAAATGACCATGTTAAAGGAATTGTCCATATGAGATAGAATAAAATGGCATATTAATATTTCACTGGTTATGGATGTGATGGTGCCTTCTGA
Source organism: Myotis daubentonii (assembly GCF_963259705.1). NCBI lineage: Eukaryota > Metazoa > Chordata > Mammalia > Chiroptera > Vespertilionidae > Myotis > Myotis daubentonii. The sequence goes on from NC_081845.1 coordinate 61,619,962, forward strand.
CAAAGTTTGTTTCATTCGCTTTAGCCAACCCCTCATTTTAGAAGCCTATTGTTTGAGAAGTAAGGGAGATTTGGGGGATCAATGAAATCGGTCTGTCAGTTAGTAACATAATTAAAGAACTCTCATGAAAGCTTTGAACACTTGAATTAAAAAAAAAAACAACTATGCCTTGAAGAACCAAGACGGTGGTATAGGTAAATGCCTCCCACAACCACATCAAAATTACAACTAAAATACAGAGCACCATTATTCAGAACCACCTGAAACCTGGCTGAAAGGAAGTCCTACAACTAGAGAAGTAAAGAAGAAAGTACATCAAGATAGGTAGAAGAGGCGGAGGCATAGAACAGGCTGGTCCAACATCCACATGTGCCGTTTTTTAAATCGGGAGGGATATCTTAGCTGCAAAGGCCCCCTGTGAGGAGCAAGGGGTCCCAGCCCCGCACCAGACACCCCAGGCAAGGGGTCCAGGGCTGGAAAGAGAAGTCCCCATAACTTTGGGCTATAAAAACCAGCAGGGATTGTGGCTGAGTAACATGGAGGCTTCTGAAGAAACACGTGTTCCTTTTAAAGGGACAGCACATGAACTTGGACTCCATCCCTCTGAGCTCCAGTTCAGGGTGGCTTTGGGGGACTCAGACACATACAGGAAGGAATTGGACTGGCATTGGAGCAGGAACTTGGGGGCAACTTTCTCCCAGACAGGGCTGTTCACAGGGGTCATTGTTCCGGTGCCGGGACCTCCCCCATTACAGGGCTGACAGGCAGCCATATCTGAGTGTCCATCAGCCTGGCTCACACTGTTTGCTCCACCCTGGTGATTCCCTGAGACCCTGCGCCATCCAATTTGCAGCACCCCCCCCCCCCCAAGCCATTTGTGGCTGCTTTTCCATATGAATGGCCTGTCCTGGATCAGGCTTCAGACTTTCTAAAATCCCTCAAATAAGTAACAGCTAGAGTCAGCATGCCCCAGACCTATCAATAAAAGGCCCAAGACACGGCACTAGCACCAGCCGTCTTGCTTCACAGCTGGATCTCCCCTCAGCACTTCCAACCCAAATACAAGTAGCAGCAATCTGCAGACCCCTCTCTAGCTCCTGCCAGGCAACCCCAGGCAGTGGCTGACTTTGCACCCCTCAGGAGGCTCCAGAGCCAGTGCACCCAGTGAACAGCTTCAGACCAGACCAGATTACAACTCTACACATGCACAAGCAACACACTCAAGGAGCAGACTTCAGTGAGCACCAAAGCCCCACTGAATTATTTGCTCCATAGTGGTGTCTCCTGCATAGCAGTTCTTCCACTGTAGTCACAGCTGGTCCTCACAGCCAATGGGTCTAGAGGTCAATTCCTCCCATAAAGTCGGCAGCAATCAAGACTAAACTACAAGATTATGCACACAGCTTACACAGGGGTGCACTTAGAGTGCCTAGCTCAGGTGACTGGGGAGGCTGAGCCACTGGGCCCTATAGGACACCTACTACACAAGGCCATGCTACCAATTCCAGGAGACATAGCAGTTCTACCTAATACATTGAAACAAATGCAGGGAAGCAGCCAAAATGTGGAGACAAAGAAACATGCCACAAATGAAAGAATTAGAAGCAAGCAAACTACTGGATATAGAGTTCAAAACCATGGTTATAAGGTTACTCAATGATCTTCATGAGAGCTTAATGGGACTTACTGAGACTTTCAAGGATCTTAGTGAGAATTTCAAAGACATGAAAAAGGACCAGTCAGGGCTATCATCAACAAATCAACAAACGACAAGTGCTGGAGAGGATGTGGAGAAAAAGGAACACTTGTGCACTGCTGGTGGGAATGCAGACTGGTGCAGCCACTATGGAAGACAGTATGGAGTTTCCTTAAAAAACTGAAAATGGAACTCCCATTTGACCCTGTGATCCCACTTCTAGGAATATATCCCAAGAAACCAGAAACACCAATCAGAAAGGATATATGCACCCCTATGTTCATAGCAGCACAATTCACCATAGCTAAGATCTGGAAACAGCCTAAGTGCCCATCAGTAGATGAATGGATTAGAAAACTGTGGTACATCTACATGATGGAATACTATGCTGCTCTAAAAAGGAAGGAACTCTTACCATTTGCAACGTCATGGATGGAACTGGAGAGCATTATGCTAAGTGAAATAAGCCAGTCAATAAAGGAAAAATACCACATGATCTCACTCATTCGTGGACAATAGAGACCATTATAAACTTTTGAACAATAATAGATACAGAGGCAGAGCTGCCTCAAACAGATTGTCGAGCTGCAGCGGGAAGGCCGGGGAGGGTTGGGGGGCGGGAGGTGGGGGGGTAGGAGATCAGCTAAAGGACTTGTGTGCATGCGTATAGGCATAACCAATGGACATAAGACACTGGGTGATAGGGGAGGCTAGGGGACTGTCTAGGGCGGGGGGATAAAATGGATACATATGTAATACCCTTTGTAATACTTTAAGCAATAAAAAAAGAAAAAAAAGAAAAAGGACCAGTCAGAAATTAAGCATACACTAACTGAAATTAAAATAATAATAATAATTTAAGGGGTTCAACAGTAGAGTAGAAGATGCCAAGAATCAAATCAATGCTTTGGAATATGAGTAATCAAAAAACACTCAATCAGAAGAGCAAAAAGAAAAAATAATCCAAAAATATGAAGATGGTATAAGGAACCTTTGGGACAACTTCAAGTGTACCACCATTTTAATTATGGTGGTGTCAGAAGGAGAAGAGAGGGAGTAAGAGATTAAAAACCTATTTGAAGAAATAGTTACAGAAAACTTCCTCTACTTGGTGAAAGAAATAGACTTACAAGTCTAGGAAGCACACAGAGTCTCAAACAAGAGGAACCTAAAGAGGCCCACACCAAAATGCATCATAATTAAAATGTCAAGTGTTAAAAGACAAAGAGAGAATCTTAAAAGCAGCAAGAGAAAAGCAGTTAGTTACCTACAAGGGAGCCCCCATACAACTGTCAGCTGATTTCTCAATAGAAACTATGCAGGACAGAAAGGAGTGGCAAGAAATATTCAAAGTGATGAATATCCAGAACCTACAACCAAGATTACTCTACCCAGCAAAACTATCATTTAGAATTGAAGGTCAGATAAAGAGTTTCACAGACAATTAAAAGGTAAAGGTGTTCATCACCACCAAACCATTACATGAAATGTTGAAGGTTATCTTGAAGAGGAAGAAGAAGAAGAAGAAGAAGAAGAAGAAGAAGAAGAAGAAGAAGAAGAAGAAGAAGAAGAAGAAGAAGAAGAAGAAGGAAAAAGGATAAAATATGAACAATAAAATGCTAAAAAATATATATCAACAATTAAATCTAAAAATCAAAATAATTGAATAAGAACTCTAATGAACAAAATAAACTGGTGAATAAAATAGAATCAAAGGCATGAAAACATGGAAAAGACTGAGGAATCTTGAAGGAGAGGGGGGAGGGGTGTGGGAAGAGATTAACCAAAGATCTTATATGCATGTATGCATTACCTATGGACACAGACAATACGGTGGTGAAAGTCTGGCCCAGTGTGGGAACTGAGTGGAGGGGGTAGGGAAGGAGGACCTCTGTAATACTCTCAACAATAAAGATTTAAAAAATGCCACCACCATCACCAACAACAAAACCTATGCCTTTTAACACATGCTGAGTATTGCGAATGATATAATTTAGTTTGTTTTAAAACGGACAGTTTCCTAGCCTGGAGACCATCTATGACTCTTGCTACCTCCATTTTCTTTTTCTTTTCTTTTTTTTAAGTATATTTTTATTGATTTCAGAGAGAAGGGAGAGAGAGAGAGAGATAGAAAAAACAATGATAAAAAAGAATCATTGATCAGCTGCCTCCTGCACACCTCCTACTGGGGACTGAGCCTACAACCTGGGCAGGTGCCCTGAGTGGGAATTGAACAATGCCTTCTGGTTCATAGGTCAATGCTCAACCGCTGAGCCTCATATGCTGGGCTCCCTTTTCTTTTATTGCCCCAAGTTTCAGCCTTTGTGTATGAGGCCAGTAGCCAAGCACACTGTCAATGAGCATCTCTGGTTGAGTCTGGAAAGGCAGCCTCTGGCAGGTGTTGTGAAAATAAACAAATCATTTTTTCTGTCAAAGAACAGTTTAGACAGCCACCATTTTGACCCATGTGACTTGGCAGCTGCCATTTTGGTCACATGACTGGCAGCTCCCTGGGGTCACCATCTATTTTTTTTATATATATATATGTATATGTGCCACTACTTTTTTATTCACTTGTCTATTTTTTTTATCTTTAAATTCTTTATTAGTTAAGGAATTCAAATGTATTCTCATTCCACCCCATTAAGCCCCATCTTCCCCCTCCCCACTCATGCTCTCATCCCCCTGTTGTCCATATCCATTGGTTTGGCTTATATGCATGCATATGAGTCCTTTGGTTGATCTTTTCCCCTTACCCCCACCCTCCCCTGAAGCAGGGGGTCCCCAGGGGGTGAGGCCGACGGAGTCCTAACGAAGCATGCCCGACTCCGGAGACCGGTTCAAGACACAGTCTGATTTTATTGTTTAAGTGCAGCAACACATATAACTTTCTGGACCAATCAGAAGTTTACATCATTCTTAGGGCAACCAATGGTAGGAAAGATAGGGTACTATGTAGGGGCTTTAGGGGGCTTACTCAGGCGGGTGCTTCCACTTGCTGGTGTGCCAAGGAAGCTTGTATAGGCGGAGTGCGCTCACGCCATTGCATCTGCCACTGCACTCAGATAAATCTCCAGAGCTTTTCCCACACTCCCCTACTTTCCCTCTGGGGATTAATAGTCTGATTGCTGTTTCTCTGTCTTTGGATCTGTCCCTGTTCATCAGTCTATGTTGTTCTCTATAGTCCACAAATGAGTGAATCATGTGGTATTTATCTTTCTCTGACTGGCTTATTTCACTTAGCATAATGCTCTCCAGTTCCATCCAAGCTGTTGCAAAAGGCAAGAGTTCCTTCTTTTTTACCACAGTGTAGTATTCCATTGTGTAGATGTAACACAGTTTTTTTAATCCACTCATCTACTGATGGGCACTTAGGCTGTCTCTAAATCTTAGCTATGGTGAATTGTGCTGCTATGAACATAGGGGTGCATATATCCTTTCTTATTGGTATTTCTGGCTTCTTGGGATATAGTCCTAGAAGTGGGATCACTGGGTCAAATGGGAGTTCCATTTTTAGTTTTTTGAGGAAGCTCCATACTGTTCTCCACAGTGGCTGCACCAGTCTGCATTCCCACCAGTAGTGCAGAAGGGTTCCTTTTTCTCCACATCCTCTCCAACACTTGTTGTTTGTTGATTTTTTGATGATAGCCATTCTGACAGGTGTGAGGTGATACCGCATAGTCGTTTTGATTTGAATCTCTCATAAAATTAGTGACTTTGAGCATGTTTTCATATGTCTTTCAGCCTTCTGTATGTCCTCTTTCGAAAAGTGTCAATCTAGGTTCATTGCCCATGTGTTGTTTGGATTGTTTATCTTCCTATTATTAAGTTTCATGAGTACCTTGTAAATGTTGGAGATTAAACCCTTATCGGTAATATCATTGTCAAATATGTTCTCCCATGCAGTGGGTCTTCTTGTTGTTTTGTTGATGGTTTCCTATGCTGTGCAAAAGCTTTTTATTTTAATGTAGTCCCATTTGTTTATTTTCTCTTTAGTTTCCATGGCCCTAGGAGCATTATCAGAGAAGAAATTCCTTTGACATATGTTTGCTATTTTGCTGCCTATGGATTCCTCTAGTATTTTTATGGTTTCTCATCTTTCGTTTAAGTCTTTTATCCTTTTTGAGTTTATTTTTGTGTATGGTGTGAGTTGGTGGTCTAGTTTCAACTTTTTGCATGTATCTGTCCAATTTTCCCAACACCATTTATTGAAGAGACTGTCTTGACTCCATTGTATGCTCTTGCCTCCTTTGTCGAATATTAGTTGGGCATAGTGCTTTGGGTCAATTTCTGGGTTCTCTATTCTATTCCATTGATCTATATGTCTGTTCTTGTACCAGTACCAAGCTGTTTTAAGAACAGCTGGCTTTGTAATACAGTTTGATATCTGGTATTGAGATCCCACCTACTTTGTTCTTCTTCCTCAGGATTGCTGCAGCTATTTGAGGTCTTTTTTTATTCCAGATGAATTTTTGGAATGTTCGTGCTAGATCTGTGAAAAATGCCATTGGTAATTTACTGGGGATTGCATTGAATCTATAGATTGCTTTGGGTAGTATGGACATTTTGATGATGTTGATTCTACCAATCCATGAACATGGTATATTCTTCCATCTGTTTATGTCTTCCTCTATCTCTTTTTTTCAGTGTCCTATAGTTTTTCACATATAAGTCTTTTACCTCCTTAGTTAAATTTATTCCTAGGTATCTTAATTTTTTTGGTGTGATGGTAAATGGGATTGCTTTTTTAGTCTCCCTTTCTTTAAGTTCACTATTGGCGTAAAGAAATGCCTTAGATTTCTTGGCATTAATTTTGTATCCTGCTACATTGCTGAATTCATTTATTAACTCTAATAATTTTTTGAGGGAGTCTTTAGGTTTTTCTATGTACAGTATCATGTCATCTGTAAATAAGGACAGTTTTACTTCTTCTTTTCCAATTTGGATGCCTTTTATTTCTTTTTCTTGTCTGATTGCAATGGCTAGTACTTCCAATTCTATGTTGAACAGGAGTGGTGAGAGGGGGCATCCCTGTCTTGTTCCTGCTCTTAGGGGAAATGGTTTTAGTTTTTGCACATTGATTATGATGTTGGCTGTGGGTTTGTCATATATGGCTTTTATTATGTTGAGGTATGATCCTTCTATTCCTACCTTGCTTAGAGTTTTTATCAAGAAAGGGTATTGAATTTTGTTGAAAGATTTTTCTGCATCAATTGATATGACTATGTGGTTTTATCTCTCAATTTGTTTATGTGATGAATCACGTTTATTGATTTGCGGATATTGTACCATCCTTGCATCCCTGCGATGAATCCTACTTGGTCATGGTGTATGGTCTTTCTGATGTAATGTTGGATCCGATTTGCTAGAATTTTGTTGAGTATTTTGGCGTCTATGTTCATGAGGGATATCGGCCTATAATTATCTTTCATTGTGTTGTCTCTATCTGGTTTTGGTATTAGGGTGATGCTGGCTTCATAGAATGAGCTGGGAAGTGTTCCTTCTTGAATTTTTTGGAATAGTCTGAGGAGGATATGTTTTAGTTTTTTCTTGAGTATTTGGTAAATCTCCCCTGTGAAGCCATCTGGCCCTGGGCTTTTGTTTGCTGGGAGCTTTTTGATGACTACTTCAATTTCTTCCATCGTTATTGGCCTGTTGTGGTTTTTAGAATCCTCTGGATTGAGTTTTGGAAGATTGTATTTTTCTAGGAATATGTCCTTTTCCTCCAAGTTGTCTAGTTTGTTAGAGTAGAGTTGTTCATAGTATTTTTTTTAACAATTCTTTGAATTTCTGAGGGGTCTGTTGTTATTTCAGCTCTTTCATTTCTGATTTTGTTTATTTGAGTCCTCTCTCTTTACTTCTTGGTGAGCCTGGCTAGAGGTTTGTCAATCTTGTTTATCCTTTCAAAGAACCAGCTCTTGCTTTCATCGATCTTTTGTAATTTTTTTTGGTCTCTATGTCATTTATTTCTGCTCTGATCTTTATTATCTCCTTTCTTCTGCTCACCCTTGGTTTTTGTTGTTGTTGTTGTTCCCTTTCTAATTCTTTGAGTTGTAGAGTTAAATGATTTACTATCATTTTTTCTTGTTTTATGAGGTAGGCCTGTAGTGCTATAAACTTCCCTCTCAGGACTGCTTTCATTGTGTCCCATAGATTTTGGGTTGTTGTACTGTTATTGCCATTAGTTTCCAGGGTGTTTTTAATTTCTACTTTGATCTCACTGGTAACCCAATCATTATTTAGTAACATGCTATTCAGCTTCCAAGTGTTTGAGTTTTTTGCATTGTTTTTATTGTAATTTATTTCTAATATTATGCCCTTGTGATCTGAGAAGATGCTTGGTATGATTTCAATCTTCTTGTATTTGGGGAGACTTTGCTTGTGACCCAATATGTGGTCTATTTTTGAAGATGTCCCATGAGCACTTGAGAAGAACGTATATTTTGTGGCTTTGGGGTGAAATGTTCTGAAGATGTCAATTAAGTCCATCTGATCTAGTGAGTCATTTAGGATTGCTGTTTCTTTGCTGATTTTTTTGTCTAGAGCAGGGGTGGGCAAACTTTTTGACTTGAGGGCCACCATGGGTTCTTAAACTGGACTCAGAAGAAGGAGCTGCGGCTGTGTTTCCTGACGTTGCCATGTTAACACTGCTGCTGGTGAAGGAGCTGAGGGGAGAGTAAGAGAACCCTCTGCTCTTTTGGCTCCGAGCTCCAGATAGAACAGCCGAATGGGCCAGATCCGGCCCGAAGGCCGTAGTTGGCCCACGGTTGGTCTAGAGGATTTATCCAGTGATGTCAGTGGTGTGTTTAAGTCCCCTACTATGATTGTGTTGTTGTTTATCTCTCCCTTGTTATTTTCCAGGAGGTTTTTTATGTATTTGGGTGCTCCTGCATTGGGTGCATATATGTTTATCAGGGTTATATCCTCTTGTTGTATCGACCACTTTAATATTATGAAGTGGCCTTCCTTATCTCTTGTTATGGCCTTCACTTTGAGGTCAGATATAAGTATTGCTACCCCAGCTTTTTTTTCATTTCCATTTGCCTGAAAGATATTTTTCCATCCCTTCACTTTCAGTATGTGTGAGTCCCTTTTTCTGAGGTGGGTCTCTTGTAGACAGCATAGATATGGGTCATGTCTTTTTATCCAATTCAGCCACTCGATGTCTTTTGATTGGAGCATTTAGTCCGTTTACATTTAAAGTTATTATTGAAAGGTATGTGCTTAGATTCATTTCTATTTTCGTGCCTGTGTTCTTTCTTACCTTTTTATTTCTTCTTTTTACAGAATTCCTTTTAGCATTTCTTGCAGTGCTGGCTTGGTAGTGATAAACTCCCTTACCCTTTTTTTTGTCTGCAAAGCTCCTGATTTCCCCTTCAATTTTGATTGATAGTCTTGCTGGATATAGTATTCTTGGATTCAGTCCTTTGCTTTGCAACACTTTGTATACGTCCTTACATTCCCTTCTAGCTTGATGTGTTTCTGTTGAGAAATCATTTGATAATCTGATGGGGGATCCTTTGTAGGTAACTCTCTGTTTCTCTCTTGCAGCCTTTAAGATTCTCTCTTTGTCTTGTACATTTGCCATCGTTATTATGATGTGTCTTGGTGTGGGTCTTTTGAGGTTCATCTTGCTTGGCACTCTCTGTACTTGTGTAACTTTTTTCTTCCCCATATCTGGGAAGTTTTCTGTAATTATTTCTTCAAAAAATTTTCTAATCCTTGCTGCTCTTCTTGTCCTTCTTGCAGCCCTATTATGCGTATGTTACTTCGTTTCATGTTGTCCCAAAGCTCCCTTAGGCTCTCCTCCTGCTTTTTAATTTTTTTCTCCAGTTGCTGTTCAGATTGAGCTTGTTTCTCTGCCTTATCTTCTAACTCACTAATTCGGTCCTCTGCTTCTTCTAGTCCACTGTTGAAACTTTCCATGGTGTTTTTGATTGTAGCTATATCGTTTTTCATTTCTTCCTGATTCTTGCATAGCTTGTTGATTTTCTCATCCATCTGGTGAATGAATTGTACAACCATTATTCTGAATTCATTTTCTGTCATGTTGCATGCTTCAACTTCATTAATTTCCTTTCTTGGCGACTCCTCATTGTCTTTCCTCTGGGTGTTGTGTTGTCTCTTCATTCTGATTATCTCCCGATGGTTCAAACGTAGAGTTGCATGGGCCTGGGCCATGTGCAGTGGGAGCCTCACACCACCCTAGTGTCACTGAAGAGCTCTGACACTAAGATGTGTTGTTGTTGTGGGCTGGTGGGAACCAGGCTCGCTCAGAGTCAGTGTTGTCAGTGCTCAATGTGGCCTCGTACACGCCCTTAGAATCAGGTACCCTGCCTGCACTGTGCTGAAACAGAGACCTCCCCTGGAGCGTGTTGAAAATCAGTGTCCCGTAGCATGTGCCAAGGGTCAGAGTTCCCCAAGAATCCAGTATCAGAGTCTCTGTTGCTTCTTGCGACCTCGCATTGAGAATCAGGGTCCCTGTGTGCCCTTGCACCAATAACTGGAGTCACTGGCTCTTAGTATGAATGCACAAGGAGTCAGGGATCTCAGGAGCAGGTGATAAGAAACACAGTCAAGTCACTGGTGCTTGGTGCTGCCTCCTGTCCAGAGAATCGCGGTCCCTGGGCCCTGTGCTATGAGGGACAAATTCCCAGTGTTCGTGCGTTTGCTCCCAGGCCAGGGCTCCTAGAGCAGGCAGTGCAGGCAGGACCAGTTCCAAGGTGCTCGCGCACTTCCAGGCTTAAGTTCCTGTAGCAGCACTGAGGCCCAGGCAAGGGGTGGGTCTATCAGTTACTATGGAGCTGCCCGCGAGCCTGCGGGGAGGGGGCATGGGCTCTGTTACTCAAGGATCTGCCACGGGGATTTCTGAACTTTTGGTGTCTGCAGGTCTGTAGCTGTGGTCACAGGTCTCTGCCCGCGGTGGCTGCAGGGTCCTGGTATGCGTCTGAGATCAGACTGGATGGTGCTGAGGCCAGGATCCTAGTCTCAAGCAGCTCTGTTTCCCAAGATGGCGTGGTCGCCGTGCCTGTGCTGGCCGCCCAGGAGTGTCCGCGCAGGGAGCGGGACTCCGTCGCCTAAGACTGCCCGGTTTAGCAGCCCCTTAGAAGACCTGCAGAATCTAACTGTCCCTAGCTCATACACACACACACCACGCGTCCACACACCCCTCTATCACTTCCTTGCGCTCTCAGACTCTCTCCCTCCCTACCTTCCTGCTGGTCGCCATTTTCTATCCTCAGGTCACCATCTTAAAACCACAAAGGCCAACCCCTTCCTTTGAATTAGCCAATCAGGAAAGACTGCGCACCTGAGCTCCAATCACGAGTGAGGGACCAGTCACGTGCATCAGAATTAAAAAGCCGAGCAGACCGCCTGCTTAGTGTGTGTGTGCTCCCAGACCATGTACGTGCACGCCCTTCTGTGCAGAAGTAAAGATATTTGCCTGGCTGCCTGTCTCCCGAGTATGCTTTGTGTTCACCAGGACCCCTGAATCTGGGGGCTCCCCTTATTTCTTACAGTGTGATGTAAAAAAATTTCAAAGAATTTCTTATCTATTTGGGTCCTTCTATATCAAGGGTCCTCAAACTTTTTAAACAGAGGGTCAGTTCACTGTCCCTCAGATCGTTGGAGGCCAGACTATAGTTTAAAAACAAAAACAAAACTATGAACAAATTCCTATGCACACTGCACATATCTTATTTTGAAGTAAAAATAACAAAACGGGAACAAATACATTATTTGTGTTTGCATGTGGCCCGCGGGCCGTGGTTTGAGGACCCCTGTTCTACATCATTGACTACCTCCTCTTGGTCAGAAACCACAGCTTTGTGGAGAGAAAGCTAAAGAATGCATGTTGGAAGTTTCTTAGCCCTCTACATGGGGCTTGTTACACCACTACTGCTTTCTGCTAAATGGCATCATGCCCACATTTCCTGAGACTCTGTTATCATTGGCTTCCCTTTCTTAACTTCCCTATTTCTTATATGACAATTTCTCCACTTCACTTATATCAAATCTGTAATAGCAAGGAAAGGTTAGAAATATAAAATACAAATTAAAATATTAAAAATGTTAAAAGGTATCAAGGACACAGGATTAAGAGAAATGGGCTATCGCTACCACTACTGTGACCTTGTGTTTCCAGGATTTCTTTACTTCTAAAAAGCACTTTAATAATCTCATGTTAAACTTCCATATTGTCTCTAAAAGCCTGTATAGCCCACTAAGAATTGTATTTTACATGTACCTTGCAGTCTTTCTTTCTTAGTTGTCTTACTACTTTATTCCTTGCGTATGTGCAAATATATCACAATATAGCAGATTGCATAATAGAGTGCAGGTTATGTGATTGAATGGGTCATTTTTAAAAGGAGATTATAAACTCATGATTGTCTCCTCAGGGAGTGTGGTCCAAAGCTGGACACATAGTTACTCTCCATAAAATATGATGACTTTCACTGTAGCACTGAGCTAGGGACATTTGCATAAACTAATAGCAGTTATGACATGATGTGAACCAAATTCTTCACTAAGTACAAGCTGCAGAAGATATTTCAAGAAGTTTCTTGGTGATCTTGATGAGTCCTGAAGCTATCTCTGAGAAAGCTATACATTTTCCAACATCTGCTGCCTCTTGGCACCAGTAATATGTTGAATCTCCTCATTAAGATGGTCAAAAGTTTTGTCATAGCTCCTCCTCACATCCACTTTGATTGACAACTTTTGTTTTCCCTACACCCAAGATGCATCATATACCCCTTTTGTGTATGAAGTTACTCAAGGTGAGTGTGGTGTGGTAATGTAGGCCTCCTGGAGAAGTTTCCTCTGTGGAAATTGCTGAAAAACATCTCTGCATGCTGAGTTTTTATGGAGCTAGGCAGCCACATCTTGTGAAAGGCAATATTTCAGATGTTTCTCTTCTGTTCACATGAATACCTATCATTCTTTACTTTATTTAAGCCATCACTTACATCACTTTTGCTGAAATAAGTCATTTTCTCTTTGTTAAGCCCCCTAGACCCGTGGTCGGCAAACTGTGGCTCTCGAGCCACATGCAGCTCTTTGGCCCCTTCCGTGTGGCTCTTCCACAAAATACCACATCTGGGTGCGCACGTACAGTGCAATTGAAACTTCGTGGCCCATGCGCAGAAGTTGGTAGTTTGTGGAAGAGCTGGTATTTTGTGGAAGAGCCACATTCAAGGGGCCAAAGAGCCGCATGTGGCTCGCGAGCCGCAGTTTGCTGAGACGCAGTTTGCCGACCACTGCCTTAGACCAAGTGTCTTGAGATTTGCGTATAAAATGCTTAGAATAGTTCCTGTAACATCAGTACCCAAGAAATGTTTGTATATTTCTGTACTGAATTGGACTAAATTGAAGGATTGGTGGTGTCATAAGGAGGGAAAGCAGATTGGGCTGGTAGTGAGGGAGGGAGTGTGGAGCTTAGTAGATTGGAACATGATAATTCTGGTGATCCTATGGGACATCCTGGCAGAAGGATTTAGTAAGCAGTTGCTAATATGAGACTACAGCTTGAAAGAAGGTCAGTGTCACTGATTTCAGGACGTAGAACTGACCATTCAGGGTGGGGGAGAGGTAGACTAGATAGCTGGCTTTTTTCAGGAGCTTGCACAGGAAGGTGTAGAATTAAAGAGAACTCCCCAGTTTCCTCAAGCCCTTTCACTATGCTTTGAACCAGGAAATTAGCTTACTTTTATCATAAATACAATTATTGCTTTCACAAAGAAAACAGCCCAAACCACAAAGCTGTGGTTTCTGACCAAGTGGAGATAGTCAATAACATAGAAGGCTGTAAATAGATAAGAAGTCTTTGAAATTCTCTTACATCATACCCTGCCATGGGCTTCCTTTCCCAGACTCAACCAGAGATGTTCACTGACAGGGTGATTGGCTGCCTCCTACATGACCCCCACTGGGGATGTGCCCTGACCAGGAATCGAACTGTGACCTCCTGGTTCATAGATTGATGTGCAACCACTGAGCCATGCCATCGCTGAAGGTTGTATCTTCATGTATACTTTTTCTGCCTCTATTTTTATTATTAACATTAATGCCTAGAGATCAAAGTGACCCTACAGTCCTCAGACTATTCAAACAATATGGTGGAAATATTGAAAGAAATTCTAGGGAAAAAATAGGCAGGTTTAGGGAATAAAGAAGATCCATGGGGGAGGAATGCATATATGAAGGACAGAGGTATCTCTGGCCTGAGCAATTAAAAGTTAGATTTTAATTGCAAAAGCAGCTCTGACCTGAGCAGCTTAGAGATGCCAAAATGCTGATCTTACTTGTACAGATAGAGAAATGCCACAGGATAAGGGGGGAGGAGGACATACATTCACAGAGGATAAAGAAAATTCACAGGATAATGGCAAGAAGGAAACATCTTTTCACAGAGAATAGAGGAATGTTGCAAGATAAGGGAAGAAAAAGACGGGGACACTGCCTAGGCTTTGGCCTTTGGAACTGATACTATGGAACAAAATAACCAATGAGGAAAGCACAGGGGTCCTAAATTAATGGAAGGTCCAATTAGAAAGGGTCAGGTTCAAACAAAGAACTGCAGCATATTTAAACTGGAGACAAAGGGATACGAGACAGATTTTTTTTTCTTTCCCCATTAGAGACAGAGAGCACGAGAGCAGGTCTTTCCCATTTGGGGGCCCCTCCCAGGAGGTACCCTTTGGGGACACCCCTACCCAGATGGAGTTTGTACACGCTTCCAATAAACTTCTACATTTTAATTAAAGAAATCTGTTAGTCCATAAATTTATTCTTCATCTTTGTCAGACAAGAACCCAGGAGAAGAAGTCTGCACCCCGAACCCCACATTTTAATATCAAGCAAGGATAGCTGTATTATGTGTCTTATTTCTTTTAAAGAAGAAATAACAAATAATGTTCAAAGAGCACTGCACATGAGTTTAAGTCTTTGTTCTGGAGATTATTGTGTTGATTTAGGGAAAGCAGTTATATTTAAAGCAGTGGCAACGATGATGATGATGATGATTATGAAGATAAAAATATCAAATCCATAGTGTTATTGTGAAAATGAAATGTATGCATATTTGAGAAAGCATTATAAGACTATAAAGTGTGAATATTGCCAAGTCAGAGTGCATTCTGGTAAGTGTTGCTTTGTTTCAAATCCCCTTAGCCCAAGTTTGGTTTTAGCCACATGAAAACAATGGCACACTACTGCTACTACTACTGCTACTGCTACTACTGACACCACTACTATAATAAATCTGAATTATAAATTTTAAGTAAAGAAAATAAAAAGAAATTTATCACACTTAAATTTGATTGCCCCGAGGCAAACCTGAGCAGATCAATATGAACGTTGGCAAAGAAAGACTTCACCTCCTACCATTCAAGTGGACAATTCTGGGGCTGGTCTTCTGTGAACTTCTCAGGTCAGTGAAATTGAGACTTTATTGGCACAGTAGGAACCTCAACAAGGTTCATTTATCTTCCATTACCCTCCCCCAACAATCCCTCAGGTTTCCTGGCTTTCACACCTGCTTCCCCAGTGCAAACAACCACCTTTCTCCCAGTAGTTCAAGTTAAGACAGTAATGTGGCAGGATTGTGTTGAAAATGGGAACCTTCTTCTGGAGCACAGATGCTGACATTGGCAAACCAGGGGAGCAGAAGATGGCAGTAGAGCCGTGGGAGCAATCCCCCCAGGCACAGGCAGTAATGCGCTGCAGTGTCTGCAGAGATTATTTTTAAAAAGTAATACATCCGACAGAAAGTCAGAAAGCTTTGCAAGAATGCTATGCGACAGCAATTCTAAGTAACATCAGGGGTAAAATCCTTGTTCCTGCGAGAGCAGGTTGATCCTACCACCCTCCTTTTCCTTCCTCCACCTCTGATGGCTGATGTAACCTTTCAAATCCAATTATAGTTGTTAAGTTGGGTTATGTCATATTGGTAGTTTGAGCATTTAAATGTGGGCAGGTGTGGGGGTATGCAGCTGTGTCAGGCCTTCGTTTCAATAAATAGGACACAAGGAATATGAGTGACTTTGAGTAATAAATTATCACTATGAATATCAAGCATGCTAGAGGTTTTTTGTGGAGTCCCAAATAGACCAGCTTTGAGAGAGAAAGGCAAATCTATGGGTGCCACTAAATTTAAGGTCCTAAATATTCTTGTAAAGTTTTTAGGTACTTGAGAATACTTGTGGTGAGTGATACCCACGTCAATGCATTTGTATCCAAGAGTATAATTCACTTGCCCAAAGATATGCAACAAAGCTCAGGCCAGTAAGACAGAATCTCAGAGTTATTATTTCGGGATGTGGAATTTCAGTGGGCATCATGAATTTGTCATCCAAATAAAATTAGCTGCAGTTTTATTAATAGGAAGAGAAGACAATCACATGTATATATTTTAGCCTAAGTCATTATGTTTTTACGAAGAATCAATAGCTTATACTTATCATTTTTACATAGCATTCTTTTCTGTATATTTAGTAGTCTTAAATGGACATTGATACACCGTCCTTTCAATATTCACCATTTGATAAAAATGAAAGCATTGACGAGTTTGGCAATTTGTTCCCAAATGTAATTATCATTGACCTCAACATGTGTCTCTCAGGAAAGTAAAGCATTACTAATTATTTTGTTTTCTACTTTGTGCCAAGGAAATAAGAAAGAACTTATATAAACTGATTATATAAAATGTGTTTTCACAACTCTTTCTATCTAAGAAGTTATGACTAAGTCTGGTTGATATTTTTTTCCTACTCTTGTCTACATTAAAAATGTCATTGTTGATAAATTAAGGTATATTTATTACAATGTATTTCAAGCTCCCAAAACAATTAATGTGCTGTATTCTTTTCTAATATTTATAGATTTCTTTTGTTTGAAATGTATTTGTTTGTCATATTGATAGTTTGAGCATTTAAATGTGGGCAGGTGTGGGGTATACAGCTGAAATATATATACATATATATATGTATATATATGTATATATATGTGTATATATATATATATACATATATATGTATATATATATTTCTGTGTGGGTTAGGCTTGGTTAGTCTAATAATACTGTACTTGTTGAAGTCCCTTCTTTAGGAAATTTTTTTTGCCATTACTATATCAAATATGTAATTGACATTAAATTTGTGTTTAGAATGCCAAGAGAACCAGACTCATTACCAATCAAGATAACCTTCTGCTTAATGAAATATTTGAAAATGAAGAGACTATAAAAAGCATTTTA
This sequence comes from Myotis daubentonii, assembly GCF_963259705.1. NCBI lineage: Eukaryota > Metazoa > Chordata > Mammalia > Chiroptera > Vespertilionidae > Myotis > Myotis daubentonii. The sequence continues at coordinate 61,636,917 of NC_081845.1, forward strand.
ATAGAGGAAAGATTTATCTACCATAGTCATTTTCATAGCTGTGTGTGTTGGGGTAGTGTGCACGGCCGAGAAAGTGGCCTTGGATAAGGCCTAGTAACATCCATAGAGTGAGAATAGTTATTCTCCTCATGTTTGTTTTGTTAATCCTCACATGAGGATATTTTTTTCCATTGCTTTTCATAGAGAGTAAAAGGAGGAAGAGAAAGAGAGAGAGAAACATGGGTATGAGAGACACACCGACTAGTTGCCCTCTACACATACCCCAACCAGGGGTGGGGAGCAAACCCAAAACCCAGATACATGCCCTTGACTGGAAATTGAACCCAAGACCCTTAGGTATGTGGGCTGATGCTCCAACCACTGAGCAACAGCGGCCAGTGCAGAATGGTTATTCTTATGCATGAATGGAAGATAATTTACAGGAACAGAATTGGGGGTGTCTCAGAATGCATGTTAAGACACCTATTAACTTAAAACTCCGAAACTAAACCGGTACTGGGGTCTGTCATTGAGATGCAGAAAGCGCTATAATAAAAGCATTTCACTTGTGACTGTTTTTGAGACTGTCCAGGCATTCCTTCAGAGTTGTTGAATGTTTGATGTGGGGGCCAGATTTGGAGGCTGTACTTCACACCATGTAAATAGTCGCCCACTCTGGGCCAGAGTTTCTAGCTAGAAGGCATAGACTTAACTTGTCATTTTAATATGTATACAATTTTTTTTCTGTCTTTCTCCTCCACCCTCACTCTACTGTAAAAAGTTGCATAAGTGGAGCCATTTAGAAATGGAATCAGGGCAGCCACACCAGAGGAACTGCATGGCATGTCTTCTCTTTGAACCTTTGGAATGTTTAAACCAGGCAAAATAACCTTGACTGGGCCAGAGGAAAGTTGTTTCCCAAACCCCTGTTTGTAGAACTAACAGGGAAGCAGACATACTGAGTATGAGGACTGATAATTAAGGGCATTCTTAAAATCAGTAAACAGCTAAAGAATAACTTAATTAGCACCAATAGAAATTCCTTCTTTCTATTCATGTAATTATTTTTCTTCCTTTCTCATATAAACCCTTTGCCTTCCTAACACTATTTGGGTTTCTGCCTGAATCAGTACTTCCTGAATAGCTATTTCTTGAGCTTAAATAAATGCTTGTTGCCTCTCATTTTGGCTTTTCATTTTTAGGTTAACACACTAAAAGCACTACCTCACTAATGGTCACCAAATGTGTGGGGTTTTCCCCCACTAAACAATTCTGTGACACCAAGTTGATGTTCTGCAAATTTTAATAAATTCTGACACTATCTACCTAGAGATAGCATCAGACCCCCCTGCTTAACGGTTCAGTCCCACAGGCTGCCCATTATCTTCAGATGTCAGTTGCAAGTCCAGGTTGTTATCTGTGCTTCTGACAGAGGGGCTATACATTGAAAGTTCCCCTGATGTCCTCCTTGGTTTGATTAATTTGCTAGAGTGGCTCACAGAGCTCAGAGAAACATTTCACTTTCTAAATTTCGGGTTTATTATATAGAGGTATATAACTGGGGAACAGCCAGGTGGAAGAGATGCATAGGGTACACTCTCTGAACTGCTCCTTCCATGGCGAATCAGGACACCACCAACTGAGGTACCTGGCCAGGGCTCCTTTTTGATTTTGTTTGTTTACTAATCCTCACCTGAGGATATTTTTCCATTGATATTTTTAGAGAGAGTGGATGGGAGAGGGAGAGACAAAGAGAGAGAAACATCCATATGAGAGAGACACATGATTGGTTGCCTCCATATGCGCCCTGACCAGGGCTGGAGATATGAGCCTGCAACTGAGGCACATGCCCTTGACCGGTATCGGACCCAGAACCCTTCGGTCCATAGGCCCGAGGCTCTATCCACTGAGCCAAACCTACTAAGGCTCCTTTTTGGATTTTTATGGAGGTTTATAATAGGAATGCTTGATGACGTCATTGGTCATTGATCGATTCTACCTCCTGGGCTTGTGTGAAAGTCCATGTTCCTGCCTCCCCTCCAGGGAAGTGGGGTGGGGTGGGCTGAAAGTTATAAACCTCTAATCAAGTTTGATCCCCAGGCAAGCAGCTGTCATCCTTAGGAGCTTTCCAAATGTCACCTCATTAACACACTTAAATGTGGCTGAAGGTGGTGGTTATGAGTAACAATACACCCTTATTGCTCTTATCTCATAGGAAATTCCAAGGGTTTTATATTATAAATCATAATATCATATTTTCATTGTCATGGATGACTATTCCCCTGATTAGTTGTTCCTGAGCCCGACTTGGTGCAGGTATAGAATTCCATTGTGGAAGTTGGGAGCTGAGTGACTGGAGCCAAATGTGAACACCCAGGTGACCCCCTAGTAAATAGCTGGTCCTCGCCTCTACCAACACCAGCCTTTCCCTTGGTACTCTTCCCCACTGACCCTGGATGTCCCTCCAGAATAGAGAGTGGGAAAGCTAATGTATGAGAATTATCATAAAGCTTTACCTCACATCTTTCATAAAGGTGATAGTCACTCTTCATTCTTCTCTTACCTCCACGCCACCCCCTCCCCCCCAACCCACACACACACTATTTCTGGACTTCTTCACCATGGTGCCGGCCTGGTTGAGAGGCCTAATTGTTCTAGTGAATCAAAGAAGATCCCAGTGAATAGGCTCATAGGCTCAGCAATAATTGTCACAGCCTGAGGTAGCGGACACCAAGCTTACCCCTTGCATATCAACTGCAGTGTTTCTCTGTCCTCTAGTTCTAAGCATTTTCCTCTCCCCGCACGGGTATACCAGCAGGAGCTCTGATGCAGATTCTTGTTTAACCTGTCTTCTGTCACATGCTGGTGTAGGTTTATTGGCTTTATAGGTGTCTTGTTTTTCTTTTAAATGGCATCCTTCAATACAGAGCCTCTGGGCACAGTGACTTGAAAAACAATATAAACTGGTTTCTAAAGCATGGAATCAGAACTTTCACAAGATTTGTAGTGGTGTTTTAGTTATTTGTTTTGGATCTGCTAGCATAAGAAGAGAGTATTTACCCTACCTCCTGAGAATTAAAGGGTTGGAAACAAGGTGACTTCTGTTGAAAAATATTTCTCTCCAATTTCTCTAATAATTGTAAATCAATATTAACTTTAGACTGGGATAAAGAATAAAAAAGCATCTATTTGAGCAAAAATAGCTGCAGCCTGGGAGACACAGATTTAGGTAACCACCTAAATTGTGTTTCAATGAGACAAAAGGAGGCTACCTTTTAAGCATGAGTTCCCACCCAGGTTCCCAATTAGGTCTTTGTATGTAAATGAGGTATCCAAATTGTACAGTTCTGATTGGATGGGGGAGGTCTCAGTTGGTTAATGGAAAGGTGAAACCAGGGTTTCCCTCCAGTTGTTGACTCAGATGGTGTGAACAAGCAGGGCATAGTGCTGGAATCCCAGAATTCAATCTGAGATTTTTCCTGGTATAGACAGTACACAAGATACTGTCATCAAATGGTTGCTAGACTCTTATTATTTATACAATGCGGGCCCTTTGTTGACCATGGGGAGTCTATCTCAGCAGATAAATTCCTTCTCAGCCTTCACATCAAATAAATGATCTTTCTTCTTGGGGCCCACATAATAAGCAGGAGAACTTTCATATTTATATTTTGTTTATTAAAGTGTATTGAGTTTATCTTTTCAAGAAAAGTTAATTCTTTTATTTCTTCTGGGTCTTCGTTTTTTGCAACCTAAGAGCAGCCTCTTCCATCTCAATTCAAAAATATTTATTCATTTAGTTAGTTTTTTTGGTTCAACATTTTCTATTGAGGCAACATTGGTTTATAACATTTTATATAAGTTTCAGTTGTACAACATTATAATTCAACATCTGTATATACTACAGCATGCTCACCACCAAAGGCCTAGTTCAAAATATTTATTGAGCATCTAACATATGTATTTATTATCCACCTCCTCCCCAAAGTGAGGAATACCATGATGATTAAATCTGTGTCTCCAGACTCCAGAAATACCACAATCTCACAAGGAAGTCATATATAAAACCAATGCATATGAAGGAAAATTCTACAGTTAGGGGCACCAAAAACTGCATTAGGTAAACTGGGGAAAATGACATTAATTCAGCTGAGGGTATACTGCAATTTAGAAACTTTCATGGGAGAGATAAGACATGTTCTAGCATTAAAAGATGAGAATAATATTCTATCGCCAGGTTTTAAAAGGCCTTTTAAGTGGAGGGCAGGTGGGTTGATAAAGCTGGACTTTGCATTGAACTGGAGAAGTGAAGGGAAGCAGTGATTAGGAAAACAGGCTAGGGCTAGGTAGTGAGGGAACTCAGGTGTGAGGCTGAAGAGGGCTGAGCATTTTTCTTTCTGTGGCTATGAATCTTTTTGTTCTTGTTTCTTCGTAGCTAAAAAAAAATCTGATGAAAGTAGTCTTAGGTATGTTATCTGTCCTTGAGACATTATGTCCAAAAGTTGCTCAGGTTGCTCTGAATCTTCCTCATTTTGACCACTGTGCTCTATTGGTTGTGGTGCCAGCCCCTCCCAAGCCTTCCAAGCTTTTGTGAATGCATAGAAAATGATTAGCTGTTCTCTAGTTCCTTCATGTTGCCTGTGGGGACTGTTTGGCTGTCGGTGACCATTCACTCTACCAACATCCCTGCGATCTATCTCTGTCCTTATAGCCATTATGGCGAGAGGGACATCAACAAGTTTGCTGATCATTTTCGTTCAGAGAGGACAGGAGGTCTTTCAAGTGTCTGATCCTTCAAATGTACTTAGAAACCTTTATGTCGTTACTTTCAATCCTCTGGGAGACAGGGAGGTGGTAGGACAAGCAGACAGACCAACGTCCCACTTGGAGTGCTCATTCTCCAATTCTCCTTTTACTTCCCAGCTCACAAGGTCTTTATCTAATAGTGAGGGATCGGGGAGGGGGCTGCTGGGGAAGAACCAGGAAAAACCTTGTCCTGCCAAGCTACATTTACTTTCAGATCTTTTCAGCCTTAATACTTAGACCTTGCCTTTGAACTAAAAAACTAAGAACTGCTTCTTTGTTCCTGGTAACTAATTCTGGGACAAATAGAGGTTTCAATGCTCAAATTCCAAAGGGGTGACTCCAGAGCTAGGGAAAAAAGAATAAGTTCCCCTAGTGGAAAAATACGAGTATTTTATATTCTCAGTTGCCTCATATAGAGAAAGAAACCGAGGCTCAGAGACATTAATGAAATTGAATTCATAAAGTGAGGATTGAAACCTATTATCTCTCTGAATTCAAACCCCAAGTTGCTTAGAAGATACCACGCTGTCTTCTCAGTAAGTCTTTAAATATCATCTGGCCTCTGTTTCCTCATCTCTAAAGTGAAAAGCTTGGGCCAGATGAATTTTAAGGCTCATTATAGCTATACATGTGTTTCTTAGGTTGAAAAAATTCAGAGCCCCTTAGGTGACAGAGAAGTGTGTATGTTCTTGCTTTCATATGAACTCATAAACCTTCCCCTAAGAAAGAGCCTAAATGTGGATCCTGCTCTAGGTTGCAGAGATCTAAGTATTGATTGGAGCAAAGTAAACTTTCTATTTATTAACAAACTAGTTGCCTGGTGCACGAAATTCGTGCGGGAGAGGAGGGTGGGGTGTCCCTCAGCCCGGCCTGCACCCTCTCCAATCTGGGACCCCTCGGGGGATGTCCGACTACCGGCAGTCGGACATCCTTCTCACAATCTGGGACTGCTGGCTCCTAATTGCTCACCTGCCTGGTCACCCCTAACCACTCTGCCTGCTGGCCTGCTCACCCCCAACTGCCCCCTCCTCCCAGCCGGCCTTCTCGCCCCCAACTGCCCTTCCCGCCAGCCTGCTCGCCCCCAACTGGCCCCCCTTGCTGGCCTGATCACCCCCAACTGCCCTCCCCTTCTGGCCTGATCGCCCCTAATCGCCTCTGCCTCGGCCCTGCCACCATGGCTTTGTCCAGAAGGGTGTCCAGCAGGTCTCTCGGTCTAATTAGCATATTACCCTTTTATTAGTATAGATAGTGGCAATGGGACCTCCAGCCACGGGTAGATATATTGTTTTGTGTTTATACATATGAGTGATATTTGGTTTATATTTATCATTTCAGAGAGGAAAGAAGAAGAAGAGAGAGATAGAAACATCAATGATGAGAGAGAATCATTGATTGGCTGCCGTCTGCATGCCTTACCAGGAATTGAGCCAGGTCGATGCTCAACCGCTGAGACACACCGGCCAGGCTATCTTTACGTTTAAGCCTTGGTGACTCATATACTCCACAAACTATTTTTAATCAAATAAGTAATTAATGAGATTCACTCTATTATTATTATACTTGATGCAAACTAATTACCATTTGTCTCTATTTTAATATTGCAATCTTCTTAATATTGGCATTAACTTTGACTTTTCCCAGGTGATTATGAAGAGTGTGATTTTCAAATTCTTTCCCAGTATCTAATACTGAAGCTCAAGTTGTTTGCTATCTTCCATCCTACCTGCAAGATTTACACCTGGCCACAGACTGACAGTTTGAGTTAGTTCCAGGCAATGAAATGTGAAAACTCTGATTTACAGTGTATGTCTGTCTAGAACACACCTGCCACTGCTTCATAGGGAACCCTGCTTCAAATTGTCGCCCAATTGATTCTGAAACTTGAACTGCTGTAGCATTTACCAAAGAGATTAGAAACGGCTCAGGCACATTCCCTGGGGAAGCCTGACTGTGGAGGATTCTGCCTGAACGTGACTGTGCCTTGCACCCAGCATGTGAAATTAGGACATTCACTGCCTAATGGCTTGTTCATCTTTCTTACAAGGGAAAAAAGAAACAAAAACAAAATAGAGTTTGCTAAAGACTATTGCCTTTCTTCTTTTCTGTTATACTTTATATTTATATTTAGGAACTTAGAACAAGTCCCAAATTTAGTTAAGATTTTATCAATTAGCCAACTGGTAAAAAACACCTGGTTGAACTTGAAAATCTAAATACAGTACCTAAGTATATCAGAGAAGTCTATTTTATAAGTTGAATTCAGGTATAAAAGAAGAGAAATATGTTTTTATTTATTTTTATTTTTTTTATTGATTTTTTTACAGAGAGGAAGGGAGAGAGATAGAGAGTTAGAAACATCGATGAGAGAGAAACATCGATCAGCTGCTTCCTGCACATCTCCTACTGGGGATGTGCCCGCAACCCTGGTACATGCCCTTGACCAGAATTGTACCTGGGACCTTTCAGTCCGCAGGCCGACGCTCTATCCACTGAGCCAAACCGGTTTCGGCGAGAAATATGTTTGAGTCAAGGAATAAACCAACAATTCTACATTTTTCAAGCCCATTCATTTTCAGAAAAGGGAAAGGGATGAGATCCAAAGTCTGGGTTTTATTTATTTATTTACTTACTAACTCTTTCCTTGGAGCGAAAATGAAGGTAGAGTTAGTGAAGAAATCTGAATTCAAGGGGTTCGTGCTCTAGCATGTAAAATGGAGGTCTCTTTTTATGTGGAAATTATCAAAATAATGTTAGAAAACAGATACATTAAAAGGTATCAAGGAACAGACAAAAGGTAGCAAGTATTAGAGGAGAATGGATGAGGTGGAAGTAGAAAAGAAAAGAGACATTTCAAATTTAGCTGAGCATCATCAGAAAGAGAAGTGTTGCCTAAATGTCTAAAGACTAACTAGATGCAAGGAAATGTACAGTAGCTTAGTGCTGGACCTTAAAGACGGCTAATCTGCTGGGAGGCACTGAAAGACGCGCCTCTGACATCTTCCATCTTTTACTTCCGATAACAGCAGGGCTTACACGTTAATATTTTCCCCATAAAGCTTCCCTGTGGAGAAAAGAGGGAAAGTGACCTTTGCTAATCGCCCACTATGAGGAACTGTTTCGGGAGGTCAAGTGACTTGGTCATACACCCAGATCTGTCAACACTGCTATAGCCTCGGAAGTCGCATTGCCAGGTCCCCCAGGAGGGGACCACAAAACAGAACAAGGCCTTCTGTGTAATGGGCACCTATGGGCAAACGTTCTCCAATTTTACTCTCTAGACGAGGGATCAAGAAACTTTTTCCTCTAAACGGTCCCAGTGACAAATAGTTCAGGCTTGGCAGTCCTTACATTCTCATGGAAAGTACTCAACTCTGTGGCTGTCGCACAAAAGCAGCTATGCACAGCCTGTGAATGAAGGAGTGTGATTATGAACTTTTTTCCAGAGCAAGTAGCCCGCTGGAATTGACCTTGGGTTACAGTGTGTCAACCAGCGTAGTCCACTGGTAGATCTGATAATGGCTTTTGGGACTTTAATCAGGTTTCCCGTTGGCATGTCCTTTCTCAAGCACAACAGCTGAGGGTCAGGAGTAGTGATTGCCAAAGAAGGAATTGAAAAAGGAATAATTAAGTAGTGATGGTCTTAATCCTTATAATAAGCTGGCAATTAAGCAACAGATACCTCGTCTTTACAACATGCTGCCTAAATTCTTCCTTCTCCTATAGATGATAATCTTGGAAATACATATACATATTATTGTTTATAAACCAGAACATCTGACAAACTTAAAAAAAGTCCTACTTGGGTGATGAATACACAATACACTATACAGATGATGTATTATAGTATTGTACACCCGTAACCTATATAATAATTTTATTAAACAATGTCACCCCAATACATTTAAAAATAAAATAAAAAGAATAGTGATTTTGAACCTACATAGAAATAAATATGTGTATGCAGAGAAAGGAAGAGACAATATACCTCATATAGGTGCACATGCCAATCTATCTATAAGCAGTATTTTCTTTAAATCCTTAATGCTAGCATGGTCTAATGCTTTCTTGGTAATTAAAGAAAAACAAACAAACATGTTAACATAGTCTACTACATTTTTTGGTGGTTAAACCTAACATGGTCTAACACTTTTTCCTTAAAAAAAAAAATCCTCAAAATGTGCCTCCCCCAAAATGAGTAACAAGTTATTTTTTCCTGGTTCGACTATTCGCCTCGATATGAAAATCGTTCTGGTTACAAAGACAGAGTGATTCCTGAGAAAGCCAAGTGATGAGACTCTGCCAGGGCAAGCCTACCCACAGGGGATGGTATCAGTCCTCACTGATGGGCAAGTTGAGGGAGGGTCTGTAAGGCTAAGCCAAATAAATAGATTTGAAGAGCTCACAAATTTTATAACAGAAGCAGAAAATTTTATTCACACATTATTGGGAATGGCACATAAAACACAGTCTTAATGAAAATGAATATCTTATCATTGGAAAGATTAAAAAAAAAACTGGAAAAGACCAAGGCTCATTTCATATTCAAGGAGCCAGTGGAGGGTAAAAGAGAAGAAGGAATAACTAGAAAGGTTGTCAAGCTCCCAGTCTTCTATCACACGAAGACACAGGGGCAAGCCTAAAGGGGCAAAGCCAAGGAAAACCTCATTTGGTAAGTGCCTACTAAATGCCTGGCATTTTCAGTGTTTTAAATGTGTCACCTCATTGGATCTTCTCAGCAATCCTTTGCAGTAATAGGTAATGCCATCACTATGCTGACAAGGGCAGGGGATCAAAGATGCTAAGTAACGGTCCACAGTCACTTTGGTAGGGCCAAGGTTTGGATCCCAGTTTGTATTTATCTGAAGCTTTTCCAACTGGACATAATGAAGAAAGAAAGAAAAGATGCCATCTCAAAGTATTGTGTAAATCCATATCCAAGGAATATGAAAAGGCTTGTAAAAGTAGGAAATAATGAAAACATTAATTTAGTAGTTTAGCAACAAAATGAAAGTCAGAAATGTTGGTTACTATTAAAAACTAGAGGCCTGATGCATGAAATATGTGCAAGAGTAGGCCTTCCTTCCCCCAGCTGCCAGCACTGGCTTCCCTTTGGCACCTGGGACCCAGGCTTCCCTCACAGCCCTGGCTTCATCCACAAGGTCATCCGGAAGGACATCTGGTCTAATTAGCATATTATGTTTTTATTATTATAGATCAGCATATGATATTGATACATTTTGGGGATGTGACTAATATATTAACAATGTATTCAGCTATGTCAGAAATAGGACATAATCTTAATAGACAACCCCATGGGGAAAATGTGTCCACATTTGCAAAACAAATATACAAATATTAAAATAATCCTATTGAAAACCATGAGCTGATTTTGAAAAAAGGATTATAAATATTCTTCATTAGCAATACAACTTTAAAGGCATTTTATCAGTTTCTGAATAGTTTTGTGCCATATAAATAGCAAATTGTGGAAAAGAGTTATCTTTAAATATCTACAGAACATGATACTATATTTTTATTTCTATATGTTATGTCTGTTTGGTATACTAGCTGATGGATTGAGATGTAGCTATATATGTTATTTTGCTATGAACATATTTTAGTTTACAGTCTCACATTAATACGAGGAAGAAAATGTAGAACATAATCTTTTCCCTAATTAGTTTAATGTACTTTTATAGATCATCCCATTATAACACCCCCTCCTTCTAGGGATGAATGATGGTACATATTTCAGAGTCAATTCTCAGTTATTCAGGGAGTTCATTTTCCAGTCTGTAAGATAAAGAATAAAAGAACAGAATTAAATTTTCATTTTGATTCCTTAATTCTATACTATGTTGTACATACATGTTTCTCTGCCTCTTGAGCAAACAAAAACACTACTTCAGAGTTATAGCATTAGTTTTTTAACAATACACTAACCTTTAGATTAGTATAAGGAAGTTTCCTTTTTTGACTCATAAAATATTACATAATGGAATTAGGTGCTTCTACCTTGTTGATTATCATTTTATGATAATCAATACTGAAGGTTATTTCTAATTGCTTCCAGCAGTTGAGTGGCTGAGGGAAATGGAACCCACAAATTAGTTGACTGAGATTTGCAAAGTTCATGTAGAAATCAGGAATAGAACTAGAGTCTTCTGACCACTGGTAACTTCTTTAAAGTCTTGTTCAATTATTGACTCAAGATTGAGGTGCTTGTGGCAACAGAGCAGTTAAGAGTACAGCTAGTATATTTGAAAGCAGCAGCAGAGTAAAGGGTAAAATCTTGGGCCTTGGAGTCAGACTACCCATGTTGGTTTCTCAGTTATGCTACTCACCAGCTGTGGTACCTTGGGCATGTCCTTGATCTCATTTCTGGAATGGTGATGAAATGCCTATTGCATTAAGTTTCCCTAATGACATGGGGAGAGTGAATAATATATAGTCTATTTACAACCAGAGTTAATTTCCTATTGTGGGGTAGCAGCCAAATAAGTAAGTGGAAATAATATAGTCCCCTCGGAAGATTCCCGCAAGGAGGGCCTGGGCTGCAGGTTAATGGGCACCCTGCACATTTGGGGCCTCAGCCAAGAGTAGATGCAATAAACACACCACTTAGCACCTATAGTAGAACCTGAGAGCAAGGGTGATAAAGAAGTGGACTAAATGAAGGAGTAACTGGATTTATGACAGGATATCTGCTTTTGCTTCTCTGTCAGTGCCCTGTATGCATCCTTACACAGTCAGCTGAAGCAAAGGAATCTGCAGCCAAAGTCAGCCTGGAGTCTTGCCGTGTCTATTGGACCTCCAGAGCCATATGCCCTTCACCTTTGCATCACTCATCATATCCATGAGAAAGCTGGGAGAGCAGGACTGACAGTCCACAGCAGTTCTGCTGAGACCTAAGGAGTGAATAGAAGAGTCTGGCAAAAAGAACCAAGTAGTGCAATGGTAATAGAAGGTGTGTGAGTGCAGTATCCAAACTATCTGGCCACTAGCACAGCCACAAGAGAAGAGGGTGATGGACAACCTATATGTTGAGTAATAACTCTATAATCATGCCAAATTATTATTCTTAAAAACACATCAATCACCAGCTTCACTAAGCCAGCAGCTTCTAAAGAATTTCCTCCACCCAAAGAGGTTTTCTAGAGAGCAACGGTTGAGGAATAAAAGGAACAACTAAGCAACCTTTATATAATTGCCCCCCAAGGACCTGCCTGTATCCTCCCTCCCTCCTCCCACATGCTATTCCCCTCAGGACCAGCCTTTAAATATGACTTAGTTGATGGCATGAGTAACAAGCTAAAGTGGACTCCGTGCAGAGCCAGTGAATCCCTGTGGCCTTGAAGTACCCCATTTTCTATGAAGGGGGAAGAAATTCATTTCTACAAGAGTTGATTTGCCTTGAGAAGGGAGATTGATGCAGCCAATAGATCTGCATGGAAGTGTCAAGGGGCATGGTGGTCCTTGACTAGGGAATGCCTGTCTGCAGCTGCTCATGGAATAATGAGGCTCAGGGATCTAGATCCTGAGGCAACACTGAAAGTGAAGGTGAAGGTGAAGGTGAAGGTGAAGGTGAAGGTGGGGAAGGCAAAGGAAGAGAGGGGGGTGAGGGTGAAGAAGAGAAGGACGAGGAGGAGAAAGGTGATGGGATGGTGAAGAGGGGACACACAGGGGACCACCAGAAAGTGGGAGAGGCAAGGAAACACTTTTCCTGGGAGCCCTCAGAGGGGGGATGGCCCATTGACACCTCGATTTCAGGATTTTAGCTGCAGAACTGAGAGAAATTTTTTCTGGTTTTTTTGTTTGTTTGTTTTTAGCTACCTAGTTTGTGGTAAATTGCTATGGCAGCACAAGGAAACGAAAACAGGGAGGTGACAGAGAACAAGCCAGACACAGGTTCTACCTTCAGATAGTTACACCTGTGTGTGCACTGAAATCACCTGCTCACCCAGCACCAGGCAGGCTCCTGGAGGCCAAGTCCTGTCCTTGACTCCTCAGTGGATCCTCAATATGAGGCTTGCACATTTAAAAAGAAGCTGGAAAAAATATCTGTGGGATGAAAGAATTTGAAAAAGGTCAGGAAGAGCCACAGTTGATTTTGTGAGCATTATTGCTTATGTAATCCTATCTAATAATAGACAAACATGGTAATTGACCATACCTTCACTACACCTCCCATGGGCTAATCAGGGAGATATGCAAATTAACCACCAACAAAGATGGCAGTTAATTTGCATACATAGGCGCGAAGCGGCAGAGTGAAGGCTTGAAGGAGGCGGCTCTGGCCGGAGCGAAGCCTGGGTCCCAGGTGCCGGAGGAAAACTGGTGCCGGCAGCCAGGGGAAGGGAAGGCCTAATGCACGAATCTTTTCATGCAACAGGCCTCTAGTAAGAATATAATATTAGAAGACCAAATGGGCACTGGCATTCATTCTTTGGAAAAGTGGAATAAGGAAAAATAAAAAGAAGAAAGTGACTTCCAGAGACATGAAGGAATTGTTGGTAGGTGACCTCAAATTGTAGGAAGTCAGGTAAGCCAGCCTCTTACAGGAAGCCTGACACTTGGGCTGGTGCTGGGTGCCGATTGAGACAGTGCCCTGGGGTCACCAGCGATGTCCTGGAGATGAGCATCGGCACAGTCAGGGGTACTCCGCAGCCTCGGGGACACTGTGAACACTAACTGCCATCACCACCAATGTCATTTGTTGAGCACACAGTACAATTAACTGGTATTTTTGATTACTTGATTATCAAGGTGGACAGTTTTCTTAAGGCAAACGATTAGCCTTAACCAAAAGTTGCAACTATAACTCTAATTTATGAATTTTATACTTCTCTACTTTGCATACAGAATCATGTAACATTAACAATGGAAGAAGCTTTGTTGATTATTTGGTGGAGACAGTTCTTGTTACAAATAAAGAAAATAATACTTAGGAATGTTACTGACTTTTCAACTTTGCTGATGAGTGTTTCAACTTCATTTATTATGTGTGCATAAAATTCACACTATAGGGACAGACTATCAATATAGGCACAGGTATTATCCCAGTGACCCGGAAACCCTGGGGAAATGGGAATCAGGGTTGTCACTCCCAGAGTTGATTGTTGATTGGGCCTTAGTGTTGAGCTGTTTCCAAGCTGCAAGTATTCCTGCTTCAGTGCATGTTTTCAGTTAAGTGCTATGAAGCTTAGGTTATAAAAATAATAGAAAAGAGAGAATGGGAGGGCGTGGGCTTTCTGTTCTTTTTAACCTTAGTCCAATGAGTCAGGGTAGAGAAAAAAATTCAGGAAGCTAAAAGCAAAATAAGTCTCATAAATCAGTATAGGATTCTGGTTCTGTCAGGATGAAATATGAATTATGAGACAATACATTTGTATGGAGGCATTAAAAACTCTGCAAAAGGCTTAATAGAAAGTGAAAATGAAACAGCCTAGAAAAGGAAGAGTCTGAGAGTTGGTTACTTATTATATGTAAAACTTTCTTAAAAACCTGACTGTTAACCAAGAGTCACCTCTGATTCATGTTTTTGTTGTAATAGCTCAGTTGAACTCTGAATGTATATGTTCACCCCAATTTACATAGCCAATGATTTTAAAAATTAAAGCCACTCATAGTGGAACTAAGGCTATTTTTAAATATCTAGTTAATAATTATATTCATATTTTAAGGAGACAAGATCAAGGACAGCTTTTAAATCCAATATGAACAAGACGAGAGGAAATTGCAAACACTTTAATTCTATTTTCTTTTAAGTTCAGGTAAGGCTCTTAATAAAGTAGGCATTATGGTGAGAAAAAAGTAAAACCATGTTCTCCATATAAATTGAGCAGTTTCTTATGTGGGAAAAGTTTCCTCCCTAGAGAACATGAGCATACATATTCCAAGAATAAGCAAAAGGAATAATATTTGCAGATTTACTCGGCATATAATGGCTATGAATTTCCATCAGATTTCCATTAAAATGATAACAACCACCAAACTTTTAAACTTTTACCATTATTTTCCTGTCTATAACTTTTAATTTGCTATTTCTTTTTAACTGATGCCTGCCTCTTTTTCTCTTAAGAATTGATAACACATCAAATGTTTGTTTTATTTTATTTTTATATTTTTTAAATTGATTTCAAGGAGGAAGGGGAAGGGAGAGAGAGATAGAAACATCAATGAGGAGAGAGAACATTGATTGGCTGCCTCCTTGCATGCCCCACACTGAGGATCAAGGACCTCCTGGTTCATAGGTCGACACTCAACTACTGAACCATCCTGGCCAGGCTGTTTGTTTTATTTTAGTCGAATTATATGATGTACATGTTTTTGCTTTTTTTGGGTCACAAAGAGTACTTTTTTTTTATAAAACAGGACTTGAATATATTAAAGCCTTCCAGTGAACACTTAAATGAAACACAGGCACAAATATGAATCTACAGTTCACTGGTCAGGAATCTCCTTAAAAGCAAGGATCTAGCACTAGAGGGAGAATTTTTTTTTTTTTTTATGCCATCAGGAATGTATACTTTAGAGTTTACTAGGAGCTATTTATTTTTTTAGTTAATAAAATTATATAGGTTTCAGGTATACAGTTCTGCAATGCATCACCTATTTATTGTAACTGTGTGTTCACCACCCCAAGTCAAGTCTTCTTCCACCACCTTTTCTGCCCCCCTTTTCCTCCTTCTACCTCTCCCACCCCTCCTTCCCTCTGGCAATCACCCACTGTTTGTTGTCTGTGCCCATGAGTCTTTATTTTTTTCTTTGCTTAATCCCTCCACCCTTCTAACCCAGCCCCCAATCATCTGTTCCCTTTTCTCCACATTTGAAGATATGTAATATTTACCCATTGGCAGATAGCTCATATATTTGCTGGAAATCAAGAGTTAAGTGTTACTAAAACAAGGTCTTTTAGCCAAAAGGTGAGCTATTCAATCTTGCTGGAAGTCAATCCTCTTGATCACTTGAAATTGAAAACCCATCTAATACAAAGTGACACTGTGTCTGCTTCAGAAGAGCAAAATCATTGCCATCACAAAGGATAGATGTTACAACAGGCCAAAGACCTCTCCTGTTGTAGAAATAACCAACTGGTAGTTTTCAAAGGTGATTCTGACCTTAACATTTTGAACACAAAAAATATTTTCAAAAAAGAAAGCATAAAACACCTCTGTGTGTTAATTTTGAACTCTATTTTAAAAATCAGAAAAACTTCTCATATTGATTTAGATGTCTCTGTGTGATGGAAATAAACATTCTGTTGTGTTTCGTGCCAACATTTCCAAAGCTACTTACATCTCATAAGATCTCAAAATAATTAAGTATTTATTTCAAAACTACTCTCTATCATTTTTAATGGATTCATTTCCAAGCATAGTTTCAAATTAAAGTAAGAAAAACTGGTATTTGCAGGTGGGTTTTGTTTTTTTGTTTTTTGAGTTCTAAAAAGGAAATCCCAGGTGATAACATTCTTGACGAGTGTCTGGATAAAGCTGATTCCAGAAGATGGACAATGCTGTTGCGTTGCTTTCATTACATTTTCAAGATTTTAGTTCATGGAGATTTGGGGTTTTCACAAGTTTTTTTCCAAGTTAGAAAGTAATAAAATATAATTGGTGATCATCTCTTCGAAAAATTGCAATAGCAAACAAAATTAAACTTATAACTAGAACTGTTGTTATATGCTCTTTACCACACAATTTGGAAAGAACAACATGAACTCCCTTAGTCTGAGACAAGGTCTCTTACATTTGTTGCTATACAAGGATCCTTAATAAAAACGTGTTTAATCAAAAACAGAGACTGTGTCTGCTTAGATAAACTTGTAAAAGAATTTCACAATATGTATTTTGATAACTATAAAGAAATCCTCATATTGAAATATCCATTCAAAGGAGGAAAATGCTAGATAACATTAAAGTGCATATTTAGGTCTATAATTAAATTGAAATATAAGTTCAAAAATTTTAAATTATGTTGTGGTTTTTTATTGTTATTGATTTATTAGTCATGGTTACACAAAAATTATTGAGCAATTTAACTCAACATATACATGTTAAAATATATACTACTGAATTCTAATGCCCTAATGACTGGCTGCTCAGAAAAGATTTAGAGAGTGAAAGAAGTGTGTACGTAGTTATCTCTTAGAAAAGCCTCTTGAGATGAGTGTGCATAATGACTAACACAATTAAAATAGAAAAACCAAAAGCATTTTATGACTGGACTATAATCATATTGTGCTTACTAAGGGTTAAGATTATTTCTTAAGTGAGTTAGGAATTGTGTTTAACTGCTAGCTCAAAATCTAGAAATAGCAGTGGCCTACTAAAGTCCAGAGGTACACAGTTCAGGGCTGAAATGGCAGTTTCACAGAATCACCTGGAGTCTAGGTTCTTTCCATCTTTCCATGTCAGCATCCTTATTTAGAATGACTTCCTCAACTATCTAAATCACAAAACAGGATTCCCCACCCAGCAACTTCTGCTTTTATATGTACACTGTAAAGGAAATACGAAAAAGGTAACTTTCTGCTGAACACATCAATCTAGGTGTCTTTTAATAAGGAAAATGGGAGAATGGACATTATGTAAGCATCAGCAGGTACTATCAAATAAATTATTCCTAATGCCAAATATAAGCTAAATATCTTGATTTTTCTCTGTTGTTGTTTTTTTTCTTCTTTTTTCTCTTTTCTTTTCAGCACCATTCCACTTTTTCTCTTCAGGAGAATAAACAGATATTATTACCAAGCAATTGAAGGTGCATAACTTTGATTTAAACTGGATAATTGACTTAATGATATATTTAAATAAGCTCAAATACATTTCAGCAAACTATGAGAGGACTTTAGACCTCTGTGGAAACATTAAAAATAATATTCAGAAAATGAGAAATATATTGATTTTATATTAAAAGAAATGTGTAATGACAAATGAGAAATATTATGTTTTAAAGTACCTTTGTGAAGGTCTTCAGAATAGCAATTATAAATTTTAAGCCCCCTTGGCTGCATTTTGGAATAACTGTTGTTGATCCACAATACATATATGTGTTTGGCCCTGAATCCATCCTCACAAAGCCATCGAGTGTTAGAATTTCTGCTGTATTATATTAGTAAATATTAAATATTTAGCTATTAAATAATAAAGTTTTGTTGAGGTTAAAACTGTTTTTATAAAAACAGCAAAATTGGCAAGAACATATTAAGTATGCCCTGGAGGAAAAGGTTTTATATAAAAATCTTTGTTTGTTTCTTTTCAGATTTCTGACTGAAAAAATATAAAACGTTTTTATTGCTATGACATTCAAATACAGATAAAATGTGATTTTAAACACAGTATTTAGAAAATTAGAAATTCAGAATGAACTGACAATATATTTTTTGAGAGGCATTTGTCTTTATTATGATATACAAAACATTTCCCTCAATTTTGTAGTCAATATGAATAAAATTATGGTGAAATTTTGTAGTGTTTAAATTACTCTGCTCTTTCTAGAAACATTTTTCTAGGCTGAAGATTTTATAGGCTATACATAGAAGATATGCTAAAATTACAAATACAATTTAAAAAGATATTACAAAGGCATAGATGCTCAGCAAAAATCAGTAAAGATATTAAAATTTGAGTGAGGTTGCAAACAATCAGTGTTTTCTATGTTAATTACTAGAGGAAACATGCTTAAAACCGTCTTCCATGGAGGTTTGGTGATAAGCTCAACCTAATTGTGTTCAGGTTACATCCATATAATTTCCAGATAAGAAGAAAACTCCCTCTAAAAATTTTTAAGAGCTTAAAAGTCAGATACTTCAACATTATCTATACATAGCTCTCTTTACTTAAATAGGGCTTCAGTTATGTTTTAGCATGACGACTTTAGCTTGGGTAGACTTTACTTTTAATCTCTTAAAGATCAAGTACAATTTCAATAAGTGTTAAATCTGAACTGATTTGTTTCCCTTGTGCATATTACCATATTATACAATATTAAATAAATTCTGAAGATTAGGATTGTGTAGTAATGTAATTTCTACATTGCTATAAAGTGCTTAATTGATATCTTTTAAAAATAAAAATAGTTTTATCTTTGGAAATAATAGAAATCTATAGTCAATTTCAAATGGAAATAGCAATTTAAAAAAGAATAAAGAAGTGCCAGTCATCTGTCATCCCTCTATGCAATGAATATCAATTGTTAACATTAGGCACATATGCTTCTAAACTTTTCAGTTAAATATAGCTTTGATTTTTTTTAAAGGTGTATAATTTCTTGCCTATCTAAAACTGTCTGTATGTTCGCTTTATACAGCAATATTGAGTACAAATTTGGCTGGGTATAGAAACCTGGTTTGGCAACCTTTATTCTCTCAAAATTCTGCAGACATTTCTTCATCATCTTCTGATGATGATGTACTGATGAAAGAAACATTTAGCTGACTCTGTTTCCCGTGTGAAAAGTAATCTGTTTTATTTTTCTCTGTATCAGTTTTTATAGGATTATTTTTTTTTTAATCCTGGAAAACAATAAACAAACCAACAAAAATGTTAGTTAATATTTATATGTACTTATTTTCTCATTAATTGGTCCAGTATTTGTAAACTCTTTCAATAAGTAAATTTATATTTTATTCAATGCAGTAACATTTTCTTCATTTATATAATTGATTATTGCATATCTTCTAGTTTATTTCTCCAAAATACCCAGATATGTCTATCATTGTTATCTTTCTATTTTATCTCTTGCTTCTCTTCTCTAAATCCTATGATATTCTTATTTTGTTACTTTCTACTACTAATTCAATATTCTGTAGCTGTACTGCTTTTTCTTAATTAATTCTAGAATAAATTTGAATATTGATATTTTAAGACTTTGAATTCTTATCTTATTCAAAACTCTCTTGGAACCCTGAGTTTATATTAAGCTCTTCCATTCATTGATCCCCTTAGTTTCATGCCCTTACAAATTTTTTTGGATGTGACAAGCAATTCTCAAATTTTCTTCTTCTTGTTTTAAAAAAAAAATCCCTCTATGTGCCATTTTATTGGTTTTTGCAACAACAGTTCTCTCTTTTTTTTTAAGTAATAGTTTATTAAACTGTCTTGAATTTCATATTTTTGAAAATTTACTCATATCAAGTCAGATGACCAGAATTAGACTCACAAAATTAATTTATAAATTACATGTAACTTCTCTTGATTTGTAATATTCATTCTGGCTTTTGGCCGATAAAAAGATAAAATTTTAATATTTGTTGAAATTCTGAGATGGACATAATATCACTTATAGGTTTTAAATATTTATGAATAGACCATGCACTATTAATATTTAAGAAATATTCTCAAATAAAATGGACTACGTAAATATCAATTATAATGAAAATGTAGGTAACGCTAATAATCAGCAGACCAGTATAGTTATGCAATCTATTAAGCATATAGAATTTATCATATTTTATCAAGTCTAAAAACATTTTTGCCTACGTTTGAACATTTCTGAAGTGGAGCTGTATTCTGTAATTACCGGTGTAAGTTGCGATGTGGTTGTCACTTTGTATACGTGTTTTTATACATCTGGAGAAAAAGCTGGCAGAATATTGCCTTTGAGAAAAATACCAGAGATAACAGTGGAGCACCCTTATAAAAATGTTAGATAATTCATGCTCCAGGTGACACTGATGAGGATGTGTGAGAAAGTATGGAAGTTGATGACTACGTTGAAAGTGATTCAGAAGACTGGCATTCTTAATATAATGAAATTTCACGAATATACCTTCAGCAGTTAATTTTGCTTTTTTTTGCATGCATAAAAGTGACATATAATAAAAAAGTTTATATTTCCAAAAGAGCTCTTTCAATAGAATAACATAAAATTCTAAATAATGAGAAAGATATGTCAATTTAATTAGTGCAATGTTTTTAGTAGAACATAAGATATTGGTTTACTTTACCATTGATGACTTCGTAGGCTGTATGAAATACAGTATACTTACCCACCGGCTGGTTCTCAGCTAGGCCTACTCCGTGGTGTCCTCTTGCCTCCCACAGCCACTCAAACCCCTGCTCTGGGGCCTCTGCAGATCTTCCCTCAGTGCAGCAGTGAGTCTCCAAAACCTGCGCCACAGGATCGCCTGTTCTGATTGGTGGAGACCAATTGCTGAGACTTTTGACAGAGAATATGGCAATCTCTAAAATCCATGGATATTTGAAAAGTAACAGATGGGGCTACAAAGCCAGATTTTTCCAAAAAGTGTGATGTGAACGGGTTATAGGTGTGTAAGGAAGAGGTGTGCAACAGGACAGTGATGCCTCAGCCCTCAGGTGGCCTGTGGCACCAGAAATCCTGAAGCTCCGTTTAGCACTGAAATTAGATACAAAAATAGTAAGCAACACATTGTTTTACCCCAACTTTTAAAATGAAATAAAAGTTCATTTAGGTATTTTATTGCAGACCTTGATCTTAATATAAGCTTAGTAAAATATCACTTCAAAAAGCCAACCAATTTTGCATATGAGATTTGAAGGACTCAGCAGTTCTTCACCTTTAAGTCCTTCTCCAGTAAAACAAATAATTTAATGCACATATTTGCACATAAAAGTAAACACAGCAATAATAAAAATGCCATGCAAAACATCCAGGGGAAAAAATGTCTTCCATTGGGACACAGAAAGACCAAGACATGATGAACATGTCGTCCAAGGATAGGAAGTTGAGTGTAGAACATAAATTGGAAGGTAAGGTTTTCCAATAAGAGAAATTATCACTTTTATCTAGAGCTTTTCGTTTAAGATTGAGAAAAAGGATGTATTAGAGGGACGAATCTAACCAAATAATCTTTACTGTGCAAGAAGTACTGATTGTAAAGAAGCATTTCTCTGTTTCCATAATCTTAGTGTCAGAAATCAGCCTTTATAAATTCATGAAAGGAATTTGGAGAAATTATATATAAAGAGCTGATGGAACCCTACTTTATACTCAAACTTGTGGAGAGCAGAGTTAGATTTGGGCACTGGCAAATCCATGAAGCAAGTCATGGTTATTAAACAATGCCAGATACCCTGGCATTAAACAAAATGTGACTTAGTCTTTCTTATGAATACTGTGTTTCTCTAAGCACTTGGAGTAATTGCATGGGAAATGTGTCCTAGTTCATGTCTTGGAAGCAAATTGATTTTTATTTTTTTAACTTTTTCCTCCCACCTTCAAAGATTCTGACTTTCAGTTTTATTTTTATTATATTGTTTTATCACTATTTTTAAATTAAATAAAAATATTTTTCTCAATTTAAAAATAGTTTTATTTAAAAGATAAACTGATAAATGCCCATAATCCTAATCATTCAGAGTTATAAATAACGTTGGAATAAATCTTTTAATAGCTAAATCTTTGTATTTTTCTTTAATTATTCACTTAGAATAGTTTTAGAAGTGTAATTAGTGGCTCCAGGCATGTAGTTTAGCATAGTTTAAGGCCCTTGTTAAATTGCCAGTTTGCATACATATGTAATACCCTTTGTAATACTTTAAGCAATAAAAAAAATAAATTAATTAAATAAATAAATAAAAATTTAAAAAAAAAAAAAGAAAACTTTGCTCAAAGTTTTGGCAAAGAGGACTTTGTAAGGGAAATGATGAGATGGCAAGCTCCTAAGGAAATTAAAAAAAAAAAAATTGCCAGTTTGCTTCTTGAGTTTGTGTACAGTTTGCATTTTCATCAGTACTTTAGAGTATCACTATTTTACTACAGTTCAGCATGTCTAAAAATGTACTTTTTAAAATACTTTTTTTATTTATTAAGTTTAAAATTTCATTTTCCAATTATAGTCTACATTCAATCATATTGTATATTAGATTCACAAGTAAAACATAGTGGTTAGACAACCGTATACTTCCCAGACTGTTTCCCCCAATATTTCCAGAACCACCTGGAACCATGCGTAGTTATTACAATGTTATTGACTGTGTGTCTTATGCTGCACTTTACAACCCGCGACCATTTTGTCACTACTAAATTATACTTCCTAATCTCTTCACTCTTTTCACCCAGTACCCCAACCCCCTTTCCCCTCTTCCACTCTGTTTTGTATCTATGAATCTCTCTATTTTACTTTTTATTTATTTTGTTTTTTAGACTCCACAAATAAGTGAAATCATAAGGTGTTTGATTGATTTATTTTATTTAGCTTAATATCCTCTAGGTTTATTCATTCTATCACAAATGGTACAGTTTCATTCTCTTTTATGGCCAAGTAATATTTCACCACTTTTTTTATTCACTTGTCTATTGATGGGCACCTGGGTTGATTCCATAATTTAGCTAAGGTAAATAATGCTGCAATTAAAAGAGGGGTGCATATATTCTTTCAGATTAGTGTTTTTGCTTTCTTCAGATATGTACCCAAAAGTGAAATCAATGGGTCATAAGACAAGTCCATTTTTTAATTTTTTAAGGAATCTCCATACTGTTTTCCATAGTGGCTGCACCAATCTACATTCCCACCAATGGAGCATGAAGGTTCCCTTTTCTCATCCTTGCAAACACTTGCTGTTTGTTGATTTATTGATGACAACCATTCTGACAGGTGTGAGGTGAATCTTATTGTGGTTTAAACTTGCATTTCTCTGATAATTAGTGACATTGAGCATCTTTTCATATATCTATTGGCCCTCTGTATGTCCTCGTTGGGGGAGTGTCTTTCAGGTTCTCTATGCATTTTTTAATTGAATTGTTTGTTTTTGGTGTTCAGTTGTATGAGTTCTTTATAAATTTTGGATATTAACTCTTTATCAGATATACCATTGGTGGATTTGTTCTCCCATTCACTAGATTGTCTTTTTTATTTTTTTGTTGATGGTTTCCTTTGATGTGCAAAAACATTTGAGTTTGATGTAGTCCCATTTTCCTGTTTGTTTCCCTTGAGGAGATACATCAGAAAAAATATTGCTAAGAGAAATTTGAGAGACTTTACTTCTATGTTTTCTTCTAGGAGTTTTATGGTTTTGAATCTTACATTTGCATCATTAATTCATTTTTAATTTATCCTTGTGTATGATATAAAAAGGTAGTTTAATTTTTTTGCATGTATCTGTCCAAATTTTCAACACCATTTATTGAATAAACTTTACCCTCTTGTATGCTCTAGAGCAGAAAATTTTAACCATTTTCATCTGATGACACACGTAAACTAATTATTAAAATTCTGTAGCACACCAAAATATATATTTTTTGCTAATCTGACAAAAACTAGATATAATTTTGGTCATTCACACTGGATGGCTATTGTTGTGTTAGCTGTTGTCATTTTTTTTATTTGAAAATCTAAGGAAAAAGAAGTCTGTGCTCCTGACTAAATAGTCAAGTATTGCATGTTTTAAAAATTCTTCTGACACACTAGTTGAAAATCGCTGTTCTAAAGGAAGGTTGCTTTTAAATTCATGTAAATTGATATGGTCAGACTATTAACAAAAAGTATAATGTAAAGAAGTTATTGTCTGCTTGGTGGTCAGGTTCTATCACAGAAGAGATACCAAATGCACAGTCATCTTAGTATCTCCATCAACAGCAAATCCTCACTCGCAAATAGAGTCAAATTTTACAATCTGAACTTTGGTGACACAGCACAGTGCCCCAGCATGCAATGGCACATATAAATAAAGCATTTAAATATTCTATACAGTTGAAACTGCACATCTGCAGGTCCAAACCCTGTATTCACATTTGGATTCTCAGTTGAACATGGAAATATAATTTTAGAAAATAAACATGGAAAAGTGTTTATGGTCATCATGTACCTCCAATTAATTTTTTCCTGCTTATTAGTTCATATACTCAAAATTTATTTTCATCTAGGGAAAGCTGCTGCAAAAACACACTCCATCCAGCTTTTCTTCTCCTTGGAACAAGCCATCTGTCGTCTGTGGAGGAGAGGCAGAGAAAGGTAAGGCTGACTATTCATGGAACATCTACTAGGGATCTGTTTAAGGCAAGGCATTTACATTATCTTGAAATTATTGTTGGCAGGGCTGGTGATGTACTTTTGTGTTTCACAAATAATAACAATGGAAACTTCATTGTGATGTTGTATTGTACCTAGAGGCCCAATGCAAGAAATTCGTTCAAGGGTAGGCCCTCGCAGCCCTGACTGCCTTGGCCCTCGCAGCCCCGGCTGCCTTGCGGCCTTGCGGCCCAATGACCCTGCCCCCTGCCCACTGGTCATTCCGGAAGGTCATTCCCTCATCCGGTCTAATTAGCATATTAGCTCTTTATTATATAGGATATGTGATCATAAAGCTTGAATACTTTCTGCCACCAATTCTACATAAAGCCTTTTATTTTGTGATACTTTATTCATGGAATATTTCCAACAATCTCACTTTTAGTAGTGCATATTACTGTATAATATGACACATGAACAGCCTTGTATATAAACCTTTGGACAATATTTGAAGAGTAACTAAATAATTTCCTTTAAAACCCTCCTCTTATTTGTATTTACTGTTAAATATTAAATTTATTTCTAAATAGTTCATATCTTCATATTGGTTCAAAAATAGTAACTACATAAAACATATTCATTAAGAAATTTCATGGTTACCCCTGACCCATTATCCTAAGTCCTTCAGCCCCTTCATCAATAAAAACTTTTTAAAAAATTTCAGAATTATAGAAAAGTTGCAGAAATGGTACATAGAATTCCTATATCCTCTCACCCACATTTCCCTTATGTTAACCACGGAACTATTTATCAAAACTGAGAAATTAACACTGGTGCAATACTTTTTAACTCCCCCCCCCCCACTACTGTCATGTCCCAGTTTCTGGATCTCATATTGAATTTAGTTGGCATATCTACTTGGCCTCTCCTACACTATATGACAGTTCCTCAGTCTCACCTTACTATTCATGATCTAGGTATTTTGAAGAAACTGCTCAGACATTTTGTAAAATGTTTGGCAGTTTGGGTTTGTGTGATGTTTTCCCATGTTTAGACAGCGGTTATGGTTTGTGTGGGAAGAATAAGGCACCCTTCTCCTGGCATCATATTGGGGTGGGGGCTGATATCACCAACCACTGGCAACCACTGGGAACTATTTTCCGCCCTATAGTCTTGCTTTTCCCTCCTGTCTTATAAATTTAACCTTACAAATTTCATCTTTTGGGTCTGCTTTCTTTTACACAGCCTTTAAAGAGAAAATCACAGGCCCCAAAATTGTATCACTTATCCTGAAGTCCATGATACCGAGTCTAGATTTAATAACTGACCTAACTGCTGATTTAGCCTCTCCCAGAAATATAAGCTTAATCAGACAGTCTGGAATTCCCTGGTCAATACCAATGAGATAATCTGTTACATGGACCCTCTCCATACCCTGTAGAAAGAAGAGGCAATCTACATGATAAAAGCTTGCTCCCCCAACTCAAGATATCCTGGTCTAAAAATAATCCTTTCTTTCTTTTGTCAGTAGTGTTTTTGTCCTGCCCTTCTTCCTATAAAACCTTTCATTTTGGACAACTACTCCAAGCATCCTTCTAGTTACTAATAGGATACTGCTGGTTCATGAGTTATTTAGATATTCAAATTACTTGGTCAGATTTTGTTTTTTAACATAGCAAAATACATTTAAGATTCATGTAGCTTCATGAATCAATAGTTGATTCCTTCTTCTTGCAGAATAGTATTCCATTGTATGCATGTACTACAGTTTGCTTATTTATTCATTGGTTGAAAGCCATCTATGTTGTTTCCAAATTCTGGCAATTATGAATAGAGCTACTGTAAGCATTCATGTACAGGTTTCTCTGTGAGCATAACTTTTATTTCTCTTGGGTAGATAATGTGGAATATCATAGTTATACATTCTACTTTATAACAAATCCACAGAACTATTTTCCAAAGCGGCTGTGCCATTTTGCAGTCCCACAAGTCCCAACAAGTTTCAGTTGCTCTGCATCTTTGTCAGCACTTGATATTACCAGTATTTTTGTTAGACATTCTAGTAGGTTTGTAGGAGTATCTCATGGCAATTTAATTTGGATTTCCCTGACCGTCAATGACATTATTTCATATGCTTCTATGTCAACAATTTATCTTCTCTAATTCGATTTGAGGCTTGTTTTGTATCTGGCATATAGTCCATGCATGTAAATGGTTCATGTGCCCTTGAAGAAAATATATATTTTGCATTTAATGGGATGGAATGTTGTCCATTTCATGTGGCTAAAGTTGAATATTGTGTATGTCATTCAGTTTGGTTAAATATGCTCTACAAATATTTCTTATTTTCACTAATTTTCTTCTGCTCATTTTATCATTTTAACAGTTGTTCACTTTATCAGTTACAGAGAAATGTACGTTAAAATTTCTAAATTTGATTTTGGTCTTGTCTAATACTTCTTTTAGTCCCATCAAATTTTGTTTTATATAGTTTGCGGTTATGATATTAAGATTCTTATGTCTTTCGGCTGAATTGATACTTCATACTTTAAAATATACTTTTAAAATATTAAATAGCCACACCATCTTTCTTATGGTGACTGTTTACATGCTACATCATTTTCATATCATTTAGCTTTTAAACATTTGATTTTTTTAAAAAAATTGAAACATGTATTGTATAAAAGTATATAGTTATGGGTTTTGTTTGTTTGTTTATTCTCACCCAAGGATATGAGAGTTGATTTGAGAAAAAGGGGGGGGGGGAGAGAGACATTGATTAGTTTCCTCCCATAAGTGACCTATGTATGTGCCCTGACTAGGAAGTGAACCTGCAGCCTTTTGGTATTCAGGATGATGGATGCTCCAACCAACTGAGCTACCTTAACAGGGCAGATATAGCTTTTTTTTTCTTTTTAATTTGATAATTTTTAAAATTTTAATTGGTGTGTTGAATCTATTTAAATTTATTGAAATTACTAATACAATTGGGTTTAAGTGTCATTCTATTTGTTTTCTTTTTACTCTACCTTTCATTGTTCTTTCTTTTCTAAGTTTTATATATTAATCAACTATCTGCAGTATTATTCTACTTACATTCTTGTGTTAATTTTTAATTACTACCTGAGAGATTTTACAATATGCATCCATATTGACTTTTTAGGGTATAACTTAAACACTTTTGTCACTTTTTGAACAATGTAAAACTTTTACTGTAGTCACTTTGTTTATCCTTCTTCTTTTTGAATAGCAGCTCTTCGGAATTTTAATTTGTGTAATTCTGCACTTCCAGAATGTTGATCTCTCATGGTCTCCTATATTATACGCAAGAGCAGAACACATTTCTCAGAATTTCTAAACTCGGAACAGATGTAGATTAGTTTCTGAAATATGATTCAAACTGAAAGGTGTGATCCCTAAAAGTGTTAATGGCGGTGTCTTCACACGGTGTGGATAAAACACACCAACCATGACACAGATAAAATTAGCGGACACGCAGACAGCAAACAATGGGAGGACAGAGTCCTGATGGTGCTCCACATGCTCCTTGTTCCTAAGGCTCAGCTGTATCTCTTCTCCGTCCAAAGCCTGGCGGTTCAATACCTCATTTGAGTCCCACTCTCCTTGAAACAAATTCTCTCTTTTGCTTTTAGGTATGCTTAAATTGGTTTTCTATCACTTCCAATAAAAGTCTTAATTGGTTTCTGTTTGGGCTGTGGACTTAGGAATATGTTGTGTGTGACCACCTATCAGCATTACTTTGGAAGTGATGATTCACTGGCTGAACATAATCATGGTGCACAATTTTCTAGCTGATTTTTACCACCCCCACTTCCCTCCCTCCCCCCCCCCCCCCCAATTTAAAGGCATGTAACAGAAAATTATTCTGGAGACTTGAATAGCTATGAGCGGTGATGCTCCTCACAGGTAGGATGAAATAAAGCCACAGGCAAGATGGTTAAAAGGGCTGCCAATGCTGAGCTGTGTGGCTGACTCAGCGTAGACTATTCATAAAGAGTTGGGCCTTCAAATTAGAGAGACTTGGATTTGAAAATCAGTTCTATAACTTACCAGCTGTCTGACATTGGCCAAGTTACTTAAATTTTCTAAGCTTCAAATTCTGGATCCAGAAAATCCTGTATAATAAAAACGTAATATGCAAATTGTCCCCTTGACTGGGAGTTCTTCTGGGAGTTCAACTAGGGGATGGGGCCAGTGGGAGGTGGGGGGTGTCGGGGGAAGGGAGGGAGGCCCCTGCTGGCAGGCCAGCAGCCCAGTGGCTAGGGACCCTACCAGTGCATGTGCACTGGGCCTCTAGTAGGATGATAAATGACAACTCCTAGTGCTGGTATAAGAATTAAATGAATGAATGAATGTATATGGAACAGGTAGCATAAGGTTTAGTGCAGCGGTTCTCAACCTGTGGGTCGCGACTCCTTTGGGGGTCAAACGACCCTTTCACAGGGGCGGCCTAAGACCATCGGAAAACATGTATATAATTACATATTGTTTTTATGATTAATCACCATGCTTTAATTATGTTCAATTAGTAACAATGAAATTGGGGGTCACCACAACATGAGGAACTGTATTAAAGGGTCATGGCATTAGGAAGGTTGAGAACCACTGGTTTGGTGCATAGTAGGCATAAAAGGATAGTGATTATTATTACTCATTAACTACAGGTGAAGAAACAATCAAACTTCCTGGCTTGTTTGTGGGGTTTTTTGTTGTTGTTTGTTTTTTGCAAGACTGGGGCTAATCATGCAAAGTGATACGAGTTTTCCTTGTTGAAAAGAAGGCAAAACCCAGTTGCTATTGCTTCTTTCCTTCGGCCAGCGGATAGCTTCACTATTACAGTCTTTGGATTGATTTTTCTAGAGAGACTGCATCTTGAACAGAGCTGCCTAATGATGCTGCCCACTGAAAGCAGCAAGTCGGTCTGACGTTTTGGTGGGTTTATTGGCATTGTTTTTCCATCCAGAAGTTTCTTATCGTTGCCACATCCCAGTGTTTGTCCAGGAAGAAAGTTTGATGCCCATCTTTCCCATGCAACCTCTGCTCATATAACTTTAAGTTTTAACTTAGACATTTTCTTCAGAGACTTAGGTCTTGGGCTGACCAGGAAATAAGTGATTGAGACCTCACTTAGGAGCCAGCTCTGCTGCTGGTTGGACCTGGGCTGGCTTTGAACCAGCGGTAAGGGACCTGTTGAGGGCATCTGTTCAAAGTAACAAAGTGGCTGTTACTAAAGAGACAGGCATTAGAAAGTGTCTAAGTGATGTCTATTTGCTCTAATTGTTTGTCTACATTCTTCCTTAACCACCTATACAAAATATTATGTATCTATACATAAACCTGAAGGCACTAATTCTCAGAGATTAATTTATGCCAGCTTAGAGTTTAGAAAATAAAGCACTTCATGTATTCTTTGGGAAGGCTTCAACATCCCTTAGGAGGCACACAACACATAAGTACCGTGACACACATTCCAAGGCAAAGGCCCCATTAATGTTGGGACAAAGAGTATGGAGAGGTACCTGAGCCTCACAGAGATTGTCTGCAAAATTGTACGTATTCATCTGTATGTATGTGTGCAACTCTTCATTTGTCTGAACTTTCCTATAGTGCCATCAAACAAGACATAAGTAAGACTTGTCCTTTCATTGTCACCAATAACTGGAGGAAACATGCGAACTAAAACCACGCAGAAGGTTGTGCAGAGCTCAAGGTCTGCTGCGCAACGGGGGAAGAAGGACTTGCACTAAGAAGTCGCTTGTCCCCACATTTGTGGCGAGGGGCTGCCCGTGGGCTTTTCAAGCTGTGGAGAGAGAGGACCTGAAATTGCATGTTTCCTTCCCCACAGGGGCAAAGCTCCTGGAGAGTGAGTGCTTCAGCTTTTTTATTTCAGCAAAGACCCTCATAAACTCACGGTACTTCCTTTGATCCTGTGCCTAGGCCTCTCTTAAGAGGCGCTTTCTGGGAAATGCAAGGAAGAGCGTCCCTGACCAGAGGGCTGGCTGGCTTCGAGCCAAGGCAGAGTGGCACCGCCAGTTCCGTGGGTGCCTCGGGGCTGCGCGGAGCTGGAGGGGGCTTCTCTTCACAGCCTTCCGTCCAGTTAGCGCCCTGCTGCAAACGTGGAGGCCTGCCCCGCCTCTCAGTTCACTGCGCCAGCCGCCCCGCATCTTCCCCGCACCGTGAGGTCTATTGGACCGGCGGCTCCTCTCCGGTCCCCGCGCGGCACACCGTGTGAGTGGCAGGCTTCCTGTCCGCTCAGAGGCTGCACGGAGGCCCCGCGTTACCCTCTCCCGTGCTGAACGCCCTCCCGCGGGAAGCTGGCGAGGCGAGCGCAGCAACGCGCAGTTGCCCCGCCAGGTGGTCAAACCGGAGCTATTTCCATCCAGCTAACGTTTGCTGCGCTCCGATAACGCCATCTGGACCCTTGTTTCCTCCTTGCCCCTGGAGCTGTCTTGTGGCTGAATTTCCCGAAAACTTGAAGGGCGGCTCCTCCTCGCGCAGCTGGGAACCACGCCTAAGGGCCGGGTCTAGCGCCCAGGCAGGGCCAATTTGGAAGGTTTCCTGCTCTCTTGACAGTTTCATCCACAGGCGCCCAGGTGCCAGCGCTAACATTTTATATATTTTAAGGTGCGAGAGGAATGAGTGGCATGCGGGAGCCACATTAATGGAAAGTGGCTCTCCACTAAACTGTCAAAACCCTACCTGTATGAAGCTCCGCGTGTTCAAGCAACTCCTAACCCAAGGGGAGCGAGAGGAGGAGGGGATCTGATTCTGTCCAGAGGCGGCAGATTTATTCTGGGTTCCGGACCCAGGAAGCAGCGAAAACGTGGCTGGAGAAAGCCACAGGTTTCCCCACCGCTCAAGCCAAATCCTAGAAGGAGCAAGCGGTTTTCTCCTTTGCATGCTACTGGAGCAAAAACTGAAAAAGAAAAGGCTGCCCACGGCTTGTAACATTCCTCTCAGCCTTCCTCTGTCTCATTCCGCAGCTCTCTCTACTCTTGCCTGCTCTCCGAAAATAGCAAGAAAATAGTTTCCTGGCACACCCTCATTCAGAACACACATTTTTTTGCTCCATCCTGGCCAACGCCCCCACCTAGTGGCTTAGACTGCCTGTTTTGCTTCCCTCTGCTGTGGTTTCTAAGATAAAGAGGCGCTTTGCAAAATAATCAAGTTTAACTAGACGCCTGATGTGGGTGGGTGGAGCGGGAGGTTGGGCAAGAGGCTTAAAATGTGGTGCAAATGAGGTTTAATGTTACCAGAGCCCTGCTGGGTGCTAGGAAGGGGAAGAGAGGAAAGAGAAGGTTGCGTGTTTGTTCCTACCTTGGCTGCTGCAACCCAGGAATGTCCTCAGGATGCCTTAAAGGAGTACCCTCGCTCTTAATGCATGGTGTGTTTTATTTTCTTCATCATACGTAACAGGATATGAGAGCATGTGAATTATTTTCTTGCTCATGCAGTTTTTGCCTGCCTGCCTGGCTCACCGACCAGGAATTAAAGAAACTTGGGTTAGGGTTGTGTCACCTTGGGTAAAAAAATCTCTTCTTTCAAAGGATCCCAATTGCTCTTTCAAAACTGAATAGATGGGCCAGGTAATCTCAGGCTCTTGACTAGACTGAATAACACTATTTAAAACATGTTTACATTTCACCTGATACATTGGATTACAACGTAGTTTTTTATTGGATGTATTCTACCTGCCAAACACTGAGCAGGTCCTGGGAGCTCATAGTTGGGCAAAAAGACATTGTACATTCCTGATGCTTGAAAAAAAACAAAAGCAAACTTTCTCTTGTACTTCTACCCTACATTTGTTTCTGTGAAGGCTGGAGGAGGCTCCGAGCACGGGTCTATGCTCTGAGGTCCTGGGACCTAGGTGCTGCTGCTATTGCTTGGTGTGGAATATGGTTGATATCCTGATGTGAGGAATATGGTTGATATCCTGATACCCACAAGCATAACGTTTGAAGGTTAAGGAGAGCCATGGATGGTGCCAGTGGTGATGGCCCCAGAGACGTTTTCGTCTTGTTTTTTTTCTTGAATCCTGATGACCTCCCCTTTTAGGCAGGTTGTGGAAAACAACTGCCTTCTTCGAACTGTTTTCCAAAGGCACTGAACTGCTGAGCAGCGGAAGCAGGAGGGTGGAGCGGAAGGTTTCATTTCACATACAGTGAGCGGCTATTTGTGATACTTTTACATTTTGCACACAGCTTTTTATTTATTTATTTACTTATTTTCTGTTGACTCACAATTAGAGGGGAGGGATTGACTGAAAAGCACGTATTCCTAAAGCCAGATATGAACATTTAGTTTGCATTGTAGTAAGAGTTAAGCAGAACTTGATGCCCAAAGCATAAAATGCACTGCTGGCCATTCCCTTCTTAGGCGATATTATTGGCGCCTCCTTCCAACCTGGGTGTGGCCAGCAGGCCTGGATAAAATTCCAGAGCGCAGAGGTCAGGGCTTGGGGCTAGCCCCACCCAGCACCGGCCGCTGGGGTGGGAGGTGGGAGGTGGGAGGTTGTAGCCTAGGAGGGGACGCAGCGATCCTGCTTGTGCCCCCAGTAGAGAGCGTGGGTCTATTGGGAGGGGAGCGCCGCGAGCTCGGAAGCGGATGGAGGCAAGGACAGGACGCCCTCCTCCCAGGTCTCGGCCGAAATGCCGCACCTAGGTGTCAGGATCGGGAGGGGCCAAGGGATGGGAAATGGAGCCAGGGCGGTAGGACCCGGCGGGAGCTTCCTTGGCCACGGAGGGAACTGGGCGGGAGGGAAGGGGGGAGGAGAGCGCGAAAGGGAAGGTGTTCGGGAGCGGGCAAACGCTCTCGCCGTGCCGCTAGAGTAGCACCACCGGACCTGGACTCTATAAAAGGAGTTCGTCTGTTCCGCAGCTCGCAAGCTCCTCCCGGGCTGGCGCACACCGCTTCCCAGCAGCTCCCCCAGAAATCTGCCCATTCCCCGTGTGCCGCGCCAGGCCCCCCAGACCCGTGCGCTCAGCCGCAGGACTCCCAGTGGCGCACGAGGTGCGAGCAGCCGCAGCCCAAGCCCTCGAGTCCCCCCTCCACGGCCCCGTCGCCGCGGGGCAGCTTGCCGGAGTGGCCAGCGCGTGAAAAGAAGGGAGGGCCGAGCGTCCGCGAGGCGCGGCGCCGCGCGGCTCCCAGACTTCACCCCACCCAACTCTGGCGGCCGCAGCCGCCGCAGGAAACTGCCACAGCCTGGGGAGGGGGAGCGGGAAAGCAGGACCGGGACTCCTAGAGGGCCTGTCCGCTCCGGTCTCCACAGCTAGGAAACTCCTGTGGGCCGATTCTGCAGCTCAAGGAGCGCCCGGGTTAGGTAACGCCCGAGCATTTGGGGTAAGAGACCCCACCTGGCTCATGCTCCCTCCTCAAACAATACCTCGCCCTCCTCCACTAGATGCCCCGGTGGAAGCCGGAGCGGAGCGCAGCGCAGCGCGGTGGGCTAGTCCTTAGCAAGCCCGGAGTGGAGAAGCGCAAGCCAGAGACGCGGAGGCAGCGCCGGGCGCACTCCAAGTGCAGGGGACGCGCTCGCCTAGCTCGGCTGCCGCGCCCTTGACCTCTAGTTTCAAGCTGGAAACCTGGGTGGAAGAATAGCTGAGGAGCCTACGAAAACTAACTAGCGACCAGGGGCAGGACTGCGGTCTCTTCCGCGGTCCTTCCTCCTCTCCCACATCCGTTCCATGCTTCAGAGCTGCGCTCCGGAGCCAGGGCGAGGAGAGGCATGGAGAAGAACGGCGCTCAGTGCGCCCCGCCGCTCGCGGGCTCCCAAACAGGGGTTTTTCAAGCCAACCTCTCCGCTGCTCCCCCCCACAACTGCAGCTCCGCGGACTCCGTGTACCAGGACTCCGTCGCCCTGCCCTGGAAAGTCCTGCTGGTCTTGCTGCTGGCGCTCATCACCTTGGCCACCACTTTCTCCAACGCGTTCGTGATCGCCACTGTGTACCGGACGCGGAAGCTACATACCCCGGCCAACTATCTGATCGCCTCGCTGGCGGTGACGGACCTGCTCGTCTCCATCCTGGTGATGCCCATCAGCACCCTGTATACGGTCGCCGGCCGCTGGACCCTGGGCCCGGTGGTCTGCGACTTCTGGCTCTCGTCGGACATCACCTGTTGCACTGCTTCCATCCTGCACCTCTGTGTCATCGCCCTGGACCGCTACTGGGCCATCACGGACGCCGTGGAGTACTCGGCTAAAAGGACTCCCAAGAGGGCGGCGGTCATGATCGTGCTGGTGTGGGTTTTCTCCATCTCCATCTCGCTGCCACCCTTCTTCTGGCGCCAGGCCAAGGCCGGGGAGGCGTGCGTGGTGAACACCGACCACATCCTCTACACGGTGTACTCCACGGTGGGCGCTTTCTACTTCCCCACCTTGCTCCTCATCGCCCTCTACGGCCGCATCTACGTGGAAGCCCGCTCCCGGATTTTGAAACAGACTCCCAACAAGACCGGCAAACGTTTGACCCGAGCCCAGCTGATCACCGACTCCCCTGGGTCCACGTCTTCCGTCACCTCCATTAACTCGCGCGCCCCCGACCTGCCCAGCGAATCGGGGTCTCCCGTGTACGTGAACCAAGTCAAAGTGCGAGTCTCCGACGCCCTGCTGGAGAAGAAGAAACTCATGGCCGCTAGGGAGCGCAAGGCCACCAAGACCCTGGGCATCATTTTGGGAGCGTTCATTGTGTGCTGGCTGCCCTTCTTTATCATCTCCCTGGTGATGCCTATCTGCAGAAACGCATGCTGGTTCCACCTGGCCATCTTCGACTTCTTCACGTGGCTGGGCTATCTCAACTCCCTCATTAACCCCATAATCTATACCATGTCCAATGAGGACTTCAAACAAGCGTTCCATAAACTGGTCCGCTTTAAATGCACGAGTTGACTTGTCCACTGCACTGGGGGTCACCCCAGTGGCCTTTGGGGACCATGTTGTGTCTGGTTCCACAGGTAGGTCGACTCTTCTTTCACTGTTACCGGGTCAGAGCGAGGCGCTGAGAAGCCAGGACAGCCCCGGGAGAGAGAGCACGGAAAGGAGAACTGTGCACACTAAGGATAGAGCTTCCCTGCTGAGGAGGAGGCTCGCTTTCTTCCCTCAAACCCCAGGTCCAGCACTGGCCCTGCGGCAGCCAGTCACAAGGCGGGGTTTGCGACTTTTAAAATTCTGTGATGGAGAGGTGACCCCTGCCCTGCTCTGGTGTAATGGACGATGCCCTCTAGGAGCAGTGATACGTGTTAGTTGTTGTCTGGATCCTGTCTGAGACAGATGCATACAGCCTGGCAGTACTTGAACTAGACACTTAATACCTTGTGTTTTGGGGAGAACTTTGTGTTACAGCCTCATTTAAGAACAGTTACGTTGGCATCCTTCGGTTTGTGTTTATTTGACCTTGGTTGGAGACACTGGTGGATTTGGTGCTTCAAACCCTATGTGTGGCTTGGGGGGTACAGAGAAACCTTGAAGAGTTAACAGCAAAGTTCTGATGTTAAGATCTCTATTTTTATTACAATTGAAACTATATGGGATGGGTGGGTGGAAGGGAAATGGGGAGAGAGCGTTAAACAGAGAACCAACACCTATGATTGTTTTCTGCAGATTTTTGATTTTTTAAATTCCTACTTAGTGATTTTTCAAACCACAGTTTTGACAACTCAAACAAAACATTTCGTGTGCTAGTGCCAAAATCTGCAGATTGCTTTATTTTTTCCCTCCTAATTTCATGTACCTGCCATTTTACACATTGAAATCCCCATAAGTGGAGGATATGATGGGTGACTCAGCCCAAGCTGCTCTATTTCTTATTAATGCAATCGATTAAACTGATGATATTAGATATATACTGCTCCTTAACAAGAAATGCATCTTTATTCCTTATCTAATTCAGTGATATGTAAGGGAGACTGATGAATAGGAATGGTTCTTATTAAGGAATGAAGGGCAATAGGAGGATGTATATTTTGACTTGTAAAAAAATCTTAAATGCATGAGACTTTTTTCTGATAGTCATTTGCACTCTCCTTCCCATCTGTAATTCATTTGTGTGCTAACATATAAAGTAACCAAGACAACTTGCTTGGTTCTACAAAAATCTTCAAAATGCAGTAAGAACCCCAAAAACTATATCAAAAGGAAAAAAAAAAGCTTGTTTCTTTTACCTTTCTATTGAAGTTTGGGTAGGAACAAAGATCACTAGAAAATGACATGCAAAGAACTTTAGAAAAGCCTCGATAAACTAAAATTGAGCTGGTAATTCATGGAACCAAATCTCAAACTTTTTAGGTAATCAAGAAACTGATAAGCCTTGGCACCTCAGAAATCTGTCACTGACCTGATACCTCAATGAATATAATAGCAGTAATACTTTAAATTTATGTCTTTTAAAATTGCAACAATACTTACTCTTATCCCAATTCACTCTAACGACTTCCTGACACAGGGCAAGATTTATACATTAAAAGATGAAAAAAAAAATGCATTATCTAAATAAAAAAGGAGTAGCCCTGAAGGACCATCTACACAGAAAAAAGTGAAATGTAGGCGGGCCATTTAATATGCCAAAGAAGATTTACATTCCTTTCTTCAGAGAGCTATCTGCAGTTGCTACCTTGTGTCTGCAGAAGCAAGTTTGTCTTTGGACAATGAATTCACTCCCTGCTTGAAGCTCTTCAGTCCAGACTGTGAGACAGTATGTGTGTAGGTCTGAAGTGCACCGTTTGCCTACTATGCAGACCTTCACGCTGGGGTAATGACTCTTGAAAATATACTTTTCCAAGTTTCGCAGGTCAACTAAATAAAAAAGGGACTTTTGATTAACATTTACACCAGTTACTGTAGTAAGATACACCTTTAGGAACTAGATGATCCTATATTTCTTTTGTATCCCCAGGTTTCTTTGTTTTGTTTCATTTTGTAACATTTCTCCTATGGAGAAATCTAGCTTACTACCTATAGGAATGTGCATAAAGCATGGTATTTGTTTTTATGTTATGTTTGTTTTTGTTTATGCAGCTGTGCTTTCTTTGGGCCTAAGAAGCAATTCAGTCAACTTCTAGGACCTTAAAAGGGGAAAAATTAGTAGAAACCAATAGCCACTGACAAATGATTTCTTTATTTGGCACCTACAGTGACTGTGTCCTCTTATTAACAGAACATGGTCAATTCAGTCAAAGGAACTGTTTGCCATTTTGTAGATTACCCACTTCAATTTTTGCTTGACTATTTGGCTGAACTGACTGGATTTGGGGCATATTATGTGAGGTAGAAGCTTGCAAACCCTCGTATTTATAAGAGATCTAGAAACATCATCTGGCATTGCACATGATTATGCAAAAGTGTATCATTCATCCCAGGGGTATGTAGTTAACACTGTTAAGCTCCTTTTCAGTTACTGCTGCCTATAGTATAGTTCTTTCATAAACTAGATACATGGCTTTTTTGCAGAACATAAATGGGAGATGGAAATGTCTAACTTAAATAGAAATGAAAATATATTTTCATTGGCTGTTGTAATAAATAACATTTTCCATGTTGTTTAATTGCACAAAATTTCACAGAAATATATGAATGTATACTCATCCAAAAATATGAATATTGTCTTGTGTTTCTAGGAATTTTAGAGTTTCCTTTTTAAAAATGGACACTGCACCCATGAATGAATTGCTGAGTTCAACAAATTTCCTACAGAACAATAATCTTCACTTTCTCTCTCTATTATCTTAGTTTTAATCTTCTTTAACCAGGAAACCCTAAAAGGACTATAATTCACTCAAGCAGTAACTTCTCAGATTATGTGTTTTTGATGGAGTTGTTGTGATTGAAAGTTGCCTTTGGTATTCCACCTTTCAACAAATGTGTAATTGGAAATGAAATTTAGGAAAATAATAAAAGTCCTTTTTTTGTGTTCTAACAAGCTTTGGGTAGTAATTCTATTACTATGAAAAGATTGGTTTATTGTATTTTGGGTTGCATCCAGGAGTTTGAGCCTTCAAGAGAGAATAATTGAGGACAAATGATACCGAGGAGGACTGGCATTATCACTATGATTTGGGGGATATAGTTAATATCTGTAGGAAGAATTTAAAAGGAAATAGATTGTGATCTCACATTCTGCAAAGAGGGTAAGTCAGGTTCATTATCATAAGAGTTTTCCAGTTCCGAATTCTAGAGGTTCTATTCAGTCTCTAGGCTAGGTAATAAGATTTCAAGGTACTGTATGGTGCTTGAAATACAGAAAAAGGAAAAGGAGGAGCTGGATTAGAAGCTTGCTTGGGGGAGATGTAAGAGGAAGAAAGTGACTCATCTGGGCACTGGAGAAGTCCCCAGAAAAATGGCTTTGGAATCAGAAAGTGCTAGGCTTGATTGCAAATAGAGCGTGTTATAACTGTGTTGTTCACCTCAAGTGTAGTCTACTTACAAGGGTTAGGGACTATACACATCCATCATAATACCTGAAACCTTTTTGGATCTCAGCAAATGATACCTCCTCTTTAGCCAGTATTTCCCCATTGCCTCCCTTGAGGATACAGAACCCCTGGAACATAGAAACACTGAGTGCTATTTACTAGAAGTTGGACTAGGGGAGATCAGACAAGACTGAATGGGAGAAACATAACTAAACTACAAGTGACTGAGGTTTGGAACCTTTCACATTTACCCCTTAGGCTGGCTTATAGTAGCTCTAGTGGCTTAGAGGAAATTGCCAAATATTTCATTTCCTATAGCATCAGCCTCTTATTTACCCAATCTCTCCTTCCTCGTCCCTGTCTAGAGGTTTGCAGCTGTCTTCCAAGAATCCAAAGTCCCTCACCGCATCTACATCTTTTCTCAGTGTCTCATTTTCAGCTTCTCTACTTTTTCATTCCCCATGCAAAGCCCTAATAATCCATGAAAATGTGTGGATAATTTTCTTATTTTGCCAGTACAGGGCTAATTAAGTAGCCCAGGGATTTTACATTATTTAAAAGGAAATTGTTGATCCAAACTAATGTGTAATTAGTGAGGGCAAAAGCTTTCAACTGAGGCATCTACTGGAGTTTACAGAAGCGAAGAGGCTGGTACGGGGAGGGTGTGAGAAGTGAAGCTTCTTCACCTTTCATCAAGGCTCATCCTTGAACAGTCCACCAGGGGGCAGAGTGCCTCTGAGTTGTTCAGAGGCTGGGAATGCTCACCACTCCCAACCTCAAACTCCTGGGACAAGGTATTAATGCCTCTGCATCCAAGAGCCAAGGGAAAGAGGGCTTATCATTTATTTAAAATAGCAGATTTTTCAGAACTGCAAAGTCAGGTAGAAGATCCCTAGAACACACCTAAAGTTGTTCTTTATGTATACAACCTGAATTTTCTTATTCATCTCTAGTTCTGGAGTAATGCTAAAATATTAGTTTTTTTTTTTTTTAAATGTTTCCATTGATTTCAGAGAGAGGAAGGGAGAGGGATAGAAAGATAGAAACATCAATGATGAGAACCATTGATCATCCACCTCCTGCACGCCCCCTACTGAGGGCCTAACCAGCAACCGAAGCATGTGCCCTTACTAGGAATTGAACTGTGACCTTCTAGTTCATGGGTCGACATTCAGCCACTGAGCAACACTGGGTGGGCTAAAATCTTAGTATTTTAAAACATTGCAACCTTTGGTTATGGTGGCACTGGGTAAAGTCAGAGAATAGAAAACAATTTATATTAAAAATAAAGAGAATTATTACTTAAATGTATCTTTCACTACTATGTTTTTCTTATTACTGTGTATTTCAACATTTCATTGGTTTGAGGTTGATATGGCCATAGCTCAAAGGTAGAACACTTGCCACTTACCATTTCTTTAAAGAGAGAGCTGCTTTTTTTGCACAGAAGTAAGGTGTGTTTGTATGTCAGTTTTCCCCAGAAGGAAAACTTTCAAGTCTGTGTAATTTTGGCATTTACTCTAAAAACAGGCATATATAAATGTGAGTATAATCTTATGTATCACAAAAATAAATTTCTGTGTCAGAAATGGATGGTATCAAATGAGAAAACAACTATTATACAGGGTGGGGCAAAAGGAGGCTTACAGTTGTGAGTACTGGAAACATAGTTTGTTCTTGTATTATTATTTATTAATGATTGTATTATTTTCCATATGGACAACTGTAAACCTAATTTTGCCCCATGCTGCATTACTGCGCTCTTCCATCACATCTCAGCATTTCCATTGTGCACAATGGGGAGCTTCTTTGTGACATTTCACACATCTGTCAGTTAAATTGAACTTTTAATGTCAACATCCACATTTTAGGATTATGCTAGGATTTTCAATGCTCCTTGAGATAGAACCAACCAGTCCCTGGAGCTGGAACAGCTGACAAAGAGTATGCCTTAACGCTAGTCCAAGCATAGTTTGTAAAAGAAAAATGCCCATTTCTTTTTGACTTAGTTGCACATATTTCAAAAGATAGGAAAAATCCTTTTCAAAACTACTAACTAAATGAAAAGAATGGTCTTATAATATTTCTTGCACTTAAAGTGAACAGATGGTGATATAGAGATCCATTTATGGTAAATGCTTAAAAGAATCTACCCATAGCTTGCTTAAATGATGCATGAGGGCGTGAGTCACATTCTCCCTGACTCTGTGGGAACATTCCACACATGGACGGACTGTGGATGGGTGAGTCCATATTGGGATAATGAGATTTCAGGATATTTCTTGCTCTCAAGTGTAGTGATGGGGCTGCAGAAGTGGGGCAGTTCACAAAGGCCTGGCTACTTGGTCCAGGAGCTGTGCTCAGGGGACTTTTGTAAACACATTGGTTGTCTCCTCTACACCCACTTGGGAATCCAGTGTGTGATCATGTATGTAGACCTACAGCTCTCCCTGTCATGCTTACTTCCTTGAATAATCTCAGTGAGTTCATCATTGGGCTGATTTGATTTTGTGGGGGAGCTGTTTTGTGGCTCTTCATCTTTTCATCCCAGTCTTGCCTGACTGTATGGTTCTTGAGCCCACTCTCCTTTTTCTGCTCTTCAGAGCCTTTCCCAAGGAATATAGCATGTTGGGCTATTCACACAGTGGGAGTTTGGCATTAGCTACCGGTATGAAGGCCCCCCGCCCCACATTCACACACATTGATAGGTTTAAAATGCAAGAACAAGCCTTTGAAGTAAGAAAGAACTGAGTTTAAATCCATGTTTTCTAATCATGAGCAACTTCCTCTGTCAATCTAATAATACACACCTTTGTGTTTGCAGGTAAAAATTAAATGGGATAATGCAATTGTTTTCAACCTTGACTGCAAATTTTATTTATCAGGAGAGCTTTGAATACCTTTGCTCAGGCCATGTCTCAGACTAATTTAATTATATTTTCTGGAGCAGGGCCCAATATTCTTATTTTAGAATTCTCCTCAGGTAATTCTGATGTGTGGCCAGGGTGAGATCCCAGCTCTTAGAATAATGCTGGGGTGTGTGGGATCTGTGGATGTGAAGGGGGTCCCTAAATGAAACAGAATTCAAGTGGATTTGATTTTTAACTGTGGTACTTCTAACAATGTAATGGACATAAGAATCAGCAGGGGAGCTGGTTAAAATGCAGATTCTATTTCAATAGGGTCAGAGTGAGATTCTGCATTCCTGACAGGCTCCTGGGAGATGCCCATGATGCTATTCCATGGACCACACTTTGAGTAATAAGGATCTACAGGAAAACATCACTTGCTTACAAAGCATTGGAGATTTCCTAAGAACATATCTTTTAAAATGCCCAAACAACCAAAATAAAACCTACATCAAACTTGCAAATGAGAAAATGTGCTTATTAATGTACACTAGGTTGTGTTTTCTTGACTTGTTTACCTGATATTCATGTCTCAGCTTCAGCAGTTCTTAATTGTTTCCCCTTACCTGCTTTATCCCAGCTGCTTGGAATCTTCAGTCTACCCTAAAGCAAACAGCTTATTTCCAGATCTGAATCAGTAAAGTGTGACCCGCAGATTCAGACCTCAGTTTTTACATAATTTTCAAATAAGGGCATTGTCTTTGAATATATATATATATATATATATATATATATATATATATATATATCCCCTGAGGGGTCCCAAATTGCGAGAGGGTGGTTCTTGGGTGACTCACCTGGAATCGGACTCCCTCCTCTCAGGTTCCAGAACCACAGCTGCCCCCTGGTGGTCATGCGCATCATAGCTACCAGTCTGACGGTCGCTTAGACTTTTATATATATAGATTTTTGTACTATTTTCCATATAAAAAACTGTAAACCTACTTTTGCCCACTCCTGTATATAATTATCTAAAAATACAAAACAAATGATAAAATAATAAATAAAGCAAATAAATAACAATTGTCAACACATGGCGGGTGGCATCATTTCCTTGGTAATCTAGCTCACTTAGCCCACTTGACTTCCTGCTGTTAGCATGCACACCCACACCCACACCCACAAACACATTTGCATATTATATAGATATTATCTTTTGTGAACACAAGTAACTATTTAATCATAGGTGACAGAGGTGTGCTTTCCACCTATTTTATTTTTATTGCATTTTAGAGGCAGTATCCTAGAGCCGTGATCTGGCAGCCTTTTGATTTCATGAAAAGCCCCTCCCTAATTTTTATTCCTAGAGGTTTTTTGTTGTTGCTGTTTTCCTTTTTCAGCGAAAGTAATTTAAATTTTTTATGAGAAATGTTTGTCAATTTTTTGACACCTGTTCCTAAAACTAGAGACATTGTTGAGTTTCCTAAGCCTAGATAGGGAATAAGAATCAAAGGGTCCTACTTCACAAAGGACCCTACCTTCCAGTTTTTCCATTGAGATTTTGAAGTTAAATGAATAGTGTCAGTGTCCAAGCAGGTTTTTATTCTAGAGTACAAGGCATAGTTTAAAGTCTTTTCTCTCCTCCATGTACAATCACGATGCTTAGAGTTGGATTCTAGCAAAGACACATTGCTCTGAATTTAACTACTTTACTTTCAAAGGGGCAGAGGTTGAAGAGGAAGCAAGCACTTTTAAGCACTTACTCTGAGCCACGTACTTTACAGAGCTGCCCTCCAGCATTAGTCCTCATAACATTATCAGGAAGTAGGAATAATTGCTTTTTTACTAATTGTGTTATCATCATGATCATGAGCAAGGTATTACAACAATTCCATCCAGTTCTGTGGTTTGGAGAATTATGGCAACAGCCCCAGTTGAATAATTTCTAATCAGACTTTGAAAGGAAACTGCATTATTAGGTCTGTTTCACTTAGTCTTTGAGAATGGTGTTTCTAAATGCTGATCTGAAGCTTCTCAAGAACTTTAGGGATTTATCTGTGGGTGCAGTGTCGTCTCAGGAAACACAGGTTTCCTGCTTGGTCTCCTCCCAAACCCCTGTCTCTCCCTGCGTGACTACAATCTTGACCGACCTAGGTACGTGCCATGCCCACTGGCCCCTTCCAGGGGTGTCGGTATGTGTAAAAATGTACATTTAAACGGCTGGCTACGGCAGTGTTAAATATAGAGGCTTCTGCTGTGATGAGTAATGCATGGCAGGAGGTAGTTCTCTCTTATGGAAAGTTACT
Source organism: Myotis daubentonii (assembly GCF_963259705.1). Classification (NCBI taxonomy): domain Eukaryota; kingdom Metazoa; phylum Chordata; class Mammalia; order Chiroptera; family Vespertilionidae; genus Myotis; species Myotis daubentonii. The sequence continues at coordinate 61,681,220 of NC_081845.1, forward strand.
GACGATGTACATATTAAAACTTGGGTACTTGAGGCTTTATGCCTATTTTTACATGGAGTCAAATTATGAGTGAAAAGTAAATTCAGCAAGAAATAAGATGTTTTCAAATATTAGGGGTGTTCCTATGTACCGCCCTCATCCTGAGCACTGCCACACACAATGCACCAATAAACCATGAAGACAGAAACTTATCAGTAATCAAGAAATACATTTAGAGTAGATATTTTAAGAAATGATTTGCTTTGTCCATGACTTGGGTTTTTTCTTTCTTTTTTTTTTTTTTTTTCAAGGACAGCAGTGTGGTGACTGTGGCGGGGAGAGAAGAGGGTACATCAGGGATAAATGGTGATGGAAAAAAATATCAAAATAAAATACAGGGGGAAAAGGATTTGCTTTTATTAAGGAGTAAACATTATAGTACTGAGTTTGCGAGGCTGTGGAATTGCCTCAGTTTTGGATGGAAAACACACCCAACAGTTAGAGAAAACTCTGCCCCAAATACTTTTTGCCCTCTCTCTTTGAATTGGCATCCACTTTTAGTTGAAACAAACAAACAAAAACACATGACACAGAAAGTGTCCAATTTTGGAAGTGGAATCCAGACCAGGCTGACCTTAGTTCAAATTCAAGATTTGCCAGTTGTCAGCTGTATGAGCTTCACTCACGGAGCATTAATTTCTTCATCTGTTAATGTGTCGAAAATAGTGTCTTCTTCACAGATTTGTTATGAGAAAAGCTCAATCCCCAAAGTGTTTGAAACATGGTAGGCGTCTACCGGATGCTGGCTTCCTTCTGTTCAGACAAAACGCACCAGGTGTCTATCCAAAGACCATGGAATTTTTGAGTCAGCAGAACTGTTTAAAATCCTGTTTTCTTTTTCTTATTAGCATGCAATTTGGGACATGCTTGTTAACGTAAACGTCAGTTTTCCCATCTCTAAAATGGAGCTAATAAGACCTGCCTTGAAAATATTTTTAAGAGGATTACATTGTATAGTAACTGTAGTTTGCTTAGGTAGCAGTGTGCTTGCACTTTAGACTATACGTTTCTGTAAGGTTTCAGTTTTTTTAGAACCATGAGCATGCTTTCCATGATCACTAGGGGCTCCTTCGTGTGAAAGGTGGCTGGCCAGGGTGCGCTTGGAAGAGGGAAGCTCGCAGACACAGGGCAGCCTGCTTCCCTGGCCTCATGTAGAGGCAGTCCCAGTCCCACAAGCGTATACCAAGCACTTACCTGTCCACGATAACCCAGGCCACTGTCCAGAGGCATTGAAATAGTTGTAAAGGTCCCCAAGTCTGCATTTAATCAAGTCTGTTTTCATTTCTGACCGCTTGCGTTAGCCAGTCGTGTTCATAAAACACAGATATTTGCTACAGCAACTGCCACAGGCTCTCGCTGCCGGGCGGAAGGGCTGCCCCATTCTTTCCATTCCACAAAGGAGATCCCCGCCTCTATGAGATGTTGCCTGAGACCTGTTTTAGACCAACAGTAGAACAAAAATGAGGCTTTAACACTGCGTTATTTGATATTTTTATTATTTTAATTAAAACTGGTCTTTTTTCTCAAAGGAAACAGTAAATACATTGTATAATTATATGAGACTGACACACTGCCTACTGCGCTAAGAGGGCCACCTACATTGTATAATTATAAAAACCAAAGAACATGAAGATGATAATCTGAAAGAGAGAGAGAGAGACAGACAGAGAGAGAGAGAGAGAGAGAGAGAGAGAGAGAGAGAGAAACATCAATGATGAGAGAGAATCATTGATCAGCTGCTTCCTGCACGCCCCCTACTGGAGATCGAGCCTGCAACCCAGGCATGTGCTCTTGACCAAAATCGAACCCAAGACCCTTTGGTGTGCAGTCCAACACTCTATCCACTGAGCCAAACCAGCTAGGGCTCTAAGAGATTTTAAGGTTATTCACCATTGCATTTCAGGGTCTGGCACAGTGCCTCACAATTTGTAGGAGATCCTTAAGTGATCAGTAAATGAATGTGTGAGTGAATGAATAGGTGAATGTTTTACTTTGCATGATAATGCTCAGTAAACTATTTTTCAACCACAGATAGACCATCCTCCACCACATGCACCTAATTGTCATGGAATTCGATTCCCAGACAAGGGCAAGGACCTGGGTTGCAGGTTACATCCCCACCCTGGTCAGGCACATGTGGGAAGCAACAAATAATGTGTCTCTATCACAGGGATGTTTCTCTCACTCTCTCCCCCTTCCTTCCCTCCCACTCTCTCTGGAGATCAATGGAAAAATATCCTTGGGTGAGGATTAACAAAAAAGCCATAGCTGGTTTTGTTCAGTGGTTAGAGTGTCAGCCTGCCGACTGAAGGGTCATGGGTTTGATTCCAGTCAAGGGCATGTACCTCTGTTGCAGGGTCCATCCCCGCCCGGTAAGGTGCGTGTGCAGGAGGCAACCAATCTTTATGTCTCTCTCACATCAATGTTTCTCTCTGCTTCTCTCTCTCCCTTCCACTTTCTCTGAAATTCTATGGAAAAAATATCCTCCAGTGAGGATTAAACAAAAGGAGAGAGAGAAACTGTCTGTGGGTTCTTCATAAGGTACTGCAAGATACTGAATCATCAAAAAAGATGAAGTGGCATTACATACTCAAGAGGAAAAGTGTGCTAATACATTCTAGGCAAATTTTCAATAGCAAAGGTAATAATTAAGGGTCATGGTACATAAAAGCTAAATACTCAGTTGGCACCAAAATGCAAAGTTTTGCACTTTTTAAGTGTTCTGCACAATTGCAGTTTTATTGACATTAAGTGTTTTAGATACAAATTTCCATACATTGGTCTCTCATGGAATTACATTTTCCTTTTAGAAATGCCTACTGTACTTCTGCACAGGGTAGGGCGGAAAGATTTTTCTAAAGCAGGGGTGGGGAACCTTTTTTCTGCCAAGGGCCATTTTGGTATTTATAACATCATTCATGGGGCATACAAAATTATCAACTTAAAAATTAGCCTGCTGTATTTGGTCAATCATTTAATTAACTCACCCCTAATGCCTTGGCAGGGCCAGCCCAAATGACTTCATGGGCTTTGTGTGGCCTACTGGCTGGACATTCTCCACCCCTGTTCTAAAGGAATCAACTTATGATGAACAAAATGAAAGTGTATGGAGGAAAGCCTAAGGCAGCCAGGAAAGATGCTTGGCACGGCCATGGCCCTAGGGTGGCAGGGAAGTGCACCTCATGTAGGTAGGGGTTTCATGGGTGCAGAAGTAGAGACAGTAAAATCCTATTGGCAAAAGACCTCACTCTGGCCTGGCTGGTGTGGCTCAGTGGTTGAGTGTTTGATTCCTAATTAGGGCACATACCCAGGTTGTGGGTTCCATCCCCAATGGGAGGTGAGGGGGCCATGCAGGAGGTAGCTGATCAATGATTCTGTCTCATCACTGATGTTTCTATCTCTCTCCCTTTCTCTCTGAAATCAATAAAAATATATTTTAAAAAAAGAGAAAAATACCTCATTCTGGCCCCAAAGGTGGTGCTTTCTGATCCTTGTTCTGTGTAATGAAGCATTTATATCCTCTCAGATATGGCTGACAGACATAACTACCCAAAGTATCTTCCTTTACTCACTTGCAAAATAACTCAAGCACTTTTTCTATTAGCATACAAAAGGATTTTTTGTTAGGAACAACTGTGTCAACAAAGGCCAAGTTTCCATGTAAGGATAGAATAATTTTTACAAATTACTTAGGCATTAATACAACAACATATTTTGATGGCCTAAATAATTAATTCAGATATTTCTGTTTGCATTGATTGAATTCATTGGATAAGTGCACATTTCTCTTCTTTTTTCTGTTCATGTGGACCACAGCATTAAATCTTTGAACAAATGTTAAATGATGGGAAATTTTTGTTTACTGTGTAATTCAATAGCCCAGCCTTAGAGCTCCGTATTGTAAGATGCAAAGAAAGGAAAATTACGATTTTCTTGTGTTGACTGGTACAAACGATGGAATCAATTAGTGTTATCTCTCAGTTATACAGAAGTATGAAATTGCCATGCAAACATAAAACTGGAGATTTTTTTAGGGGGAAACAACAGACAAGGGAAAAAAAAGGAAAGTTGTGACAGAAGATTACTTTTCTTGTGACTGGCTTTATCGCTCCAATATCAAGTACTTTCTTGAGGCTGAATGGAGAGAAGGAGAAGCAGGCAGGGGAAGGGAAAGCAAGAACCAATAAGAAAAGCCATGAGACTGAAGCAGCAATATTTCTAATCATTTATCATTGACACTCCCAAATGAGTGTCTGAGAATTAAATTATCTTGTCATTTCCCGAAGGATTGAGGTCATGAGTAATGGAAAAAGAAACCCAACTCACACCCTCTTCTCTGTAAAATCAACTTGCTATCTAAGCAAGTGAAGTTCATATCATGGCTGGTTCTAATTAAATACAGGATTGCTTCATTACTTCTTAAGCTCCCTGTCATGTATATTGGTTCTCCCTGAAAACATCAGATGAGAATGTCGCCTGGAGTCTCTGCTTTTGAATACAGTTCTGTATAAACACGTGCCATTTCCACAACATGGGTACCCAGATAAATAATTTTATTTGATAAACAGTGGATTTATTTCGTACCAGATGACTTTTTTTTTTCCTTTGGAATTGTGGATATATAAAATTCTTAAATCCTCCATTTCAAGACAAGTTCTAGCACTTATTGCCCCCTTAGTGAGGCACTAAGCTGATGGTTTTATATGGGTTATCTCACTGAACCTTCTCAACATTCAGGTAGTGTTGCTATGCTCATTGAGAGACCCATCTCCAGCTGTTCCTCCTCATTCACCTGGTGCCCAGACATACTAAATTTCCTAGTCGTTGGGATGCATATGCCATTTCCAGGCTCTCTCTGTATGCTATTCCCTCTATTACCATTGCACGGGGAATGCCTACTCATCACCTGAGATGTAGCTCAAACTACCTCCTAAGCAGAGCTGGTTAATACTTCCCTTTGCTTTTATAGCAACTTATAAAAGCCTCTAATACCATTATATTGTAATTGTGTTTATATTTTTGTATCCTTAAGTGGATTTAAGTCTTTTAAGAACATGGACTATCAATTATTCCTCTTTGTAACTACATGGTCTTAGCATAGGATCTGACCAATAAAAGATATTCAGTAAGTGTTTGCTAAATTGTTATATGATTGTGGTTAAGTTAATAGGTCTATTAATGTCTTTGTATTAGGATCTAGGGTTATCCTGTGGAGGGTCAAGTTTGTTTTTTGTTTTGTTTTCATATTATTCCTGATTACACATGTGCTTAAATATTTTGGTGTATTTCTGGGGGAAAAAATGACTTTTTGCTTGCGCACATTAAGGAGGAATTAAATCATACTAGAGGCCCAGTGCACAAATTTGTGCACAGGTAGGGTTCAGCCGGCTTGCCCTGATGGGGGCCAATTGGGGCCGAGTTGTCAGGGGGTAGGGGCCGCGGGAGGTTGGCCAGGGTGGGGGCTAGCTGGGGGAAGGGCCTGCAGGCCGATAGGGGTGCAGAGGCTGATTGGGGGCGGGGCTGGTGGGGGGAGGGGCCACGGGATGTTGGCCGGTTGGCCCTGCCCTCAATCAAGCTAGTTGGACAGCTGCAGTGGGCGTCATAGCAACTTGTCATTCTGGCTGTTTCAGTCATTCTGGCTGCTGGCTTTTTAAATCCTATACTAGAGGCCTGGTGCATGAATTCATGCACCAGTGGAGTCCCTGTTCAGCCTGGCCTGCGGGATCAGGCCGAAACCAGCTCTCTGACATCTCCCAAAGGGTCCCAGATTGCAAGAGGGTGCAGGTCAGGCTGGGGGACCCCATCTGTGCACTATCAGTGCTGGGGAGAGATGTGGGAGGTTGACTAACTGGGGAGGGACTGTGGGAAGGCCCCAGGGCGTGCCCAGCCCATCTTGATCAGTTCCAATAGGCCGGACCCCAGCAGCAAGCTAACCTATCAGTTGGAGCATCTGACCCTTGGTGGTCAGAAGGTCGACCGGTTATCCAGTTGCTATGACGTGCACTGACCACCAGGGGCAGACGCTCAGACTGGTAGGTTAACTTGCTGTTAGGGTCTGGCTGATCGAGACTGAGCAAGATGGGCCAGACACTCCCTGGACCCCACCCATGGTTCCTCCCCAGTTGACCAACCTCCCACGTCCCTCCCCGGCCCCAATTGTGCACCAGTGGGGTCCCTTGGCCTGACCTGTGCCCTCTTGCAATTCGGGACTCCTTGGGGGATGTCGGAGAGCCGGTTTCAGCCCTATCCCGCAGGCCAGGCCGGGGGACCACACTGGTGCACGAATTCATGCACTATGCCTCTAGTATATAGATAACAAACCAATTAAAAATATGTGCTCTTTTTAGGTAGACAATTAGCCTTCACAATGTCCCATTTCCACAAATATTTGATAAAACTGTCTCAATTTAAAGTAACTCATATCAAAATAAGAGGCTGTGGCCTTAGCCAGTTTGGCTCAGTGGGTAGAGCACTCGCCTGTGGACAGAAGGGTCCCAGGTTGATTCTGGTCAAGGGTAAGTGCCTGGGTTGTGGGCTATCTCCAGTGGGGGGTGTGCAGGAGGCAGCCAATCAATGATTTTCTCTCATCATGTTTCAATCTCTATCTCCCTCTCCCTTCCTCTCTGAAATCAGCAAAAATAATTTTTAAAAAAGCAGGCTATGTGATTTGCTTGAAAAACATAGAATTTGGAACTCAGAAACCTGGGTTTGAGTTATAAACTTTTCCACTGATTGGGCTGGTAACATTGGGCGAGTTACTTAACTATGTCTAGCATCCTTTTACTTACAGAAGCATTTTGTGGGTTAAATAGAAGGATTTATCGGTCACTTTTTTTTTTTACCCTGACACTGGATGCACAGAAGTGAATCAAACTGTCTGATCCCTACACTCATAGAGCTGACATTCCTGAGGGGGACTCAGACAATAACCACGGAAAGATGAACTAGGAGGCAATGGCGATATGTGCTGCAAAGAAAACTGGTACTCGGTGTGTGCTCTTTTAGTTAGCAGTGTCCAGGGAGGCCTCTCTCATAAGGGGACGAAACCTGAGGGGAGAGGTGTGAGCCAAGCTGGTGTGGGAGAAGAGTGCCTGGGGCAGAGAGGTAAGCTGTTATCACTCGGGGAATGACTGCTGTGTATGTCCTGCAACGTGGAAGACATGCTGGTAATGACATTGGTTCAATGGAATCAAAGTGTGTACAAAGGTAAGATGCTCCCAGACGTTTCCTACTTCCCTGCCCGCTTCCTGCAGACCCTCTGCTTGGCCTCACTGGGTTGCTTTCACTGAAATTCAAGACATCCTTCTCCCCCCAATAACACTAGGTTGCTGAATTGCTAACACAATTGTGTGCTCCCATGCGTACTTAAAATTTTTTATTAACTTAGAGCTTTTAATGTTGCTTTCATAGTCTCCTATAAATATCAGCTAAACTGATCACTGCTTTGTAAATATATTGAAAGAAGCAATGGAGGAAAGTAAATGTATAGGCAGCTAACATTAAAATAAACTTGGATAGATAACATTTAGCTGCAAAGAGAAATGGCTCTTTAACTTTGCAGAATAATGCATTTTCGAATGTGGATAACCTCAGCCTATCTTTAATATTTTATTGGCCCGATTCACCACCTTTCTCTCTTCTCCATTCTAGCAGATGAATAAAGAAGCAGAGATTTCCATCATAGCAGCACTCCACACATTGACATTTATTGATTTCTATTAGTATCTGAGGTGGCTGTCATTTTACTTTTATATGTGGCATTAATAAATTGTGGTTAAGTGCTGCCTGTGCATTTTTTATTGAGGCCCCCTCATGTGCTCTTGACTATTTTCAAGAATTCTTTTGAGTTTTGGCATTGGCATTTTCCTTGGTCTTTGTTTTCTTTTTTTGGGAAATGTACAAATAGCACTGCGCAATTCTGTTTCCCAAGAAACACTAAAGCGCAGAAAGGCATGTTCTGTTCTGAGGTGTAGAGGTTACCAAAAGGATCCCTTTGTTGTTTTCTCTTGCTAAAGTCCAAGAGAACAATGCTCTGCATATGCCGAAACCGCAGGACTGCAAACCAAAAAGGGAGAGATTCCTTCTGGCACCTGGGTAACATTGATGTGAGCTAATGCAGCGTCATTTTCAAGGCAAGCACTGACCAGTGGTCAAATTTCCTTAAAAACAAAGAAAATAAGATATATAACAATGACAATGCAAATTTTTTGTAAGGTAGCGCTAATTAAACTTGAATACCTGCCAAGGCTATGTCATTTTAATTTTTTTTTTGGTGTTAAATGTTCTTTTAGAATGGTAGAGATAGTATATGGTTATTATAATTATTTTTATGCCTAGAATAAAAACAAGTTAATGTTTAAAACAAAAGATAGGTTAACACGATTCAAAATATTGTTTAAAAAAAGTTATTTCTGCCCTAGCTGGTTTGGCTCAGTGGATAGAGCATCGGTCTCTATCCACTGAGAGGTCTGAAGGGTCCTGGGTTCCATTCCGGTCAAGGGCACATGCCCTGGTTGCGGGCTTGATTCCCAGTAGGGGGCGTGCAGGAGGCAGCTGGTCAATGATTCTCATCATTGATGTTTCTGGCTCTCCTTCTCCCTTCCTCTCTCAGAAAAAAAAAAAAAAGTTATTTCTTTCCACACCTGTCTCCTATTAGCTACAGTTCCCCCTACCTATACCATTCAGGTAACCACAGTTATTAGGATCCTTTTGAAGTTCCATTTTGCATACATTAGCAAAACCAAATATACATATTATTTTCTCTGCCCCCTTCCCACAAAACAATATGTCCTATATTATACACATAGGCTTACACATAGTTAAGTTTACACATAGTTAAATTTTTTTGGAAATAAATGCGCAGAAAGTGGCAAAAATGTATACAGCGGTCCCTATATCCTTCATCCAGTTTTTCTATTGGTAACATGTTCATAGATATGGTACCATATCAGAGCCAGCAAAGTAACATTAGTACAATTGATACAGCATATTCAGATTTCAAGCATTTTACACGTGCTTATGTAAAATTGGTGAAATCTGAGAACCACTAATCTGTTCTCCATCTCAAAAATGTTATATATATGAAATCATACAGTGCATATCTTTTGAGATTGGCTTTTTCACTCAGCATATTCCCCTTGAGATCTGTCTAAATTGCTGCATGGATCAATAGCTAGTTCCTTTTGATTGGTGTGCAGTATTGCACAATAAGTATGTACCATGCTTTGTTTAACCACTTACCTATTGAAGAGCATTTGAGTTGTTTTCAATTTTTGGCTACTGCAAATAAAACTGTTATGAACATTTGTGTACAGAGTTTTTTCTTAAGGTAAGTTTTCATTTCTCTGGGATAATACCTGAGAGTAAAACTTCTAGGTGATATGGCATGTGCATGTTTAGGTTTATGAAACTATTTTCCAGAGTGAATGTACTCTTTTACCAGGTGCACTCACTTTGTCTGTTAGCTATTCTGATAAATGCATAGCAATATCTTATGAGGTTTTGATTTTAATTTCCCTAATGCCTAGTGATGTTAGCATGTGATTATTTGCCATTTGTATCTTACCTTCGGTGAAATATCTTTGCCAATTTAATAATGGGATATTTGTTTTTGTGTTATTTTACTGTTGGATATTAAGAGTTCCTGACATACTCTAAATATAAATCTGATATGTAGTCTGAAATATTTTCTCCCATCTGTTTCTAGTTATGTATGGGCTTCCTATGGACTTTCACAGAGTAGAAGTTTTCCATTTGAATTAGATACAATTTTTCAGTTTTTTTTTTCTTTTCTGGATTGTGTTTTTGGTGTCAAGTCTAAAACTCTTTTATTCCTAGGTCCTGAACATTTTCTTTGATCATTTTTTTCTAAAAATGTTATAGTTTTATATTTAAATCTGTAACCCAATTTGTGTTAATTTTTGCTTAAAGTGGGAGTTGTAAGTTGACCTTCAAATTTTTGCCTATGATGTCCAGTTGATCAAGCACCATTTGTGTAAAAGACTATCCTTCCTTTATTGAATCACTTATGTGCCTTTATCAGAAATCAGTTGGCTATATTTGTATAGGGTGATTTCTGGGTTCTCTATTCTGTTCATTGATACCAGTATATATGTTGTTCTCTCTACCAATAGCATTGCTTGAATACTGTAACTTTATAGTGCCATAGCTTTATAGTAAGCCTTGAATACTGAACACTTTATAGTAAGTATTGAATACTGTAACTTTATAGTAAACCATAATCTTGAGCATAGTAATTCTTCCATTTTATTCTTCTCTCTTAAAATTGTTTTGCTATTCAAAATAGCAAAATAGCTATCCTTTTGCTTTTTCACATAAATTTTAGAATAAGCTTGTCTATGTCTACAGAAAACCATGGGATGTTGGCAGGGATTATGTCAAATCTATGGATCAATATGGGGAGAATTGCATCTTTACTATGTAGAATCTGCAGTCCACAGATATGTCATGCCTCGTAAATTATTTAGTTTTCTTTTCGTTCTATCACCAGCATTTTATAATTTAGAGCATATGGATTCTGTGCATGTTTTGTTAGATTTATACCTAAGTATTTCACTCTCTTTGGAGTGATTCTTGCACCTACTTTCCCCCCTTTAATAACATAACATGAGAAACAGTATACAGGGTGGGGCAAAAGTAGGTTTACATTGTTCATATGGAAAATACAATAGTTAATAAATAATAATTAAGAATAAACTCTGTTCCACGTGCTCACAACTACAAACCTAATGTTGCCCTACCCTGTAGTTTATGGAGAGATTCCTTATATCTTTCTATAACTTCATAATATGACATATGGATAAGCATTACATTTTCATCAAGTAATGGTCTACAGATGGATACTTGGATTATTTCTAATTTATTGCTATTGTCATTTAAAATGAATTCTTTGTACATGCAGGTACTTGTGGTTTCATTATATGTATCTGCATGACACATACCCAGCAGTGACACTATTGCATCAAAGGACATTTGACTTGGATTTTTGATACATTTTCAAATACTGTCTCCATAGTTTGTACCCACCAGCACTATATGACAGTGACTCTCCCCACCGCCTCCCCACCAAGTTTGACGTACACTTTCTGCCCACAGGCCTGCTAACCCCAGATCCTAACGTGCTGTCAGTAGGCGCTGCACTATTTATTTCAGGGTAGCCTCTTGTCTGCAGAAGTGCAGAGTGCTGGCATTCCCTGAGTTTTCTTGGCATTTTATCTTTGTGTCTTTCCATTCTCCCTTTTTTCATTTTCTGCTCCATATCAGCTGTAATATTAAATTTGGAATCTGAAGATTATATGAGATTATATTTATCTTTTTCCCTAGCAGAAAATAAAGTTTGAGTTTTTGTGGGCTTTGTTCCTCCCTGTAGTTTTTCTATAATTTTTCAGCATAAACAGAAAAAAAAATTGCTCATTTGATTTTTAATGTCCACTCAGTAAAGGGAAAATGTGGCATTTCTATAGTTTGCTGCCTCTCTCTCTCTCTCTCTCTCTCTCTCTCTCTCTCTCTCTCTCCCTCTCTCTTCCTCTTCATCTTCCCTCCCTCTTTTCCTACCTTTCTCCCCCTCCCTCTAAAATCAGCAAAACATATCCTTGGGTGAGTATTTTTAAAAAAGTCATTCCAAAGTACAAACTTATAATTAAAGAAAAATGTGCGGACTGTCATGTTGCCTTTCAAAAACATTACTGGAATTGAATTGTCTTTACCTAGGAGTTCTGTACATACCATGAGACAGGTAGAAATCTTTCCTTCTTTAATTTGTGAAAATTACAAGTCATCTCCACAGATCACTGAGAATATTTTCTGCTGCTTCTATTTGATTACACTTTACTTATATTTTCACAGTGTTCAATAGCTCCTGAAAATATAAGTGTAACATACAAATCTTCTCTCTGAGAGTTTATTTTATGAATCTATAGTCTTCATCTTTCTAGGAAGGAATGAAAGAAAATGAATGAGACAAGAAACAAGAATTCTGAAAGGAAGGATGTTTGAGAACAAGGTCAGCAGCTTTCTGAAAGCTGGCACAGAATCTATCTCTGTCTCTTCTTTCTCAACCTCATGTACATACACATTCAAGAAAGGACAATAGAGGTGTATTTTTCCATTTTTGTAATATTAAGTATATTTAAATATTTATATGAATTATATATCTGTTCCTGTTTTCTGGTACTCTAAATACATGTATTGTTTGTCTACTGGTAATCCAGTGCAGGGTGAAGCAAACATTTTTGTTTGCTTTAGGATACCAAAGGCTCTTCTACATAAACCTTATTTATATTTTAGCTAGAGGTCCAGTACATGAAATTCGTGCATGGATAGGGTCCCTAGTGGCTGCCAGCTGCCAGCTGGGGCCTTCCTTCATTGTACGCCACCCCCTGGTGGTTAGCGCACATCATAGCAAGCGATCGAACTTCTGGTCAGTCAAACTCCTGAGGGGACACTTTGCATATTAGATATATATATATGATTATAAAAGGCCATTTGAAAGATGATGGAGCTTTCTGAAGGAACTCTGGGTAGTTTCCCACAAATAACTGAACAAAAAGTAAAGAAGTCCAGCTGTAATACTTTATTAAAGTTCAGAGAAAAACTTACATTCGTATTACATATGTATTTTCACGTTGATGTTTTAAAAATCCAGACCAACATTTCCCTTTGCAATTAAAACACATTTCTCCTTAGAAATCATAAATAAATAGCAAAACATGAAAATATAAGAACCTCAATTTTATGGCTTTTCAGTGGATAGATTTCAGATATGAATCATGACAGCAATATTTGGTAATTTGTAAGATTATATTTTCTAAGATTATAAAAATATTACTTTTTTCTGTAATCATCTAATTTATCATGCATAAAATCACGGTAATTAAAATTAAAATGTCATATATATAAAGCCTCATTAAATGACAATTCTTGAAAAGGAATTTTGAAAATAATTTCAATTAAAAATATAATTTAGTAATCCTGTATAATAAAGAGCTAATATGCTAATTAAACTGGACCGAGGAACACCCTTCCTGAAGGATCTTCTGGAACGACCTTCTGGAATGACCAGTGGGTGCGGGGCAGGGCCTCGGGGCCACGAGGCAGCCAGGGCTGCCAGGGCTGAGCCCTTTGCATGAATTTCGTGCATTGGGCCTCTAGTTTAGAAATAAAAGTTAAGTTCAATTTATATGTTTATTTTTTAAATTAATATTTGATGTCTAATGATATATTTTAAGTTGTAAATATTTAAAGTACACCTTGATTTTTCTGAAAAAGACTTTTTTTGGGGGGTGGGGAACAACATTGAAAATTCAAAGAGAAAGTGTTATCCAATTCTTAGCTTAAATCATTTTAAACTTTAGTTGCCAAATATGCATACTACCATTATGACTATCATAGTATACATATTAAATTTCTATATTTACTTGCAAGATCTTGGTTTCTATGTAACAGAAATTTAGTCCTTGAAGAAACATCATGAATCCCTCCCTGCCCTTACTCATATGAGTAAACCATGATCTGAGAGAATAAGTGGTTTGCCCGGAATCTTCCAGCTATTAGTATTGTTATTTCTCTATGGGAGAACTCAATAAAATTTCAGAATACAATCAAACCTCAGTTCTCGAACTCTCCCATCTCGAACAATTGAACAATTCGGTTCTAGACCACGTTGTTCACAGAGGAGGGGCGGGAGGGGAGGAGAGGAGGGGAGAGAAATGTCATGGTTATCCACCAGAACTTCAGTTTTTGACCTGACAACCCTTTCATGCTCATAGCTCAACGTGACACAAGACTTCTCTCAGGCAATAAAGGAGAGAATGTTTCTGTTGCTGGCAAATCAGCTATTAGCACAATTTTTTTTTTTTTTAATATTGGGGGGCAAGGTGGGTAAGTCCAACTCAAGGGGAAGGACTTCCACTGGTGCTCAGGCCTCACCAACCTTTTTTTTTTTTTTAAATATATTTTATTGATTTTTTACAGAGAGGAAGGGAGAGAGATAGAGAGTCAGAAACATTGATGAGAGAGAAACACCGATCAGCTGCCTCCTGCACATCTCCCACTGGGGATGTGCCCGCAACCCTGGTACATGCCCTTGACCGGAATCGAACCTGGGACCTTTCAGTCTGCAGGCCGACGCTCTATCCACTGAGCCAAACCGGTTTCAGCTCTTAGCACAATTTTAAAACATAATGAGGCCATCAAGAGTGCTAATGTTGCTAAGGATGTGAATGTGCACACAAAACAACAATCACAGGCAATTGAAGAGGATTTGAATAAATGAAAAGCAGTTACCTGGTGATAGCATTTCAGAGTCAGTGATATATGAAAAAATTGCTTGAGGCTAGGAGGGGTTGGTTTGATAAATTTAAGAAAAGAGGTGTTTATTTATAGATTAAAGGGTACATTAGACATGTACAGTATATAATAAAGATTAAAACAGGGATTCATTTGTGGTTCTGGAACGAATTAATTCAATTTACATTATTTCTAATGGGAAAAATGCTTCGGTTTTTGAACAAATTACTTCTCAAATAGCCTTCCAGAACAAATTAAGTTTGAGAACTGAAGTTTCACTGTAATATAACTAGTAGTTTTACCACTGATTAGGGGATGGAAGCTGCCAGATTCCTTAGATCCAGAGCCCATGAATCAGCTTATTTTTTATTTTAATCCCTTGGTCTTCTCAAGGCAATTTTGACCGGTTTGCACATTGAGTGAAAAAAAAAAGAAGGAATCATACTTATTTTTTCAAATCTCATGAACTTTGCCCAGAAGAATGTTTTGAATTGTATATAATCAAAGACTAGCAGTTTTTGTCTTTTTCTCCTGTAGTACATTTTCCAGACTTTGGAAGTTTCTCTTGTTCTGCTGTATTTTACCTTAGGAACCTGCTACCTCTTGCTAACATTTGAATGCCACTTGACTTGACCATTGACAATGTCCTTTCACAGTAATCTGACTCCATATCTGAAACGACCCTGTGAAGGGAAACCTGGCTTACCTGGTTAGTGGTTCAGTAGAACTTGATTACAAATCCTGGCTGTGAGACTCCAGACCTTACAATCCTTCCAGCACACTAAGTTAAAGAAAATCCTTTGAATCATGCCAAAGAAACCACCTATGTTTGCTCAGTGGTTGATGGGAAAGGGGAGGGGCAGGTTATAGGAGACAATATGCATTATGTCCCTTTGGGAAACCAAGAACCCATTACTCCAATTGACTAACATATAAAAAGGTAAGGTAATTTAGAACTACTGAACATCTTTGTAAAGAGAAAGAAGAAAACCAGTATTTATGGAATATTTAGCATGTACTGGTCTCTGTGAAAAATGCTTGTAAATATAAATGCATTGAAGATGTCATTGCCTTTTCTGTCTGCACTTCCTTCTTTGGAAATGGTCCTCCCTCTCCTCTCAGGTCATCTGTCCTTATTCCATTTCTCTTGGTGGCAAAAACATTGTATTTATTACTAGAGGCCCAGTGCACGGATTTGTGCACTGGTGGGGCCCCTTGGCTTGGCCTGCGGGGATCAGGCCGAAACTGGCAGTCCAACATCCCAAGGGATGTAGTAGTGTGTGAAGTGGAAGGTGGCTGGGGAGGAGCCTGAGCCCAGGCCGGGCGCTGCACCGCTCCCACTCATCCCTGCACTGCTGCACCTGCTGCCTCCGCAGCTTGGTAGGCTCGCTGCTGCTCCACTGTGCCTGTCTCAGTGCGCCTGTCCTAGGGTGATACTGGCATGCCCATGACTGAGAAGTGGCTGCAGGCTCACACCCAGTCAGTCTCAATGCTGGTCCAGATCCTGGTCCAGGTCTAGATGAGGGAGGGGCACTCAGGGGGAGTGTCTGCGGGAGAGGCTCCTGCTGCTGCAGCTGCACTCACCAGCTGTGAGCCCGGTGTCTGGTGTCCATTGGTCAGCTGAGCAGTGCTCCCGCTGTGGGAGCACGTTGACCACCAGGGGGCAGCTCCTGCATTGAGTGTCCGCCCCCTGGTGGTCAGTGCATGTCATAGCTACCAGTCGACTGGTTGGACACTTAGCATATTAGGTATATATATATAGTAGAAGTAGCAACCATGTTATGACCTGACCCAAATTTTGATCACTCTTGATTCATTCAAGGGGTGGGCACCAAATTGAGAAAATGAATCTCTTCCTACTTTGAACTTGAAACTAAGAGAGAGTCCAGTAGTAAAACAGCAAAGCTTAAGAAATGTACAAAACCATGTTTTCTGCCAGGGAGACCAGGAAAAGTGTATAAGCTTCATATGAAAAGAGAATATATTTATCAAGAAAGTGTGGAAAGGGAAATATAGCTGACACATATTCAAGGTGTTTTGTTAATGCTCAAATCCCCTGGTTTCACTTGTTTTTCAGGCTCAGATAAATTCCTATCTTTGGACCATCAACATGTTCTAGAATAGTTAAAATTAATTTCCAAATTTTATTTAAACTAGTTTGTGTTTCTGCCACTTACAAACAAAAGAATTAACTAATACAATGGCTGCTTTTAGAAAATAATATTGGCAGCATTATGTGAGACATATTAGAGGAAGGAGAAGCTGAAAATAAGGACATCAGTTGGAAGTCAATAGAAAGTAGTTTAGGAAAGTGGTAATAAGGGCCTGAACTAAAGGGTTGCTGGGAATGAAAAGAAGAAGATGCAAGAAAGGAAGTTAGCTAAAAAGTGGATTAGAATAACTTAATAAAAATATATGCAAATATATCTCTTTATATAGTACAGGCCTCTTAGTCAGTTTAGGCTGCTAAAACGGAATACCATAGACTTGGTAACTTAAACAAAATAATTTTATTTCTCACATTTCTGGGGCCTGGGGAATATGAGTTCAAGGCACCAGCAGATTCAGTGTCTGGTAAGAGCACTCTTCCTCGTTTTCCTGCAGCCATTTCCTTGTTATATTTTCACAAGCTGGGGGGTGGGGGGTGGAGTGGGGGCGGGGAGAGAAGAGAGAGAGAGAGAGAGAGAGAGAGAGAGAGAGAGAGAGAGAGAGAGAAATATTATCTCTCTTGTGTCTTTACTTATAAAGGCACTAATCCCATTCATGAGGGCTTCACCCTCATGACTTAATTACCTCCCAAAGGCCCCACCTCCGAATTCATCACCTTGGGGATTTAGGCTTCAGCATATGACTTTTGGGTAGACACAAACATTTAGTGCATAGCAACAAGGATGTGGGTTCATCTGTACATCCCCTCCCCCCCCCCCCGCAACATACACCAAACATTATCCTGTAAAATTTTTTGATAAATGGAAGCAGCAGAAGAAAATGACAAAAAACTCAAATGGGCTAAAAGATCAAAAAGAGGTGTAGGATGTTTTCATAGGAGGAAAGATTCCGGTAGGCAGAATGAAAGTGTCAACAGGGGAGAGGATGATAATTTGAGCACGTACTGGGACAGGACCCTGAAGGATATGGGAGATGAAAGGATAGACAAAGAATGTTAAGCTTCATAAGGAAGAGGATTTACTTATAGCATTTCAGTTTCTCCCTTCAACCTTGAATTTCTATAAACCTGCAGAGAAATGGATTCCAACTGTCCCAGGTCCCTGCTGATAACTGCCAGTTTTGCCACCCAGTTTTGAAACCCAGTTTCAAGCCTGGAACCCTTGAGAGGTCTGGGAGAAAGCCAGAGATCGTTGGGTAAGGCCCCCTTGCCTCCTCATGTAACTGGGGGCTCCCCTTAATAAGCCAGTGGGCAAGTGAAGAATCCCCACTTACTTCTCTCTCCAGTAGACGTGGGGCATTGGCTTCATCTTCCCCTGGTACATAGGACCTGGTTGTGAGGTCCAGAACCACTAAGGAAGTGAATTTGTGGCACAGGCTCTTATGGGTAAAGACTCCAGGGTTTCCAAACCCCTAAAAATCCTGCTAATTACAGAGGATATCCACCCCACTCTTAAGGATCCTAAAAGCTCTGAATCTATGCCTACTGCCGGGGCTGACCAGCAACCCCCGAATGACAGATGAACAAATTACTCTGACAGTGTCACTATGGGGGACAGGGCTAAGGGGCTTGTCCAGCTGAAGAAGCCAGGCAGCCTCGATTGCCTGCCTCCTTAGGCTTTTACTGGAATTTTTATCTTTAGATACAATCAGTAAGGTGAGTAATCTTGGGAGAACACATGTATTTACATTGTCCTTTAGGCAAAGGCACCCAGGGATTAAGCATAAGAATTCCAGTAAACACCCCAGGGGTCTGCACATGCACAAGCTTGTGCGGAAAGGTCAAGGAATAATTAGGGGCGCTGCCTTCGGCACTCCCCTAAGTCTCCCCTAAGTCGGAATTCCGATAAACAGGGCAGGCGGCCTTCCACACACTTCCCTTTTCTCAGAATGTCCTCCTTACAACTTTCCAACCATGTTTCTTGTGCTCCCCAACCGCCTACAACTTCCAGCATGCTAGGAGAACAAATGTGTCTTAGGAACCCTCTCCACTATATCCCACTCCAAGTTCTGAAAGGTGTTGTATCTGTCTCCCTAAGGCTGAGGCTGGAGGAAGACTCCTGCTGTCCCTTAGCTCTGTTCTCCACTCTCTCCTTCCCTCTTTGCAACCTCTGTTGGCTGACTGATTCCAGACCCCTTGCCTGCCAAGTCAGCAAACCTGTGTGAGCCTCAAGCCACCCAATAGAAGCACCCTGCAGTGGCTACTTAGCTCCATGTTGCCTAACCTATGGAGCTCATGAGAGACCAGAAACTAATTCATGAAGTCAACAGAGTTGAAGTAAAGGAGGGTATGGATACAGAAAAATGTTAAAGTGCAGAAGAGGAAAGATGAGGAAGCTCACATGAATTCTACTCTTCTTGGTAGAGTAGAATTCATGGCAGTTTGTTTTAAATTAGGAGGACAGACTAGAGCCAAAAGGCTCAAGAGACTTAAAAAGGTTTGGAATGACAGCTGAATGAAATTATAAGGGAGTCAACATACTGATGCAATTCTGCAAAATAGTAGGTAAAAACCCAAAATTGATGAGTACAATGTCTTCGGGAAAAGATTCATTACAAGTGTGGGACAGTTTAGTAGTGGAGGCAGAGAAAAAAGTTGCTGAATTGTACCCTGAGCTGGGAACTTTCATGGGGGAATGGCAGAAGATCAAACGTGTAGGAATTCCAGGGGTGGTAGGGACATCTTTCAATGTTTTGACTATCACACAAGGATTTGGTCTGAGTTCACAGTCCTGAAATATAAATTTTGGGTTGTTGAATGGCTTTAACAGGGAGGTTGAAATGTTGAAGAATAATAAAGATAAAAGTCACCGTGGAAGGTAAAAAATTGTGAAGCTGGAACTTTAAGAGGTTCTTTAGGAATACCGTTGTGAGTAAAACAAAAATAAAATTTCTATGTCATCTCTAGTAGCAGTACCACCACCACCAACAGCAACAAGAATATAACCTGTTTGCCACAGGTATAAATCACAGAAGAATTTAACAGTATCCTGGAGGTTGGAGAGTGAATTAGATAAAGAAATGAGTATATTATTTAAATTATATTAATTTCAAAAGAGAAGTCATTGAATGATGGTGGCAACAATATTCCAGATGTAAAGTGAGTTGCATAGGAGTCCATTTGTGAGAAACACTATGTTGTCCGCTTTCAAATAAGGTAAAGAAATAGAAAGGGGTTTAGAACAGAGTTCAAGAGTATCATGGGGCAGAAGAGAAGGCTAGTCAAGAAGCAATTACGGAGGAATTAACCTAAGGGGGAATTAAGCTAGCAATAAAAGACAGGACATAGTAGCACAAAAATAACTTAGAAGGTGCTTTGCGGGGACATGAAAGCAAGAGAAGGGGAGAAAATTAAATAGGCTGTTCATGTGAAAGAAGCAGCAGTGTGGCTCAGTGGTTGTGCATCAACCTATGAACCAGCAGGTCACAGTTTGAGTCCAGATCAGGGCACATGTCTTGGGTTTCGGGTTCCATCCTCAGTACCTGGCATGCAGGAGGCAGCAGATCAATAATTCCTTCTCATTATTGATGTTTCTATCTCTCTCTCTCCCTTTCCCTGAAATCAATAATAAAATTATATTAATAAAAAAAGAACTTTGTTTCCCCTGCTTCTACCTCATGGGGATTTAGTGAAACGTCTATAAGAATTTTGTCAGATATAAGGGCAAGGGAAATAATTTCATTTTACTTTATGTAACATTTTAGTGGGTTGAAGAAACAATTATTTTAATTGCTGTGTTAAATTATTTCTATAATGCATATCTATACAATGACTAGAGCTATGCCTGATAGATATTTAATTCAGATTGAAAATAAATATCTTTAAAGAATAAATAGCAGTTTGAAAACTTACTTAGGACTACTTTCTCTTTTAAAAATATTTTTATATTTTTAGAGATTTTATATTCTAAAAGCTATGCTAAGTTGGTTATACTTAAAGAGAATAATAAACATCTGGGTTTTGTTTATAGCATTTGTAAAGAGCTCGGTAAAGCTTTACACATGCTGTCTCACTGAGCTGTGTGCCTGTTAGCAAGTATGCCCCACTGTGCTCTGCTTACATAATGAGCTGCCATTATCTTCCGTGATTTTGATCCATTTCTTCTTCTCTGTGTGTGCATGTGTGCATGTCAGCATCATTTCATGTATTACTTCCAAGAGAAAAAACATTCAGAAATATAGGTAAATAAAGTTAGCTTTCCAAAGGGAAAATGTGCAAACTAAGAAATCCATTGTTTCTTCAGGATGCACACTACTCAATAAATTATAGTCTATTTTTTGAAGAAAAACAACAACCTAAAACAGGATTATACACTAGTTATATGAGAAATTATTTGAATCATTTAAAAATATATGTAAAGCTCTGGCTGGTTTGGCTAGTGGATAGAGCATCAGCCTATGGGCTGAAGGACCCTGGGTTCGATTCCCAGGATGGTGCTGGAGGCAGCCAATCAATGATTCTCTCTCATTGTAGAGAGCACCTGGGAAGGCACATGGGCATTTCTTTAATAAATTGGCAGCTAAATCCAGGGCAGTAGGCAAAGCAATGTCCTGGAAACACATCTTGCCAAAATAGCAGAAGTGTTCTCAGCTTGACCTTCATTTCTGCCCAGGTGCCAGGGAGTGCGTTTTATTATGTAAATCCAGCCAAGCACCAGGAATGAATAGGACTCAGGCCCACCCAAGAATGCACATAATCTCCTTTGTCTTGACCTTTGTGAAACTTCCCGGTATTTGGGGTATAAAATAAACATGCTGTATCGGTGCTATGTCCCTGTCTCTCCATCAGAAGAGGGCAGCGGTCCCACCCGCTTTTTTCTTGGCAGGTGCTTTTTTCTTCCATCTCTGTGTCTGTCTCTTTCTTTCATTTCTCAATCCCCAGCTGCCCCTACTCAGGAACGGGACTGCTCTCTAGCTGCGCTGCACGCGGAAAAGAGAGAACCCTCCATATCTTATCATTGATGTTTCTATCACTCTATCCCTCTCCCTTCCGTTCTGAAATCAATAAAAAAGTATTTAAAATAAATATAAAAATATATGTAGAGAAGGAGACATGTCCTTCATATGACCAAGGGATGTTAAGATTTTTGATCATTAAAAACAATTTAATTGGAGGTAACATCAGCATCATGGTCATATAAAATATCCCTTATTTTTGTCCCTCCTTTAACAACCACATTTTTGCATCCATTCATGAACAAAGGCACCCAGAAGGAATCTCATCCACCTGTGCATCAGGTAGGAGGCAGACAGACTCCAGCACAGGGTGTGAAACCAGCAGGAACCTGTGACCTGGCTCCTCCATGCCTGCTGTAGTCTGGGAGCAACTAAAACCATTGACTTGGGCAGACACCCATTAGTGAGGGTCTTTGTAGAAGTCTACATTTCCAGAGGAGAAATTTCAGCATTCTGTTGAGGAAAAAAAAAAAAAAAAGAAGTGTGAGTGTGTGTGTGTGTGTGTGTGTGTGTGTGTGTGTGTGTGTGTTTAAACACATTGGAGTGCATTAAAGGAACTGTGCTAGCATCACCACTCCCACCAAGGTGGCACAGATTAGAACTAGAAGAAGCTGGTGATCTCTCCCATGAGGAAAAGGGGGAGCAGTGATGAGTGCCTCCTTCCCCAGCTGTGTGGGATGCTGCTAAAGAAATCCATTTCTCTCCTAAAGCACCCAGAAAATGAAAGCAGGGCTTCCATGACTATGAGGAGGGAGAGATAGTGAAACAGGCCCATGAGACTATCAGAGGCTATTTTAGGGATGCATTTCCTATTGACTGCAGTCTGGACTCTGGTGGGAAGTCTGTCCATGAGCTTCTGTGAAAACCTCAGTTGAGGATATCTCCATCTGGCTCATATCACCACCAATGTCCGGAGTGCCTAAGCCACACCTCCCCCATCCTTTGTCAGCTCCTTGTGCATTTTCCTGAGGGTGTCAGTAGGAGTGATCTCAGGTAGACAGGGAATATATACAGAAACAGGCCTGGGTCTTTGAGCAAGGAAGAAACCAAAATCTTGAGCTATATGTAGCTCACCTTTGGGAAAAAGAGAGAAGTTTTCTTCAGCCAGCTTGGTGCATTATAAAATTGAGAGATGACACATACAAACTTAAGGGTTATGCCACCAGGGGGGAAAGAAGCATGGAGCAGGTGTTATCTTACAAGGCTGGAGAAAACCACAGGTTATAGAGGACCAATGAAAAGTAACTCTTATCTAAAGGTGGCTAATAAAAATTAGAGGAGGTGACTGCTACTTCAAATGTGAGCACAGCAATACAAAACTCCAAGGAACATGAATAATCAAGGAAATATGACATCACCAAAAGATCATAATAATCCTTAGTAACCAAACCCAATGATATGGTGATCTGCAATTTACCTGATAAAGAACTCAAAATAATTGTTTTGAGGAAACTCAACAAGCTACAAGACAGTAGAATACAATAATTCAATGAAATCAGGAGAACAATAACAGAACAAAAATGAGATATTTATCTCTCTATAAAAAGACAGAAGCAATAAAAAGAACCAAATAGAAATTTTGGAACTGAAGAATTTAATGAATAAATGAAGCATTCAATAGAGATCATCAATAATAGAATAGCTAGGAAGAAGAGAGAACTAGTGAGTTAGAAGATAGGAACTTTTAAGAAATAGAGGAGAACAACAATAAAAAAGAATAAGTGAAAAAGAGTGAAGAAAGTCTACATGATCTATGAGAAACAATCAAGAACACAACATCAGAACCATTGAAATTCCAGAAGAAGAAGAAGAAGAAAAGGAAGGGGTATTTAAAGAAATAATGGCAACCAAATATAGCATCTAAATAAATGACACACACTTGAAAACAACTTTTATTTCACTGACCTGGGTAGTTTTGATAAAAGGAGGCAGTCTGTACAATTCAGTCAAAGTTTGAAAACCTTATGAAATTAATTTAAGAAAAAATAATGTTGATAAACAACTTTTCAAGCACCATGCATTTAGTTTGTTCTCATTGTTATGGAGATAATGGTAAAAGTAAAAATCATGGCAAACTTGAGAACCTTTGCTAAAAAGAATAGTTCCAACTTTACCCTGATGATTGCCATATGGGTTAGTAGATCTAATATTATCAGATATTTCACATTTTAAACAAAAGCTGGACATTGAAATTAGTTTTTGAAATCTATTTTTATAATTGACTAGAGGCCCAATGCACAAAATTTGTGCACTGGGAGGGGGTTTCCCTCAGCCCAGCCTGCACCCTCTCCAATCTGGGACTCCTCAGGGGATGTCCACAGGGATGGGGCCTAAACCAGCAGTTGAACATCCCTCTCACAATATGGTACTGCTGGGTCCCAACCGCTCACCTGCCTGCCTGCTGCCTGATTGCCCCTAACTGCTTCTGCCTGCCAGCCTGATCACCCCCTAACTACTCCCCTGCCAGCCTGATCACACCTAACTGCTTCCCTGCTGGACCGATTAACTACCCTCCCCTGCTGGCCAGGTCCCCCCCAACTGTCCTCTCCTGCTGGCCTGGTTGCCCCTAACTGCCCTCTCCTGCCGGCCATCTTGTGGCTGTAGGTGCTGCCATCTTTGAGGGCATGGCAGTCAATTAGCATATTCCCTCCTTATTGGCTGTGGGCGCCACCATCTTGTAATGGCATGAGGGTCAATTAGCATATTCCCTCTTTTAGATAGGATATGTAATTCAAAATCTGGAAATGAAATCATTCTGTGGGCAAAATACTGTACAGTCTGTGAAATGCAACATGTCAGATAGTTTACAAAATTTAGGTGTTTGATGACCCTGGCTTCTAACCTAGTTCCATTGCTTCAGTGTGATCTCCATCCTTAAATAATGTCCACTTTTAGTGTATGATTCAAGAGTTAATAATAATATGCAAATATTTATAAAATGCTTATTATATGCTAGGCACTGGGCTAAATGTGAAGTACCTTATCACTTTTAATCTTCACAGCTAAGCTAGTACCATCAAGCTTGCTTCAATGAGAAAACTGAAGATTGCAATTAAGTAATGTGCCCAGGTTCATCAGTCTAGAAAAGGAAGCTAGGTAATGCACTCAGCACAGCAAGGATGAAACTCAGTAATACCAGTCCTATGATTACTTGCAGCTGAGTAGCCCTGGATCTGGGAATATTAAGTATCTTTTCCCAGAATGGCTCAGGTGGTTAGTACTAGATAACAATAACATTTCTTACCCTCCAAAATAGGTCTTTCTCGTCAAGCAATATTACCTGAAATTTTAAAGTGCCTTGTCTTAGTTCAGTCATCTTTAGCAAGTTTTATCAAAAGCAATAGGCATTTCTTTTTGTCTCCCTCCATCTTTATCTGATTCATTTGTCAGCAGTGCATGAAGCAATTTTCTCAAAGTGGATGGGAGAAATTCTTCAGTCACATGCTTCTCAGGAGATCCTTTATTTTAAAAATTTCATGAGCATGAATTGCTTTTCTTCTGTATTTCTTAAATCTTCTGCTGATACATCAAAAAGAACCTTGTTAGGCGTAGTTCTTTCTTGTGCTTCAAAGACTGAAGAGGAAAATATTGGTTTACTCACATATTTTCCCCAACACTTTACAAATATTAGAAAACCTTAAGAATTTATCTCTAGAGATGCATAACTCCTTTACTAGAGAATGGGTACCCAAATTTCAAAGTCTCTCAGTAATAAAATGCCAAAACTCATTATTTTCTTGAAGTTAAATCCATCTACTTTAGTCTTCTTCCCTTGAGTGTTTCCCACTTATAAATATTAAGAGATAACTTCTAAAGCTTTGTATCTTCACAATTGTCTCTCACCACATTGTGCATTGTGATTGAACATTTCTTTATGATAAAGGCATAAATAGTAGTGTTCACACTGACTCTCTGGTCTTTTAAATTGGTTGTTCCAGTGACCATATGTGAAAATCAGATACAATGGGGTACAAACAAACTCTATGCTATGTTGTCACACAATTCATGAGTGTGAGATTTCATTTCACCAGTGTTTAACCATTTAGGTCACATTCCCCTAAAATACACCCAAGTTTATTGATGTAGGTGCTAAAGTGGTCACCATGTTCCACATGTACTCTGAGCAGCAGAGCCTGCTGAGACTGTCAGTTCCTATGATCAAACCATATGTTTCTGTCATTATATCCCAAGAAGGGCACTTTTATTTGGCAGTTATATCATTTGATATATTCATATTAAATTCAAGGTCAGAAATATCTTTATTTATTTATTATTTTTTAAATATTTTATTGTTGATAGTATTACATATGTTCCTTTCTTCACCCACTGACCCCTTTTAGCCCACCCCCACCCCCTGCCCCAGGCCTTCACCACCTTACTGTCTGTGTTCATGGGTTATGCGTATATGCATACAAGGTCTTTGGTTGATATCTTCCCACCCACCCCCACCTTCCCTTTGAGATTTGTCTCTTTTTTGAAATAATAAGCTATGATTGGCCATAATTTTGTTTGCATATGATTTGACTGTTAGGAAAATTTAAGTTTAAATACAAATGCTTGTGTTTGGTTTCTTCTCTTTGCTTCTTATTTTCCACTTAAGTCATGTGTGTCCTTTATGAAAAGGATTGGTTGAGAGTAAAGTAATTCATGAAACATTTATGGAAGGGCTTCAGAGGTTAACCTTAATTGGTTCATTCATAGATGAATTATACATGTCTAGAAACTAATTCATTTAAATGATAAATTAATTAACCAATCATTTAACTCAATTTTAATAAAAAAATTACCACTAGTTTGAGCCATAGGTGCAAACATAAAGAGACAAGATTTTTCCTTAGAGCCCCTCTTTCAGAGAACTTACCAACAACTGGGAACAAAAGAAACATAAGCACAAACTAATAGTACATTATGAAGGTAACATCCATCCATCCATTCATTCATTCTTCCATCCATCCATCCATCCATCCATCCATCCATCCATCCATCCATTTACCAGTCATATTCTGAGAGCTCTAAGGACCTACTAGAATTTTTTTTTTTACTATCTTCTCATGTATCTTTGAATTCAGGCTTTTAAAGTGATATTTGTTCTAATTTTCTAGTGTGAAGACTATTCTCCCTGATAAAGAAATTGAAAAAAAAAGAAATTGAATAATTCCTTCAGTGTTCTAGAAGTAGAATTTCCCAGTGTTTGGGCATTTCCTAGTTTGATACCATGTGATCAGAGAACACAGTCTTTCTTTAAAATTGCTGAAGTTTTTTTTCTGGCCAGCATATGATCTATCTCAGTTTATGTTCCTTAGACATTTGAAAAGAATGTGAATTCTGCTGTTGCTGGGAGGAGTGTCTTATAAATGTTAATTGGATCTTGTTTGGTAGTGCTGAGTTCTACATCTCACCAATTGCTTCTAGTTAACTTATAAATTGTTGAGAGAAAGGTGTTGAAGTCTTCGATTATAATTCTGAATTTTTCTACTTCTCTTTCCCGTTCTATCTGTTTTTGCTTCACATATTTTAAGTTCTGCTGATTGGTGCATGTGGGAAGCCACCGCTTTCCCAATACTGTCATAAGAGTGCACCAAGGAACGCGGAAGGCCTATAGATCTTGGGCAGTAGCAGGACTGTGTTGAGATAGTGGTGGCTCAAATCAATTTCCTGACCTAATAGCCTCCAAGTAAATGTTTACTGGACCTCACTGATCTTTGCTGATCTTTATTGACCTTAGAGACAGTTTGTCTGCTACCTGTTTGCCGTGCTTTACTGAGGGCAAGATGTGTATCTAAAATTGAATAAAAAGTGGATAAGGCCAGGTTTCAGTGTGCCTCTTCAGGAGACAGGTCTCACCTGGCCCCGCATGCCTTCTAAATTCATATTTCTTGTCTAGTGTTTTCATTTGTGCGTCAGACCTTTCTTCAGATCCTGAACCCCCACCGCAAAAGGTTGCAGCAGGTGCATATAGACTTAGGACTGCTATGTCTTCTTGGTGGATTCACCTTTAATTACTATGTAATGTCCCTTTTTGTCTCTGGTAAAATTCTTTGTTCTGAAGTCTAACTGAAATGAATATAATCATTTCTGCTTTCCTTTGATTAATATTTACACGAGCTATCTTTTTCCTTTAACTTTTAATCTACCTAAATTATTATATGTGAAGTCAGTTTCTTACATACAACACATATTTTGTTTTTGTGTCTTAATTTACTCTGTCAATCTCTGTCTTTTAATTGGTGCATTAGCATGCATCCACCGAGCCCTTAATTTCAGTTATGATGTGTTTTTAAAAAAATTTTTCACTGTGGTCTATTTGTATCTTCTATTTCTTTGCAGAGACTTTCTATTTCTTGCTGAAGTTTTCTTTTATAAAAATTTGTTTCAAGCAATGTTTGTGATTTCTCAGTGAATTATTTTATTATTTGAAACTTGTTAGATAATTCTAATATCTGTCATCTTGATATTAACATTTTTATTATATATTTTTTTCATTCAGTTTAAGACATTCCTGGTTCTTGGTATGATGAGTGGCTTTTACTTACTTCATTTTTAAAAACACTTTCTTTTATTTTTAATCCTCACTTGAGGATATATTTGTTGATTTAAGGGAGGTAGAGATGAAGAATACAAGAGAGAAGAAAAACATCAATGTGAGAGAGAAACATTGATTAGTTGCTTCCCTTACATGCCCTGACCTGGTATGGAACCCAAAACCTCTTGGTTTATGGGGCAATGCTCCAACCAACGGAGAGACCCCGCCAGGGCTGATGTGTGACTTTTAAGTGACACCTGAACACTTTCATATTATGAGTCACTGACACATTTAAAATGTTTGCTTTTAGCCAGCTTTCTCTGATACCACTCCCTCAGGGGAAAGGGAAGGGGGGTACTAGCCTATTACTATCAGGTGGGAGAAGTTTAGGTTCTCTAGTGGCCTCATTTGACACCCAAGAGAAAGAGGTTGCTCTTCATTATTGCCAGGCAGGAGTGGGCGTTCGGGCTCATCAAGTGTTCTCCAGTGACACTGTGAGTGATCTTGTTACCACTGGGGGTTGTTGCAAGTCCCCTTTTCTCCACTAGGCTTCCTCTGACCCTAACCTAGCAGAGAGGAGGTATGAGGTAATGTTGGAATCCAGGCTTCCCATGTGGTTTTTATTGATGGTGGTAAGGGAGGAAGGAGAAGATGAGAGATGTACCAGAAGGCAGGGCTATAAGTTCCAGCTTCATACCTGGCCTCGTCGACATCACCCAGTGGACTGGTATAGTGTCTCCTCATAGTTTCATAGGGTGGCAATCTAAGCTCCCCATTTGGCCTCTGCTTGTATGTCTGCAGGTGTGGCCATCATTTTTTCTGTGTGTTTGACTGAAGTAGCATAGTTATGGTCTAAAAGTTTCCTGTCTTGCTGGGCTGCTCCTTTCTTGGTCTTTTGATTAAATATTTTTGTTGATGCCTTTTTTTCTTTTTTTTTGGTCTTCACTTGTTGGCATGCCTGGGTTGCAGGTTTCTTAATTTGAAAGTTTGTTAAAGTGAAGCAAAAATCAAAACCAGATAACTCACTACCATATTACTCCTCAAAGATCCCCTGTCAGTCTACCTTATCTTCATCTTTTGGAATCTTCTTATGTTTGTTTTATATATAATGTCCAAGGTCTTTAGTAATACTTAGTAGGTGAAATCAGGAAAAATATAACTACTTTATCTTGTTAAAGTGGAAATTCTGGTGGTAGTTTCTTATGCAATATCTACCTTCTTACTAGCACAAACTCATTTTTGTTTAGGGAGGCAATGTGGCACGTTAAATATACCTTCCTAGACTAACTTGCTTCATAGGACTTCTGGAAAAACTATCTATATTAATAAAAGGCCTGTTGTCGTGATGCTGTAACGCCATCACGACCAAATGAGCAGCGACTCTCGTGGTGGGCAGGGCAGGGCCGAGCTACTAGCAGTGGAGAGCTATGAGCAGTGGAGGGCTACAAGCAGCAGAGGGCGGGGCATGAGCTACAAGCGGGCCGGCCAGCTGAGGCAAGTGGAAGCAAGCTACTCACTCATGATTTCGTGCACGCTGGGCCTCTAGTTGTTCTAATGAAAACAGACAGGTGAAGGGTCATATTCCTTCTTTCCCCTCCCCTTTCTCCTCTTCTTTCTGACTAAAATGAAGACATGATGCCTGGAGGTAGAACAGCCTTCTTGTGCCCCCAAACAACAAAAGCACCCCATTTAGATTGGGAGAGAAAGAAGCTGAAGGAGCTGAATTCTCCATCAGCTCCTTCAGCAGATACACCAGCTTTAAGGTTCCTACTCATGGAGTGTTTATAATGGAAGGAAATCCTACCGCTTATACTCTACTGGAAGACTTTTTCTGTTATGCTCACTATATTCAGTCCTATAGTTATCCATGCTGTTCTCTTCCACCCAACTTGGAATCAAGTAATCTTTTACTTCACTTTTAAAATTCAGCTCAAAACCACTTCTACTAGGGTGATTTCCATGTTTCTACCAAAAACACAAGCTCTGCTCAGCTGTGCTCATGCCAAGGATCACCCTCTTTCATACAAACTGCATTTTTTAAATCCTTACTCCAGGATATGTATGTATGTATGTATGTATGTATGTATGTATGTATGTATTTATTTATTTATTTATTTATTTATTTATTTGAGAGAGAGGAAGGGAGAGAGGGAGAGAGAGAAATATCAATGTGAAAGAAACATAGATTGGATGACGCCCATACCCACCCCAACCAGGATCAAATCTGCAACCTAGGTGTGTGCCCTGACCAGAAAGGAATCCACACCTTCTGGTGAACAGGACGATGCTCCAACCATCTGAGCCACCCTGCCGGGGATGTATTTGTTTTCTTAAGTTATAATCCTTTCTTCTTTGCTAGACAACTTCCTGAGGGCAAGCATTATGCTGTCCAATAAGTGGTTGTCAAATAGAGAGATGAACAGAGCTTTCTAGATAGCATTTGTTATTGTTTGCAACTACTTTACAAGTAACTAGCTTCGTATAATACTAGAGGCCCGGTGCATGAATTCATGCACAGGTGGGGTCCAACCAGCCCGCCCTGATCAGGGCCGATCAGATTGGGCCAGGCCGGCTGGGGGAGGGGCTGCAGGTATTTGGAGGGCCGGACTCCTGGTTGAGAGGACAATTTGCATATTAGCCTTTTATTATACAGGATGGCTTTGTTCGCATATTTCACATTTCCTAGCACTCTGGAAATAGCTTAGACACTGGACAGAAATATTGCCAGAGTTATATTAAACACACTTAATTAAAGTGAAACAAAATTAATTCATCTATTCTTTATAAGTTGGCAAGCCTATTTCCTTTAAGGTGCCAAATTTTGGGAATATATGTGTGTGTGTGTGTGTGTGTGTGCATGTGCGTGCATGTGTGTGTGTGTGTATTTTGTATCTAAAACTAGTTTAAAGAGCCTGAGGAATTCATTTCAGAATCATTATGTGCTTGTGTTTGGCTGCCTGTGTGATGCTGGATGCCTTCAAGACCACTGCAAACCCTAACTGATTTTGCCTGAGAATGAATGAACTACGTTTCCTTTCTGCTGAAGTTAAAATCTTTTCTTTCCATTACTGGTGTCTACTTCTCATCTCTCTTCTGTTTGGGTTCATTTGAGAAGGTACATGACTCCAAAGGCAATCTCAAACCTGGCAGCTCTCTAAGGGCAGAGCCAATAACTCTCAATCCCAGTCTCTCAGAATATCCTGAGGACAGGGTGAGAGGGGTTGGAGTTTTCTGAAACGGAGCATGGAGGACTGAAGGAATGGCCAGTCAGCTAATGTTTGCTTAATTTTCTTGACTTTCAGATGTGGATACTTTGGGTGTTTTCATTTCCTTTAAGAGGCATGGCGTATATTTACATTGAAAAACCTTCTATGGTAAATATAGACTCATGAGCTTTTTTGGAGGAAAAATAAAAGTAATATTACAAATGCTTTATATATATTTCTTTAAAAATATTTTCTACCTACAGTTATATAAAAACAAAGGAATTTCCTTTCCAATGACATTGGTAGACATGCTTATATAGTTAAAAAGTTTTAAAATATAAACTATTTTAAAAATAGTTCAAATGGCAATATAAAACTACTATATTCAGAGTACTGTATCCTATCTAATAAAAGACAAAACGGGTGCCCTGACTGGTTTGGCTCAGTGGATAGAGCGTCGGCCTGGGGACTGAAGGGTCCCAGGTTCGATTCTGGTCAGAGGCATGTGCCTTGGTTGTGGGCACAACCCCAGTAGGGGGTGTGCAGGAGGCAGCTGATCAATGTTTCTCTCTCATCGATGCTTCTAGCTCTCTATCCCTCTCCCTTCCTCTCTGTAAAAAATAATAAAATATAAAAAGGGTAATTAACCATACCTTTGCTACGCTTCCCACTGGCTAATCAGGGAGATATGCAAATTAACCACCAACAAAGATGGCAGCCGGCAGTCATGCAACTGAAGCATGCAGGAGGCTTGCTTGCTCCAGTGATGGAGGAAGCCAAGGTTCCCTGCCTGCCGTGGCCCAGCTCTGAGCTCTGAAAGCAACAAAGTTTCAATTAAAGAAGCTAATCAAACCCCAGATACCTGCTTTCAGTGGGCCATGGCCACAGAGCTGGAGCGAGTAGGAGCCGGCTCTTAGCTCCAGTGACAGCAACAAAGTTTCAATTATAGAAGCTAAACAAACCCCCACCCTGAAGGGCAAACCAGCCAGCCCCCACCCGTGCACCAGGCCTCTATCCTATATAATAAAAGGGTAATATGCAAACTGACCCTAACAGCAGAAAGACTGGGAATGACTGGTCACTATGACACACACTGACCACCCAGGGGCAGACGCTCAATGCAGGAGCTGCCCTCTGGTGGTCAATGCGCTCCCACATGGGGGAGCTCTGCTCAGCCACAAGCCAGGCTGATGGCTGCCAGTACAGCGGTGGTGGTGGGAGCTTCTCCTGCCTCCTCAGCAGCGCTAAGGATGTCCGACTGCCGCTTAGGTCTGCTCCCCGCTGGCAAGTAGACATCTCCGGAAGGCTGCTGGGCTGCCAGAGGGGTGTCTGATTGCCAGCTTAGGCCCAATCCCCCGGGGCGCAGGCCTAAGTCAGCAGGTGGTCATCCCCCGAGGGTTCCCAGATTGCAAGAGGGCACAGGCCGGGCTGAGGGAACCCCCTCCCCCATAGTGCACAAATTTTTGTGCACTGGGCCTCTAGTTTGAAATAAAGAAATAACAAACAACATGCCATGACTATCAAAATGGGACTTGACATATAAATATCAAAGTAAAATAAAATATTGTATCCTAATAGAAAAGAAATGGTGTGATGGAAGATGCATTACACTAGTGTTAGAATATTGGTTCTAGGAAAACCATGATTTGAGTATCTACTTCACTCTGTGAACTTCAGTTTTCTTAATTTATAAAATAGTATAAATACTTAATAATTCATATTAATGTTTAATGAGTATTTACTCTGCCTTCATTACAAGGTTATTGGAAGGATAACCAATATCAGATAAGTTAAAATGCTTTAATATTTTTCCAAGTGCTACAAATGTACGTTTTTAAAATATAGTTAATAAAAATATATGCAGGCAATAATTAGCACTAGAAAAATTAAAAATCAAGGAGTTTCAATTTGTCAGGTTGACAGGGATGGTAAACTAAAGTTTTGCAGGTTAAAAGGTTAGCTATCTGTGTTTATTTAAGAAAACATTGCAACATTGTTTTTTTCCTAAAATAATATATTAAATTCAATTATGACCCAAAATTCATAGTTAATGGAGATGCTTCTATATGGTTAAAACATTTTTAAATATAATCACATTATTAAAATAAATCAAATAGTAACAGAAAACTAATAATGAAAAAGAGCTGTTCCCATCCTAGTCCCATTCCTCAGAAGCAAAGTTTTGACTCAGCTGTTTTTTTTCTGCTATTTTTCCAAATAATATGCTTCTAAGATTACTTCTTGATTGATGGTTTTTAGATTCTATCATTTGACTTTCTATAATAAAAACAAACATTTAGCTTTTTAAAATCTCTCTACCATGTCTCCATTTCTCCCAACTTTGTCCCTCCAAACACTGGAATTAGATCAATAATAATTGTTTTCATCATTATGTTTATGCAAATACATCTCCTTCTGAGTCAAAGTAATGTTCTATGTACTAGAAATACCTTTTTTAAAATGTTTTTATTGTATAACTAGAGGCCCAGTGCAAAAAATTCATGCATGGTGTGTGTGTGTGTGTGTGTGTGTGTGTGTGTGTGTGTGTCCCTCAGCCCAGCCTGCACCATCTCCAATCTGGGACCCCTCAAGGGATGTCCGACTGCCCTCTCACAATCCAGGACTGCAGGCTCCCAACCGCTTGCCTGCCTGCCTGCCTGATTGCCTCTAAATGCTTCTTCCTGCCAACCTCATCACCCCCTAACCACTCCCCTATCAATCTGATCGATGCCTAACTGCTCCCTTGCTGGCCAATTGCCCCCAACTGCCCTCCCCTGCAGGCCTGGTCCCCCCAAACTGCCCTCCCCTGCAGGCCTGGTTGCTCCCACCTGCCCTTCCCCTGCAGGTCTGGTCCCCCCAAACTGCCCTCCCTTGCAGGCCTGGTCACCCACAACTGTCCTCCCCTGCAGGCCTGGTTGCCCCTAACTGCCCTTCCCTGCCAGCCCGGTCACCCCTAACTACCCTCCCCTGCTGGCCATCTTGTGCCCACATGGGGGTGGCCATCTTGTGTGTTGGAGTGATGGTCATTTTGCATGTTACCTCTTTATTAGATAGGATAATTGCCTTACTTCTTATATGCTCAATTTGCTGTCTTAATAATTGAATTGATTTTTAGTGAGAGAGGAAGGAAAGAGAGAGAGAGAGAGAGAGAGAGAGAGAGAAACATTGATGTGAGAAACACACATAGGGTTTGCCTGAACTGGGGGTCCAAGTACAACCAGGGCATGTGCCTTGACTAGGAATGGAATGGTGACCGTTCCATGAATGGGAAGACACTCCAACTAACTGAGCCACACCACCCATGGCTCTTAATATTTTTAATTTATACCTTTCCCTTTGCAGCTTTCCATAGTCTAGAGTAGACTGTTTCTAGTAGTTCCAAAGCTTTCACCTTGAGATCTCCCATATTTCCCAAGTCCCATCTTTCTTTCTTTTTTTATTTATTCATGAATTTTCTGGAGAATGCTTTTTAAGATCTCTCAGGGTGTCATGGGAGGTAAATGTTCAGAAATCTGGTCTACAGGAAAATGCCTTAATGCTCTTCTACCCTGACAAGTGATATACATTTGGCTGGGTGGAGTTTTACTTCAAAAAGCATTTTGCTGCAGAATATTAATGTCATTTAACATTTAGTGCTGCTTGTGGGAAATATGTCTTGTTCCTTTGTTCATGACTTCTTTCTCTTAAATCTCCAGAGACTTTAGGACCTTCTCTCTACTTCATATACTAAAATCTTATAATTGTGTGCTCTGATGTGGATCTGTTTAGTGTCTTTTTGCTTTTACTAGTAGGCCTTTTCTATTAGAAATGCATATTCTTTATTTCAGGAAAAAAAATCTCTTGGTTTCTTTTTGTAACACTTTCTTCCTCTAAATTTTCTCTATTCTCTAGAGAACTCCCATTCGTTGAATGTTGAATTTTCTAGTTTCTAAGTCTCTTAATGTTTGCTCATAGCTTTAGCTCCTACTCCTCTCCCCCCGCACCTGTTTCTGTCTCTCTGCACATTCTATTTCCTTAACACTACCGTTCAAAGCTTCTGTTGCAATATTTTCAGCAAGCATATTTTATGTTATAAAGGAATTATTTCCTGTTTTCTGATTTTTTTTCCTTTTTCTAAATGTAGTGGAAAAATTTCTAAGATGGCCTCTCATGTACATATCTTTTTTTTTTAATATATTCCATTTTTTACAGAGAGGAAGGGAGAAGAATAGAGAGTCAGAAACATCGTTGAGAGAGAAACATCAATCAGTTGCCTTCTGCACACCCCCCACTGGGGATGTGCCCGCAACCAAGGCACATGCCCTTGACCAGAATCAAACCTGGGACCCCTCAGTCCACAGGCCGACGCTCTATCCACCGAGCCAAACTGGTCAGGGTTCATGTACATGTCTTATATGATTACCACCTCTTGACTGTGGGAAGAAACCATGAACATGGTAGTATCTTATTCCCTTGACTGTTAAATTATGTGAAAAAAGGATTTTACACATGTAATTAAGGTAGCTAATTAGTAGGCCGAGTTCGTTAAAAGGGAGATTGGAGTAGGTGAGCTTGAGGTAATCAGTTGAGCTCTTCAAAGAGGACCCAAAGGTCCGGGAAGGAAGAAGGCAGAGAGCTGAACTCCTGCTGCCTGGAGGCAAGTCATACTCATGCAATGAACTGCTTCTGGGGGCCACCTGGCAAGGCACCGCTGTGTAGCCTCCAGGAAAGGAGAGCAGTTCCTGGCCTATGGCTAGCAAAAGGTTAGGAATGTTAGTCCTTGACCACAAAGAAGTGAACTGTTTCACCAACCAGTTGTCCTGGAAGGGGAGCCTGGCTGCAGACCTGGGAGATCCTGAGCAGAGACACTGTGAGAAAACACATGTGTATTGCTCTAAACCGCAAGCGTGTAGTAATTTATTATACACGAATAGAAGACTGATGCACACAGCAACTTGTTCCTGCTTTGTGAGAGCAATATCTTTTTCATCCTCCACTGAGGGGGGTGAAAAAGTTTTATTCCCTCCATTACTTTTATTTGTTCTTTTGTTATTTTAGACTCTTCGTTGAAATGCTCTCCTCAAATAGCGGTTACTCTCAAGTCCTTATGTTTAAATGTGAGGCACTAAGAAAGGGGATCAGGCACCCAGTGATGCCATGTAACCAACATGATTCTAGTTAAGTAGATACGACCAAATATGTGGAGATCTTTTATCTGTTCTTATTGACGTTCTCCAAAGAGAAGTATTTGATATTCTGCTAAGTGCTTTATGCCTGGCTGTTAGAATTCTGCTTGGGAGATAGGCAAGGAAATCTGAGTGTTTAACATATTTACAGGCTATCAACTAATTCCAATTTTCAGTCCAGAGCCACATTTCTGCTATGACCATCTGTCGTAAATATTCTAGAGACAATGCCACAGACTCATCTTGCCTACGGGGTAAATGTTAGGATGCCAGTGTTCTGCGTCTGTGTTTAGTCACTTGAAGTATTGACTTGTGATAAGTCTTTTGTGCAGTGTGAGGCTACGGAGCTGCCATCTGCTGTGCAGGTGCCTGGCCTCTGAGGCCTCCTCAGGTCTGAGCTACCAATTAGTTCTTTTCAATTTTGTATACCTTTAATTACACACTTTAGGTTGTAGGATGCACAACAGTTGATAGACAATTAACATTTAAAAAAATGGAAATTAAGAGAGAATGAGCTGTTAAATGCAGCTTACTGTGCTGTGGAATGTTACTAAGATTATTTTTATTCACATGAATGTATAGACTAGTGTTTAATTTATAAAATAACTTGAATTGTGATGGAGGAGAGGTATAACCTATTTTCCATGGTCTTGAATATGAATTTGATCAGTGTGGATTATTTTATACATTCATGGTTTTGATGGCAGCTGCAAAAGTAATGACTAACATTAAAATTAATCAGTTGTCATAACTCCTCTCCCTTCAGCTGTTGTCTAGCTGAAGGCACCTGAGTATTTATCATAGTGCCCCTTCAGCAGTTCAGGGTTTGTCACCAACTATTTCAATGGCTCCACTGCTCACCACCCCCATTGGCCCAATGGCAGCATTTCTGATGAAACGGGAGGGAAGCTGTTCTGCATATGAAAACTCTCCTGTTGGGTTAGATGAATATCTCCATGTAGGCACCTGTGATTAAACAGTTCCCAGATAGAGTTAGGGAGGTGGTTACTTATTAAGGACACATTAGGTATTATCTCTGCTTTCTAGGTGAGGCAGAACAAAAAAAATCTTAAGTCTAAAAAGTGTCTAATTATTTTGAAAGAAGCTATGGCTCTACATTAAGAAATTATAAAAGTATAAATAAAATAAATTCATGGAACTATGTTAAGAAAGACAAATTTCAGAAGTGTGAAAACTTCTCATGCCCCTAGCCACAGTTCTAATAAAATCTGTAGTGATATAAGCATATGAATATAAGCACATATAGGCTGCACTATTACTAGTGTTATATAAGTGAATAACTAGAGTTCTAGAAATGAATAATGAGATTTTAAAGTGAGAAGATTCCATGGGAAAAGGTAGAATTTGAGCAGGGTTTAATAACGTGCAATGAGTAATAAATGTAGTGTATTATTGTCATATTCCTGTATGTGTGAAGATAAGATCCAGGTCTGCATCTATAATAGCAAACAAACCTAAAAGAAGGGATTTGGATTTATATTAAAAAATGTTGGAGAATAAGGAAAAATTAATAATGATTGTTAATTGACATCTAACTCATTCTTATTTCCAAAGAGCTTTTACACTTTGAGGAACTAACAGTTCATGAAAATTATATTTGAATTATCCACTATTTCCAATACATTTCTGAATTTTTGAAAATATAATAGAGCATTAACATTATTATTGCTTTTTTTGCAGTGAGTAGAAAGCAATTATTATTATTAATATATAATATGATCAGCAGAAGCAGCAAAAGTAAGAATCAAATTTTATTTCTTCAGTTGATTTATTAAAATACACTTATTGCAACAGCTTGCAGGCACATATATAGTATAAATTGAAAAGCTGTAATTATAATTATAAGTTAAAATATAAATGTAATAAGGACACAATAAATATGGGGAGAAGATAAAAAATATGCTAAATGACCAAACCAAAGTAGGTACTAAGAAAACCAGATTGGATAGGTGGCTGGTGTTATAGGATTTCAAAAACATATTTCTTAGGCTTTCACTCCTCCCAAGAAAGAAAAATCTAAGCTCTTTCTACCTTATGGGTGATTTTTTTTTCTTTTTAAAATATGCTCAACCAATATTTTGATTGGTTATTTTGAATATATATAATAATAAAAGTGTAATATGCTAATTAGACTGG
Organism: Myotis daubentonii; assembly: GCF_963259705.1. Classification (NCBI taxonomy): domain Eukaryota; kingdom Metazoa; phylum Chordata; class Mammalia; order Chiroptera; family Vespertilionidae; genus Myotis; species Myotis daubentonii. The sequence goes on from NC_081845.1 coordinate 61,719,739, forward strand.
ATGTCCTACCGGACATCCTTCCAGATGACCTTCGGGATGAAGCTGGGGCTGCGAGTGAAGCTGGGTCCTGGGTTCCAGAGGAAAGCCAGTGCTGGCAGCCGGGGGAAGCTTATATTACTCTTGCACCAATTTTGTGCATCGGGCCTCTAATATATTATAAATAAATAGAAAGTGATAATACCATCTTTTTTTCATGTACTGATAACCATGCTACCGGAAAAACAAACATGTAAAGCCGAAGACATTTATTCACTAAATCATTTATTTAGTGAAAAGACAAAAATTCTATTTTTTTAAATAAAATGTATCTTCTTCTTTCCGTACCCTAAAAGTAATATCCAGATACCCCAAAAGAGCAAATAAGCTTCCTATGGGATGACACTTTATGACAGAACAACATAATTTTACTTGTCAGGTTAAAATTCTTCAAATTCTTGGACAACTTCCTCAGTGACCTGGCAACAGATAAGTTTATATTACTTTGCCTTTGTTTTTCTTCTTTCTTTGTCTTTAATCCCTTACTGGAATTGATTCTCTAAAGAGCTAGACACTTAAAAATAGATTTGTAGCTGTATGGGATCAAATATGCTTAAATCTAACTTTTTGCTTTTCCCTTATTTTATAAATACAGGGTAGAGCAAAAGTAAGTTTACAGTTGTTCATATGGAAAATAATAAAATAATTGATAAATAATAATTCAAGAATAAACTCTTTCTTGTACTTGCAACTGCAAACCTACTTTTGCCCACCTTTATACTTTCATCATAAAAACAAAGTATTAGACCATATGGAATCATGAAAAATAATTTTAACACAATGCCTTTTACGTGGAACATTTCTGTTGAAACATGATTCTTTTTGAGAAAATCCATAACACCTATTGAAAAAAAATTACTTCTGTAACAATTATTAAGGTTTTGGAATGCAAGCAAAATGAATAGTTTCTTAAGCCACATGCCCAAGAGAACCAAGGAATCTATTTTTCCATTAGAGATCAGCAACTTTTTTTGTATATAAACAACTTTTGCATGGATGACCTGGTAACTTATAATGGATGTAAATTTATGACTTGTTAGAAGCCCGTTTGCCCAGATATTACTGGTTAATTAGGTTTTTAGTTTTATCTTAAAATGTTTACTATATTTGACACTAATAGAAGTATTTACTTAAATGTAGTTGCTTGTTAAATAAAATATTCTGGAATTCAGAGTTTGTACAAAGTCAGACTTGACAACTCTATTATTCCAAATTGATGAGTTTTTAAAGTTGATTTTAATCATTGACTAATTTTAAAGTATACATTGGGCTCTTTGTGTTCATCAGACCCTGTTGCTATGTGCTGAGTGGATCTCAGTTCTTTTCCTCAGAGGAATTCTCATCTTGTTGGGAGAAACAGGTAAATAAATTATGTGATAAGTGCAATTATGATGGAGGTGCAAAGTGCTGTGGAATACAGAGGCAACTTCTCTGTTAAAATTCAAAAGCTGACTGATTTTCTGGGTAAACAATGATTAGAAGGGCATTCTATTCAACGAAGTTATATGTAAAGGCATCAAGGAATCAAATTAGAACTGTGAAGAAACTTATGTAAAACTATTAAAATCAGTGATGAAGTCAGCATATAAATAATATTGTTAATGCCTACTTAGCCCCAAACCTGAGGAGTGAATGGAGCTGGAATTGAGATCAGAGTTTGGTAGAATTAATGATGAAGGCTTCTAAAGGCAGGGCAAAAAGTTATGAAAACTCTAGTTGAGTTTGAAATATTTAATAATTTAAATGAAAGGTCAAAACAAATCAAAACAAGATGTTTCATGAATATAGTAAAATATCAGTCTGGGAAATGAGACCACTCTAATTTTAAAGCCAAAACAGGGAACAGAAGTGAAGTGGCTTAGAGGTAGTCTCCATGTAAGGATGATAAGGAAGAGAACACGACTCTCTCCTACATTCCTGCATTCTGGCTGACCAGAAATGAATCATGCGTTCTTTTGTTTTGAAAAATGTACTTAATTTTAGATGATAATCAGTGGTATGAATTTGGTTTGCACTTCTCTGTGCTATGGGAAAGTTCCAGCATGTCATAATTCAGCTTAGTGGTGACAGTACTCTGCTGGGCATCTAAACTATTTCTGTGAAGCAAGTTACTATGGCAGAAAGTGCGTGGGAAGAACATGGTGGAGAATTTACTCCTCAACTCGGTTTTGTTCCCAACTTTTCTTAGAAGCTGAATTCCCTGGTGATTCTGGGGAAGTCCACTACCCTCTTTATGCCTGAGCTTTTCTCTTATGCAAGGAAAATTTGTTCCTGAATTATAGAAAATGACCCAAACTCATGTGCTTTGTAAAAATAATCCCAGGATAATGGAAAGTTTAACAGGGCTTTACAGTCTTTAGATAGTGTTTGCTTAATTTTAATGTAAAGTGCATTACCCAATTAAAACAGGATTAAAAGGTGTACTGACATAAAACTAATTTTATTGGATTGTGATTTTCATTTTACAGTTTAATACTCCTACATCTTATATGTGATCTTTTGTGGTCCCAAAGAAGTGGCCTTGCAATCCTATGTAGATTTCCGTAGTGGAAATAATTTAGTTTCTATATCTAGATTCCTTAGGATTCAAATCTCAGCTCTGCCACTAGACCAGTGGTCAGCAAACCGCGGCTCATGAGCCACATGCGGCTCTTTGGCCCCTTGAGTGTGGCTCTTCCATAAAATACCACATGTGGGCGCGCACGTACAGTGCGATTGAAACTTCGTTGCCCATGTGCAGAAGTCGGTTTTCAGCCTGGGCGAGTCTATTTTGAAGAAGTGGTGTTAGAAGAAGTGGGGGTACATTAGCTGAGGTCCACCCGTCAAATTGAGGATGTTTTTAACAAAGGCCAGCTTAGGAGTACCCTAATTAAGTTAATAACAATGTACCTACCTATATAGTTTAAGTTTAAAAAATTTGGCTCTCAAAAGAAATTTCAATCGTTGTACTGTTGATATTTGGCTCTGTTGACTAATGAGTTTGCCAACCACGGCACTAGACCTTCGGCAAGTTATTTAATCTCTCTCTGCCTCAGTTTTTTCATCTGTAAAATGGGAATAATAGTAATAATACCTATTTCACAGGATGTTGTGAAGGGAAAATGCATGTATGGTGCATAGCACATTGACTGCACATAGTAAAAACAAAATGTTTTTATTTTTAAAACTTTAGCTAACCCATTAGAGTTTCTATTTCATTATCTGAAAGAATATACTATATCTTATAGGGTTGTTAAAAAAATCAAATTAAAAATGTAAAAGTAAACAATTAGCAACATTCAAGCGACAGGTTGTATTTTCCTTTTTCTGTCCCTGCTTTCAAATACTCATGCATTGATGCGTTATAGACAAAGTGGTCCTACACATTGTCCCGATAACCAGGATGTCATAACTCACTGCTCTTTTTGTCCTACTGATGCATTGTTTTCTCAAAGGTAGAAGGGTGGTCAGAAGATTGTTATACACATGTGTACCTTAGAAACCAACAGCTCATAATCATGATGAAAACCAGCAGCCTGACAGCATTTGGAAGTGCATAATGGAGTTGGACCTCCACCAAAGACCCATTCCCAGAGAACTGTCATTGTTTTACCTATTTGATGGTTCTTGTTAACAAGGCTATTGTTACTTGACCTAGCTAGGCGATTATAGGCTTTTCCCTCAGGGCATCTGTCAAAAACAATCAGAGACAATTGTTTAATATTTTGACCATCTGAGATGGTGGTTAACAGTTGGAGCACAATAGGCTAACAAAAGAATTTAAAAAGAAGATCTCTAGAATAAGCTGTCCGTAGGTGTGTTGGAAAGAGATTTGACATATTCCCGGAGCTCTAGAAGGTTGCATGCATGCCTACAGCAGTGTATATGCTAAGAAAAAATCTGAGAAGGACCTAACCCTTGTTTTAGTTTGTTTGAGCTGCTGTAACAAAAATACCATAAACTTAATGGTTTATAAACAACATTTATTCCTCACAATTCTGGAGGCTGAAAATTCCAAGACCATGTCATCAGCATATTCAATGTCTGATCGAGGTCCACTTCCTCATATATGGTTCCTTCTTGCTGTGGAATCTCTCTCAGGCTTCTTTTATAAGGTCACTAATCACTTCCCAAAGGCCCCACCTCCTAATAACATCACTTTGGAGATTAGGATTTCAACATGTAAATATTTGGGGACACAAACATTCAGACCATGGCGTCACTCATCTCTGGCTAACCTTGGAGGTTCTGTGTAAATAGGAGGTAAAGGCTAACACAGAATTGTAACCTGCCCAGTTAAGTGTTAAGATAGCTTCAAAATATACACACAGATGCTCAGCAAAGACTGGGAAACGTATTGTTTCCACACATTTAAGGAAATCTCTGTTCAGCAAACTTTAGTGACATGATAAGTAATACAGACTTTACAGAATACGTTCAGAAATGTCAATAACAAACAACAAACCTTGGGGAAAGAAGAAACTGATTTCCTGAGTTGTCAAATTATTTAAAACACCCAGGTTTCAACAAAATGTTATGAAATATATAAAGAAATATTAAAATATGATCCACACACTGGAAAAAGAGTCAATAACACTGTCCTTGTGGAAGTCCAATTGAAGTTATTAGGTAAATACTTTAAATCAGCTTCCTAAAAATTTCCCAAGTGACTAACAGAAATAATTCTAAAGAATTAAAGAAAAGTTTGAGAATGATGTCTTATTAAATAGAGAATACCAGCAAAGAGATAGAAATTAGACACAACCAGCTGACAGCGGTAGAAAAAGACGCTGTGGGTGGGTCTGTGGCAACCACGACTGCCCGACCGGGAACCGAAGCCGAACAATCATCGTCAGAATGTCAGGCAAAGACTGAATTGAAATCTTTCCCTCGCGAATGGCGCAGATCATCATGAAGGCTCGATTAAAAGGAGCACAGACAGGTCGAAACGTCCTGAAGAAAAAATCTGATGCCCTAACTCTTCGATTTCGACAGATCCTAAAGAAGATCATAGAGACTAAAATGTTGATTGGGTGAAGTGATGAGAGAAGCTGCCTTTTCACTTGCTGAGGCCAAGTTCACAGCAGGGGACTTCAGCACCATAGTTATCCAAAACGTGAATAAAGCCCAAGTGAAGATTCGAGCAAAGAAAAATAATGTAGCGGGTGTTACCTTGGCAATATTTGAACATTACCGTGAAGGAACTGACAGTTATGACCTGATTGGTTTAGCCAGAGGTGGGGAACAACTGGCTAAATTAAAGAGGAACTATGCCAAAGCAGTGGAGCTCCTGGTGGAACTTGCCTCGCTGCAGACGTCCTTTGTTACTTTGGATGAAGCTATTAAGATAACCAACAGGCATGTAAATGCCATTGAACATGTCATCATTCCCAGGATTGAACGCACCCTTGCTTATATCATTGCAGAACTGGATGAGAGAGAGCGAGAAGAATTCTACAGGTTAAAGAAAATACAGGAGAAGAAAAAGATTCTCAAGGAAAAAACTGAGAGGGAATTGGAGAAACGGAAGGGGAGGTGACGGAGCCTGCCAACCTTCTGGCTGAAGAGAAGGATGAGGATCTTCTGTTTGAGTCATTTGCCTGCTCTGGTTCTTCTTGCCTGCTCTCGTTCTTTCAGAAGTCCTGACGTGACATCATTTTAGTTCAGTGTGTAGGTTTGGTTCGTGTGGTTGTTTATTTTTTGGTCTAATTTCACTGGCTGTAAAACTTCCCTGGATGTCCATTTATGGGATTACTCTTGCAGAATCCTAATTTACCAGCCATTGATCACAGATGAGATTTAGAGAACCTGCCTAGGAACTTGTAGAATTTATTCTGCGGAAGTGTCACCCTACCCCAGTTATAAATGGTTACAAGTGATCGGCTCACCAAGCATATTAGGAAATTCCCCTTAGGAACCACAGTGGTATCAGGCCAATACAAGGAGGCCAGCTACTGTAGGAGCACCCTCCATTCCTACCCACCCACACCCCTGGTGCCGCTGCCTGACATAGCTGCAGCCTGTGTTTCTGTGGTACTTCTCCAGCTCTAGGAAAGCCTTCCCTTAATTTACCTTGCATGACAGGTCTCTGTTTGTTCTCTCTGTCATGGAACAGTTGTGCCGATTTGCATGTGACTGTGGTATAAGCAGTAAAATGATTAAAAATGAGTTGCTCATTTTTTAAAAAGAAATTAAGGAAACAGAACTTAATATCTGTGCTGGTAGGGAGTATTCCTCTATGGTGAAGAATCAGTTAAAAGATGTGTGTGTTTCACTAAGAGGTTCCAATGGACTGACTTCTAGCACAAATGTAAAGACAGGATGGTCGTTAGATATGCTGAAACCTTAAATGGCAGAGGATATAAATAAAGCAAAAAAAAAGTAAAAGAAAAAGAGATTGAAATTATTAAAGTAAAAACAAATAGAAACACTGGAGTTGAAAAGTACAATGATTATAGTAAAAAATTCACTCAATAGACTCAACAGCTGATTTGAATAGGCAGAAAAAACAATTACTGAAATTGAAATTATCCAGAAACAGAAAGACAAAAGAATGAAGTAAAATAAACAGATTCTCTGTGAGATACCATCAAGCATATTAACATATGAATAATTATTTTTTCAGATGTAGAGGAAATATAATAGTTGAAGAATTTTTTTAAGAAAGAATACTTGAAGAAGTTATGGCTAAAACCTTCTCAAATTTTATTAAAAAATTCATTGAGCTCAGACAGTGTGGTTCAGTGGTTGGGCATTAACCTATGAACCAGGAGGTCATGGTTTGATTCCTGGTCAGGGCACATGCCTGGGTTGTGGGCTCAAGCCCAATAGGGGGCATGCAGGAGGCAGCCAATCAATGATTCTCTCTCATCATTGATGTTTCTTTCCCTCTCTCCCTCCCTCTCCCTTCCTCTCTGAAATCAATAAAACGATATTTTTAAAAAAATCTTTGACACACTCAAGAAACTTAATGAACTCCAAGTAGAAAAACTCAAAAGAGATCTCTACCTAGGCACATCATAATCAAACTCAAGACAAAGAGAAAATATTGAGAGTAGTAAGAGAAGCAGCTCACCAAGTTCAAGACATTTCTAATAAGATTAACACTCAGTTTTCATTTAAAACAATGAAGGCCAGATAGCAATGTGAGAATATGTTCAAAGTACTGAAAGAAAAAGACTGATAACCAAACAATTCTATTTCCAGTGAAGCTATCCTTCAGAAAATGAAGAAGAAATTAAGACACTTAGAGATAAACAGAACTGAGAGCATTCACTACAGCACAATTTCCCTATAAGAAATATTAAAGGAAGTCATTCAATATCAAATGAAAGGACATTAGATAGTAACTCAAATCCAAATTATGAAATAAAGAACACTGGTAATGGTAACTGCCTAAGAATATATGAAAAAAATACATTATTTTTGTTTAGAAGTATCTTTTTCATAAATAATTTAAAATACAACTGCCTTTAGGAGACACATTTTAGCTATGAAGACAAAGATAAACTCAAAGTGAAAGTGTGGAAAATAATTCTCCAAGCAAACGGCATCCACAGAAAACTAGGTATAGCCTTGTTTATATCTGACAAAATAGATATCAAGATAACAAAGGTAATAAGAGGCAAAGATGGACATTTTATAATGATAAAGGGGACACTACATCAAGAAGACATAACACTTCTCAATATAAATGTACTGAATCAGTGAGCACTGAAATATACAAAGCAACAACTAACAGAACTAAAGGGAGAAGCTGACAAAAACACAATCATAGTTGGGGAACTAAATACTCCATTGACAGCTCTAGAGAGATCATTCAAACAGAAAATCAATAAAGGAATAGCAAACTTAAATGAAATATTACACCAAATGGGCATAATTGGCATTTACAGAGCCTTTGATCCCAGAACATCAGATTATGCATTCTTACCCAGGGCACATGGAACAGCCTCAAGGATAGCCTAGGATACGTTGGGTCACAAAACTAGCCCCACACATTCAAGAAAATTGAAATCATGCCAAGTGTATTCTCTGGCCACAATGCTTTGAAACTAGAAATCAGCACCAAAAAGTAAAGAAATGCACAAGTATGTGGAGATTAAGCAACATATTACTAAAAAAATGTCTGGGCCAAAGGAGACATAAAAGGTGAGATCAAAAGATATATAGAGACAGCCCAGGCCTTGTGGCTCAGTTAGTTGAGCATAATCCCATACACCAGGAGATCGCCAGTTCAGTTCCCAGGTCAGTGTCTGGGGTGCAGACTCAATCCTCCGTAGGGGGCATGTAAGAGGCAGAAGATCAAGGGTTCTCTCTCATTGATATTTCTATCTCTTGCTCCCTCTCCTTTCCTCTCTCTGATATCAATAAAAACATATTTAAAAATATAGAGACAGCCCTAGCCGGTTTGGCTCTGTGGATAGAGCGTCAGCCTGCAGACTGAAGGGTCCTGGGTTCAATTCTAGTCAAGGGTGTGTAACTCAGTTGTAGGCTCCTCAGGGCTCGTGCAGGAGGCAACCAATTGATGTGTTTTTCTCACATCGATGTGATATTTCTCTCTATCTTTCTCTTTTCTTCCACTCTCTATAAAATTAATGGGAAAAAATATCCTTGGGTGAGGTTTAAAAAATAAATAAATATAGAGACAAATGAGAATAACAATATGACATATTAAGACTTCTGGAATAGCAAAAGCAGTAATAGGAAGGAAGTTTATGTCATTACGGGGCTATCTCAAGAAACAAGAGAAATCCCAAATAAACAACCTAACATTACATCTTAAATAGCTAGAAAAAGAAGAACGAAAGCAGCCCAAAGTCACTAGAACAAAGGAAATAATAAAAATTAGAGCACATTTAATGAAATAGAGAAAAAGACTATATAAAAAAATTAATACAACAAAGAACTGGTTCTTTGAAAAGATTAATAAAATTGACAAACCCATAACTAGAATCACTAAGGAAAAAAGAGAAAAGACTTAAACAAAATCAGAAATGAAAGAGAAATGCAGAAGTTAGAGAAATGCACTTGAATATCAATTCAGGAAAGCAGATGATTTTGTGGAGATGTGGGTGTATGTTTCTCCCAAGTTTTGTATTTCTATGGCCTTTTTAGTGTGACCAGTCAACTATAATTGCTACTTTAGTGCTTGGCCAAAAAAGCAGTTATAGCAATCAATTAAACAAATAAATGGGTAAATTAATTAATATTTTTTATTGAAAAATATTTAAAAGAATTATAGCAAAGCAAATTTTATTTTCAACAGTCTTGCTCACCATCTACATTTAGCAAAAACTCTTGACATCAGTCTGGTTGCTAAGCAATAAATATCTCTGCCATGACTCCAGAGTCCCTGAGATCTTTCCACTATTTTGTCATTCAAGCATGTCACACAGCTTGATGGGGGCCTTCAATTCCTGCATAGTCAGAAATGTAGGCCTGCTGTGCCTACAGTAAGAAGGGAATAAATAGAATGGAGCAACAGAGAGACGATGAAAAGATTGGGAAAGTAAGGTTATGTAAAACCTCAGAATTGAGGGAATGCACTTTTGAAATAAGAGAGAAGCCTTCATAAGCTGGGTGGTTTTATCATTTTAAAAAATGCAGGTAATTTTCACACCCAGCAGAAACACGCCACCTTTTAAGTGACTTGTACTAAATTTGCTATCTTAGCAACACTTCTCAGATAAAATATGGTATGTTTTGTAAAAGCTTCTGTAGCAGTCTCTATTTGTCAAAGAGTAGTCCTGATCATTTGATCATCAGATATATTTAAGTACTGATTTCAGTAAAGATAGGAAAAGGTTGCTGAGTGTCCTGAGCTAATTTAAAGGTTTTTGACAGCAGGGTGAGTGGTTTAAGGAGCCTCAAACTATTAGAATGATATCTAATTAATTATTTACGAGCAACTTAAAAAATTTTTTTCATGTCAGTGCTAGATTCTATGAGAATATTTCTCTTACTGACTCTCAAAAATGTAGAAATAAATACCTATACCTAATAAATACAGTTATTTATTTCTACACTTTTGAACGAGGTAAAGTAGAATGTGTCCTTTCATGCTGACTTATTGAGATGTTTGAAACTGGATGAGACTGAGCTATAAAAATATGGGATGTATGAGACGTAAATTTTTCTAAGCTATCCATCCAAATTCTGAGTATTTTTTCAAATTAGTATGTAGTTCTTTGGAAGAACTGTCATATTACATAGCATAGATGGGTATTGAAGAAATGAATTTAACCATATTAGATAGAATTGAGATAAAAAACGATACAATTTCCCCAACTTCTTGACCATGGTTCTGTGGTTAATTTTCTAATATGTGAAATAGTGGAGTTAATGTAGATAATCTCAAGGTCATATTCAACCTGAAAACTTTTTTATCTTTAATGTAGGAACTGGAACAATGAGCTAAATTAGTTTTTTTTTAAAATATATTTTTATTGATTTTTTACAGAGAGGAAGGGAGAGGGATAGAGAGTTAGAAACATTGATGAGAGAGAAACATTGATCAGCTGCCTCCTGCACACTCCCTACTGGGTATGTGCCCGCATCCAAGGTACATGCCCTTGACCAGAATCGAACCTGGGACCCTTGAGTCCGCAGGCTGGCGTTCTATCCACTGAGCCAAACCAGTTAGGGCACTAAATTAGTTTTATCTGATATGGTAAATTCAGTCAAATCAAAGATAAAAAATCTGCTCCATCACCATTTGATTACCTCTATTTTTACCATACTTTTATTTGTCTTGAGGTGGTATGTAAACAAAGAATCTCAAGGCATTATATCTCAGACATTCCTCAGTCTTCTGACAGTTTAAAGACAGAGAGGTGAAGCACATTTATGGAGTGAAATGACCAGGAGGGAAGTGACCTCTTCAAGATCACACAAACAGAAATTTTAAAGCCAAGATTCAGATCCACAACTCTGACCGTCACATGAGGTTTTTATAGTATAAACTAGAGGCCTGATGCATGAAGATTCATGCAATAATGGGCCTTCCTTCCCCTGGCTGCCGGCACCGCCTTCGCTCTGGCTGGAGCTGCCTTTGCTCCAGCCCATAGCTGCCTTTCTGCCTTCCCACGCTGCCCAGAGGCCAGGAGCATCTGGGGTGGTGCAGAATGCCTGCGTCATTGCCATGGCAATGATGCAAGCGTCCTGCCCCACCCCCAGCTGCTCTGTGCCTGTGTATGCAAAGTAACCCACCATCTTTGTTGGGTTAATTTGCATACTCACTCCTGATTGGCTGGTGGGTGTCACAAAAGTATTGTCAATTTGCATCTTTCTCTTTTATTAGTGTAGATATTAGTGTAGATCTTTCCATTTTGCTTATTTTCCTTATGCTTCAGCTGTTGTAACTGAGCTTCAGAGGTGTAAAATGACTTACCCCAAGGATAACTAAAGAACAGAGACTAGAATCCACAGTTCCTGGCTTCCAATCAGGTACTGTTTCTCCTTACATCATCCAGATTCATGGCTAATCTTCATTTTTACTCTGTAATTTCCATTATGGGAAAGACAAAGTGAAAGCATTGGGATTTAACAATATTTTTGAACTCTAAAAATTAGACTACTTTTTGAAATATTCAACCTTGAGTTCTTTGTGGTTTTAATTTTTATTTATTTTTTACAAGATAACCCAGATTTCTGCTGGCTTGTCAGTCTCTGATCACAAGAAGGCAGAACCTCAGCCTACCTTTGCTCAGCTACTTTATGATGCCCTGGAAGAGTTAGGACTTCGGTATGCAAGGCCATTTTTGTCAATTAGAGTCACTGTGCATGATAATTTATGAGCACTGATTATGTGTGAGATCTTATGCTATGCTTATTATGGGCTAGTTTATTGTATCCTCACAAGAACCACATACCAGGGTACTATTAGCTTCCTCCTTTGACAGTTGAAGCATGTGAATGGCAATGGGCCCAAGGTTTCAGAGCCATTAAGAGGCAAAGACAAGTTTTGAACCCAGACAAGCTGACTCCACGGCTGTTGCTTTTACTGGTGAGACTCCACAACAAATGTACTCTTCTTCTGTAATTCCATGCACCACATATTCCCACTTGTGGCAAAAGAAGCTGCTTGAAAGAGCCTTGAATTCCCTTTTAGGGGTACAAGTTCTTGAACTCCCTTTTAGGGAATGTAGACTACAAGTGCTTGCCCAATTTTTAGTTCTCAGCCACAGCCCGGTTATTTTTTTATGTCTGAGAGGCATCCTCTCCAGCTCATGATGCATTTTGTGACATGAGTCCTAAAAATAGCTCAACATTAGTATGAGTGGTTACAAAGTGAAAAGTTTCAACATCTCCTCAGCCCTTATTCCTTACTTATAGGAGCTCAAACCCAGTCCAAAAGGCCAAAGGAGGACCAGACCCTTCATCTCTTTCATTTTTTCCCCTCTCTCCTTGTAGCCCTTCCCCCACAAAACCCTTTTCCCTCTCCTTTCCAAATAAGAACTCTTGACATATTGGTGTGTGTGTGCATATGTGTGTGTATGTGTGTGTGTGTGTGTGTGTGTGTGAGTGAGTGTGTACACCCAGCTTCTGAAGCCAAATTAAGTATCTATTACAAAAAATATTTGTCATAACATTTTAATCCAATTACTAGTGAGCAATTATAATATTCTACCTATTTAACAATTCATTTATTATTGCCAAAGACATATGTGTTCCTTGAAGGAGCTGCAGGTATGCATGAAAAAGATAGAAAAATTACTAATAACCTTACTGAAAATTTAGAAGTAACTATTGTTAATTCATTAGCATATTCAAATCCAGAATCATACTGTAGATAGTGATCTCTGACATGTATTTTTCATTTTTTTCTATTTGTATTGCAATCAACATTCAACCTCCAGAAATTTACTAAAATAACCATTTAAGTGTTAATATCAATTTATGCCTCAGCAGCTTTCCTTCCAGATCTCAGTTGCTGTATTTTTCCAGATGCACCCAAATCTCTAATTTCAAGTTGTCAGAGTGACCTGTGACCTCAGTTCTCTGATAGGTCCAAGCAAAAGTTATTGATTTTTCAGTTTTTATTCAGCTTGTTCTTATAAGGATGAGATTGACAACTTTCAAACTCTAGACATGGTAGTGCTCTATGCTGTGCATTTTTTTTCACTTAAAATATATCATGAAGATTTTCTTATAACCAAATAATCTCCTGTAACAACATATTTAATGATTATGTGGTATTATATTATATTATACAAATTTATGTTGCTAATTAAACCATTCATTTTTCTTTATTATAAATAGTACCATGATGAACATATTTGAAGCTAACTAAATATATTCACATTGATTATTTTCTCAAGATAAATTATTATAAGTAAAATGTAGGTCAGAAACTATATTTTGAAGTCTAGTTTTAAATATTGCCAAGTTGCTCTCTAGACAGTATATAACTTCTTATACTAGTAATCAAGAGACCCTGAATTCTTGCATCTTCACCAGCATGGAATAACATGTTTCTTACATTTCCACTTTTATGTTTTATGTTCTTTTATCAATTTGCATTTCTCTAATTGCTAAGGAATGTGGGTATTTTAAATACATTTAAATATACTTTCTACTATTTTTTAATTTAAAATTGCCTGTTTATTTAATTGTCCATTTATATACATTGCTCAAATCTTTTGACTATTCAAAGTTGAAGTATCTTTTCTTATTAAAATTAATCAATTGTTGTCTTTTTCATTTTCTTTCTCTTGTTTCAGTATCTGAACATATCCTTTGAATTATGAAGTTAGAACAGAACATGGTCCATCAACAGGGAAGAGAGATTCAGAATATTTGCCATGGGCTATGCTTAGCTAGGGAAAGATTATGCTATAGACTCAGCCAAGACATGGTCTCTCCAACCTAAAGCTGAAATTATCCCTATTTTCTCATTATGCCCACATAATGAATAAATCATTGCAGTTCTTGTGTACTAGGTAGCATGCCTTTTACAACATGGTCTCTACCTTCTAATTTTGAAAATAAAAGCTATCTAATAATACCTGCAGCATTCACCATATTGACTCACTGAAAACAAAAGGCCTTATGCTGTGTAGCAATAATACTGAATAAAGCACCAAGAAGATAAGGTGAAAAGTGTTAGTAAGCAAATTGATTTGGTGGTGGAGATTAAACATACATGTCATGCTTCTACTGTTTTGTGAACAATTTGATCTGAAATGAAGTTTTGAGTCTTCCAATGGTGTACATATAGGTCAGCTACACTAGTATGTATTGATAGCTGAGCCTGGGGAAGTGTAATGTGTTTTGTACTGTGTCTGATAATGACTGATAAAGAGGAACACTGGGCCTGTTATCCTGCATATAATTTTGCTTATCAAGTGAATGAAAGAAAAATGTTCAGATGATGAACTTCCAAATGTAAGAATAGATGAGCAGCTTTGTTAAGTATGAATAGGCTTTTGTGCACTTTGGATTAGATTGCATTACTTGAGGATGAGCCTAGAAATTAAATCTACAGGGTTTGATTCACAGTAATTCTCACAATACTTTTTTCTTAATAATGCATATGCTTAGATTATTATTTGTCTTCTCTGCTAGAAAGGATAATTTTTTTTTAAATAAAGGATAGGATCTTTTCTCTTTTAAATCCACATTATGAACTTGGGTCAAACTTTATAACTAGAACATATTTATTATTGAATAAATCACAAATAATTTGAATTTGGGTTATAATCTTTTTTTATATAAGTATCTCAGAGTGTAGTGATCATATATGTAGGTTATTTGCTATTCTCTCAGACTACTATTATTTATTTTGTGATAAATATGTCATTAATTCCATCTTACACATATGATACTTACTTAGGCAAAGAAAAAAATCATTGGGTATTCTTACTAGTTATGGAAATGTGAGATAATACTGGTATTCAAAATTACATAAAATAGAGGAATCCATATGAAGTTGGTTATTTAAGAGACTTAATGCCTTTTAGAACAAATTAAGGAATAAACATCAATCTAAGAAATTTATTCTATAATTTTTGGCTCAGTTAGTAGTTACTATTCTGAATAGTCAAGCTATTCTGATTAACATTCTAGAGAAGTTTAAATTGATATGTTTGCAGCTATGAAATAAAAATATTTGCATGCATCAGAGATTATTTCTTTTATATAAATTCCAAGAATGGAATTTATGGATCAAAAAGCATGCATAGCCCCATCCATGCCCCATTTCCTCACTAGATGATGAACAACTTGAGGGCATGCATAACTCTATCTTAATCATGTGTGATTCCCATTGCCCAACACACCTTATAGATGGGAAAACTGAGAGTCAGAAGGTTTAAGTAATTTCTCAACTAATGTTTATTGAATAAGTAAATTTGTTAATGAAAAAAACATCTGAGAGATTGAATAGAAAAAAATGATCTCTTAAAACAGGCCACACAGAACTCAAGCTATAAAGGGTTAAATTTTCTTTAGGTCTTAGTCTTATATTGATAAAAAACAAATAATGATCTATTTGTTTTTATCTTCCTGACCTAATTTTAGTTCTGATGCAAAAGTATTTGGAATATTGCTAAAATTAATTATAATATGCTGCTAAAATAAGTATTCTTACCCATAGATCTTCTTAAAGAAACATACATATCTAAAGGGAACTTTCAAGTGTCATCTCAAATACCATTTTGAAAAGAATGGAACATTTACAAATTCATCATTGGAATATTTTAGCATATGATTCATTTAGTCAACTTCTATTGAGAATACTTACGTGCAATACTTTGTACTATATGCAACAAATAAAAAACTTAGTCTCTTCCCTCAAATAAATTACTGTCCAATTAGATTAGAAATACAAAAATGTTGAGATAACTGGACTATTATTATAGCCCTATATACTACTAAATATAAATAGAAATGTTTCTAATTGAACTTAAATATGTTGACAAGGTATTAGCTGGAGGAACAAAGTCAATCAGAAAGTTTCAACAATAAAAGAATGATTGGAAATAGTAAATTGGTACCTGAGTTTGAGAAGAAATGAGAGTTATGAATTGTCAAAGTTGTGAGGAGCATATGTTGTAATTATAGCATTGTCGAATTTAAAGGCAAAAGGTTGTTGAAAGGAGAGTAGTTTTGTAGGGAGCAGAAAAGGGGTTCAACTGATTGAGAATGAGATTAACAAAAAAAAAGAGAGGATAGGTTAACGCCGGAGTTTGCTGCTTTGAACAACTACTTCAAAAGTGAAACCAAAAAACGGAAGGGACATCACCCAGAACCACAGGAACGCTGGCTGAGTGGAAGTCCTACAACTAGGAGGAAAGAGAAACGCACACGGACACTCAGAGGAGGCGCAGTGCTGAAGTCAAATTCTGAGGTGCGGAGTGCGCGGAGCGGGCTGGCGGCGGAGGGCGCCGTTGGCGATTTCAATCGGGAGGGAGTCGCAGACTCTGAGCACCAGATCCGGGCGAGTCTTTAGGGACCCAGACTCAAACGGGAGAAGCGGGACTGTCTGGCTTCGGTCAGAGCGAGTGCAGCTTTTTTTCCGAGCTTTGCAGCGGGTGCTGGGACTCAGAGAGGCAGAGCCCCTGGGGACAGGACTGAGAGCCACCATAACTGCTCTCTCCGGCCCACCCTGTTGATCCTGTGCGACCCGCCCCGCCCAAGCCCTGCACAGAGGCATTTGCCGGATAGCCTCAGGCAAAGGCTAGATTAGCACCTCCCTAGAGGACAGAAGTTCTCTCACTGCTGACACTCATAGCTGACTCTCATAGCCACTTGGCCTGGAGGTCAAACCCTCCCTGGAATTAGCTACAACAATCAAGATTTAACTATAAGACTTCGAACAAAGACCACTAGGGGGTGCACCAAGGAAGCATAACAAAATGCGGAGACAAAGAAACAGGACAAAATTGTCAATGGAAGATATAGAGTTCAGAACCACACTTTTAAGGTCTCTCAAGAACTGTTTAGAAGCTGCCGATAAACTTAATGAGATCTACACGAAAACTAATAAGACCCTCGATCTTATATTGGGGAACCAACTAGAAATTAAGCATACACGGACTGAAATAACGAATATTATACAGACGCCCGACAGCAGACCAGAGGAGTGCAAGAATCAAGTCAATGATTTGAAATGCGAGGAAGCAAAAAACACCCAACCGGAAAAGCAAAATGAAAAAAGAATCCAAAAATACAAAGATAGTGTAAGGAGCCTCTGGGACAGCTTCAAGCGTACCAACATCAGAATTATAGGGGTGCCAGAAGATGAGAGAGAGCAAGATATTGAAAACCTATTTGAAGAAATAATGACAGAAAACTTCCCCCACCTGGTGAAAGAAATGGACTTACAGGTCCAAGAAGCGCAGAGAACCCCAAACAAAAGGAATCCAAAGAGGACCACACCAAGACACATCATAATTAAAATGCCAAGAGCAAAAGATAAAGAGAGAATCTTAAAAACAGCAAGAGAAAGAAACTCAGTTACCTACAAGGGAATACCCATACGACTGTCAGCTGATTTCTCAACAGAAACTTTGCAGGCCAGAAGGGAATGGCAAGAAATATTCAAAGTGATGAATAGCAAAAACCTACAACCAAGATTACTTTATCCAGCAAAGCTATCATTCAGAATTGAAGGTCAGATAAAGAGCTTCACAGATAAGGAAAAGCTAAAGGAGTTCATCACCGCCAAACCAGCATTATATGAAATGCTGAAAGGTATCCTTTAAGAAGAGGAAGAGGAAGAAAAAGGTAAAGATACAAATTATGAACAACAAATATGCATCTATCAACAAGTGAATCTAAGAATCAAGTGAATAAATAATCTGATGAACAGAATGAACTGGTGATTATAATAGAATCAGGGACATAGAAAGGGAATGGACTGACTATTCTTGGGGGGGAAAGGGGTGTGGGAGATGTGGGAAGAGACTGGACAAAAATCGTGCACCTATGGATGAGGACAGTGGGTGGGGAGTGAGGGCGGAGGGTGGGGCGGGAACTGGGAGGAGGGGAGTTATGGGGGGGAAAAAAAAGAGGAACAAATGTAATTATCTGAACAATAAAGATTTAATTAAAAAAAAAAGAGAGGATAATTGATTGAGAAGCTACAATGATAACCAAAATGAGGGTTGAGTCTGGGCGATACTCCCATCAGCATCAACAGAGAACGCAAGGACACTGTGGTGGTGGAGGAAGGGCAGCACATTTTAGCTTATGTGATTTGGGGAAGAGAGAGGGAAGAGGAAATGGAAATAGATGATCTCAGAGTCTGGGAAAGAACCAGATAGATCTGTATGGAGATAAAGATATTTTGAAACTGCTGATTCTGGATGATTCAATGTGTGTGTGTCTACGTGTGTGCTGGAAAGTATGTGTGTTTACTCTCTAGAAGAAATAAAAATGACAGCTTCTAGTCAATGACTTGAAGATGAAATGGTCTTTTGAGCTAAAAACTTAAACCATAAAGTATATCTTCCTGCTAATTTTTCCCTAACTTCACAATATGGCATGGATAGTTACCTCTAGTTATTAGATATGTAATTTTAAAGCTATAACCAGTATAGCTGTGTTCGATGGAATAGACGCTACCATTTAACCTGATTTGCACCAGGGGCTTATTCATTGTTGCCTGCATGTGCACAGAGTTCATCTGAGTTCCGAAGTTGTTTTGGAACTCTATCTACATGAAAGATAACTAAAGGAAAGTATGAGAAATACCTTATGAAAACAATGAGTCAAAACTCCAAAACAATGAGTCAAAGTTTCTAAACAATGAGGGAGCCTGATTTTAGAGGGACGTGCTATGTAAATTTACTTGCACAATGTTCTCACTAGCATTAATGGAGAAATCATTAAAAAATGCAGCCTATCCCAGAGATGTTGCAACAAAACTCAGAAACACAAAATGACTAAATAACTACCTTTTAAGTCTTAAAAAATTTAAACATGATATTTAAATCTTTCCATTTTGTTTTTCTCATATTGCTTATCCCAAGACATCACAGTGTTAAACATCAAATACACTAATTCGCTAGAAGAAATTATTTCTCAATTCTTTTAAACTTAAGAAGCACAGTATTTTCCATTTGAAATGGAAAATGAAAAGATTGGTTTGAGTTCATATTAACAGAGGAACACTTAAATAGAGGTGTGCTAGAGGCCTGTTCATTCTAAACAACTACTTGTAAACTATATTTTATCACAGTGTTCACCAGTAAATGGAACGCATAAAAGAAAGAGCTGAATTGTTTTGTGGATTAAAAAAAATTAAAAAGAGTAGTACTGTGCCAAAAAAGGGGCCCAATTTAAGAAAACACAGTGGAATTATTTCTAACAGCTTATTGAAAAAGAGAAAAGTCTTTCGAGTTCCTTAATTGGTTGTGAGTGAGGCCTTGGCTTTGGCCATGAGTATAATAGACAAAGGTAATCATGATAGAAACTAGTAACAATGATGAGAATGCAAATGGAAGACATTTAGGGAAAAGAAACCTGTATCTGACAGACTAGCTTAAACTCATTCATCAACTTCAACAACCCCTGCCACAGCAAATGAGCACCATTCTGATAACATGACGGCAACCTTGGGAGTGCCATCTCAGATCAGTGTCAGTTTTCTCCAGTACAGTTGTGCAAATAACTTCCTCACAAGTATACTTTACACGATTAATGCTGACAACAGGGTTAGATATACTGGCTTCTTCCTTGTAACTTGGGATATTCTCAGGGATTTCTGCTTGAGAATGGATGCTAAATATGGAAGTCTTGTCAAGTCATGCACAAAACTGAACAAACCTTGCAACAATGAAAATGGTTCACATTTTCCATAGAACACTGTATTGGGAAAAAGGAGAGAAAATTCTACTGATCATATTAGAGTCATGTGTATGACGAATAATTCAATAGCTGAGAGAAGCACAGTTATTATTTTTTCTAAATATTTGTATATGTTTTTATTATTTAAGAGGAAGGAAGGGGGAAAGAGAGAGAGAGAGAGAGAGAGAGAGAGAGAGAGAGAGAGAGAGAGAGAGAGAGAGAGAGAAACATCAATGATGAAAGAGAATCATTGATCAGCTACCTCCTGCCTGCCCCCTACTTGGGATCGAGCCCACAACCTGGGCATGTCCCCAAACCAGGGATCAAACCATGACCTCTTGGTTCATAGGTTAATGCTCAACTACTGAGCCACACTGGCTGGGCTAGGCTTATTATTGAAGTAGTAAAAAAAGATAATGGAGTAGATAAGATTTTAAAATGTAGTTGATAAGATTGAAATAATAGGGGGAGAAATTTATTCTCTTAAACAAGGGAATGAAACTTTATTTCAAATGTCAATGGGGAGGATGAGACAATTATCATTTGTGCTATACATGATATTATAGGTAGAAATTAGAGAGTCAGTAAAAATGTTTATTAATTAATAAGAATGTTTAATAGAGTGACTGAACAAAAAGTGAGTAAAATACAGTCAGGCCTCGTTATTTATTGATTTTTATTTGTAAATAAATATACCCAATAAAAGTGTTTTAACCCCAAATTTAATAAATTCCATGTTTTTATAGTCAATTGTGGACATGCATAAAGTGGCAAAAAATTTGTCATTCAACGTGTATATTCCTACCTGAGGTTGAACAAATTGACCCAACTTTGCCTTTTTGTAGTCCCTCCTTCCTCATGGTTTTACTGTAGCCAGGTTCAGTTACTAACTATGTTCTGCAAGTATTTAATGGAAAATGCTATAAATCACCAATTCGTAAGTTTTAAATAGCATGCCATTCTGAGTAGTGCGAAGACTTCTCCCACCACGTGGCCTGAGGAGTGCATCGCCCTCTGTCCAGTGCGTCTGTGCTGTATATACTACCCATCCAGTCGTCACTTAGTAGCCATTCTGGTGATCAGATCAGGTTTACTAGACAGAGACCACACTCACATAACTTTAATACAGTATATTGTGATAATTGTTCCATTTTTATCCTTAGTTTTTGTAGTTAATCTATTACTGCACCTAGTTTATAAATTAAACTTATCATAGGAATACATGTGTAGGAAAAAATGTAGTGTATACATTAGTATTACCTGTGGTTTCAGGCATCCATTGGGGTTTTGGAATGTATTTCATATGTTTAAGGGAAACTAGTCTATTTAGTGCTATGTTTTGGCATTTTTTACTTTTCATTGGTGACTTCACTGTTAAAATGGCCCCAAAGCACCATATTGAAGTGTTATCTACTGTCCCTAAGTGCATGAAAGCTATGAAATGCCTTATGGAGAAAATATATGTGTTAGATACAGTTTGTTCTGACATGAGCTGTAGTGCTATGGGCTGTGAATTCAAGATTAATGAATCTCTAATGTATGTAAAGTAAGGTGTCTTTAAGTACAGCAAGGTTATGTACTGGTTGATGAAAATGTGACAGAGGCTTTTAGGAACCTTACCTTATATTTTCCCTAAGAGCAATGATTCAGTATTTGTTAACTCAGTGTTCATGGTAAATTTATAAAACATTACTATAAATAATGAGAATCATCTGTATATAAACCCCCTCAGGGATCTTATTAAATAGCATATTTAAAAGTATAATATAAAAATATTCAACTGAAGATTGTAACAATAATATACTAAGTTTAGTAATGAACTTAACCCATTTTGGTAGTATGTTCTTTTTTAGAATTCAAGTTGCCTAGGGACAGATAATGTCAGGTTCTTTCCTACAACCCTAGCTCTGGAATAATGTTTGGCACATGTAAGTAACCCAGTAAGTGGTTACTATTATTTTTGTTGGAGATTTTTGCCTCCTTTTAGTTTATTTTTAAATACTGATTTCAGAATTACTAAAAAATTGGTGATATTTAAAATTTGCAAAAAAAGAAAAAAGAAAAAAGGAAGTCACTATGGGTGAACTTTCTGAGAGCAATCAGGAAAAAATAGTAATTAAAATATAGACCAATTTGATATATACACACATTCTATAAATTAAAACATAATAAAAATTAATAGACATGGAATATTTTATAAAGTGGTAAATAGAAATGCATATGTCTGAAAAAGTCCTAAGTTTATTAGTGTTTATAAAGTTCATATAAATAAATCAGAAAACTGCAATCTCAATAAACAAATGGAAAAAGGTAGACAATTTAAACAAAGGGATAGTTACAAAACTGTTAGAGATAATAAATTTAGCAAAGTGCTAGGACACAAAATCAACACACAAAAATCAGTTGAGTTTCTATGTATTAACATGAATTATCAGAAAGAGAAATTAAGAAAATAATTCCATTTCTCACAGCACCATAAACAATAAAATATTTAGGAATAAATTTAACTCAGGAGGAGAAAGATCTGGAATCTGAAAACTGTAAGAAATCGATAATAGAAATTGAAGAAGACACAAATAAATGAAAAGATATTCCAGTTTTATGGATTAGAAGAATTATTAAAATGTTGTTAATTTTAAATATTGTTGAATGTTAATATTGTTAAAATTATATACATTATATACAATATAATTATGTAATATAAAATTATATACAATATAATCTATACATTCAATGCAATACATATCAAGATTCCAATGGCATTTTTCACAGTAATATAAATATTTTTTAATTTTTATAAAACCATAGAGGATCCTGAATAGCCACAACAATCTTGAGAAAAAAGAATAAAACTGGAGGCATCGCATTTCTTGATTTCGAATTATATTACAAAGCTACAGCAACCAAAATAGCATGGTATTGGCATAAAGCAGACACATAGATCAATGGCACAGAATTAAGAGTCCAGATATAAACCCATGGTTATACGGTCAATTTATTTTTGAGAAAGGAGCCAAGACTATACAATGGCTAATGGATATCTTATCAATAAGTGGTGCTGGGTCCTGGCTTGTGTGCTCAGTGATTAGAGCGTTGGCCCACACACCCAAGGGTTGCAGGCTCAGCTCCTGAGGGTTCTATTCCCAGTCAAGGGCATGTACCTGGGTTGCAGGTTTGATCCCCTGCTGCAACCAATTGATGTGTTTCTCTCACATAGATGTTTTTTTTTTCTCTCTCTCCACATCCGCCCCCCCTTCTGCTCTCTCTAAAAATCAATGGAAAAAGTACCAAGTCAGTTAATTGGTGGATTTATAGGACCAAATAATAAAAACCAGTAGCTTAGTTGAGCATTGCCTCATGAACCAGAAATCATCTCATCAGAATGTAATGAAGTTCACTTCCCTGAGATTGCCATTGCCATTGTCAAGTGTGGCTGACAGCAAGTGCAGATTTCCACTTTAGTGGAAATAGTACTCTTTATCATTCCTATGGAACTTTATTTGTTTAATTTTTTCTTCAAATGTATTACTTCAATGTTAAAGAAAAATTTATTGAGATGCTTAAAAACAATGATCTAGGCAAGCCTATGCATTATGAATTTGAGAAAGTTACAAATGTTAAAACAATTTTCATTTTCAAAGTTATGGGAAGGCAGACTTTCAATGTCATTTTACAGATATAAATAAATTAATTACAAATTAAATTTCTAGTGCTGTGGTGGCATTTTATTTCATAATGTAAAAATTTCTTCAAGTATTTGGGCCCAAATAACAGATAACAATCATTCAACAAAAATGATCCAAAGAAACAATTGAGAAAAGAACAAGCAAAGCAATCTGAGAGGGTGATTTTGGCTCTCAAAAACTATCTGGATTCTTAAAGTTAAAGACAAGTAATCTAATATAAATCCAAATGCAATCATGTACTAGAGGAAGAGCTTTGAAAGATGGTGTGGAGAGGAAAGGAAAGACATATTATTAGTAGCTTACAAATATTTTCGATGTTAACCCATAGAAAGAAATTTATTTTACATTGTAATCCATACATATGCAATATTTATATGTAATCTATAGAATATGATACATATGTATAATGATATAGAAAAGCGTTTGTACTCTAGTAAGTGTGATGTAGTCTAATATTTTCTTTACTTATCTGCTTTATTTGGATACATTTTATTCCACTTCATTTAACACAAATCTTATTTTGATCAATTAAATTGATCTCATATCCTAACTGCTGAGCTGCTAATCCAGAATTTGAAAAATACTATATGAAAAAATTACCTGGAACTTGACTATGTCACAGTGTTTCAGAGAATATAAAGGACTGGATAAAACAGGGTGAAAAAGACAAGATGGTGACTATATATAATAAAAGAGACTTTGTGTATCTTTCCCAAGTACTTAAGACACATTTGTGGAAGGCTCTTTGTTTTGGAGTTCAAGGTAGGGAGAACTGGACAGGCAACATTGGATGCTAGGTCTGTTGCACTTCAGGGAAATCTTGGCTTAGACAGAAATGGGTGGAGAAGAAAAATTGAAAGTCTTGTCTAATGATGAGGAATAATGAATATCTGAGTAAGGAAGAACTGAAAGAATTCAGGGTGTCTCCTAAGATCTTGTGTGTGAGGTGGAGTCCTGGGAAACAGAGGGCATAACCAGTGGGAAGTGAATTTATTCTACAGAAAGTAGGGCATCAGGCTGTAGCTGTGGACGATCTGAAGGGGTTTCCTAAATGTGGTTCCTTGGGAGTTCTTAATACCTAAATGTAGTCTACTTACCTAATGTTGGATATATTGCTTTATAGCAACTTCTGCTAATTAAGCCATTTTATACAATTTTGTCCCAAGATTGATTGTTGAGTGAAATGATGTAGATTGCTTTCCATCAAATAATATTCCACCAAAAGAGTTAAAATGAGTTACCTGCGATATTTATGAAGGTTTGCCTAATTTTTTGTGCTCTTTTGGGCCTCATTTGGGAGCATTGTTGTGCTTACTTGATTTCCTGTAGATCCCATGCCTGCATCCCTCGCCAGAGCTGAGGTGGTCTTAGAGATGTGAGTGCCATGTAGCTCACTGCAGGGAGAAGGATAATCAGTGATATGGTTGTCAGTGGCCTGATGTAGTGGAAAGAACGAAAACTCCCTTGAGGCATATTTGATCTTGAGGATACCCTTGGACTATGAGGGAATAAATATTGAGAGGATGTCACTGACCACGTTGGAATTTCTACAGTTTCAGAAGACAGGTATTTCAGATGTCTTCTGTGCTCGTTATCTTTAAGATTCCCTAGAGCAGGGATCAGCAAAATTATTCTGAGAAGGGCCAGGCAGTAAGTACTTTAGCTGTGTGGCCCATATGACAGCTCACTCTGCTGTCAGAAGAAGCAATTGGTAAAGACATAGGTGCAGCTGTATTTCGAACATATTTTAATTACCATAACAGGTAGTGGGGTGGTTTGGTCTGTGGGCTGTAGAGGGATATTTGAGTGTATGCAGATGTAAAATATTTTTGCAGAAAACTGTTTCTTTTTATTGGTGGGGAGGACTCTTATTTTGTATTAAGATACTCCTATTTACCCCCCCCCCCCAAAAAAAAGGGCTAAAAGCTGAAGAGGAGAGAAGCAAGTAGATTTTACAGGAGAGTTCCACGCTTAATTGATCAGGCATTGCATACCACGGGGTCAAAACAGCAAGGCCTGGAAACCATCTTTGATGTTGCTTGAGAGAATATTCATAACCTTGTTCCCCTCTCGGACACAATTCCATTTGTCCTCTAGGCCCAAGATATACTTCCCATAGCCATTAGGTCCTCCGGTGGCTGCTCTGCCTTTCAGTCTTCCAGAACCTTCTATTATTTATTGTGCCTTAACAATTTAAATACTCAGAGGAAAGAACTTCAGCCTACATAAGTCAAGTGAAGCTGAAGGAGTAAAGCTAAATGGACCCAGTGAAACTGGCTCACAGCTCGTGTGTTGGCTACAGTCCAACCTGCACAAGGTATAGGCTTTGAAATGTTCAATAGAGTCACAATGGAGAAAAGGAATTCTTCCAAAACCAATTCCTCTCTTCCGCAGATACCCAGGGAATCTGGTTCCCCAGAAAATCCCTCAGTTTCCACTTTAGTCATAGCCCAGATTCTAATAATAGCTAAGAGCCTTCTCTCCACTCCCATGTTCAGTGAACAGATATGTACTTGGGTAATACAGAAGCCATTCCAGGGACTAGGTTTTCCTGATTTTTTTCAGTTGGATATTTTCACTGAGAAAAATGCACAGGTACAGAGATTTATGAACATGTGTCACATGAGAGAAGACATTAGTATAGTGGCTAGGAGGATGGGGTCTGGAGCCATGCTGCTTGCTTAGTCACTGACTGCCTCCATTTCCTCATCTACAAAATGGGTTAACTAATATCTCAGGGGGTTGTTGTGAGCATTGTAAAATACTTGGAACAGTGTCTGGCATGCCATCTGCATTTAACAAATATGAAAAAATTACAGTGTGGGATATGTGTAAATGTAGAAAAGAGAGAGGAATAGGAAGCACAAATCTCCTCATTTAGATTATGCTAATTTCCCTCCGAGGATTCATTAAAATTAAATAAAACTCTCAACTATCATTTATCTCCTCCCCACCTTGATTTCCCCTCTCCATCAGTGTAGGGAGAAGAATCTTTTATTTTATTTTTTTAAAATTTTTTTTTATTGCTTAAAGTATTACAAAGAGTATTACATATGTCTCCTTCCCCCTCCTCCCCCCCCTTGACATTCCCCCAGTCTCCCCTACCCCCAGTGTCTTACGTCCGTTGGTTATGCTTATATGCATGCATATAAGTCCTTCGGTTGATCTCTTACCACCCTTCCTCCTGCCTCCCAACCCTCCCCAGACTTCCCGCTGTAGTTTGACAGTCTGTTCGATGCTGCTCTGCCTCTGTATCTATTTTTGTTCATCAGTTTATAATGGTCTTTATTATCCATAATTGAGTGAGATCATGTGATATTTTTCTTTCATTGACTGGCTTATTTCACTTAGCATAATGCTCTCCAGTTCCATCCATGCTGTTGCAAATGGTAAGAATTCCTTCTTTTTTACATCAGCATAGTATTCCATTGTGTAGATGTACCACAGTTTTCTAATCCATTCATCTGCTGATGGGCACTTAGGCTGTTTCCAGATCTTTGCTATGGTAAATTGTGCCGCTATGAACATAGGGGATGCATATATCCTTTCTGATTGGTGTTTCTAATTTCTTGGGATATATTCCTAGAAGTGGGATCAGAATTTTTGATTTTAGTGAGGAAGGCAGTGGCTGCTACACTGATTTGGAAGCTTTAGCATTTGAATTGTGACTATAAATTGATTCTTAGATGATGAAGAACAACGTGGCTTTGTCCGCTGAGCCAATTCCTCTCTCTGAGACTCAATTTTTCAAGTGCAAACTGAGTTTTATAATATACACTGCCAGGCTGACCGGCAGATTGTGAGTGACAGATGAATGATTACACTGACATGCGTTTCTGTGAAAGAGAGGCTAAGGGACAGCTTGGCTTGAGAAACCAAAGAGCCCCATTTGCCTGCCTCCTTAGGCTTTTATTGTAACAACAGCTTGAACTAAAATTAACTAGTAGATACTATCAGCAGGGTAAGCATCCTTGAGAAGACACATGCATCTGCAGTGTCTTTTAAGCAAGGACATCTAAAGACTAAACATAAAGATTCCAGTAAAACATCCAGGGGCTCAGACTTCTTTGGAAAAGTCAAGGTAGGGTCTGCTGCCTTTGGCAATGTCCCCCTAGAGGCCCCCAAACCTTTTACAGATTCCTCCTTACAGACTTTCCAACCAAGTCCCATGCTCCTCCACATATACCTTGAAGAATTGTTGTGTATGTACAGTGCCAAACATAGTAGTTAAGTTCTAGGAGTTGCTCAGTACATTAGGGATATTATTATTATTTTATTATGTGACATTCTCTGGTAATCTCTGCTTTTTTCATGTAAAATTTAAAGGCAGGAATTGTGGATTAGAAAATGGTGATCAGGAACCTGAATTTTGGACCATCTCTACCAAGAACTTTGAGAGTCCAGAAAATTCACCTCCCTTTTTTGTACATTTATTTTCTGTTTGAAAAGGTAAGGAGATTGTTTAAACTTATTATCTTGAGTGAGGTATGGAAAGGTATGATACAGGTTAAGAGAGAGAAACTGGACTTTTATTGTTTTGTTACTCATAGTTCCCTGGGGAAAACAAGGGTCACTCAGGGGAAGCATGGGGGTGGTTATGAGGCACAGAGACAGGAGAAAGTGTGGGCAAGCACATTTATGGTGTTTTCTGGGGGAAAGGATGAGGAAGGGTACACAGGTTTAGGACTGGCTAATTTGAATAATTTCAGCAGGCTCTGGCCATAGGCTTTCTCTGGTTTTCTGATATCCAGTCCTGGGGTGATTAGGGTGGCCCAGAGTATGAGAATCCCATAGGGACATGGTTGGGGTTTTGGACTTAATTAGTTGCTCAAGAAGGGAAATTGAATGGTCTCTAGTTAGATCCTGGAAACTGGGTCCGGACAGAACAAAAACCTTTCACAGAGGTTAAGTTAGGTCATCTTAATATCTTTTCCAAGTTTAATCTCCGATTTGGGGGCAATAAGTTTCTTGGTTGGTAATTCTTGGGCCATCACTTACATGTCACCCAGTTATAAGTAGGGAATCCATGTTCTTCTCTTGGATGCATCAGCCAGGTACACCAGGGCTCCCACTCCCAGACTTTTCGACAGGAGCACTAAGGATCCTTTCCTTTGTGAAGACCGCAGTCAGGAGGGCCTGGCCTGGAGAAAACAGGTACTCACCCATTTACAATGAAGTCCAGTTTCTCATCTTGTTCTGTGTCCTATGGGGCTGTCTTCCAGGTGGACTTTCTATTAACATTCTAAGTAGGAATAGAAACTGGCCTGAAATACTCAAAGGACTTTATACACTAATTACAAACTAATTGATGTGTCAACTCATCCCTGAAACTGAAGTTGCCTCCAGGGTGGAAGGCAGCAAGCAAGCAGGGCACAGCATCGCAAAATAGCAGCCTGGCTCACAAAATAAAGACTGCCTGATCCAACGCAAAGGTCAATGGAATGCAATTAATGGCCAATTCAGTTTAGCCTGGGGCGAGAGAGCAAAGTTTTAAAAACAGTAGTATTTGGCCAATTTATATTGAGTATTAGTATTTTGCTAGCATATTATCTGTAATTTGATAATCTAAAGACTTTGAAATATGTAACCTGGATATTTTACTTATTAAGTTGTAAAACTAATCTTATTATGACATAAGGAAATATAAAGACAAAGACAAAGACAAACCTCTTTTGGAATTTTCTAATTGCAATAAATATGGGCTCCAAACCAGATTATCTTTATAGTCAGGACCACTCACACACTAACTGCCTTGCTTTATTTTTTTCTATACTATCCCCTTTGGTTTATCATTAAAACTTTAATGGAATTCTGCATTTGTTTGTTTTTTAAAAACACAGCTTTATTGAGATATATTTGACATATAAAAATTGTATATATTAAAGGTGTAAAACTTCATGTTTTGATATATGTATACATTGTGAAAAGATTATTAAAACCATAACATATTAATAGCATATTGATTACCTCTACATTGTTACGTGTGTGTGTGTGTTGACATTTAATTTAAGATCTACCCTCTTCTCAAAATTCAAGTATGCAAGAACATATTGCTAATTATCCTCATCAGGTAATACATTAGATCTCTGTAAGTTGTTCATCTTGTATAATTAAAACTTTTTAATTTTTTATCATTATCATCCAGTTTCCTCTCAAAACCAGCCACTGGCAACTACCAATCTCCTCTCTGCTTCCATGAGTTTGGATGTTTTAGATTCCACATGTAAGTGTGACCATGTAGTATTTATCTTTCTGTATCCAGCTTACTTCACTGGGCATAATGTTCTTCAGATCCATCCATGTGGCAGCAAATGGCAGGATATTCTTCATTTTTAAGGCTGAATAATATTCCATTGTATATATATTTGATACTGTACTTCTGTATCCATTGATCCATAGACAGACACTTAATTTATAGGCTGAAGTCAGGAAATATGATGACTCCAACTTTGTTCTTCTTGATCTTGATTACCTTGGCCAATCAGAGTCTTTTGTAATTCCATATGAATCCTAAGATTTCCCCCCCCATATTTGTAACAAATATATCATTGAGATTTGATAGGGATTGAACTGAATTTGTAGTTTGCTTTGGATGGTATAGATATTTTAATAATATCAGTTCTTCCAATTCATGAACATAGATGTTTTTCCCTTTATTTTGTGACTTTTTAGATTTTCTTCATTAATGTTTTACAATTTTCAATATACAAGTTTTTTCACCTCTTAGGTTACCTCCTAAGTATTTTATTCACTTTGTTGCTAGTTTGAGTGAGATTATTTTATTAATTCCCTTTCAGATTTTTGTTAGTGCATAGTATCAACTAGTTGATGGTCTGGTTTCTTTGTTGCTCTATAGATATCCCAGGAAAAGAGAACTACAAACATTTATTTAGTGAACCAGTAATCAATCTGAGGGCATGTTAGGATAAAGTGGTGGATTAAAAAAAAAGTCCTCCTGTTATCTATTAATATAATAAGATAACAAAACAATCCAACAAAGGCTTGGGTAGTACCAGCTATTTGGTACATAAGGGTGTGCCAGAGTACAGTTGACTGAATTAACTGGATATTTGGCATCATAAAGGAACAGTGATGTGGCAGTAATAAAATTCAGTTGCTTTACTTATAAATTTTCCTACTCTGTTTTTATTAATATGAGCTTACATGCATCAGGTTGTTTTAGAAACATTATCTAAAGCTCATAATTAAAGCACATGTGTGGCATGCTATACTTATAAAAGTGAAATCACTGCAAATGATTAAATAATTGTGAGATTTTTCTTATGAGAAGATTGACAGGAGGAATAGTTCTGTGCAATTAAATTAACATGTTTTTTTCAATGGATGGCACAAACAATTTTCACCTTTTTTGATATGCCATGTCCCTCAACTTTCTAAGGGGGGGGGGAGCGGGGGAGAGAAAGAAAGAGAGCGAGAGGAAGAGAGGGAGAGAACAGAATATTTCTTGTGAGTTTAAAAATAATGAATAATAGACATGAGAAAAAATTATTATTTTTTTCTTTTTAGCACTTATGGTTAATAAACATTATCTAAAAATAAAATAATAGTTTACTGTTAATATAGGTGTCCTGTAAGTTGTAATTCAGCCACATGTACGTTTGCAGGCGTTCTAAACCAATGGTGCTAGGTTAAGCTTTGTGCCTCTTTAAGAGATGACATTGAAACTATACATTGATATTAATAGTCTCTGATGTGCCATCTCTAAGAAAAGTCACACATCTAATAGCATCTGGATGGCTCTATGGCTCTATTTATTATGTTACCATAGAAACCATCTTAAAGAAAAGGTGTTCAGAAGATGCTTGTGACCTCTAGGGGGATTCATGCCTATGTCTCAGAATCCCAGTGGGGAATTTGCAATACTCTGGTGTTTGGATATAACTGAGATTTTTCTGAGACTTCCTACAATCTTATCATTTTACATTTCATTACCTTTATAAAGATAAGTGTTCAATGAGCCAAGGAAATTTAATATATATTTAAACATGCTCTCTGCTTTTATCATATCTGTATATTTAGTTAAACAACATATTGGATTCCAGAAAATATCTCTCAAAAAAGATAGCAAAGATGTTTCCCAGAGAGAAAATAAAAATTGAACATTAAAAGCAGTGAAATAAGAAAATATATATATTAAAGGTAGACTGTTAGTTACTTGTTTTGCTGAAAAATAAGTTTCTAGGTTATAAAAATGCCATGTGTGCTATCATGATATTTGATATGGAATTGAATAAAACCCACAGATGTATTACTGTCAGAAAATTGGCAAGCTTAGGGAGAAAATCCGAATGAAGTGTCTACTGCAGTGAGAACAAAGTCTTACCTCATTCATGAGAAAACAAACACACAAACAAACAAAAACCCCCATGGCATTTAGTATAATTAATCTTCCTCCAGCTGGCCTACTGATCACCCTAGGATTAGTTACCTATCAGAGTATCGGGGTCAGACAAAGCCACTGTCAAGAGGAATAGTCAACCCTACTAGCAGCCAGGTGAGTCTTGGAGAGGGGAAATCCATGTCATTGAGCCCATGCATCACATCTGTTCCTACCAACACGCACGCCTTCCTCATGTGCTTAGTGAACAGTCACTGAGCTGGCTGCACAATGAGGCAGATTAACATCCATGGGGCAGATCATCATATCCACTTGATTATGAAAGCTTCATTGGCAGTGGAGACATTTTTAGCAAACACATTGGATAAAAATAGTCTTCCATTTAAGACACATGCTACCTACATCAACGCCCTCAAACATCCTTGTCTCTGATCCTCTAACCTTGTTCATTTTAAGGTCTTGATCATCTACCAAACTAAATGCCATTACCCAGGAATCAATAACTTGGAATTGCTGCTCCCTGTGGATATTGCTTATCTCCTATACACTTCAGGGTCACAAGAGTGGAGCTGCTTCTCTGCAGAAATCCACTGCCATCAAGTGCTGAGCAATCTGTAAAGCAGGCTCAAGTGTGTGTTTTCTTAAATCACCGGCCACGGGGAACTCCATGAGACTGAGCTGAGGGTTGAGGGTGATATGGCAGGGGAACTGCAGGCACGACATTCACAGGGGAAGCATGCCGAGGGAACTCCCTTGTGCACCTACCTACACTCAGTCTCCTACTCATGAAATCCACTTGGTAAGCTGCAGCTGACACCACATTTAGAGGGTTGACCAGATAATACCCAGTTCAGGAAAGGTAGTTCAGACTCATGGTCACCTTTACTCATAGAATTAGGTGTGCAGTTTAAAAAAAAAATTTTTTTTATTGTCTAAAGTTTTACATATGTCTCCTTTTTCCCCAATTGACCCCCTCCCCCATTCCTTCCCAGCAGTTTATATTGGAGCTCAGAAGTGAGGCAAAAGCTGCCTTTCAAGAGAAAACTTTCAAATTTGAGAGACATCCGCTATGAATTTCTTACCGAGGTTTGTACGACTTATTATTCAGCACAGCAATGTGCCATAAATATTTCACGGCCATTGCATCTGTGGTCTAGTCTTAGCAGTCATACCAGAGAGCCTTCTTTTATTCAGGACCCGGTCAAACTGGTAGCCTTGGGGTCATGGCTTCTCAGTATATGGCTTCCAAGAGCACATCCAAATGCATTTTTGCTATCTTGAAAATCCAAAGAGTTATACAAAATATTATATCTTCTGCTATTGAGTTAGAGTGTGCAAGACAAATGCTTTCTGGAGGGTTTATCTAACACTTTCATTAAACCACATCATATTCTCTCAGCCCACCTCTTGCTTCTGATGCTGGCTGCAGGCTGTAGCGGATGCTATCTTGCCTGAGTTCCATTGCACAGACCTCATTTCTGGACTCCAGGCTCTTCTGATGCATTGGCATAGGAATCCGGCAGAAAGTCACTTGACATTTACGCATGTGCAATCTGGAAGGGCAGAGGAATGAATGCCCTGTGGGCCGCCTATAACTAATCAGGGCTGGGCGATGCTAGGTATATATGCTCATGCAGAAAATTTTGAGGCATATTTTATATCCACAGGAAGTCCAACTGTAATATATATTTTTTACTTCCTGTCCTGGGGCAACTCTGATAATGTGGCATAAGATCCTGTGGAAACCCATTCAGGATTCTTACATTCACAATTTAGAATTACTGATTTGACCAGTGGAAGATGGTGCTGATGAGTGTATTGTCCTCTTGCCCTCTCTGAGATGGACAGTTCTGAAAGTTTAGGTGGGACTGACAGAATTAGTAAGTTGGCTGTCCCTCTCTTCCTGTTTTACACTCCCCAGTTGCTCACTGCTGTTTCCTTGGATTCCTTCCCAAATGAACTGCTTGCATATATCAGGCTCTGCTTTTTTGGAGAGCACAGGCTAAGACAAGGGGATCTCCCACCATGTCTCGGGTTTCTGGGCCACCCCTTTTACTTCAATGGCGAGTGTCATGTATTACCTGCTTTCTGACATGTGTCTTGCCAAGGCGTCTAGAGTTCCATTTTCCATTTCACCCTGTTATCTGATCATAATGTTATCACTTAAGTAGATCCAGGATGATGCCTTGAAGATGGTGAGATGATGCAGGTTTCTGCAGACTAAGTTGTGTCTCACTGATCATGAGCTGGCAGAGCCCTGCTGTACGATGTGAGAAGTGTGCAGCTTCCATGTGAATGCAAGAAACTGCGGGAGCTTTCTCATACTTCAGGTAGAAATGAAAAAAGAAAAGAAAAACAGATCAATAAATTAATGCCAAGTATTTGGAGCTATGGTGATTTGCTCCAGGAAAGAGTCCCCATCTGGAATAGCAGCTGCGGTCAGATTCACCACCTGATTAAGTTTATGCTAATCAAATGACATTTCTAAGAGTCCCCTGTCCGCACGGGCCAGTCCAGTGAAATGGTGATGTTAAGAATCATTCCTCCTGGTTTTTCCAGTCTTTGGTGGTGATTCCCCCAGAGATACTGCTTTTGGTTTGTCATTTTGATAAGGAGAGGGAGCTCAGAAGCTTTTATTGGCCAGCTCAACCATAACAGCCTTCGCTCCATTAGTAAGTGCTAGTTCCTAAGGTTATAAAACATCCTCAGAAACTAGGGTTATAACACCAGATGGGCCTGGGTTCCCATTCCGCCTGAATGAAATGAATTTGATCAATCTCCATTTTCCACCATAGATAGGAAGGGGTGGTACCTGACTACCCATTCAAACCTGCTGCAGCCATGCTGTTTTCTGCCACAGATGGGACATACGATACTCAAATTCCTAGCCCTTCTGCAGTGATGCGATACTGTCCTGGCAATGAAAACTATCTGGAGAGGACTTTACTTCCTGAAAAAACCAGGCAAAGTCTAGTGAAGAAAATATTTGACTTTTTCTTTTGCCCCCCTCTTGCCTAAATGTAGATGCATGCCCAGAAGTACAGCACTCTGATCTGCCACCTTCTAAACTTCTAATTACATAATTAAACACGAGAAAGAGCCTCTTATATGTCATTTCACCAGTTTGGTAGGTTTTCCTCATACTCATGATTCACATAACTGTACAGATACACCATACAGTTTATATTAGTTTCTATTCTGAGCAGTAACCACAGAGTCCTAGCACCTTGGAGTAAATGGGCATTTCCTTTTTCTAATTTCACAATATTTCTGTAGCATTCCAGTACAATTAGAAAAAGTTGCATTAAAACAAGGCAGGAGGAAAATTTACTATATTGACTATGATATTGTTGCAAGTGTTTTCTCCCTTACTATATTCAAAGGACTCTGGAAATGACTCAGAAGTGGGATTAGACAAGGGGCTGTGCCTCTAATTGTAATGGTATTAATGTTACAGTTCTGTCAGACAGAATGTATTTTCTTGCACAAAGCACATGGACCTAAATTGGCTTTGCATCTGTTTAAACCTATACATTTCATACTCAATAATGATTTCAATAATCTCTCTAGATGATACCATTCTAATTACCACTCTGTCTCTGCTTGTGTATTACAGTAAGCACAGCCACGTCTGTCTGCTGGTTAAATAGCACAATTTGGCACAACAACTACATTGGACTACTTTTAAGGGAGAGGGAAAACAATTCTATTTTGCTTTAAACCACTATTAACATTTTCCCTGATAATGCAGCTAGACCTAATCCTGTTTCACTCTTCAAGGTAAATGTTCTGGTAGGGCTATTACAGGGTCTTCAAGCAGGACTAGAACAGCCATATCTGACAGGCAGCCAGGAAATGGTCTCGCTGACAAAGGAGCTTCAGTTAGACTGGACAGTGTTTATTACTCAAAGCTGAGACCATTCTTCTTCATGCAGGTTTTTTGCACTGTTTTAGGGCATTTAAAATCACTCATTCCCAAGTGATAAATGCCAGTAATAATCCCCAAGTGAAAGTACCTCCATGTGCTTCCGGAAGCCCTCTGGGCTGCTAGCATCTCCGGTTGAAAAATCACTGCTTTAAACCATGCATATCTTTCCATGAGTCCTGATTTTAATTCTTGGTGCCCTATTCATTTTTGACATTTACATAAGAGATGTGGCAAAGTTGCAATTCAACTGATGTTGTAAATAGTCAAGCTATAGAATTGCATGTTAACTTCTGGGTTTTTTTTGCACTTTCAACCCTGTGGCTGCAAGTGATAAGAAATTCGTTTAGCACAGGCACAGAAAATCGTTGATTTTCTGACTCTTCCCTGAATAATAAATTTAGGACTTTGAATTTGTCATTTTGTTTCTGTAGCATTCTGGTGCAATTAGAAACTGTTGGTCCATCTCATAGTCCTTATGCTCATCACATTGTTTTACAGCAATGAGCATTTTTGGATTTTTCAAAGTCTTGCCATCAATGGGCACTGAATGCCAGGTGTCACAGGTGATAGTAATAAGTGAGTTATCTGTTGGGTCAGAACATTAAGAATGTTAATCTAGCCGGTTTGGCTCAGTGGATAGAGCATTGGTCTGTGGACTGAAAGGTTCCAGGTTCGATTCTTGTCAGGGGCATGTACCTTGGTTGCTGGCACGTCCCCAGTTGGGGGTGTGCAGGAGGCAGCTGATCGATGTTTCTCTCTCATCGATGTTTCTAACTGTCTATCCTTCTCCCTTCCTCTGTAAAAAATCAATAAAATATATTAAAAAAAGAATGTTAATCTAAATTTATTAGGTTGCTCCCTGTGGATATTGCTTATCTCCTATACACAATTACATTTAGAATTTATAATATGTTATACTCTTGTTACTTCAGAACAAACTAACAACAAAAATAATCCAGATTTATCCCTTTGAGTACCTGTTGTCTACTAAAACTAATATCCACTTCTGAATCCATCAATGGTTCATTGCAATAAACAGAAGTCACTCAATGTAATTTTTGATAAAAAGTAGTGACTAAGACTCAGTCTCAGAGAATAGGAAGAGAGGGACAGTTCTCCAACTATACCACCGGGATTGCTTCAGCAAACAGAGGCAGCTCAGCCCAGCACTGATACATTCCCAGGCCCAGCGATGCTGGGGACAGGACACCAAAGCTGCACCATCACCATTCCTGAAAATAGATTCCACTGAGCAACCTCTTGCAATGCACTCCTTCTGAGCCGAGGTCTCCCATGGTGTGTCTGATAGAATAATTTT
Organism: Myotis daubentonii; assembly: GCF_963259705.1. Classification (NCBI taxonomy): domain Eukaryota; kingdom Metazoa; phylum Chordata; class Mammalia; order Chiroptera; family Vespertilionidae; genus Myotis; species Myotis daubentonii. Next base: position 61,756,839 of record NC_081845.1, read on the forward strand.
TACATTAGGACCATATGCTGCTTCAGAATGGTCATATCCTTCTTTCAAACTTGTGTTTGGGGTGGCTATGGCAGGCCCTTTACCATCATAGGTTATTACCACTCATCTATAATAATAAAAGCGTAATATGTAAATCTACCAAATGGCCAAACAGTGGAACGATCATCCGGATGACCTCCCGGATGAAGCTGGGGCTGCGAGGGTCTACTCTTGCACGAATTTCATGCATCGGGCCTCTAGTTATCTTTATAATCTCTGCAAGCAAGACTTGAGTGTTTACTGCATATTTTAGCAGCTTTATTATTTATTTTTAAAATATGTAATACTTTGATTACTATGTAAGTTGAGAGATTTTCATACATCAATGCCTCAGTTGTGTTTTTTTCTCTGTGAATTTTTCTGCTTTTTCCCCCCACCAAATTTTCAATTATAGTGTTGCCTTAATTCTTTATTTATAAAATATCTCTATATTTATTGAAACTATCATATTTTTCTATAAACATATTCCTAGACCTGTGTAGTTATCTAATTTATTTTCTATTTTATGTAGTTAAATCTATATTCTTTTCCTTTATAATATCTCCCATTGTTTTTATTCTGAACAAGTTCTTCCTAATTCCAAACTAAATAAATACTTTCCTTATTTTATTTTATTTATAATAGTTTTGGTTTGTTTCAATTAACTACTTAATGTGAATTTATTATTATAATACATGGTACAAAGTGAAGCTATTCTTTCTCCCAAATATCCCAATTTTCTAATAGTTTGATAAGTATTAATTAGGTCTGGGATTTTATTTTTTAATTTTTTTATAAAGTATTTTTTTTACATATATTTTATTGATTTTCTACAGAGAGGAAGGGAGAGAGATAGAGAGTTAGAAACATCAATCAGAGAGAAACATCGATCAGCTGCCTCCTGCACATCTCCCACTGGGGATGTGCCCACAACCCAGGTACATGCCCTTGACCGGAATCGAACCCGGGACCTTTTAGTCCGCAGGCCGACGCTCCATCCACTGAACCAAACCGGTTTCGGCAAGGTCTGGGATTTTAAAAGGTATAAGTAAAATTATAATTACTAGGGTCAGTCACTTCTACTCTATTGTTCTGAGTGTTCATTTTTGCACTAATATCACACTATTTTATATATTATAATTATATCCTATTTCAAAATGTATAAAGTTATTATCAACATATATTTTTAAAAGCTCTTATTGCTAGTTTATCTTTGTCTTAAATCTATAGACTTAATTTGCTACATTTCCTCTCAACATAATTTGATTGAAATTTTAATTATCTGGGAAATAATTCTATAACCAAATATGAATTCATATCTTTTCAATGTTCAGAAATAATAAATGTGTACTTAAATCAAAATTTGTAATAATTAATACAACTTTTATATCTATAAATTGGTCACATACATTTTGTTAAATTTATTTCTATTATAGTATCTTTTAAAGTTTATTTTTGTTACTGTAAATGCATTCTGTATTTCATAAAAAATAACTGATTATGGCTGGCATATGGAAAAATGATTGGCATTTCCATGTTTATTATACATTCAGGATTTTTTGCTCAAGTCACTTATTAATTCTAGAACTTTGTCAGATTCCTTCAAGTGTTTCAGATATACCTATCCTTTGGGATACTAATTTCATCACCTTTTTTCCAGTGGTTTTGCTACATATTCTTTTTTTTTTTCTGGATCTTTTAGAAAAATAATGTCAAAATAATGATAATGGGAGAATACTTATGTGGATAGTTACATTAATTAGAATTTAGTTAGAGTTCCATCTTTACCTGTTACTTTAAAAGGAATCATCCTGCCCAGCTGGAGTGGCTCAGTGGCTGAACGTCAATCTATGAACCAGTAGGTTATGGTTCAATTCCCGACAGGGCACATGCCTGGGTGCGGCTCCATCCCCTGCATGGAGCATGCAGGAGGCAGCCAATCACTGATTCTCTGTCATCATTGATGTTTCTATCTCTTTCTCCCTATCCCTTCCTCTCTGAAATCAATAAAAAATAAATAAAAGGAATAATCCTTATCAAGTTTAAATAACATTATAGTTCCCATTTTATCAAATTATTTTTAAAGCCAAGAATCAGTGCTGATTTATTGCCTTTCTACAGGCATTGTTTCTAGTTGTTATTAATCTCTGAATATTCTTTTTTAAAATATATTTTTATTGATTTCAGAGAGGGAGGAGAAATAGAAACATCAATGATGAGAGAGAGTCATATCGGCTGCCTCCTTCAGGCACTGCCTCAGGGAAGTAAGCTGAAACTCTACAGGGGTGGGCAAACTTTTTGACTCGAGGGCCACAATGGGTTCTTAAACTGGACCGGAGGGCCGGAACAAAAGCATGGATGGAGTGTTTGTGTGAACTAATATAAATTCAAAGTAAACATCATTACATAAAAGGGTACGGTCTTTTTTTTTCAATAGTTTCATTCATTTTAAACGGGCCGGATCCGGCCCGCAGGCCGTAGTTTGCCCAAGGCTGCTAGCATATGCCCTGACCAGGAATTGAACTGTGACCTCTGGGTTCATAAGTCAATGCGCAACACTGAGCCATGCCAGCCTGGCATTCTTTGTATATTCTTAACCAACATGTTTATGTAGAAAATTAAGATAATATATTTTATTCCATTAAAAGATCTTTTTTTTTTTTCTAGGCCCACTTTACTGGCATGGATAATTCTATAAGAATTTAATTGTCTAATAAAAATTACACTACCAAAAGTGACCCAGTAATAATGGTTTAAAAATTAACATGTATAGATATATATCTTCATAAAGGATAGTGTGGAACCTATCCACTGAGCCAAACCGGTCAGGGACCAGGTTCATTTTAGACTAGAACACAAGAATTCTAAATTATTAAGTAATAAAATTTAAGAGCATTGTGCTCTTAAATTTTATTTCTTAATAATTTAGAATTCTAGTCTAAAATGAACCTGGTCCCTGACCGGTTTGGCTCAGTGGATAGAGCGTCGGCCTGCGGACTGAAGGGTCCCAGGTTCGATTCCGGTCAAGGGCATGTACCTTGGTTGCGGGCACATCCCAGTGAGGGATGTGCAGGAGGCAGCTGATGTTTCTCTCTCATGGATGTTTCTAACTCTCTATCCCTCTCCCTTCCTCTCTGTGAAGAATCAATAAAATATATTTAAAAATAAAATAAAATAAAATAAAATGAACCTGGTCTCTGGAGTAATTTGGTGTTTTGTTGTTACTCTACGTTTATATCAGGGATCTTCTTCTCTGTAACTTGACTTGGGTGAAGTCTACCTTCTTTATAATACTCTGGAGCAGTTATTTATTTATGAAACGTTTCCTGTCACATGCTAAGGGCATTTGGTTCCACACTATCCTTTATGAAGATATATATCTATACATGTTAATTTTTAAACCATTATTACTGGGTCACTTTTGGTAGTGTAATTTTTATTAGACAATTAAACAAATAAAATTTGATTGCTTATTAGTAGTCTTAATTCTCAAATTTTACTGTAAATAAGAGTCACTTGATAGAAATACAGATTCCTGGTTCATTCTTCAAATGTTCTATTCCAGTATCTTTAACCAATGTTTCAGGCAAGCCTTAAATAGAAGAGTTGAGAACTATGCCTTGAGAAATAATGGCATAAATTTCATAACATATTCCCTTAGAAATGCTATCTCTTTGTATTGCTCATTGTAGCCTTCGTCTCAATCCTGAAGTAAATTGTCTAAAATATAAAACAAAAGTCTATGTAAAAAATTGAAATCAGCCACAGCACAGGTGTAAATCAAATAATATATAAAATGAAATCTGTAGCATTTTTATAGGCTCTTGAGAAAGGCAGTAAAAATCTGCCTTTGAGTGACACTACTGGCAAAGCAGTTGAATTTTTGTTTTGTCTTATATTCTGTATTCAAATAATGAAAGCCTTAAGAACAACAACAAAAAAAGGCAAAGGAATTATAGCATATCACAAACAGAATAAATTTAAAACACTCACACACATTCAAATGTGTCTCAAAATATTTGTACAAGGCCAGAAGTAGACTTCCATGAAAGGAGTGGCCGCCACAGGCGGCTGGGGGAAGGGAGGGAGAACCCGGCTGGCAGCTGGCAGCTGCTAGGGGCCTCTAGTATATAATATTTCATATGTAAATGGTATATAATAAATAAAAAGTGCATGACTGTATAAGGTAAAAGTATAAACATTTTCTAAAATAAAGATATTTTTACTCTTTGTAGGAACATTTCAATGGAATTTTAATGAAATTCAATATAATGGATGAATCTATAAAATTTTTGAAATCTTGGACAGGAGATTTTTACAGATCATTTAGGAAAATAAATGGATAGAAAGAGCCAGACAATTCTGAGAGAAAAAAAATAATGAGATGGATGTTTGCTTTTATTCTTCCGGCTATTGTTCTTTTTCTAAAATCATGATTTTATCCTCTCAAAAAAAGATTTGGCTTACTACAGAATGATTAGGGAATAGAATGCACATATAATGAATAATATTTTTCTATCACTTAGCTAAAATTATTTATTTAGTTAACCCAGTGACATTCTGATGGGCACTTAAAATTATTTTGAAATGACATTTATCTATGAATAAAAGAAAATGATGTTGTCTTGGTACATGAGATTCAGATTTAAATAACCGATTTGGCTCTTCTAACATATAATAGAGAGCTCTCCAAACCCGGTTTCTCTGAGAGTTGAAAATACTGTGAATTAACATTTTATTCAAGCAAAAATATAACTTAATGGGAGAAACTCAAGACTTCTATCAGTACAGTTGAGGGCAGTACAAAGTAAGCTCTTTCAAGGTATAATTTTAATTGAGTATATCTTACCTTGGAAAATTTGTTTATTAAAAAGTCCTTGTTTGATTACAGTGGCAAATTAAGTGTAACTAAAAATGTCTCTATTTTCAGGTGTGTGTTTACCCAATACAATTTAAATTTTAATATAAATAAAAGTTTGGCTATCTGCCTTCAAATTGCAATGGAGCTTACTACAGAATGCTATAGGTTAGCAATGTCTGCTTCTGCTTAACTTAGCACTGACCTCCAGCTGTGTCCTCACATTCTGGTTCTTGAAGGCTCAAATGGTATGTCGGAGTGCCTGTGGGCTGACAAAATTTTTCTAATTTGAACCTCTATGTTGAGAGCTTTTAAATTCTATCCAGCATTCTTTTAGTTTTGCTATACTTCATGACATTCTTGAATGCATTTTGAGGCTATATCTATGTATGTGTTCGTGTGTGTGTATGTGTGAGCTTTTGACAAAGTGAGAATCAACTTGAAACATATAAGGTTTCTATAGCTAGTTACAACACCAATGCAAATATCAAATCACCCTAAAATGAATATATAATAATATGAAAATGGCAACAAAAGCTAGACTGAAGCTGACTAGCGTGACTGGCAAACTTTTGCAAAAGAGTATTGGGCGCTCACAAACTCTCTGGGATAGTCAGGGAGCCAGGCTCTCGGTTTAAAGCAACACTCACATTTTTATATCAGACCATTCTAAGGGCAACTCTTGTCGCTGCTGAGTACAGGCATTACTGTTTAAAATGCTGACACTACGCAAGGCCACCGGCTTCCACCACAGTTGCTGGAAAATGTACAGTGGGGCCTTGACTTACGAGTTTAATTCGTTCTGAGACCGAGCTCGTTAAGGAGCTAGTTAGGGAGCTCGTTAACTCAAATTACTCTGGCAACTCAATGCAAAAATTCCGCCGAGAGACAGCTGCTATCTCAAAAAACTCATTAGTCGGGACACTCGTAAGTCAAGGCCCCACTGTATTTCTCTCCACCATTTACTTCCATGGCAGCTTCTTCTCCTTTCATTATCTTTGCCAAGGAACATTCTTGTAAATGTGCTTCATGAGCGAAGCACACATCCTATGCCTGCACCTTCCTTGCAGGGGGTCTTAGGAAAGTAGGTTCCAGGTTTCTATTTTAGGGAAGCAAGAATCTAACAAAGAAAATATCCCTGAGAGGAATGATCAAAAGTTGTTGGGAAATATAAGAGAAATGTTTACTAGAGTCTTCCCTTTAGCTGTTTCAATTAAATTCTTAATTATAGTCAGATACTTTGCCTTTCAAGCTTAAACTAGTAATAACAGCACAATGCATGTGCCTTAAATAACACAACGATCACTTATACACGTAAAATTTCCCCTTTTTTTTTTTTTTTGGTCTTGTCAACTGATGGTTGTTGGTGTCAATTCTGCACCAACAGGAATCTCCTGTGGTGAAGAAGGGAACTTTATTCAATAATAACAGCTCAATTGTGATGCAGCACAGCTGTGAGAACAGCATGGCTGTGGAACAGCTCAATAGTGTTTCAGCTCTTAGCAAGCAGCACCGACAGCACTGCTGTTAGGAGGTCCTGGGGCAGGGTGGCCCCTCTCTTGCTAGACAGCTCTGCTCCAGACCATGCCTTCTGCTTTGTGCTGGCTTGCCCTGCTCTGCCCTGCTCTCCTCCTGCTCTGGTCTGCTCTGGTCTGCTCTGGCAAGACATCTTCTGTGTTTTATTTTTGGTGTTTCAGTTCTAGCTGGGGAAATGTAGTCTTCAATTTTGGTTGGAAAAGGAAAGTGGTCTTCAAGGCAGTGGGGAGCTGACATATATATACACAAGTCCCTGCCTATGGTCCCTGATTGGTCCATCATCATGCAAATGAGGAATCCAAATCCTCAGAGTTTTGGCCTCAAAAGCACTGCCCTGATTGGTCAGAATGGAGTCACTCTGATTGGTCCATGATGGGGGATATATCTGTGCATCTCTAATTGAATGGAAGAAGCCTCAGTCCAATAGGTTGAAATACAATTCCAGAAAATCCTTTGTAAGTGTTGGCTCAAGTGACAGGAGCACAGTGCAGGCAGGTAGTTCAGTGTGAGAGGCCGCTTAGTGCAAGCTTCTCCCTGAAGTGTGATTTGTGTGAAAAGTCCCTCACACAAATCTAGGCTTCTAGGCTCTATGTTTTTATTTGTTTGTTTGTTTGTTTGTTTAAGTCTGAGCCCAGTTAACTCATTGAGAGACATTCTTAGTAGGTATCTTCTTTCTTAGGGTCCACAGTCTATACATATAGTTTATAAATTTTCAATAGTTAATACAATTTGCTTTAAGTCCAGATTGCCATAGTGTTTTTCTTTTTCTTTGACTTTTAGCTTTTTGATATTGGGATTTGTGCTGGCTTGCCCTGTTCTGCCCTGCTCTCCTATGTATATACTAATACACCCTATATATACTAAGAAAAGGAAAAGGGAAAACATATACATTGAAATCATAATCTGTTCATGACACTGAAAGAACAAAGCTATGGTAGACATGCTGTGCCATTTTACAGCATCAAGATTGTGTGCTAGTCCAGATCTACTCTGACCTAGCTGTACTTTAGGCCGTGGGAACTTGCCTTGCTTCAGGATACAGCAGCTCCATAAATGTTTGTTGTAGGTCACAAAGTCTTAGGTATTAAGACTTCACCTCATTTCCTACTGTTTCACATAATCTTAGCCTCCTTCAGGGCCAAAGGCTGGGTTTTTGCTCAGGATCCATTGAGTCTTGGAGCTGAAAACAGCTTTAGTGTACAGGTTCATCCAAATGAAACCAAGAAGACTCTGACTTTCCCAATGGCTACCCAGAGAGACTAGCTAACAACTTAGAAAAGAGGGGCTATTACCTTCTGGTGGGTTGGACTTTGACCAGTGGGAGCCAGGAAATGGTGAAGATTCTACAGTTTCATTTCTTACCCTTCCTCCCACAATGGACTAGAGGTTACCCATGGACTCTCCAAAACCTTCCTTTCACCAAGAAATCACCTATGCTCTCTTGAGAAACTGTGAAAGCTCAAAAATATACCATCTTCCCTATCTTATTTCTTTTCATCCTTCACTGTTGTTTCCCTGGAATTGAGCATCCACTCCCAAAGCACAAGCACATAAACTTTTCCTTAAGTTATACCTGAATTTTCTAGGGCACCCAGCTGAAGACATTATGTTTCCTCAATTGTCACAAGGCCATCACTAATATTTATGTTTTCTTTCTCTATTAATCATTAAATATTTCATTTGCCCTCAGCTGGCATTACAAGCAACTGAGGTTGTTTTCATAATGAGATAAATCAAACTACTGTTGGTGGTCTTCCTTATATGACATTTCTGTAATCTTTCTGAAGTTTTTTCAGTCTTTCAATAAGTTTAACTACCAGATTAGGAGGCACCATAGGGAAGATCTTGGTTTTTAACTATATTACAAGCCTCCCCCCAGCATTCCAGTTTCCCCTTTGACAGTCAGGATTCATCACCCTCTATTTTGCATCTTTGTCCTACTGCAGGAAGAGTTTGAAATGGACAAATGGAAGCTTCAGATTTTAATTCATTGAGACCATTTTAGAGTCCCCTCATGGAATAACTTATCTTCTAAAACCTTCTGGCAGAGCCCTAAGACAAGATGGCATGACCAAGAGATATAAGTGGGAAGCATCAACTTGTGAGGAATTCAACACTCTGATTTCATTAGATGTTATTTTCTATGTTATTTACATCCAGACATTTTCATCTGTCTGTAAGATCAAGTGACTTGGGGTAATAGCGTACATGGTAAGGCTGTAAATTCTTTGAGTGTCAGACTATTGCTTTAATTGTATCTGCATGAAATTGGTGATTTGGTCAGGAATAATGTTGTGAATAAAGCATTCAGTAAGCCCAGAGATCGGGTTTCTGGAAGAAGCATCAGAAATGGAAGGAAAATCCAAACCCAGAATAAATGTTTAGCACAGTCAGGGTAAATTATTATTCCCTTTAGAATGGGAGAGGTCTAACATTTCAATCCATAATCAGACAGCTGGATGGATCCCTAGAGAATAATATGATTAGGTTTGGTCTCTTTCACTGGTACTGGAAAATTGGATACTCAGCAGAGGCTGAAGCCAGTGAGCCATGGAGTAGAGAAGTATTTGTTGCTACAGAGCATCTGACCCTATCCTCAAGGTCATGACATTCATTGGCCAAGCAGTAAGAAGGCTTGGGAAAGAGGCTGACTAAAAAACACCAGAGTGCAATGAGTCTCCTTGCCGGGGTCCAACCCCAGCAGGTCCAGGGGTTCCCAAAGGCGTAGACGGAGTCGGTGAAGAAGGAATGACACGGAGACAGTGTTCAGTTGATCAGCAGCCTAGCCAGGATCTCTAGCCAGGATCTCCAGCCAAGTTCTGGTCTGGATCTCCAGAGAAGTTCTGGTTCGGATCTCCAGCCAGGTTCTGTGGCCATGTTCCCTCGCTAGGTTCTCCAGCCAGGTTCTGTCCAGGTTCTCCAGCCAGGTTCAGTCACCAGGTTCTAGTCAGGTTCTCTGGCCAATTTCTGTAGTCAGGTTCAGTCCCGGATCTTTTGCCATGTTCTCTCCAGCGAAGTTCTTCTGTCTGTAGGTTCTGTGTAGGTTCTGTCTTCTTGGTTCTCTTCTAAGTTCTGTGTTCTAAGTTCTGTCTCTTTCTGTCTTGTTACATCTGTATTTATACCAGATGATTCAATCCTATCAATCTCTATTCCAAAGGTTAGGGTGTTTCTTATCTTCATTCCAGGGAGTAAAGATTATGTAGCTTAAGCATGATTGTTCGTAGTTAAAGTGATTAATTACCCGCCTGGCACTTAGTTGAGGGGTTTTATTCCCTCCCTAACTTCAGGGGAAAAATCCCTACCTGGGGAAACAACCTTTCTCAGAGAGATGACCTTTGTTAAAACAAATAGTGCCAAGAAGGTGAGCAAACATTTTAAGAACAGTATGCCATATATGCCAGGTCCTTTAAAACAGAAAGGATGGACCGGCTCCCGGCATCTCCTCTGCACCAGAGACTGTTGGTGAATATTTTTATACTATGAATGCACTCTAAAAGTTCAATTCATACTTCTTTCTGAAACATCCCAGGAAGCAACCCTTAAACAATTTTGTCAAGTTCTCTGTCCAAACAATTTTTTACCACCCAATCATGTAGAACCATATTTTTGTCTTATCCAGCATTCTTCTCTTGTGCTATTCCTGCATATTATAAAAGTTCTTCAGGAAATCATTTGGCTCTTATTTATGACATGTTCTTCCACCTCCAGTTGTAGGCTGAGGAAGGGGTGTAAGTATGACAGGGACAAACACAGTGGGAGCATGAGCTATTCGTTAAAAGAAAACACTTGTGCTTTCAGATCCTGTTCATATTTGCATTTTGTGATTTAGTTCTGAGAAGCATGCCTGGTTTTTCTGGCTTATACCATCTGATAACAACCATTTGATGATGGGCAGCTCAGGTTACCTGGCCACCTTGTTCTATACCCAGAAGCAAGCCAAGAATTATTTCTGTAAAGAATAGTTGCTTGTCAGTGAAGCCTAAATTTTACTTTAAAATCATAGGATTATTTGTGTTATACAAATACTATAACATCTGCCTATGCCACAGGTACTTTGAGCAATATTGAATTTCCTAGGCCAAAGGTCCCAGTGAGAGAGCTACAGGCATACAGCCCAAGTCAGTTATAATATATACTCTCTTCTATTTTTCTCTCAATACTGGTAGAACTTTGAGATAATTAGTAAATGAATCAGACCAACACACCCAAAACATATATATACCATTTTTTTGTAAAATACAAAAGGATGTGCCACATGGTGTGTCTCATTCTTTGTGGTCAAGATTGTAAGCGGCAGCAAACTATTTTTCATTTTGGAAGGAATGTATTCTGAAATTTCCAGACTTCTAAATGCCCCAGAACTTCACTGAGGAATCAAGCACCTGTATTTTAATAAGTGTCATTTCTCAGCCTCTGGCAATAGTGACTTACTAAGTCATCTGGCAGACCTGCTGTTTTCTCTTCACCAGGTCCTATGAGCCTGATGTAATCAAGGTAACAGAGCAGCATACAGCCTTGGGAAGAAAATTTAAAAAGGTCTTGAGTGGTACAGAGCCACTAAAGCAAGTTAATAAAGATAGAATTTTGCCCCTATTAAATTAATGTTAATAAATCCTACCTTCTGTTGAGTTTGGGGGATAGAGAAACTAACATATTCAAGATCAGTACTTGCATACAATTTTCTGGGAGTTTGCTGACATCCTCAGGAAGAAACCACATAAATATAATGTGATGATGAATGTAATGGAAGTAACATCAACAATTGGAATTGCTAGCTGATTGTGTTTATGATAATCTGCTCATCCTCCAAGATTGACTTCTCTTCTGCATAGGACAACAGGCTATGGATTGAATTTACCCCCTATATCTCTTGTCTCTATTGGTGGCAATAATCTCCAGGACTCGCCTAAGCATGTACTATTGCTAATATTTTACTTTTTGGAGAGGTATAATGGTTAATTTTATGCGTCAAATTGGCTGGGCTATGAGATGCCCAGATGACAGTAAAAAAAATTATTTCTGGGTATGTCTCAGTATTTCTGGAAGAAATTAGCATTTGTTTGAGTAGACTGAGAAGAAAAATCTTCCATCATCTCTATGGGTGGGCATCTCCAATCCATTGAGGACCCAAGTAGAACAAAAGTTTCTCTCTTCTTGAGCTGGGACATCCCTCTTTTCTTGCTCTTGGACATCAGAGCTTCTGCTTCTCAGGCTTCAGTTTAGACTGAATTATACCACCAGCTTCCCTGGCTTTTAGCTTGCAGAGAGCACATTGTGGGACTTTTTGCCCTCCAAAACCATGTGGAACAATTTCTATATAAGCCTATTAGATCTGTTCCTCTGGAGAATCTTGACTAATATAAGGAATGAAATCAGCATCTTCCATTTGCTTTTTCAATCATTAGCCACAGGACAGAGAGTTACTATGGACATTCTCTCACTGCGGATTATGTTGATGCTGACCTTAATTTGGGAACCCGAGTAACAAGCATGTGTTTGGTTCCAAGAGCCAATGAGTTACATGAACAAATTGAAGTTAGGTGTTCATTTTTCACCTTATTCCAATATATTACCACTTGGACAAATGGACTAAAGCAGGGGTGGGGGACCTTTATTCTTTCAAGGTCCGTTTGGATATTTATAACATTCATGGACCAAACAAAATTATCAACTTAAAAATTAGCCTGCTATATTGGTCAAACATCTAATTAATTCTCCTCTAAGGCCTTGGCTGGGCCAGACCAAATGATTTTGAGGCCTTATACGGCCTGTGGGCTGGACGTTCCCCACCCCTGGGCTAAAGTATTCTTCTGGGTTTTGTTTTAGCATAGACACAGTAATAATTCAAACAATCCATGAAATATCTGTATTTCCTGGTGCTATGAGTGCTCTTGTCTCTGGTAATATACGTCTGATATTATCACAAGATCTTTATTCAAGTGTCCACTATTTCATGTCTATTGGTCTACTCCCTATGCTCCACTAAGAATTCAAACATCCTAAACACGACAAAAGTATTGAAAAATCAGCAAAGTTTTCATAAACATGCCTAATATTAATATTATTTTTCATATTACTACTAAGAAATCTTGCTTAAATTCCAAAAAAAAAGCAAGAATTGACTGAATGGGATTCTTTAATTACTGTCATCACAGTATTAATTTAAAATCTTTCAAAATGGGGTGGAAAAAAAATCCAAACTTTCTTATAGATAGCCATAATACACAAAAATGATAACCAAAAAAAACATCTATTCAGTGTATTGACAGGATCAACAAAACAGCAAAACAAGCTGCTCTCAATGTTGATTTGCCAATTATCGCTAATGGTGTTCCATTCCTTGGCCCTATCACTTGCTGTTTTGGCGATGGTTAATTTTGGAGTGGAGCTTCCATCCATGATTCTTCATTAGGAAAAAACCAAAAACCTCACTTCTCATGAAGACATTAATTAATTAAATATATTTATTTTTACTTTAGCAACTTAGACATTGTAAACATCTATATCAAATGCTTTATAGAAGAAAAACCTGCCTTTCAGTCTACCTCTGCATGAAAAGATTGTTTATTGATGTTTGAAGGGGAGGAGATATAATTCTAAAATTTTTCTAAGGGTAAAATTTCACTAGAGGCAAACTGTTATAAAGAAAAGAACACATGTTTTTCTATCAGAGAGACCGACTTTGGCATGGATCTGCCGCAGACTGTTTTTTGCTGTTGTTTTGTTTTTAATTTAGACGAGAGATTTAACTTTTCTAAACCCTAGTTTATGAACCTTTAATTAGAAATAGGAAAACCTACCTTGCAGTGCCAGAAATATCATGTGAAAAGCAAGTGGCCAGAATTTGGTACATAACAATGAAAGAGTAGTATGAATGATATGATTTAAAAGAGACAAATTATGAGACAATGGTTTTGTAATGTCTTCTGCATAAATACCTTTAAAAAGAGAAGGAATGGATATCATTGATTTCGTTCTTTAAAATTTTTTGTGGCAGCAATATCTCCCCTTCAGTGGCCTACTTACACTTCAGTCACCCTTGATTGCACAGACTCAGACTGAGCGAGACCTAATTTATCCTGGGCATTGAATGTGTGAGTAGAAGGGTCCAGAGGGCCACAATCAGGGTCCTGCACACCAGTTTTAACCAGAGGAACAGTGTTTTTAACCATTTAAAATTTTGGTTTTTAGAGTAAAATTTTATCTGAAGAAAGGATTCTATGCTGCACATATTTTGAGAACCATTAGCTAGACCATTTCTCCTTAGCCTTTGAGGATAACAGATATTGGTTAAAATCACAAAGAAGAGCCAGATGGATATCATTTCTTGTTTCTTCATTAAATACCTACTCTATCTTTTTATTTTATTATTTTTTTCTTGCTTAGGAAGCTGCATTTTGTTTTATTTTTTCATTAAATTTATTGGGGTGACATTGGTTCATAAGACCATACAAGTTTCAAGTATACACTCAATAAAACATTATCTGCACACTACATCGTGCGTCCACCACCCAAGCAAAGTCTTTTTCTGTGTCCATTTCTCTCCCTACCCACTCTATCTTTTATTAATAGCAGATATTAAATTGAATCTGACCTGAGCACACAGCCATGGTGAATGTGTTTTGTGTTTTTATGTCCCTATAAAAGGAAATTTGTTTTTTGTTCTAGTGTTTCCCCTAATATAAAAATGAAGTAAACTACTCTAACTCTCATTATTAAAAATATAAACAAAATATTTTTTAAAAAATATGTTATCGTTTTTCTTTTACAATGTCCAAAGCTTTTTATCTCTATTTCTTTTTTTCATGAATTTAAAGAATGATAGCTGATGACTAGGCTACATTGTGTCAACAGTCTCATCTTTAAAAAATACAACTTACTTTTTCAAGAACTTTATTGCTATTCTTTCACACTGTTCAGGTTTATATTTTTCTCACACTTAGCATTTAAAGAAAATGGATTGATTTGGTTATTCTTTTGCTGGAAATGAGCATGTCTGGGGTAAAATAAGCCCATAGAGATATTCTGGGAAGCACATATTATTGAATCAATACCTGGGTTTAGGGTACTTCCACCCAGATAGGGAACTAGCTGGTGCAGTCCATGAAACTGAGGTCATCTTTATAAGTCCTTCTTATATAAACATTTTTGGAAACAACTCTTTTTTGCCTTTATACTTTGCAGTTATGCTTAAGGGCATTGCTTGGCCTACCTGAAGTTCTTGTGCCTTTCAACACCACCTTTTGGAAGCACCAAGATATTTTCTTATGTATCATGGCTGTATTCAAAAAGGTCTCTGAAAACGCAGCGACTTCTTTCTATATAGCAGAAAAAACAAAGTATCCCAGGACAAATAACAAAATCAAAAATCTAAAATCTCTCACATGAACAGGCACTGAATCAAGTTCTCAGATCACAATTGAACATTGTTTTAAAACAAATCAAAGGTAAATATGGTCTTTTCAATAATCACTAAAAATCTGAAAAGTTATCCGGAAATGCCACCAGAAATACGTATTATGGATATATAATCTAAGAGCAAAACTTATGTCTATCTATAAAAACTGCCTACAGCAAATATCATTCTCATACTTCTTAGCATTATAAACACAGAAATAAAAATAATGACAATATCAAATATCAATCTTCACTATTTACTAGATTAATGGGTGAACTGACTATGGAAAATTTTCTGAATGAAATATTACCATGTTAAGTAAAAAAAAAAAAAAAGCAAAATGGAAGTAAATGTGAGATCATAACAAAAGTTATAGCAAAAACTAAAATGGAATGCTGTACATTTTATAATGTTGTTTTGAGGAATGATAGATTTGGGTAATTTTCTTCTTCATTTTATTTCCCGTGCTTTCAAGTTCATTCGTTCAAGGAATATTAATTAAATGCCTATAGCAATGAAGTTATAGTGGAATTGGGGAGATAATAATAGCAATACAGGCAGTCATTTTCTCATGGAGCTTTCCGTGTAGTGAAGGCAATAGTTATTCAACAAATATAATTACATAGAAACTTTTTAAATTACAGTGAAGACAGGTAATGTGCAATGAAAGCATGTAATATAAAGATATAACTTGCCTTGAAGTTTCAGTTTTTGGAAGAAGTAGCATATTGCCAATGTCAAGGTTATCCAGAGGAACAGAGCCAATTTATATATAAAGAGATTATTAGAAGGTATTGGCTCACATGATTATGGAGGCTGAGAAATCCCATAATCTGCCATCTACAAGATGGAGAGCCAGGAAAGCCAATGAGGCAGTTTGAAGCCTGAGAGCTGGGAAGCTAATGGTATAGATTTCAGTGTGAGTCTGAAGGCCTGGGAACCAAGAACACCCGGGCAGGAGAAGACTGATGTTCCAGCTCAGGCAGTCAGGCAGAGAGTGAAGTTAACATTTCTTTGCCTTTCTGTCCTACGCACACTCTCAATGGATGGGATGATACCGTCCCACACTGGGGAGGGCAAGCTGAGTTACTCAATCTACAAGTTCTAATGTTAATCTCTCTCTCTCTCTCTCTCTCTCTCTCTCTCTTTTTTGGTAATTTTAAAATTTTATTTTTCTATTTAAGTATAGTTGGTATATAATCTTATATTGGTTATATTTGTTTCAAGTGTACAAGGTGATCCAACATCTTCAATGTGATCACCTCGCCAACTCCAATAAACACCTGTTTTGTGTAAACCCATCACAACATTATTAACAATACTAGAGGCCCAGTGCACAAACATTTGTGCACGGGGAGGGGGGGGGTTGTTCCTCAGCCTGGCCTGTGCCGTCTCACAGTCTGGGACCCCTCGGGGGATGACCACCTGCTGGTTTAGGCCTGCTCCCCGGGGGATTGGGCCTAAGCTGGCAATCAGACATCCCTCTGGCAGCCCGGCAGCCCTCGGGGGATGTCCATTTGCCAGTGGAGAGCAGGCCTAAGCTGCAGTCTGACATCCTTAGCGCTGCTGAGGAGGCGGGAGAGGCTCCCACCACCACCACTGTACTGGCAGCTGTCAGCCTGACTTGTGGCTGAGCAGAGCTCCCCCTGTGGGAGCGCACTGACCACCAGGGGGAAGATCCTGCATTAAGTGTCTCTCCCTGGTGGTCAGTGTGTGTCATAGTGACCAGTCATTCTCAGTCTTTCTGCTGTTAGGGTCAGTTTGCATATTATCCTTTTACTATATAGGACAGAGGCCTTCGTGCATGGGTGGGCCTGGCTGGTTTGCCCTACAGGGTGGGGGTCCAGACTGGGGTGCCACTGGGGTGCCTGGCCAGTCTGGGTGAAGGGCTGAGGGCCATTTTCAGGCTGGCCAAGCCTTCCCAGTGACAGAAGCTCCCAGTCTCTCCTTTTTTGCTTTTTTATTCTGGGATTTATTTGCCTTCTATAATTGAAACTTTGTAGCCTGGAGTGGAGCTCAGAGCCTGCTTGGCTTCCTCCATCTCCAGGGGCAACCCAAGGCTCCAGCTCAGTGGCCATGGCCGGCTGAAAGCAGGTATCTGGGGTTTGTTTAGATTCTATAATTGAAACTTTGTTGCTTTGAGTGTAGCTTAGAGCTGGCCGCGGCAGGCAGGGAACCTTGGCTTCCTCCATCACTGGAGCAAGCAAGCCTCATGTTCGCTTCAGCTGCATGGCTGCCGGCCGCCATCTTTGTTGGCAGTTAATTTGCATATCTCGCTGATTAGCCAATGGGAGGCGTAGCGAAGGTATGGTCAATTACCATGTTTGTCTATTATTAGGTAAGATTCCCCATCCCCTTTTTACCCATCCCCCACCTCTCTCTTCTGGTCACCATCCCTTTGGTTTCTGTTTCTGAGTCTCTTTTTGCTTTGTTTGCTTGTTTTGTTTAGTTTTTAGATTTCATATGTAAGTGACACCATACAGTATTTGTCTTTCTCTGCCAGATTTATCTCAGCATAATATTTTGGGACATGCTTTTTAATTTAATACTAGAGGCCCTGTGCACAAAATTTGTGCTCCGGAGGTGGGGGAAGGTCCCTCAGCCCAACCTACATCCTCTCCAATTCGGGAGCCCTCAGAGGATGTGCTACTGACAGCTTGGGCCCACTCCCCATGGTTCTCTGATTTCTGTGGGGCCTGCCTGCTCCCCACCACCTGGATGGGCAAGCAGGCCCTGCTGGGTGCTGCCTGCGGGCTGCTTGCCTGTTCGCAGTTCGCCACCACCACCGCCCAGCAGGCCCTGCTGGGTTCTGTCTGCATGTCGCTGCTGCCACCGCCCAGTAGGCCCTGCTGGGTGCTGCCTGAGGGCACCACTTGCCTGCTCAGAGATCGCCATGGCAACTGACCAGCAGGCCCTGCTGGGTGCTGGCTGTGGCCCGTTTGCCCGTTGGGCTCACATTGCTGGGGTGATGCTGCCAGTGTTCTGCCCAGCCTCTACGGGCACTGCCATCTTTGTCGTGGAGTGAAGGTTAATTTGCATATTACTCTTTTATTAGATAGGATTGTTAAGTTATACATTTCTAGGGTTCATAAGTGTTCTCTCTAAGCTCTCTCATAGTTGGTTAGGGTCATAAGATAAATCTTGGCCAACAGACATTAATCAGAAGATATGTGTGTAGCTTTTGGGCTGCAATGATTAATTTTGGTATACAACTGCCTCCAATAGTCTCTTTTTATGACATTGTGACCTTGCAGGAGCCCTGTTATTGAAATGATTTGGTGTCAAAGGGTAAAAGCAGCCTGAATCTCTCTGCTGCTTCAAAAAGGCTAAGTGCGCTTGAAAATCATCTAGACCAGGGATTAGTAACTATGGTCCATGGACCAAATCCAACCTGCTGCCTATTTCTTTTTTTTTTTTTAATTTGAATTGTTTATTTTTTTGTTTTTGTGGTCTTTTTTAATCCTCACCTGAGGATATATTCCCATTGATGTTTAGAGAGAATGGAAGAGTGAGGGAAAGACAGAGGAATACTGATGTGAGAGAAACACATAGATTGGCTGCCTCCTGCATGAGCCCCGACCAGGGCCTGGCCTGGGGAGGAGCCTGCAACCAAGGTATGTGTACTTGACCAGAATCGAACCTGGGCCCTTTGGTCCACAGGTGGACGCTCTAGCCACTGAGCAAACCGGTTAGGTCTACTGTCTGTTTTTGGAGACAAAATTTTACTGATGCAACCATGCCTGTTCATTGATTTGTAGTTTATGGCTGCTTTTGTTCTTTGATAGAGGTGTGTAGTTGTGATATAGACCCTATTGCCCATAAAGCCTAAAATATTTACCATCTTGCTCCTTACAAAAAGTTTGCCGAGAACTCCCCTAGGCTGATGGCAGTATTAGAGTGAGCAATAGTAAACCTTTGTTCTGCTTAGTCATCAGGTTACCATGCGTTATCATCATCATCATCACCATCACCACCACCATCATTATCATCATTATTATTTTAAATCCTCACTCAAGGTTGTTTATTGATTTGAGAGAGAGTCATCCATGGGGGGCGGGGGAGGTAGGGGGAGAAACATCTATCAGTTGCCTCGCATATGAACCCTGACTGGGGATCAAACCCACAACCTTTTTGGTGTAAGGGATGTTGCTCCAACCAACTGAGCTACCTGGCCAGGGCACCATGTATTTTTTTGCAGTTGTATAATATATCCTTCACTAACTAATACACAAATACTAGTAGTATTCATCTACACTGTGGCACGTAGCTATAGCTCATTTATTTTCAGTGCTTTTCAACACTCCTTTTTATGATTATAGCACATTTATGTAACCATGCCTCTGCTGATGGACAGTTGGTTTATTTGCATTTTATTTTATTTTAATTTTTGCTTTGTGTTGTGTGTTTTTTTTAATATTTGAGAGTTACTTGTTTATATTTTTGTTTTTGTGTGTTTTTTTTTAAATCGTCACTTGATATTTTTCCATTGATTTTTAGAGAGATTGGAAGAGAGAGGAAAAGACAGAGAAATATCAATATGAGATATTTAAAGGAATGTTTTTTCTTTCAAAGTTTTCAGTTTTCTGTAATGTCAGAATAGCTCCTATTGAAGTCACACAACTGTAAACTCTGGACGCAACTCTTTGAAGACAATCACGAATGACCAAAACCAAGGAGATCATGTTGGGCTCACCATTTAGCAAAAGGAAACTACTATGTGTGTTTTTATGCCTTTTAGAATAAGACAGACCCCAGTACTATGTACTATGTTAGGTAGCTAAGCCAGACACAAAAACAAACAAATAAACAAACAAATAAAAAAAAAAAAACTGTCATTATACCAGGGTTGAAAACCCAGAGGATAGAATTTGGGGGCAATTGAAAAATGAGAACAGAAATCATGGAAAGGAGAGAGACAAAGAGGGAAGACCAGCATTTTTTGTATAATCTCTTCTCAAATTTCCGTGTGAGCCCTGAACTGCACATGCACTGTATAGAATCGAAGTAGCCCAGTTAGGCTAAAATAATTGAGGTAAAATTTTAATAATGACTCGCCACAAGGAATACTACTTGTAGTTTGAATTTGAGTTAAAACAAGATAATTCCCTGAAAACTTCCTCTCTGGAGGAACGTAATAAAATCCAGAGTATCTACAATGTGCTATGATTCAAAAAACTCAGGATAAAATCTACCAAACCTGCTATCCTATATAATAAAAGACTAATATGCAAATAGACCAAACGGCAGAACAACCAGAACAACCAAACAACCAGTCACTATGACATGCACTGATGACCACCAGGGTGTGTGTGAGGAACATGATGGGTGTCAGCCATGGCAGGATGGTGGAGCAAGTGAGCAGGGGCACCAGACTGAGGCAGGGAGCCAGTGGCTGTCATTGGCATGAGCCTCTGGTGGTTACTGAAAATTCCTTGCTCCCACATGCTGCGGTCCTGCCTGGCACTCACACCTGCTGCTGGTGCCTAGCACCAGTCCCGATTGCTTGGCACCATCAGTGGGTTAAAGTGGTGGCTGCTGGCCCCGATCACCCCTCAGGGCTTCTCCACCTCCCCCTGCTCCTGAGGGGTGATCAAGGCCAGCAGCCGCCTCTCACGCCCATTGCCGGAGATGACCCTGCTCACACCTGCTGCTGGCGCTGGCCCCTATCGCTCTGCGCCATCAGTGGGTGTGAGCAGGGCTGGTGCCATCAGTGCATGGGAGTGGAGGTAGCAGGAGCAGGGCTTTCAGCAGAGAGGGGACTGGGGGCCACAGCAGGAGGGGCCAGGTGGGGCCATGGAGGATGGGCCAAGACCCATCCTGTGCCCACTGCAGCCTCGTGGCCCACAGTTCCTTTCAAGGTGCACGAATTTGTGCACTGGGCCCCTGGTATACAAATAAATTGGAATTGTTATCTGTAGTTAAGAGAAAAGGCAATCAATGGAAACTAAACCTAGATGAGAAGGTGGAATTAGCTGACAAGGATTATTAAAGCATGGGTATGCAGGAAAATTTTCCTCTAGTGAATGAGAAAAAGGAAATCTTAGAACATCAATAGAGACTTTAAATAAGAAAAAAATGCAAATTCTAGAGCTGAAAAAATACCATATCTGGAATAATACTTTGAGAGCTTGATAGCAGATTGGCAATGACAAAAAAAGTCAATAAACTTCAGGAATGAGGAACAGAATTAGCCAACATGTGTGTGTGGGGGTGGCTGGGGGGGGGTGGGGGGGGATAAATTAAAAAGATATACACAGTCCTGACAGTCCTGTGGGACAATTTCAGAAATTATACATATATGTAATTAGAGTCCCTGAATTAAGTGAGAGAAAAAAAGAGAAAACTATTTGAAATAATAATGCCTACAAAATTCCTAATGTTGGTGAAAAACATACAGAAATTCAAAAAGGGTAAGCTAACCTCAAACTAAGGATATCAGCCAAACTATTAAAAGCAGACGATGAATAAAAACATTATAGATGTGACAGTGATGGTGGGGGGTGACATATTACATACGGAGGATCAATAATTCAAATTAGCACAGACCTCTTTTCAGAATGAGCGCAGATGAACTGAGAGGGAATAACATCTTTAAATATTGCAAGAAAATACAATTTTAACCCAGAGCTCTATAATCAGTAAAAATATTCTTTAAAAACAAAAGCAAAATAAATTTTTTAGATAGAAAGAAATTAGGAACATATTGATACAGGCCTATTTTACAAGAAAGGTCCAAGATGTTCTTATGGCTGAGGGAAATAATACCAAATGGAAACATTTCTTTCCATCTGAGTAAGAAATAAAGAGCTCTGGAGATGTATATATGTGGGTAAGGTCCTTGCTGGTTTGGCTTAGTGGATAGAGCATTGGCCCGGGTACTGAAGGGTCCTGGGTTTGATTCGGGTCAAGGGCACATGCCTGGGTTGTGGGTTCAATCCCCAGTAGGGGATGTGCAGGAGCCAACCAATCAATGATTCTCTCTCATATACACACACACACATATATATTTAAAATATGTGGGTAAGTATAAGAGACTATTTCTCCTCTTAATTATTTTAATATGTATCTTGCTATTTAGAAATAACATTGAATTGTGCTGCTTATAGTATAAGTAGGTTGTTATACATGTAAAATCTATAGAATAAAGGTTGAGGGTAGTGGTAAATAGGCCTATACTGTTGAATTTTTGTACCTTTTATGTGAAATGTTAAGGTATTGACTCCAAGTAGACTGGAGCAAATTAAGAATATATAGTGAAGTCCCTAGATAAAGCTCTAAAATAATGCAAAGAGGTATAAGTAAAACAATTATACTCAATTAAAAGAAAATTATTTAAAAACATTCAATGCAAAATAAATCAGGAAAGCAAGAACAGAGGAATTCCTCACCCACCCAGAAAAACAGAAGAACAAAATGAAAACAAAATAATAAACATGTGAACAAACTGCATCTATCATTATATTGTGTTAATGGTCAAATCACTCCAATTTAAAGGTAGAAATGTCAGAATGGATCATACAACAAGATCCGGTTATATGCTATATATGAAAACTGCAACAAATATAAAGTCTACATTAAATGGTGCAAATAAATGAACTGAAAGATATGTCATTGAAATAGTAAGAATAGAAACATTAGAGATACTATATCAATGTTGGATAAAGTAGATTTCAAGACAAAGAATATTACCATAAACAATAAAGATATTTCATGATAATAAAATTGTAAACGTCTCAGAAGGAAATATGAATCATGAATGTGTATATGCCCACTAAAATAGCTTAAAACACATGAAACAAAAACTCTTAGGATTAAAGCAAAAATAGAAAATTTCATAATCAAAATGAAAGATTTTAACACCATTGTCTGCAATTAACAGAATAACTAGATAAAAATTCAGTAAGGAGGTACAAGATGAAAAAGCACTACTAATCACCTTGACCTAATTGCTATTTAAAAAACAGTTCTAAAGAATATATCATTTTTTTCTAATACACACAATACATTCACCAAAATAGACTATGCATTGGGATACAAAAAAAAAAATCTTCATAAATTTAATCACTTCTTGGCATTTTGGCTAAAATCAAGTGTAAAAGTCTTTGTAAATTTAAAAGGATTAAAATAATGGTATCTGTCTAAAACAGAATTACATCAGAAATCAATAGCAAGAAAAAATCTTTAAAAATTATCAAACTTATATCTCCCTCCTACCCTCCCCCCCCCAAAAAAAGAATATTTTAGGTCCAGAGGGATTTTTACTGGTATATACCATTAAGTATTTAAAAGACAAAAAGCACACAAATGTATTTAAAAATAGAGGAGGAGGAGGAGGAGGGAATACTTAATAATAAGTTTCATGAGGCTAGCATAACAAATCACGTCAAAACCAAGCACAAATATGTGTGTATGTAAAATTATAGACCAACATTGATCATGAACATAGACACAAAAATATTTAACAAAATAGTAGCCAATCGAATTGAACAATATATAAATTATAACCAGGGAGAATTTCTCTCAGGAATGCAAGATTGGTTTACTTTTATACATTGTAACATTTGAAAACCAGTCCATGTGTTGGTTTTTGTGATTAAAAAGAATAAAAGACAAAATATTATATGATCATTTCATTAGAAGCAGAAAAATATTTGATAAGTTCCACATGATTCATGATAAAAAGTCCAGAATCTTAGATATTTATACTCACAAATTCTGGTTCATGAATAAGGTGGTGGGTTTTGAACCCACAAGTTCAAATTCCAAATTTGGAGAACCCACACTACTTAACTTCAAGATTTACTATAAAGCTACAGTAATCAAGGCAGTGTGGTATTGGCCAAAGAATAGACAAATCAATCAATGGAACAGAATAGAGAGCCCAGAAATAGACCTATGCCGATGTATTGAACTGATCTTTAACAGAAGAACAAAGACAATTCAATAGAGTAAGGATAGTTTTTTAACAAATGGTGCTGGAGCAACTGGACATCTATATGCAAAAAAAAAATTTTAAAAATGTAGACATATCTTACACCTTTCACAAATTAACTCAAAATGGATCATGGACCTAAATATAAAATTCCTAGAAGATAACAAAGGAGAAAATGTAGGTAACCTTGGGCTTAGCAATGATGTTTCAGATACATCAGCAAAAGCACAATTCATGAAAGAAAAATTTCCTAATTTGTACTTCATTAAAATGGAAACCTTCTGCTTTGTTTAAGGCATTAATAGGGAATGAATGGATAGCTCAGAGAATTAAAGAAAATAATTGCAAAAGCATCTAATAAAGGATTGGTACTCAAAATATGTATGGAACTCTTTTTAAAAAAATATATATTTTATTGATTTCCCACAGATAGGAAGGGAGTGGGACAGAGAGCCAGAAACATCAATGAGAGAGAAACATCGATCAGCTGCCTCCTGCACACTCCCCACTGGGGATGCGCCCGCAACCAAGGCACATGCCCCTGACCAGAATCGAACCTGGGACTCTTGAGTGTGCAGGCTGATGCTCTCTCCACTAAGCCAAACCGGTCAGGGCATGTATGGAACTCTTGAAAATCAACGAAAAAACTAAGCCCCCCAATGAAATAGTGTGCAAAAGATCTTAACAGACATCTCACAGAAGATGACCAAGTGGAAAATAAGCATATGAAAAGATGCTCAACATCATATGTTATTAGGGAATTATAATTAAAACCATGAGATACTACAATAAATCTATTAGAATGTCTAAAACGCATACACGGATAACACCAAATGCTGTCAAGGATGTGCAGCAATAGGAATTCTAATTTATAGTTGGTGGAAATGCAAAATGGTCCAGCCACTTTTGTAGACAGTTCAATAGTTTCTTTCTAAAGCAAATACATTCTTATCATATGATCATGCAGTCATACTCCTTGGTGTTTCTCTAAATGAGTTAAAAACTTTGTTTAGAAAAAAATCTGCATACAAATGGTTGTAGCAGCTATTTTCATAATTGCCAAAATAAGATGTCCTTCAGTATGTGAATGAGTAAATATATCCAGACAATGAACTATTTATTCAGTGATACTATGGTTTTAATGTGTTTTTATATAAAGTAGGAAAAATCCCCTCTTCTTTATTCTTCCAGATGAACTTAATAATTATATATAAAAAGCCCTTAGAATTTGTCTAAATATTGAGAAATAACTGACCTAGTCACGATTATAAGGGATTTTTAAAAAATACTAAACAATAATATTATTGAAAAACATGTGCATCTTTATAAAAATTTTAAAACTAGTTTTGAAACGGGAATTTTGGACTGGAAACTCGTGGTATTTCCTGGGGAGGATGGTTTTTCTTAGGCTCTTTGTCCTTCGGACAGAAGATGGTACAGGAAAGGTGGAAATTTGTTGAAGAACAAGTATAGACTCCCACGGGGGAGAGGAAAGAGTCCCACTGATTCCCTTTTTCCTATGGTTTATAAAGGCTGCAGATCTCTATACCTTGTGTGTCTGAGCGTTACAACGTGACATGACGGTGTGAGGGGATCTCTATACCTTGATATCCCCTCTGATTAGTCACCATCCCCTTCTGATTTGGTCACTATAGCAACTCCTGAGCCCAGAGGTCAAACCTCACATGGGATTCCTGAGCTCTCCTCCCCCATTGTTCGCCTATTCCCTCTAGGCTTTCTTCCCCCTTCCCTTTATTCTGTAAATGTGTACCTTTTGCTAATTCCAGCTCCCTTATCTTATGGATATGTAGCTTCTGCAGCTCACTTATCTTATGGAAATGTATCCTTTGGCAATTCTGCAGCCCTCTGTTTTTTCCATGGACCCCTTAGTTTCTAAAATTTCCTAAACCTGCCTATTTCACCCTAAAAACTCCTTTCAGTTTTATTAGTAGTAGTAATGCTAGTAGTACTTTGATATTTTAATACTAATTTTTTCAAGGTCTTCTTAAAAACATTTTTTTCATGTACTACTCTCCAGCTTCATTATTTTTAAAATGTATTATTACACAATCCTATATAATAAATAGCTAATATGCAAATGGTCATCATGTCCTCACACCGTCACATAATAACTCAGACACTCAATACTGAGGAGAGAGGAATGGGGACCAGCCAGGCTGCGGCCTGGGAGAGGGACAAGCCACCCACCTCGTGGTCCTGGGCGCCAGTACCTGCGGCTGCAGCTCAGACGAAGCCACCCACTCACGGTCCCCTGCGACTGCAGCCGGCCTGGGGGAAGCCAGCCCGGGTCCTGGGTGCCTACGGCCGGCCAGATGGGGGGAAGCCTGGGTCCCGGGTGTCTGTGACCGGCCAGAGGAGGGGCCTGGGTGCAGGGTGAGGCAGAAGCAGTTAGAGGTTCTAGTGGAATTATAAAATTCTAGAGTTTTCCTATTTTTTGGTTATTTTGCTTTACTTTAAATTCAATTTAAGTTATTTTTTTGAGATAATTAGAAATTTCTTATAAAATTAGATAAAATGAAGTATATTTTATTTTAGTTATGTCAAAGCAAAGTCAAGGTAATATTTTGAATTTGATTTTTGAATCCTAAATTAATAATTAACCAAATAATTACAACTCTGAAAATTGTTTTTCTCCAAGAAGGTTTGGTTTGGGGGCTTAGCTTAAATTTTCTCACATTTATAAAAATGAAAGCATATATTATAGCAACATACTTTTTAATGTGCCCACGTATTCTTGCACATTTCTGAAACTTAACTGAAATCATTTAATTATGCCACAATGAATTAAAATATACTTACATGTAATAAAAAGTTTTGTGCTAGACAAAAGAAGTGAATATGTCTCATTCATATTCTCCCTATTATTCTACAATGTCAGTTAATTACTGCAGAGGTGGGTGGGTGTTCTGCCAAATTCCCCAGTATACTTTGGCATTGCCCTCTCCTTGTTCTTTTCTTAGGTCTATTGGAAAAGAAATGCAGATTTTAAAATCTTCATTGAAATTTGACTCTGTTTTGATCCTCTTTTTAGAGAGATGTAAGAGCCCTGAGAGACTTTTAAATAATAATGAGGTACAATTAAATGGATTCTGATCAACTGGGTAATACCATTTGTTCTGAACAGAAAGAAAAGGTAGATAAATATAATAAATCAAAGTACTGCCATTTGTTTTTTTCAAAATAGAAATGACTTCCTTTATACATATTTTATTTTCTTCAAGATAATGAAGTAGTAACTGGAGCTAGTATAATTGTGGCAATATGGTAACTTCAGTTAGAAATGAGCACTTTTAACATTAATTGGTTGCTTTTGAATATATACGAATTGTGGGGTCCTTATGGAGGGAAAAAAAGACTTTGATCTAGAGACATTTGTAAATCTGTCCTTTAGATTTTTGCTTTTGTGTTTTAATGTTGGCACGTATATTACCCAAGTGGATGTTGATGTAAAGTATTAGTATGTCTAATCCTCGGCAAAGAATTATATTTACACTATTTCAATATTTCCAGAGAAGGAGGATTTACATTTTTCTCCTTAATCTATTCCATGGCTTTGTACACTTCATAAATTTTCTGTATAAAGTAAGACAGGCAACATAACAAGCATGTGGTTCATCAAACAAATTCTCATGGAATTGATCAAACATGCATTCCTTTATGGCCAAAAGAAAATGAATATGGCTAAAACATGCCAAGTCTTTCAGAAAATATCATGCATAATATTTTCATATAGCAAATTAATGCTGAAAGAGGAGTGGAAAGAGCAAGTTGGTTCTCAAGTGATGGCGATGTTACCGTTACTCATATGTTCTCATTTATTTCCTGCCAGAGTGTTTATGTGCTATTGTGCACTCCCAGGCATACCATCTGTTCCTGTTGTCAGGGCCGTAAGCTGAGGTGACTAGAGGGTGCTACTTTCTTGATTTCTTAAGAGATCACTTAGCTACATACAGAGAAGCATTCTGTTGTGTGGCTACTTCTTATACTCTCAAATCATATAAGCTCCCCTGAAAATATGTGCAATGTGTTACATTGGCGATTAGATAAAGGAGGATAATGCCAGTGGAAATCTAATATGATCACATTACTGTAGCAGTTCAGGGCATGGTCTTTAATCAAACACACTGGACTAACATTTTGACTCAGCCAATTACTAGCTCCATGACCTTGGGCAAGTGAAAAACATACTGTAAGACTTCGTATCCTCATTTGTGAATTTTACAGATAACAAAAGTACCTTTCTATTATGTGTGTTTATATAGTAATTCATCAAAACTCTTACCACAGTGCTTGGCTTATTGTAAACATTCAATCTTTATTCGCTATTATTATTATGTGCCTTACTAAATTGGTACAGTAGCAATTTTAATCTTTTATTATTGACCTCAGTTATATTGAAAAATAAAATTTAAACATGTAAAGTATATTTTACTTTATTTTGGATTGACCTAAAGATAAGTGATAATATATTTCAAGTTCATACAATGTTATCCATGGCTGACCTGAATATTATTTAATTATCTGAGATGATCCAAAGTTCTTCTACATAAATAGACTTATTTTTTAAAGACACATCAATTTATGAAGTATATTCATTTTGTTTTATTTGAAGTAAAGTATTAGTCTTTTTTTATATATCAAAATTAGCATAGTTACAAAGTATTGGCCATAACCAGCTCCATAAGAGAAAATAATGAATCACATGGAGGAAGTTTTATGAAAATTCCAAAATCACTTGGAGACGATCCTATTTTAATGAATGATTTTTTGGCTAAAGAATATTCCTTATCATTTATCCAAATAAGCATTAAAAGTCAACCTGCACATACATAAACAAACTGAATTAATAATTTGAGAAATTTTAGCTGAAGTCAATCAACAGAACCTACCCAACAGAAATCTACCAGGGGTGGAGTCCACTATCCTTCCTTAGCAAAGGAGTAGAGTTGTTTCTTTTCTGGGTCATTTTATTTTTCTAAATCATATTTGTTTTTTGACATGTTTTTAGATATTTTATTACCTTTTAAATTTTTCCCCTGGACATTCTAAGAATTTTCCAGCAATGCGTCTCAAGACTGTGTTCTGTACCAAATGTACCTTACAAATTTAGCAGTGCCTTACAAAATGTTTACTGTGTTCAAATGCTTTCCCAAATGTGGTATTGCCAGTTATTCTTGGTCATCCTCTCATGGTTACTGAAATCCATATATACTTAACTAAGGGATACAGATTTTTTTCATATAAGAATTTGTGTAGAACCTTTATTTAGCTTATAATCTTAGCATTTGGCTCAGTCATATTTTCTGGTACTGCCCACTCTTCCTCCACAACATTCTTCTACTATTTATTGCCATTTATATAAGTAAATTGTAAAATGAAAGGATGAATTATGTAAGATTTTCTCTAGTACTTACTAGTATCTCAAATACTCTGATAGCCAACTGGGACCTAAAGCACAACATGGATAATAAAGATTCTTCCCTTATGGGTCAAGGAGTTCACAGTGCTGTGGTGAAGACAGAGAGACAAACAACTGACCAGAGTTAGCATTCTGAGGAATATGCCAACATGGTGGTGGAAAGCGCCATGAGGAAACAGAGAGGGGGCTGCATTTAATTGTGATTCATATCTCAATCTCTAAACCCAGGGCATAGCCTGGCCTTATAACACGTAATACTTCTGCCTGATCGCCCTTAACCACTTCTGCCTGCTGGCATGATCGCCCCTAACCACCTCTGCCTGCCAGCCTGATCACCCCTAACTGCTCCCCTGCTGGCCTGATCACCCTTAACTGCCCTCCCCTGTCAGCCTGATTGCCCCTAACTGCCTCCGCCTTGGCCCCTGCCACTGTGGTTTTGTCCAGAAGGATGTCCAGAAGATGTCTGGTCTAATTAGCATATTGCCCTTTTATTAGTATAGATTATATTAAATGTATTTGGAAAGTTACAGCTCTTTCCCCACTCTAAAATTTAAGCCCCTTAGGAATGTGAAGCCCTTAGGAAAGGTCACCTATCCCATTCATTCCTTGAACCTAGTCCTATGCCTCAACAATGCATTATATGGTTTCTGACTTATATGGGGATTATGGGGCTAAATGGACCAAATCCATTTCAAAGAACCAGCTAAGAAGGTAGAAATTAACTTAGAAGTGGTAAAGGAAGAGCCAAGAAGAAAGTGAAGTAGGAGTGGCATGAAGGGGGAAAGCACAATATTGAATTTGTCTGCCTGATGAAATTAAATACTATTGACTTAGGTAGTTCCACCTTTCTTCATTCCTAGCTCAATCTCTCAGAATTGAAGTTCATTTCTAGTATCTCAAGACCTGACCTCTGGGGAAGTGAATTAAGAAAAAATGATGATATGTGGCTTCTATGAATATATTGTGTATTCACCATCTATAATAACTATAATAATAAAAATGTAATATGCTAATTAGACTGGACATCCTTCTGTTTGAAGCCGCAGCTGGCAGGGGGCTGAGGCAGAGGAGGCCAAGGCAAAGGAGACAGAGGCCCCTTGCATGAATTTCATGCATCGGGCCTTTAGTAACTAATCTAATAAATCAGAAACATGCAAATTGACCATAACTTTGCTATGCCCCAAGCCACACCCACCAGCCAATCAGAGCAACTATATGCAAGATAACCCAACCAAGATGGCGGCTTGCAGCCACAAAGCTGGAGCAAGCAGGAGGCTTGGTTGCCCTGGTGATGGAGGAAGCCAAGCTTCCTGCCTGCCCTGGCTGGCTGTGGCCTCCACTAAATGAAACAAAGTTTCAATTATAGAAGATAAATAAATCCCAGATACCTGCTTCCAGCCAGCCTCCACTGGGAGCTTGGGTGGCTGGGGGCTGTGGCCAGCCTGCAAACAGCCATCAGCCCCTCACCCAGGCTGGCCAGGC
The DNA here is from genome assembly GCF_963259705.1 of Myotis daubentonii. Classification (NCBI taxonomy): domain Eukaryota; kingdom Metazoa; phylum Chordata; class Mammalia; order Chiroptera; family Vespertilionidae; genus Myotis; species Myotis daubentonii. The sequence continues at coordinate 61,787,503 of NC_081845.1, forward strand.
ACCCCAGCGGGACCCCCACCCTGATCCGAGAGACCCTTCAGGGCAAACCAGCTGGCTCCCACTCATGCACCAGGCATATAATAAAAGGGTAATATGCAAATTGACCTTAATAGCAGAACGACTGGGAATGACTTGTCACTATGACACACACTGACCACCAGGGGGCAGACGCTCAATGCAGGAGTTGACCCCTGGTGGTCAGTGCGCTCCCACAGGGGGAGCTCTGCTCAGCCACAAGCCAGGCTGATGGCTGCCAGCACAGCAGTGATGGCGGGAGCCTCTCCTGCCTCCTCAGCAGCCCTAAGGATGTCCGACTGCACCTTAGGCCTGGTCCCTGCTGGCAAGTGGACATCCCCTGAGGACTCCTGGGCTGCCAGAGGGATGTCTGACTGTCAGCTTAAGCCCGATCCCCCGGGGAGCAGGCCTAAGCCAGCAGGTGGTCATCCCTCGAGTGGTTCCAGACTGCGAGAGGGCATAGGCCGGGCTGAGGGACTCCCCCCTCCCCCCCCTGAATGCACAAATTTTTGTGCACCAGGCCTCTAGTTTATAAATAAGCTAAGTCATTAAATAAAGTGTTTATGAAGTGTTGCAAAATAGGGGATCGGGCCTAAGCCAGCAGGTGGACATCCCCTGAGGGGTCCCAGACTGTAAGAGGGCACAGGCCGGGCTGAGGGACCCCCTGAGTGTACATATTTTTGTGTACTGGGCCTCTAGTTGTATATAAAAGCAATATAGAGAATTATGGTTAACAGTGTAGGTTCTGGAGCTAGGTTATCTAGGCTCTCCCATTAACTAGCTGTGTGACTAAGAAAAGTTTACTTAGTCACTGTATTCCAAAGTTTCCTTATCTGTAAAATGATAGTACCTATCTGTAAAATACAATAATAGTACCTATCTGAAGATAGTATCCACTCAATAAATATAATCTATTATTATGTGTTATGATACTGGTGATGTTAATGACCTTTTCTACTAATTCCATTTTCTCTGTCATTTTTCCATTTGTATTGATTATTTCTCTTCTTTTTTCTACTTCTTCACTTAAGACAATTTTTAGGGCAATTTTATGTTTACTACAAAATCCAGAGGTAGCTGTAGAAATGTGTTGTTTAATCTCCACATAATTTGGGATTTTCCACGTATTTTGTGTTACTGATTTATAGTTTTATTCTACTGTGGTCTGAGAAAAGACATTGGATGATTCTTCCTTTATGTAGATCAAAACTTCTGATCCATTATGTTATTTCCTTCTCTCTAAAGAACGTCTTTCAACATTTCTTTCAAGAAAAGGTCTATAGTTCCATGATTAGGTCTCAGTCTTTTAGTGAGCCTGAACTTCTGGACTGAGAACTTCGTGTTTTGTTTTGTTTTGTTTTTCCTTCCTCCTCAGGTGGGACAGAATGGCCAGAGTGGGCTGGAGTTGGTGTTTCCCTTCACATGGAAGGATAGAACCAGCTAAAGTTAGTTATTTCCCTCTGCCCAAGTCAATTGGGCTGTAGTAATGCCCTAGCACAGTGGTCCTCAACCTTCTGGCCCTTTAAATACAGTTCCTCATGTGGTGACCCAACCATAAAATTATTTTCGTTGCTACTTCATAACTGTAATGTTGCTACTATTATGAATCGTAGTGTAAATATCTGATATGCAGGATGGTCTTAGGCAACCCCTGTGAAAGGGTCGTTCGACCCCCAAAGGTGTCGCGACCCACAGGTTGAGAACCTCTGCTAGCAGGTTAGGCTCTGGTTAACTAGTTTTCCCTGAGGTTAGTCCTTCTTTAGAAGAACAAAGTGCTCTGGCATATTTCAAAATGGAAACTTTTCTCCTCCCCCTGTGAATCCTGAAATGATTTTTTCTCTGATATTTACTGTGAAAATCAGGTCCAGCTCTTGGTAGTAAATCTCACAATATTGTGTGGCTTTCTTATGACTGGGGTCCCCTGGAGCTTTTAACTTGCAGTTGTCCTTGCTGAGCCTCTGTCAATTTGTCAAGTACAGTTGAGGTTTTCTAACCCTAAGAAACCCAGAGACTGTTTTGAGTCTCTGCTCTGATAAGCCTCTATTTTCTGCGTTTACTGGTGTGGCTCTCCAGTCTTGGGGGAAGCAGTCTGCCCTGTGTTTTCACTTCTTTTGTGGATCTATAGGAATTGTTGATTTTTCATCCGTTCAGCTTTTCACATGTTGTTATGACAGACTTCCATACTCACACGCAAAACTAGAAATTGGAAGTCCTTATCATGCTCTGTTTTAAGAGTAATATCCATGCTCATCATAGATGTATCTCTGAGTTTGTTCACTATTTTGACATGGCACAAATATACTAGTAAAGGATTTGTGCAAGTCATTACATTTTTTTTAAAAGAAATCTGTGACTTTTCAACATTCAAATAAAATATTTATTATTAAGATTAAAATTCATGTTTAAAATATACTTTAAAAGTAAAGGAAATATTCTATTACCCTGAAAAACAAATGTCAGTTACATTTACAATTATAGGTATTATAAAGACAGATATTTCATTTTACTTTCACAATCCAGAAGAACAGATTAAAAACAAATCCCCACAGATAAGAAAAATATATTGGCCATTTAATACTCTCAGGAATGATGATAGATGAAAATATCAAGGCAAAGCAGCCTCTTGATGGTTCTTAAAACCATTTTCAAACTTTCTTTTGCTACATGAGAACATTCATAATGACAGGAACAAGTGGGATCAAACTTCAAAAAAATATTGGTGGGTTTATTTTCTGAAAGATTTAATGTGTGACTCAATATTGCCTTATCTATAATTTACATAAACTGTGATTTGTTATATAAGTAGAACACCTGGTACTTCTGCTCCAAAAATCGTTTAAGTAATTACAAATGGATGTCATTTGTCTATTTAACAAACTGTTGTGCAAATAATAAAGCTTGAAATAATTTTTAGAAACAGTTTTTAAATTTTTTTATTGCATTGAAACTTTCTCTTACCAAAAGGCTAATAGTCTGGTATAAAAAGCTTATACTCTATCATTCAAAAAATATTTACCAAACATCTTTTATGTGTTTGGGCTAAAGAATGTGGATACAGTAATTAGCAAGACAAACCCATTTTCTGCTGTTATAAAATAGTAGATTGCCTCATATGGTAACTATCCTATCTAATTAAGAGGGAATATGCTCATTGACCATCACACCCTCACAAGATGGCAGCACCTACAGCCAATAAAGAGGGAATATGCTAATTGACTGCCATGTCCTCACAAGATGGTGGCACCCACAGCCACAAGATGATGATGCCCAGTCCCCTCAGCCCCACCTCATCCAGCCGGAGTCCCCCAGTGCCCTCAGCCCTGCAGAGGAAGGCAGTTAGAGGTGATCAGGCTGGCAAGGGAGGGCAGTTGGGGACGATCATGCTGGCAAGGGAGCAGCTAGGCATCAATCATGCCGGCAGGGGAGCGGTTAGGGGGCTATCAGGCTGGCAGGCAGAGTGGTTAGGGGCAATCAGGCAGGTGAGTGGTTGGGAGCCAGCAGTCCCAGATTGTGAAAGGGATGTCCGACTACCAGTTTAGGTGGAATCGGGCCTGAACCAGCAGTTGGACATCCCCAAGGGGTCCCAGATTGGAGAGGGTGCAGGCTGGGCTGAGGGACACCCCCCGCCTGTGCACAAATTTTGTGCACTGGGCCTCTAGTCTAAATATATAAAAAGCCAGCAACCAGAATGACCGGTTGCTATGACACCCACTGCAGCCAGTGAACCTGCTGATCAGGGGTGTGGGGCTGGCTGGCCAACCTCCTGTGTCCCCTCTCCCCAGCCGGACCCACCCCTGATTGTACCCCCCACCCCAATAGGGGGTGGGGCTGGCCAGCCAACTTCCTGCAGCCCCTCCTCCCAGCCTGCCCCACCCCCAATGGGCTCCCACCACCCCAATTGGCCCACAGTGCCTCCGCATACCTGGCCCCATGCCAGATTTCCCCACCCCATTCTGGGGCGTGGCTGGCCATCCCACCACCCACAGCCCCTCCCCACATCTGGCCTCACCGCTGGTCAGCCCCTACCACCCCAATCAGCCCCAGGCCCCTCCCCTCAGCCAGCTCTGCCCCTGATCAGCCCTCCCCAGCCGTCCAACCTCCCACGGCCGCTCCCCCAGCTGCTGACCCCCGATCGGCCCCCCACCCCAATTGGGGGTGGGGCCCACTGGCCAATCACCCATGGTCCTTCCCTCTAGCCAGCCCAGCCCTGAGCGGGCCCCGATCGGGGTGGCTGGCTGGCCAACCTCCCACTTCCTGACAGGCCCGGCTCCAATTGGCAGATCAGGGCCAGCTGGCCGGACCCCACCCGTGCATGGTTTCATGCACTGGGCCTTTAGTTCCCTATAAAAGATATCCAAAGTAACTGTTAATATATTGTCTAAAAAACATAATGGACCCTATCCGGTTTGGCTCAGTGGATAGAGCATCGGCCTGCAGTCTGAAGGGTCCCAGGCTCAATTCCGGTCAAGGGCATGTACCTTGGTTGCGGGCACATCCCCAGTGGGGAGTGTGCAAGAGGCAGCTGATCGATGTTTCTCTCTCATCGATGTTTCTAACTCTCTATCCCTCTCCCTTCCTCTCTGTAAAAAATCAATAAAATATATTTTAAAAAAACAACAACAACATAATGGGATGTAGGATTTGCCTAAAAAGCTAAGTGCACCATTCAAATGAATAATTCTAGATTTTCCTAACAATAATTCATGAACAATTCTTCTTAGTTAAATATAAGATTAAAAAAGCATTGAAGTTCTATTGAACAATGAATATGTTATTTCTTAATCAGGGATGTGCTTCAAATTTATCTGGAGATATTTTGGAAATACCTATGCCTAATCTCACACCTAGAGATTTTTCTTTTATAAACCTTTTTATATTAAGTCTATTTTCCCAAGTGATCCTGATGCTCACACTTAGCAAAAACTGTGTGATATTAAAAATCTTGAGATTCTTGTAGCCCATATGCTGCACCAATGGCAATAATTTGGAAGAAAGTAAGACAAAGATAAACTTTGTCGTTATTAATTATGTTAAACAATAAGAAGAGTTAAGCAACACCCAGTACTCCAAGAGAAAGAAGCTTCTTGATTGGTTAGTGGTGCTTCTCGGGGCGAAACTCTAGAAGTGAGGTAAGTGGACTAGTAGAATGGAGACAAGGAGACTTCACCTTGTTCCATTGATTTGGATAATTTGGGAAAATGGTTAAAATATTCACTTAGGCATCTCATAATTTCCAAAAGGCCAAGGAAAAGGTGGGAGGTAACATTAACCTGTGCATTTGAATAGTTTCATTTGTTTATGAATATCCTAAAAAGAAAAAACACATAGTGACCACTAAGGATCAGTGGCCACCCAAAATATGCTAGGGAAGAAAACTATCCTTACATAATTGTAGCTAAGCATCTAACCAAGGGAAGTAATAAGCTTTTATCAAATGATTCCGTCCAACTGAAAAACTTTTGGGGGGTTTGTGCTTAATTCTTTTACGTTAACAAGAAAGAATGAAATGTATTGACTAAATAATGCACTATATTAACTACTAGAGGCCTGATGCATGAAGTTCACGCAAGAGTAGGCCTTCCTTCCCCCATCTGTCGGCACAGGCTTCCCTCTGACACCTGGGACTTGGGCTTCCCTCCAGCTGCCAGCAGGCACCCAGGACAGGGGCAACCCTGGCTTTGTTCAGAAGATCATCTGGATGGAAGTCTGGTTGAATTAGCATATTATGCTTTTAGTATTATAGGTGAGTTATTTATGCCTTTATAAATACGTTAGAATAAAATGTTTCTTCAAAGTTACGAATACTTTTGAGTGTTATATTTAATAAAATTTCAGCTTGCTAAAATAAAACACATTTCTAAAGGAATTTGTTCCTGGGGATGTGTGAATTTCATTTCTGTTGTCATTAGAAATGCAGATGGTGTGGGTTCTGAGAGCCCAAATCTTTCTCTCTTTTTTTGTTTTGACTAGAAATAATAAATAAATCCTCAATTAGTATGCAAGAAAATATGTTTCTGTCTGTAACACAAATGTATTATGTTTACTAGGTCAATTATATTATTAGCAAGGAAACCAGAAAGCTTTGGGTTAGAAAATCTATTTCAAAGTGAACAAGTGAGATTTGCTGTGTGCTCTTAGAAAAGTCAGTTGATCTCTCTGAGCTTTGATTTCTTTAGACTTTCAGACCCAAAGTGCCTGAAAAGATTGTGAAATATTTCACCCCATCTATGGCATTAAAAATAAAAATAGCATTAATCCATGAGATAAGGGTCAGGCAGTCTGACAGGATTCTGATTTCTACCATGATGCTTTTTAGAATAAAATAAATTTTTTTTTAGGGGAAAAAGTAAATATGTGAGTGAAACATAGAGAAAGGAGAAAGGAGAGAAAGTAGATAAAGGAGAATTTGGATTTGGACTGGAGGAGTGTTTAGGTTCAGTATGTGTATTCCTAAAAACGAATAGGCCTTTGTAATCCTCACTTTCTTCACATAGTGACATTGGCATCCAGTTTACTTTTTGTTCTAATTCTGAATGTTTCTGGGCTAAAATTCAGGCCACTGATGTAGAAGTTTTGAGCATGTCAGAGCTTTTTTCAGTATAGTATGTGCTATGTGGGAAAAACACAACCTATAGCTAAAAAGAAGCATTTTATTCTTTTTTGTCAAAGAAATTATCATATAATCAATTTTTCAGGTTAATTTTGTAGGTCAAGAAGTGAAATTTCCAGGAAGTTCTTTTTAAGTTTAAAACTCTAGAGCAAAGTTCTGTTTAAAATTTCTATATGGGCTTAAACACTTTTTTTAAGTATTGAAAGGAGGGAAGGGTTGATTAGAAAATGAAACTTGATTTGCTTGCATTTTCTACAAATGATTCTTTTATTTATATATTTTATAAGTAATCAATGGAAGTTTGATAAGATTGACACTTTTTATGGGGACTGTAAGGTCAAAGCTGCTTTCATAATAATCGTAAGATGTCATTTGCATTTTTCACTGTGTTGACATTTTCACTGAAGGTGCAGAAGCAATGATGGGCAAAACAGCAGATGTCTTGGCCCAGAACCAGTGCAATGGTATGAAACACCAGTAGTCCTTGTCTAATTTTCTATCATGCACCCATAGTTAAAAAATTAAAAATAAATGGATAGTTTCACTTAAGAGGGCTCTTAATGGAGCAAAAGAATGTATTAATTTTGTTAAACCTCTAACTTTGAGTACACAACTCTTTAATATTCTATGTGACAAGATAGAAAATTTGAGTAAAATACTTCTGTTGATTACCAAAGTAGGATGGTTGTCTCAAAAAGCAACAACAAAAAAGCATCTTTGCAATTTGTTTGAGTTGTGAGTTGAAATAGCTGAACAAATGCCAGGGTGAGCAAAAATAGGTTTACAATTGTTAGTGTGGACAAAGACATGCTGGTTATGATTATCACAATAATTTCATTAACTCCAAAGAATGTCACAATGGTACAGTGCTCTTAAGTACAATCTCATAAGTGCTCAAATTGCCGGCCATCATTAGTAATAATACTGTGCATTTCACATACTCACAAGTGTAAACCTACTTTTGCATACCCCTGTATTTCTCAAGTGACCAATGCTTGACATTACAAAATCATGCATGGATAAGATTTCCATTTCAACTACAAGATGAGCCATGGTCAGTGTGACTCAATTGGTTGGGCATCATCTCATGCATCAAAAGATTGCTGGTTCGATTCTCGGTCAGGGCACATCCTCGGGTTATAGCTACATCCCTGGTAGGGGGTGCAGTCAAACAATGTTCTGCTCTCAGATCAATCCTTCTCTTTCTCTCTTCCCTCTCCCTTCTTCACTAAAAATCAATAAAAGTATTAAAAATAAAATAAAATGGAGTACAAGATAGATCAATGGATTTTATTATAATAGAATGTGTAATGGAATATGAAAAGTTTATTGATATGGTTTCAGATTTCACATTGCAACTAATATTTAAGGAACAATACTTAGAAAATTTTGGTATAACATTACTGAATAATATTCAAAGTTATCTGAAAAGGTTATTAAATACTCCTTTTTTCCCCAACTACATATTTTTGTAAGACTACATTTCCTTCACATATTTCAACCAATACAAGAAATGGCAATAGATTAAATGAAGAAGCAGATATGAGAATCCACCTTTTTTGTATTAAGCCAGAAATTGAAGAAATTTGCAAATATGTAAAACAATGTCACTCTTCTAAATTTTTTAAAAAATATTTTTTAACAAGACTATATTATTTATGTTAATATATGATGACTTTGTTATTGCTATTTAAATATATATATGTAAATATTTTCAAATAAATATTTTTAAATGTCTGTTTAATTACTAATATGGCAAATATTGATATAACCCACATAAAAAAAGCTCTTTAGAGTCCTCAATAATATTTAAGAGAGTAAAGAGCATTTGAGAACAAAATGGGTACCACTGGGCTAGCTTCCTCTGTGTTAATCTGGGGTCATCTCTCTCTATTTATTTTTTGGGAGAAAAATTCAAAGCTATAAATAGGTAAAGAGAATATATGATATTTTTTTACATCTAGACTAGCTTTGACAAATATGAACATATTGCCAGCCTTGTTTTAATTACTTCTTTCCATTAATATTTTATTTTGCTTAAGTGTTTTATTAGCTAATCTTGATATCATGGTATTATCAGGAAAGACTTCAATATGTACATATAGATGATAAATGTATATTTACACACTAATATATACATCATATACATACAGCCATATAATCATTATGCCATTATCACATCTAACAAAATTAGTAGCATTCTCTTAACATTACCCAGCATCTAGTGTATATTAAAATATCCTCAATTGTTTCATAATTTTGTGATTATAGCTTATAGTTGTTTTCTCAAATTAGAATCTAGTTAAATTCTCCTCATTGTTATGGATCTTATCTCCTTTTTAACCCAAACTGTGCCACCTCCTCATCCTCATACCTTTCATGCTATTGCCACGTTGTAAAAACTGATTTTCTTGTCCAATAAAATGTTTCAATTTTCACATTTGGCTGAGTGTGTCATTTGATTTTATTAACTTTCCCTCTATTCCCTGTAATCTGGTAGTTAGATATAGAGGTTTGATTAGATTAAGACACATTACTTAGCAAGAATATTTACTAGGTGCATGCTTTCAACTTCCTTTTGAAGTGTCTCTTAAAGCACAAAGTGATTCATTGTTCTATTTTTTAATGAATGCTAAAGTTAATCAGTGGGTACTGGTAGGGTCAGCCTGATTTCTACACTGTAAAGTTCTTCCTTAACATTTAATGAATAGCTTTAGAATCCATTAAGTAATTGATTTTTAGATTTATCATTTCACTTTGTGTAGTTTTTTTAATTCTGTCATTCTTTCTACATTTTTAAAAGCTGAACATTTTCTGCAAGGAACAATTTTTTTCATTTACTATTGGTTACTTTGAAATACAGGTCATTCAGGAATTACAGGATAAATGCTTGGTCATTTTCCTTTACTTTTAATTTCAAGGTAATGAATTGGCACACTAGTAGCTATCATTGTTGGCCAATGTTTCCATTGACTCTGGCTGAGTAGCTAAGTTGGTTAGAGCATCATCCCGATATGGCAGTCAGGGCACATACAAGAAACAACCAATGAATGCATAAATAAAGTACAAGAGCCACCCAAGTCAGAGGGGGCTCTCCCCTCCTTGGCTCTTGTCACACTCATGAGAAAGAATTCACAAAAGTGATAGAAAGTAGAGTTAAGCAAAGCCAGCAAATTTGATAAGAAGCAAAACAAGCAAATTTAAGAATATACTTGGCATAAAGCACAAGCAGGCAACTCAGCTAGTCTGAACATATCACCTGGTGGGGATTCAAGGGTTTTATACTTTTCCCTACTACAGGTCTCAAATTTCCCTACTGGGTATCTTGGGCAGCAGACTAGATTTCAAGGTTTCCTTTTTACATTGTTGTGGCTTTTTCCAAAATTTATGAGAACACCTGGTGGTTTTTTAAAAGTTATCTTTATTGCTGAAAGTTATACAGATGTGTCCTTTTTCCCCTCATTGACCCCTTCTAGCCTCCCCCTTGCCCCAGGCCTCCACACTATTGTTTGTATCTACTGGGTTATGCACATAAGTTCCTTGGTTAATCTCTTTCCACCCATTCACCCCCACTTTCCAAGACTGCTGATTTCTTTGTTCAGTGGGTGAGATAAACTCCTCTTTTTTCCTCCCTTCCCCTTGTCCTACCCTAGCAGCTATCTATCCTGCCTAATAGAATGACAAACCTCTTTTCTCTCTCTCTTCATGTCTTCCTCCCTCTATCTAAAAAAATAAATAAATAAGTGATTTTTAAATTATTATATATACAAAAATTTTATACACAATGTGCGTTAATTACTTGCAGTGAATATTCTTACTGATGATCAAATTGCTCCAAGCTTGCCTAGTGTGAGCCCCATAAATGGCTTCCGTATTGTATGTCATGTTTCATTAGTCATTTGAAAGCGTCCTCTTTTCCTGGTATAATAAGATGTCCCAGGTTCATCTTATACATTTATTGCCCCAAATATGGAAATAGCCATTTCTGCAAGAAGATCTGGTTTCTTTGCATAGGAAGTAGTATTAAAAACTATATCCTCAATGCAATCCCACTTCATTTTTAATTTTTTATATTAATCTAAGCAAATTAAAATTAGTAATTAAGTAGTTGCTTAAAAAAAATCCCACAATACATTTCCCAGCTTAAATAAACATTGCTTATCTATGTATATTGATCAATGGTCGAATTTGGAAGAAAGCATTTGATTATTTAATTTTACTTCTGAAATGTAATAATTAAGAATTGATCATGTTTGATTTATAATGTCTTTCAGTTGCTTAACACAAACTCGTTTATTCTCTTAATGCCCCTAAAAAAACCCCAAAAGGATAAAGAATATTTTAAAAATGGGCACACTGATTTACATTGCAATATCAATGATATGACCATATTAAAAACTTGTTCTCCTTATAGATTCTTTCAGATTTAAATCTAGTGCCTCAATAGTCCTATATAGGACAATTTGAAATTTTCTAAGCATATAAGACAGTGATGGCGAACCTTTTGAGCTCAGAGTGTCAGCATTTTGAAAAACCCTAACTTAACTCTGGTGCCGTGTCACATATAGAAATTTTTTGATATTTACAACCATAGTAAAACAAAGACTTATATTTTTGATATTTATTTTATACATTTAAATGCCATTTAACAAAGAAAAATCAACCAAAAAAATGAGTCGTGTGTCATAGGTTCGCCATCACTGATATAGGACAACAAAGATGAATAATTCAGGACTGTGAAATTTCCAGATTTTGAACTCATAATATTTAGCTTAGATTTACCATCTGATCAAAGTCCTCGGATAATTTACAAACTCCATTTCACTTTACTAAGATATGGAAGATGTACAGTTCAGGGCTTTACCATTTTGACATATCTTTATTAAGCTGATCATTTTAAACCTTCTTTCACATGAAAGCTTACCATAACCTCAACCTTGGTAAAGATATAAAAACTAAACCTACCCAGATGCTCTATTTGAGGCAGAGATGGGTGGAAGGAAAGGGTGAGAGTGAAGCTTGCATGTCGTTAGAAAGCGATTAAATTATGTCAGCTATTCTCAAAGTGTGCTACCCCAACTGCAGCATTAGCATCACCCGGGAACTTGGAAATGCAAATTCTCCAGTCATGCTCTGTACCCACTGAGGCAGAAACCCAGGCAGCAGAGCCCAGCAATCTGTGTTTGAACAAATCCTGATGCCTGCTACATTTTGACAACCACTGACACATAACACCATGTTTTTCAAAGTGCACTTCCCTCTATCTACTCCTTGTATCTTTATAACACCCCTGAGGAGCAGGGGGGAGTTGCTGAATCTGCTTTGTAGTTGAGATACCTGAGAGATCCAACCAAAGTTATAACCAACTTGTGGTCTTCTCATCTTTGAGCTGGGACACATGTTACCATAGCATTTGGCCACATGAGAAGTTTCTTCTGTCAGAAAAATTCTACATTTTAAATGATGGGACATATTTTAAAATGCTTGGCCATGATGTAACAAGAGCAAGAAATCCCTCACTTCTGAACTTCCTGTAGGACAGTAATCTGAATGCAGAAGTGACATTTACCTTGTGGATGTGCAGGGACATTATATTAAATCAAACTCCAGGCCCTCTAGCTAGGGACAGCAGTGTGCTGTGCACATGCGTGAACTTAGCTGCTCTTATAATTTCTCTTAAAGAAAAAATAGTCATCACCTATTCATGGAATTAATCACAGTGTAAGATGCCCCTACTTTGAGTGATTCTCATTCTTGAGGTATCTTGGACTGTCAGAAACACTTTAGTTGTTTTTTATACGATGTTCAAGAGACTAAGTTTAAAGATAAGAGCATATTTCCTTCTCCCATGAGACAAACTGCTTGATTGTTTGTTTAGGCCTCCTGAGCCTCAGTGGCCACAGCAGCCAGCCGCAGGGTGAAGGGCACCATGTGCAATGGGAGGGAGACGTGGTGCCCAAGGAAATGAAAAAAAATATGAAAACTGTTATTATCTGTACTTACAATGGAAGTACTGCATGGCAGATAACAGCATTCAAAGTTCTCTTTTATTTATCGTGCATTACATCTTCTGAACAAAACCAACGTGTAGACAACTGAGGCTTGTTCTAATAACAAAATCGTTGCCTGAAATGAAATTCTTGACACAGCAATCATTCTCTGTAGCCAAATCTTTTATTATTTTTTTTTCATATAAACCAGGTTTGGAGGACACTTTAATGAATGTTTTGTACTTAGTCATCCACTTTATTTTCTTTGCTAAGAGGTCCTTCACTAGCCACAAGAAAACAAAGCTATCCTGGAAGGAATATTTCTAGGAGAACTGGGGTATTATCCTGGGGTATTGAGAAAGAAACTGACAATGATTGGGAACAAACATGACTTTTTTCCCCCCCTGCCATTAAAAGGATCAAATGGTACGTTTTGTGATTGCTGCTTTTGACACGATAGTGGAAGTTTTGAAGTGTCCTAAGGGCATGGCCTAATAGATCTGAGAAAGGCCAAATACTGACCTATGAATTGATGGGGATAGACCATGCCAGGTTAAGTCCATGCCCTTGGGCTTGAGGGGATGCCAGGAGACATTTTGGGGGAAGAAGGTGTGACTCTAGGCCTACTCCAAATAAATCAGTGTTACACGTTGCTGTAATTTTTCTTGACCAAGGCACTCTCCCCACCTCATCCTAAACCTTACTAACCTAACACCTGAGCCTTTCATCCCACAGTTAGAAGCAATATTTTGCATAAGCTACCCTTGACTAGAGTAACACTGTCTTTATCTTTACCAATAAGATCAACCTCAGCTTCTTTTTCCAAGAGCAGGCTTTGGAGACTAGGTGAAGGATGAGACCCTAAGGGCAGTAGCGGAGGCGAGGTCGTAACTCCTCTGAAGTACAGGCTCTGTGGGGACAAGCGCTCCATCAACCTTGCCCTGCACGGTGCCTGAGGCAGCTTATTTGTTGTTGCAATGAAGGCACGTGCGGAGGATGAAGGCTGGGAAGTGTCACTGTGAGTGGAAAGGGAGTTCAAGGAGCCCCAAACAAACTTTAACAATGTCAACGTGTTTGGATTTGAAACTGCTGTCTCACTTAGTAGTTGCTAGGCAGCTGTTCCCACTGGATCCTTAAAAGTAAGGAGAAATATTGCTAGAAAAGTCATCGAACGTACTGAAGCCGTGCTTTCCAAACTGTGGCGAAGGGCCCTTTCTTTGTTGTTGTTTGTTTGTTTTTTAATTTGCATTCCATTGTGAGCCAATGTTTTAGTAAAATGTAACAAAATGAATAAATAGCATAAGTGAAATGGGAAAAGAAGATATATAAAATACAAGGCTATCTTAAAAATTAAGAATTTCTACAGCCTAAAATGTCTCTTTAAGAGATTCTGTAAGTGTCCTCTCCAATTCTATGCTGCTTTTGTTGTAGCCAGGTAGCAAGTTTCCCAGAGGGCACCAGCTGCAGGCCACATTTTGAGTAGTGCTGCACTAACGCATGCCCAGTATCTTGCTATTTGAAGGGAGGGGAATGCTTTGGTGTCTCTAGGGATTGGCTATCCCAACACAGAACTGCAGAACCAGTAGTGAGTTGATGCCTCACAGCTCTGAAGGCCAACCCTGCCTTGCAAAATACAGGGAGAAACAATTAAAGAAGCCATCATCTTTCAACACAATTACTTGTCACAAAATAATGTCTAATACACTTCAGACAGAATTGATTACAAACAAAGTCTATTACCTTGCTCTACCTCTTCCTGTGCGTGGCCATGGGCAATGGCTGTGGTTTGAGTGAGGAGGAGTGCAGGTAAGCCCAGGCCTTGTTTACTAGATACATTATTTTGTTTTCCTTCGAAAGTAGGTCCTACAGAGTCAAATGCTTCCACTCTTCTTAATCGGACTTGACAGGGGTTTGTTAGTGATAAACTTCACAGTCTATTTTAAAAAAATTTTTTGGCAACTATATTGCTTTTATTTATTTATATTTAATCACTATTTTAAATCATAATTATTTTCCTATGATGACTGTATGGATACAATTCATAATTTATTGCTAGTTTCTAGAATTGAAAAGTTTGTTCATCAAGAATATTTTAGTAGTATTTAAAATTTTCCATATAGAATTTTGTTATACTCAAGAATTTTGATATATTGAATTTTGCTTTATTTCAGGCCTAAATGTCATGTAATGTCTCTCTGATTTCCACCTTAGGTATTAAATTATTTAAAATTGATTTTTTTCTCAGCTGTGCCTCAAGTTTATTAAAGATGCCCTATATACACATTTGCTACTGAAAATTGAAAGAGTACATCAAAAAATGTGTTACAACTCAAATCAGTACAAGAATACAGTGTATGTTATGTCATAATTATTTTTTTAAAGGTGTGAGTTTTATTATATATATAGAGAGAGATATATAGATAGATAGATATAGATATATATATTATTGATTTCAGAAAGGCAGGGAGAGGGAGAGAGAGATAGACACATCAATGATGAGAGAGAATCATTGATCAGCTGCCTCCTGTATGCTCCCCACTGGGGATTGAGCTCATAACCCAGGCATGTGCCCTTAACCAGAATTGAACTGGGGACCCATCAGCCCGCAGGATAATGCTCTATCCACTGAGGCAAGCCAGCCAAAACCATGTCATAATTCTTAACAATACCAGAAGGATCTGGATGTGATAGGCAATGACAACAGTCACATTGAAGTACTGGTTCATTCCTATTCTTCTTGCCATTTTGAATAGCCTCATTCCTCCTCCTCAGCCATGTTGGAAACAGTTCTTTGAGGTCTCTTTTAAGACTTGCCATTGTCCTCACTCCACGTCTCCTCCTATTGGCCAGGCCATAACTCAGCGTCAGTTCATACCCTTTTCATTCTTCTTCTTTGTCCTTTTGTTGGGGTGAAGGTTTTCCTGAATCTTCTTCATCAGGCATCTGCCAAAACCACCCAGTGGAGGGGACGTTGAGCTCTGTTGGTGAATACATTGCAAGTCGTCACAGGCTGCAGTTCCTCCTAGAATCCGAAGGCAGAGATCAAGCATAAGGTGATGCTCAAGAATCTCCAGTTGCTACAACGTAGCCTGGAAAAACAGGAGTGAAATGTGGGGAAAGCACTAAGCTAAATAATCTAAAATTGATTTTTTTTTAGTTTCCAAATATTATATATTAGCCAACATTTTATTTTGAATCCTAATTTTACTGAATTGTCAGTGAACATGGACTCTATGAAATAATTTTTTTAAAAAGTTGTGAAGATTTCCTTTGTAGTCTAAGAATGTATAGTGCATGTTTTATATAATACTTGTTTCTTTTTTATTAATATGATATATCCCCTGAGTTCCTATTAATAACTTTTCCTTTGTTTTATATTTTGTCCAATGCAACTAACTTTTGGTTAGTATTTGAACAATATAGTTAATTCCACTCTACTTTCATCATCTCTATATTATTTTATTGTAGTTACGGTACTTACAATCAAAGTTACCTTTTTGGAATCTAACCTGAGAATCTCCTGGTAAGAAATATGATATGGTATATGATATGACATGTAATATGTATGTTTTTGGCAAAATATTAAGTTATTCTATACATTTCACACCCTCCTGAAGAAGAAAAAAGAAAATTTGACTTAATATTAGCAGGGTCACACCTGGGAACCAGGCCAGAAATGATCTTGCTTCCTCTAAAACAGGATAATAAGAAGGAAGAGGACACTGAATTCTAGAAAGTATAAACAACCTGAAAAGGGGGCACTGGGGTTTGTAGGGGAAAGTGGAGGTCTGCGATACTAACTAGATCTCTATGCACATTGGTAGGAAGCAAATACATGAGCTATTGATTCAGTTAGGAAAGCTGAGTTCAATTTTTCTATTTGACAATTTTTGTCATCATAGATCTCCATACATTGAAAGTAAACATTCTTTAATGTAAGCAGAAGATTCAATATACTTTGCAGAAGATATTTTAAAGGGGTAACTGTAAGAAAGAAAGGGAAGCATTTTATGTCCCTAAAACAGTCTTTGGGGTTAAGAAAATCCCTATTCTAAACTGATGGTGGCAAAGGAAAGATAATCATCAAGGGTGATGGGGGAGGCTTGTTAGTAAGTGTGGTTCCAGGTTTCAACATGCTCACTGGATTCATGTGAGTCAGAATCCCTTGGGCATCTGAATAAATTGAGAGGAGAGTCTTAAGATACCTCACTTCATATCCTTCATTCCATTTTCCAAGTGCTGAATATAAAGCAGAAACAGCTGAGTAATTTTCCCTTCCAAAGCAGCAGTCTGAAAGAATTGTTCACTTTTCCAGGAAAAATAATATGTCCCTCTTATTTTCCCTTCATTTTCTAGATACAGGAAGAAGAAAAAGATAGATATTAGGGACAACAGACAAATATATTTTGACCTTTTGTGATATTTTTGGTGTTATTAATTTGCTTGTTTTAGGAGAGCAAGGAGTATGTATGAAGAAAGATGAAGAACAAAGAAAATGCATCTCCATTGGAGGGGGAAATTTCAGTGATAATGAAACCTTTAGTGCTGTCATTTAAACCTGCTAGAGTCCCAAATGCTGAATATCTTCATGGAATGAAATGTTTCCCATAATTCATCTTCTTTCATACCTTGACCCTGCTAATAGAGCTATCCAGGGAACATGGCTTTTTAATCAGCTATATGAGGATATGTTAAAGGATTGTAAATATTGTTTCTTGTTTGCAAAAACAATTGTCAGCTTGGTACAAGATGACAGTGAGAAGAAAAAAGTAGATTTGCTGATTTTTTCCTACTTCTATGAAATTCATTAAAAATGTTTATTTTTCTGAGACAATTGTATAAAATGGATAGACTAGGGACTTTACTTCCGTCTTTATTTGAATGAGTGATAAAACACACACACACACACACACACACACACACACACACACACACACCACAAATGATACATTTCAGCTTTTAAAAGGATTCTTCTGGATTAGTTCTACATAAAAATTGAGAAAATGGTTTAGATTACATCTTTAGTGCATTTAACTAGGAAAATATTCTACAATTATAGGAATAGAGATTCAATGTTCTCCTGGGAGAGAGAAAAAATAAAGTTTTAAAAGAGATCTGTCATGTTAATCATATGTGTGTTTTGAAACATTTTATTACACCCATTGTCAAATAAAACATTATGCAAAATGTAATTTATGAAAAGTTGTAAGAGGAATTTCATTTGTATTCCCTTATTTTCTAAGTTCAATTTCAGAATAATTCTTTTAGATAAACTGTGATATCAGTAAGAATGATTTAATGTGCCAGCCATTTTAAATCCATGGTTTTAAGCTGTAGTTTCAAATTTTATTAATAAGTCCCAGTACGTGGTTAAATTTTCTTTTAGTTGAGTGACATTAGAAATATACTGCTTTCTCCAACTATTTTTCTTTAATAACTTAAAATATGATACCTTGCAATCTCAGGGTAGGCTTCAAACAGAGTGGCCCAGGATCAAATTTTCTTTCAAAATTGAATTACTCATTAACGAAGGAGCAAAGGCAATACAGTGGGGCTAAGACAGCATTTTCAAGAAATGGTGCTGGAACAACTGGACACCACATGCAAAAAACTAATTCTAGGCACAGACTTTACAAACATCACATAAATAAATTCAAAATAGGTCATACCTAAATGTAAAATGCAAACATATAAAACTATTAGAGGGTAACATAGGAGAAAAGATAGATGACCTTGAGTATGTTTATGCCTTTTTAGCTACCATAGCAAAAGCATGGTCTTTTGAAGAAATAATTGATAAGTCAGACTTCATTAATATTAAAAAATTTTGTTCTGTAAAAAATAATGCCAATAGGATTACAAAAGAAGCCACAGATTAGGAGAAATATTTGCAAAAGACACATCTAATAAAGGACTTTTATCGAAAACCTACAAATAATTCTTCGGCCAACAACAAGGAAATTACCCAATGAAAAGATGGGCCTAACACTTTAACAGGCATCTCTTCAAGAACATATCGGATGGCAAATAAGCATATGAAAAGATGTTCCACAAGATACATCATCAGGGAAATGCAAATTTAAGCAAGATACCACCTCACCTGTTGAAACAGCCCCAATCCCAAGCATTGACAGGTCCAGAAGTGAATTTAACATAAAATATCTGAATGTATGCAAAAATATGTATACAGTAATACTCTGGAATTTCACAAAGGTAGAACTGAACAAAAGTTATCTCTTTAAATATTTCAACAGCATCAAGATATAAATTCTCCTAAAGTTAACTTATAAATTCAATGTGACACCAATAAAAGGACCATTAAGTTTCTTCTGGAGCTGGTGAAATTAATAAGGAAAAACAGACACATAAAAATAGCTAGGCCTGGCTGGTGTTTCTGTGGCTGAGCATCAACCTATGAACCAGGAGCTTATGGTCAGGGCACATGCCGGTGTTGAGAGTTGGATCCCCAGTAGGGGGTGTGCGGAAGGCAGTCCATCAATGATTCTTTCTCATCATTGATATTTCTATCCCTCTCCTTCTCCCTTCCTATCTGAAACCAACAAAAATATGTTTTAGAAAATATCTAGGACACGACTGTAAAGGAAGAGCTCGGAAGAGGAACTAGATTTTACAATTTGTGAAATATATTCAAACTTATGCATTTAGAATATGTGGTACTGCATATAAATAAACAAATAGATATGTGGTAGATAATAGAAAGTCCAGAAATACACCCTAGTATGTATGATAAAACAGCATTTCAAATCATTGGAGCAAAGATGAGCTTTTAACTGCATTGTGTTGGGACAATTCAACATTTTAAAAAATAAATAATTTCTGTGAAACATACATACTAGTATATACACACACAAACAATCCAAATAAATCAGAGTTTTAATTGTAAAATATAAAACTGTTCAAGCACTAAAGAAAACCTGAATGAGTTGCTTTATGAGTATAAGGAAAGGCTTTCTAAGTAGATATCAAAATTTATATTCAACAAAATAAAAGATTGTTAATTTAGACTATGCAGGTATTTATATAATGAAAAGGTAAATATATAAACTTGTATAAATATTTTAATAGATTTATTAAAATTTGCATGGGAAAAATGTACATCATAAGCAAAATCAAAAGGCAAATAACAAACCAAAAGAAAATATTTGCAAAATGCATCAATGATACAGAGTAAATGTATTCATATATTAAAAACAATTAGAGCTAAAAACAAACCTAATAGAAAAATGAGCAGATGACATAAATAAACACATTATTATCCACTACTAGAGGTCCAGTGCATGAAATTTGTGCAAGGGGAAGGGTCCCTAGGCCTGACTGGTGATTAGGGTCGATCTGAGTCTTCCTTAGTTCCGCTCCACACCCTGGTGTTCAGTGCACGTCATAGTGAGCAATTGAACTCCTGGTCTCCCGGGAGAACTCCCGAGGGGGCACTTTGCATATTAGCCTTTTATTATATAGGATTACTGATAGAGTTCACATGACAAAGTACAGAGTTAGTTTCATGGCACCCAGGAATATTCTAGAACTTCGGTGATTCTTTGCTAATATATAGATAAACACATAGTACACATACTCACACACAGAATCTTGAAATATTTAAATATATTAACTTCATCTTCATTTATAAGAGATTTGAACAAAATTGAAAAGCTTAACTATCTATTCTGTTGGCAATGTTAGTGAAGCTGCTGGGAAACAGTCACTCTCATTCATTGCTTGTGAGAGTGTAAAATAATACTACCACTATGGAAAGGAATTTGGCAATGTCTGAAGTCTATGTACGCATTTACTCTTTGATGCAGCAATCTCTTTTCTGGAAATTAATTCTAAAGGTACACCTCCAACAATACAAAACTGGCTTTGCTCAAGCTTATTCATCAAAGAATTATTGTTTTTTTTAAAAAATATATTTTATTGATCTTTTACAGAGAGGAAGGGAGAGAGATAGAGAGTTAGAAACATCGATGAGAGAGAAACATCGATCAGCTGCCTCCTGCACACCTCCTACTGGGGATGTGCCCACAACCCAGGTACATGCCCTTGACCAGAATTGAACCTGGGACCTTTCAGTCCGCAGGCCGACGCTCTATCCACTGAGCCAAACCGGTTTCGGCAAAGCATTATTGTTAATTGCAGAATATTATAAACCACTTAAATGTCCAAATATCGAAGAATGGTTCAATAAACTATGGTACATACACCCAAAGGAGTACTGTTCAGCTATAAAAACACACACAAAACAAGGCATATATAAACTGATTGGGATGAATGGAATATATTTAAAAAGAGGAAAGTGCTTGAATATATAAAAATATCTGGTATTTTTCCACTTTTTGTATGAAAGAAGGAGAAATAAGAAAACCAACCTACATGAATCTACTTATATTTTTAAAAAGTAACCCTGATGATGGATAACTAGACACTGTGAAACCAGTTAGGGACAAATGGATGAGATAAGTAGGAAAGAGAGCAACATTTTTTCTGAGTATTTTTATTAATTTTTGAAGAATGTTCATATTCTAAACATTCAAAGTTAAATTAGCAAAGGTAAAAAAGATTCTAAAATAGAATGTAAGCAGGAGCAACTAAACCAAACTATGAGTAGAGGGAAGAACTAATTCAACCATTAAACAACATTTTGGATAGAGAAACAAAGCAAAACAATCAAAACCCCTGTAAATATATCTTAGCTCTGTCCACTGAAAGAACCTAGAAATAACGATGCCCTAATAGTAAAGAGTAGATGTAGCACATAAATCTTGTTTTATAAGTGCCATTTACCATCATAAAGAACCAGAGGCCCTTGGAGAAATGGCTAATTCCAGGCCTACAGCAGGGAAGGTCCAAGATGAGCCTGGGATTTCTTGTTATGCCAGAAAATAAGAATTTTTTTTAAAGTAAAGCAAATTTGTGTTCACAGTAAAAAACTAGCTAGCTAGCTAGAGAAAATAAATGTTCCTTTTTACAATAGAATGATGTTTGAAAATACAGAAATGGCAGAGTTGAAAAATTATTATTTAGCAATTATTATTCTAAAGATTTCAAGAATCACGAGTGAGTGTTAAGTCTAGGGTAATTCTGTTGACAATAAATTTACCTGAATTAAAGCATACAAATGTCTAAAAGGCAATATGTAATGAAGATCACAGTATTTGCATAATCTCAGAGGAACTGCCTACACATTGGTTAATAGTTGTAAATCAGAAATAATAACTATTCAATAGGAAAACTAGCCAACAGCCTAATCAGGAATCAAAATTAACATCTCCAATCAGGGGCAGGCAGACACTGTATGCGTCTGAATGGGAGGTCCTCTAAAGTTTACAGGATGTGTAGTATTCCAGCAGCTGGGATTGCATAATTTGAATCTTAATCACGAAGAGTTATCAGGAAGAACCATATTGAAGAACATTCTCTAAAATAATTGACCAATATCCTTCAAGCCATTAACATTATAAAATGCAAAGAAATTCTTGCAGATTACAGGAAATTAAAAACCGACTCTAAATGCAGCATGTGGATCCTGAGTGAGGCCCTGTAGGAAAAAGTGAAAGTGTTATAAAATATATTATGATAATTAGTAAAATTGCAAAATGTGAGTTAGATAAAAGCATTTTATCACAGTTGACTTTTCTGAATTTGTGCCAATACAGTGGTTATAAAAAGTATGCTCTTGCTTTTAGTTTTCTTTACTCTTCTTACACTATAGTTTTCACATGCATTCATTTAAACACATAGAAAATCACATCAAAAAACGGTATAATTTTTCCTTTCATCTATCATACATATTTTAAAGGACATAAAAGAAGCAATGTCCTTCATATTTTCCTTTGTATTTTCTATATTTGTTGCCCTTTCTTTATTCCTGGAGTTCAAAGTTTACCTCTGATACCATTTTCCTTCAGCTTGAAGAGTTTCCATTAACATTTGTTTTAAACAGGTCTGCTGACAAGTAAATTCATAGTTTTACTTCATGTAAGGAAGTCTTTAGTTCACCTTTATTCCTAGAAAATGTTTTAATGGATAAAGAATTCTGCACTGTCAGTTTCTATTCATTCAACATTCTAAAAATGTTGTTCCATAGTCTTAAAGCCTCCACAGATTGGTAAAAAGAATTTTTTTAAAATGTCATCATGTCAGCCCTCAGCACAGCCCCCCACTTCCTGCAGGGCTGCAGAATCTGCCTTCCCCAGAGCCCCTGCTGTGGCTGGTCCTGGGTGGGTGGGTGGGGGGGGCGGCTTGTCAGAAAGTGACCAATTCAGGTACAGAGCCTGACTTGAGGAGAACTAAGATGGTGGCGATATAGGCAGACGCATCCCAGGTCGTGTCCCGGAGCAAATGGAGTGAGCAGCTGAAACTAGTTAACACTCACACCGAATTGGCGAAATTGCTCGGCTGGTGAGAGGGTTTGCAGCCTGGAAGAACAGAACTCCCATGGAAAGGTAAAAAAACCAGGGATTTGGGCAGGAAAGTTTGCCAGACCTCTGAGCCCAGAGGGTAGGAGGGAGACCGCATGGCAGACAGCCGCGTCCCTTGGGACAGGCACAGCCCCTGACAGGGGGAAAGGAGAACCGCGGGATTCCTGGCGCCACCGGGGGAATTGAGAGCTGGGTTCTGTGATCACGGAGGACTGAGCCTAAAGGGGGCAGCCTGAAGAGCTGACCTGACCATGCAGTCCCGGTAAGAGAAGAAGCTTACAGAAACCAAGCCTTCCCCGTTTCCGCAGCCGGCGTTTGTTTGTTTGTTTTCACTGAATCCTGTTCATGGGACATTTCGGATACAGACACTCACCTGTGCTGAAGAGAGGGAGAGTGTGCGGAGGAGTGGAATCTGGGGAGAGACTGGGGAAAGAGGGGGAGCCGGGAGAGGTGGCAGTGAATTGAGTGCTGAGACACCCCTGAGCCCAAGACTGGGGCAGCCATCCTCTCCAGAGAGTGAGACTCCTCCCCCCAGCCCCCAGGCAAGGAGCACAGCCACACCCAGATTCCACCCTGTACGAGATCAAGGATTAAGATAACCTGATCAGTCCCTGGGAGTTAACAGGGTCTGGCCTATAGAGGGATTTTCAATCCCAGCAACAACATAGCGCCGGTAACTAACTATTACGCAGTCAGCTCTGGGCAGTGAACTTCCACTGGACAGAGAGGCCCTATAGCCTCAGAGGCCAACCCCAGAACACTGCCACCAAGAGGCTGACCCACAAACTGACTCTTTGCTAAACACAAAATAAGGCAGTCTGGGAAATAAATGCGGCATGCTTTAAAATAAGGACTGTGGTTTACAACACAGAGGAACAGTATATCGCAGGGAAACTCAACACTCTCCTGAATACCTGGAAGGTCTAAGGCGAGCCACACTGAAGAATAGAAGAACCGAAGGACCTTCACAACTGCATTTTTTTTTTCTTTTTTCACTTTTTAACTAAGAAACGAAATTTTTTTCTTTTTTTGTTCTGTTCTTTTTTTTTTTCTTTTCTTCTTTTTCCATCACCTGATTTTACCCTTTTAATTACTACCTTCTTATTTTTAACCAGTATTATTACTGCTACCATTTTACCATTTTTTTAAAGTGTCATTTTATTTTCTCTTTATTTTATTTTGGGATTAGTGTTCTCCATTCTATTTTCATCGTTATATTATTGGTTGTTTCTAGTTTGCATTCATATCCAGGGAGCTGTTGCTGGAATTTGTTGGGATTAATGGCTGTTCTATAGGAGTATTCTCCTCATATAAAAAGTCTCTTCCCCTCTTCCACTTCATTCTCTCTTTTCGCTCTTTTTTTTCTTTTCTTTTCTTTTCTCACTTTTATTTTCCCCCCTCCTTTTTCCCAATTTCATTTTTGCACTCCTTTTTTTGGTCCCTACTTTTCTTTTCTTTTTTCTCTTTTATCTTTTTCTCTTCCTTCTTCCTTATCCCCTAATTCTCTTAATTCGGGTGGTCACCTTTATTTGGGGTTATTAATATCGTGAATATATTTGTGTATAGTGCCTGGTACGTGGTGCCTTGTTGTGTTGTATTTTGTGCCTTTAAATCAACGCAGCAGATCCAAGCAACAGCAACCTCCTGAGCACCACATCCTCTGCTGAGGAACAGCAGCTGTACGTGAAACCTCGCCCCACCAGCCAGAAGAGCCACCACAGCTGTGAACAGCACCCACCAGAGGAGCTGCTGACAACTGAAGAGCAGCTGCTACCGCAACCGCCCAAAGAGCAACCACAGACCAAGGAGTCACTGCCACCAAGGGAGCAACCACTGAACAACTCAACGTCTAGATATGTCAGTGAGATCAAACATGGGTAGACAAAGAAACCCCCAAAGGAAAGAGAAGGAGGACTCTCCAGAAAAGCAGCTAAGTAATACAGAGGCATGCAACATGACAGATAAAGAATTCAGAATAAGGATCCTAGAGTGCATAAACCGGATGGAGGAAAAAATCGACAACCTCTGCAAGAAGCAAGAAGAAACAGATGAAAAAATTGATAACATATGGAAGAAGCTAGAAGAAACAGATGAAAAAATCGATAACATATGGAAGAAGCTAGAAGAAACAGATGAAAAAATCAACAACTTAAGTAAGACCCAAGAAGAAATGAAGAGTGATATAGCTGCAATGAAAAACTCCATTGAAAGTATCAACAGTAGACTAGGAGAAGCGGAGGACCGAATTAGTGAATTAGAAGACAAGGAAGCAAAACACACCCAAAATGTACTGCAATTGGAGAAAAAAATTAAAAGACATACCAGGAGGAGAGCCTAAGGGAGCTTTGGGACAACATGAAACGAAACAACATATGAATAATAGGAGTACCAGAACAACAGAAGGATGAACAAGGATTAGAAAACCTACTCGAAGAAATAATATCAGAAAACTTTCCTGAGGTGGGGAAGAAAAAAGTCACACAAGCCCAGAGAGTCCCAAACAAGGTGAACCCGAAAAGACCCACACCAAGACACATCATAATCACCATGGCAAATGTTCAGGACAAAGAGAGAATCTTACAGGCGGCAAGAGAGAGACGGAAAGTTACTTACAAGGGATCTCCCATTAGACTGTCAAATGATTTCTCAACAGAAACACATCAGGCCAGAAAAGAATGGACTGAAATTTACAAAGTGATGCAAAGCAAAGGACTGAATCCAAGAATACTCTATCCAGCAAGGCTATCATTCAAACTTGAAGGGGAAATAAGAAGCTTCACAGACAAAAAAAGACTAAGGGAGTTTGTCACCACCAAGCCAGCAATGCAAGGAATGCTAAAGGGACTGGTATAAAAATAAGAAATAAAAAGCTCAGAAAGAAAACAGCCACACACAAAAAAGAAATGGCTACAAACAAGTACCTTTCAATAATAACTTTAAACGTAAACGGACTAAATGCTCCAAACAAAAGACAACGAGTGGCTGAATGGATAAAAAAACATGACCCATACATCTGCTGTCTACAAGAAACCCACCTCATTAGAAGGGACTCACACAGACTGAAAGTGAAAGGATGGAAAAATATCTTTCAGGCAAATGGAAAGGAAAAGAAAGCTGGGGTAGCAATACTTATATCAGACAAAATAGACCTCAAAGTGAAGGCCATAACAAGAGATAAGGAAGGCCACTTCATAATACTAAAGGGATCAATACAACAAGAAGATATAACCCTGGTAAACATATATGCACCCAATGTAGGAGCACCCAAATTCATAAAAAAACTCCTGGAAGATATCAAAGGAGAGATCGACAACAATACAATCATAGTAGGGGACTTTAATACACCATTGACAGCACTGGATAAGCCCTCTAAACAAACAATCAGCAAAGATACAGCAATCCTAAATGACTCACTAGATCAGATGGACTTAATAGACATCTTCAGAACACTTCACCCCAAAGCCAGGGAATACACATTCTACTCAAATGCTCATAAGACATATTCAAAAATAGACCATATAGTGGGTCACAAGCAAAGTATCCCCAAATTCAAGAAGATTGAAATCATAAAAAGCGTCTTCACAGACCACGATGGCATAATATTAGAAATAAACTACAATAAAAACAACCCCAAATACTCAAACACCTGGAAGCTGAATAGCATGCTATTAAATATTGATTGGGTTACCAATGAGATCAAAGAAGAAATTAAAAACATCCTGGAAACTAATGACAATGAAAACACAACAATCCAAAACCTATGGGACACAATGAAAGCAGTCCTGAGAGGGAAGTTTATAGCTCTACAGGCCTATCTCAAAAAACAAGAAAAAATGGTAGTAAATCATCTAACTCTACAACTCAAAGAATTAGAAAGACAGCAACAAGAAAACCCCAGAGTGAGCAGAAGGAAGGAGATAATAAAGATTAGAGCAGAAATAAATGACATAGAGACCAAAAAAACAATACAGAAAATCAATGAAACCAAGAGCTGGTTCTTTGAAAGGATAAACAAGATTGACAAACCTCTAGCCAGACTCACCAAGAAGCAGAGAGAGAGGACCCAAATAAATAAAATCAGAAACGATAGAGGCGAAATAACAACAGACCCCACAGAAATACAAATGATTGTTAAAAAATACTATGGACAGCTCTACTCCAACAAACTAGACAACCTGGAGGAAATGGACAAATTCCTAGAAAAATACAACATTCCAAAACTCAATCAGGAAGAATCTAAAAATCTCAATAGGCCAATAACTATGGAAGAAATGGAAGCAGTCATCAAAAAGCTTCCATCAAACAAAAGCCCAGGACCAGACGGCTTCACAGGGGAGTTTTACCAAACATTCAAGGAAGAACTAAAACCTATCCTCCTCAGACTACTACAAAAAATTCAAGAGGAAGGAACACTTCCAAGCTCATTCTATGAAGCCAGCATCACCCTAATACCAAAACCAGGTAAAGACAACACAATGAAAGAGAATTACAGGCCAATATCCCTCATGAACATAGATGCCAAAATCCTCAACAAAATCTTAGCAAATCGGATCCAGCAGTACATCAGAAAGATCATACACCATGACCAAGTAGGATTTATCCCAGGGATGCAAGGATGGTACAATATCCGCAAATCAATAAACGTGATACATCACATAAACAAATTGAAAGAAAAAAACCACATGGTCATATCAATTGATGCAGAAAAAGCATTTGACAAAATTCAACACCCATTTTTGATAAAAACTCTTAGCAAGGTGGGAGTAGAAGGATCATACCTCAACATAATAAAAGCCATATATGACAGGCCCACAGCCAACATCATACTCAACGGACAAAAACTAACACCATTTCTCCTAAGAACAGGAACAAGACAGGGATGCCCCCTCTCACCACTCCTGTTCAACATAGTACTAGAAGTGTTAGCCATTGCAATTCGGCAAGAAGAAGAAATAAAAGGCATCCAAATTGGAAAACAGGAAGTAAAACTGTCCTTATTTGCAGACGACATGATATTATACATACAAAACCCTAGAGATTCCATAAAAAAGCTATTAGACTTAATACATGAATTTGGCAATGTAGCAGGATACCAAATTAACCCCAAGAAATCTGAGGCATTTCTATACACCAATAGTGAACTTTCAGAAAGAGAGATTATAAAAACAATCCCGTTTACCATTGCACCAAAAAAATTAAGCTACCTAGGAATAAACTTAACTAAAGAGGTAAAAGACCTCTACTCAGAAAACTACAGGACGTTGAAAAAAGACATAGAGGAAGACATAAACAGATGGAAGAACATACCGTGTTCATGGATTGGTAGAATCAACATCATTAAAATGTCCATATTACCCAAAGCAATCTATAAATTCAATGCACTTCCCATTAAAATACCAAAGGCATACTTCAGAGATCTAGAACGAACTTTCCAAAAATTCATCTGGAATAAAAAAAGACCCCGAATAGCTGCAGCAATCCTGAAAAAGAACAAAGTTGGTGGGATCTCAATACCAGATATCAAGTTGTATTACAAAGCCACTGTTCTCAAAACTGCCTGGTACTGGCACAAGAATAGGCATATAGATCAATGGAATAGAATAGAGAGCCCAGAAATCGGCCCGAACCAATATGCACAATTAATATTTGACAAAGGAGGCAAGAACATACAATGGAGCCAAGATAGTCTCTTCAATAAATGGTGTTGGGAAAATTG
The DNA here is from genome assembly GCF_963259705.1 of Myotis daubentonii. Lineage (NCBI taxonomy): Eukaryota > Metazoa > Chordata > Mammalia > Chiroptera > Vespertilionidae > Myotis > Myotis daubentonii. The sequence goes on from NC_081845.1 coordinate 61,816,273, forward strand.
GACAGATATATGTAAGAAAATGAAACTAGACCACCAACTTACACCATACACAAAAATAAACTTAAAAAATGGATAAAGGACTTAAATATACGACAGGAAACCATAAAAATTCTAGAAGAATCCAAAGGCAACAAAATCTCAGACATACGCCGAAGCAATTTCTTCACTGATACAGCTCCTAGGGCACTTGAAACTAAAGAAATAATGAACAAATGGGACTACATCAAAATAAAAAGCTTCTGCACAGCAAAAGAAACCATCAACAAAACAACGAGAAAACCCACTGTGTGGGAAAACATATTTGCCAATGACATATCTGATAAGGGCCTAATCTCCAAAATTTATAGGGAACTCATACAACTTAACAAAAGGAAGATAAACAATCCAATCAAAAAAATGGGCAAAGGACCTAAATAGACACCTTTCAAAAGAGGACATTCAGAAAGCCAAGAGACATATGAAAACATGCTCAAAGTCACTAATCATCAGAGAGATGCAAATCAAAACAGCAATGAGGTACCATCTCACCGGTCAGACTGGCTATCATCAACAAATCAACAAACGACAAGTGCTGGAGAGGATGTGGAGAAAAAGGAACACTTGTGCACTGCTGGTGGGAATGCAGACTGGTGCAGCCACTATGGAAGACAGTATGGAGTTTCCTTAAAAAACTGAAAATGGAACTCCCATTTGACCCTGTGATCCCACTTCTAGGAATAGATCCCAAGAAACCAGAAACACCAATCAGAAAGGATATATGCACCCCTATGTTCATAGCAGCACAATTCACCATAGCTAAGATCTGGAAACAGCCTAAGTGCCCATCAGTAGATGAATGGATTAGAAAACTGTGGTACATCTACACGATGGAATACTATGCTGCTCTAAAAAGGAAGGAACTCTTACCATTTGCAACGTCATGGATGGAACTGGAGAGCATTATGCTAAGTGCAATAAGCCAGTCAATAAAGGAAAAATACCACATGATCTCACTCATTCATGGACAATAGAGACCATTATAAACTTTTGAACAATAATAGATACAGAGGCAGAGCTGCCTCAAACAGATTGTCAAACTGCAGCGGGAAGGCCGGGGAGGGTTGGGGGGCAGGAGGTAGGGGGGTAAGAGATCAACTAAAGGACTTGTATGCATGCATATAAGCATAACCAATGGACATAAGACACTGGGGGATAGGGGAGGCTAGGGGACTGTCTAGGGCGGGGGGGATAAAATGGATACATATGTAATACCCTTTGTAATACTTTAAGCAATAAAAAAATAAATAAATAAATAAATAAATAAAATGTCATCATGTCAGTAACATTGCTTTTTTTTACATGTAATTAAGATATTTTTTCATCACCTTTGATTTTCAGTGGTTTAATTATGATATGTCTGGCATGGTGTTGTTTGAATTTATCCTATTTTCATTTACTGTCTTCCATCACATTTAGAAAGTTATTATAATACTTAATTTTTTTCACCAATCTCTTCTCTTCTTCTGGGATTCCAATAATATGAATGATACTCTTTTTCTTATTGAACAAGTCCCAAGCCTTGATTTTTTTGGTAGTATTTTACCTATATTGAATTGTATAATTTATATTGGGTTCTCTTCAAAGTCAAAGACGTTTTTCTACGTTATCATCATTCTGTTATTGAGCACATTTCATGATATTTCACAATGATTCCTTTCCCACTCCCCCTGCCAGAAGCCCAAGGGGATTTTTCTTCAAGACATACTGTAGGAATCGGGTTGAGATTCTGGAACTAAATCTTATAATATTGTGGGTCCCCTCCCCACCATGACTGGGACCTTTGGACTTTGTAACTTTCAGAGTTTTCCACACTGAACCTCCATCAATTCTTCAATTACAGTTGAGAATCCCTACCCAGGCACTGGTTCTTGTGGTTTTCTCTTATGAATCTGCTCCTTGAAGCCACAATTCCCTGTGTTCTCCTGTCTGACTCTTGAAAGACAGCGGTTTGTCCTGTATCCTTTTTTCTCTTCGGGATTCAGAAAGTGTTGATTTTTCAGGCTGTTAAGGTATTTGTTAGTTGTTAGGACCTGGGGGTGACTCCCAAATTCCTTTCATGGTCAGCTGGGTGCTTTATAGTCGATGTGTGATAATTCCCACATGTGAGTCATTTTAGGGTTGTTATCTGTTGATTTGTTTCCCTTGAGACTTGGTCATGTTTATAGGTCATTTTGTTCTGGGTCTTTTTATGTCAAGTAATTTTGGATTGCATCCTGGATACATGCACAAACTATTTGATTATGAGAATCTGGAGCCTATATAATTCTCTGGAAAAGGTTAATTTACTGCTCGTGCTGCAGTTGTTTTACCAGGCAATTGACCTACATAGGTTCAGCTTCAAGTTTTTTTTTTTGCCTTCTGCCAGCAGTGATTCCTTTGCCAGATAAATTTGGTGCTTACATCTAACCCATCTATGCCACTCAGTTTTCAGGGATTGGCAGTGGCTCTCAAAATCTTTCCTATCCTTTGTGGGCCTGTTCTACACATGCTCAGACTGGGGTCAGTCTAATACTTGTGTTGGGTTATACACATAATTATGGGATTTGGACACCAGTTCTGTCCTCTCCAAGACTTCACCTATAATTTCTTTCTAACAAACCCTTTCCCAGTTCCTCTGACTTGATAGTTAGACTTCCTTCAGAGGTCTAGCCCCCTGAGCTATTATTTTTAACTGACTGTGTGTCGCCTTCAGGGAAAGCTGTGAAAGAAAACATTAGAAATTTCACAACATACACTTTCTGAACAATAGTGATCCCCTTTTTTTGGGGGGGGTGTTATCTGGCAAGAGATGAAGGTTTGACTTTGGGATTTTATGTGCCCATGATTCTACTTCCAGTACTGTAGCAGCCATACATCTCTGCGATGGCTCAACCCTGCAGCAGGGCTAGAAAAGAAAAAAGAAAGAAATAGAAGAAAAGGAATTCACCTTAAACTCTATTTTTTCTGGCCCTATGGCCAGAAAGAGGAAGTTTGCCTCAAAGTTTTTTCTGTTTGTGAAAAGGGTTAACTAGCTAGCTTGAGACAGGAAGTGGGGTCCAGGAAGGATGGAGACATTTCTGGCATGATCAATTAAAGCAGCCATAGGTTAGATCTAAAGCAGCCCTGACCTAAGGGATAATAAAACATATCTGGCCAGAATAACTGAGAGAGGGTCCATGGGAGAGGAATACATAGATGGGGCTTAGAGACACCAAAATGCTTATCTTACATGTACAAAGGATAAAGGAATGTTGCAAGATAAGGGGAGGAGAAGGTGGGGGCACCATGTGGGCTTGGAGCTTTGAAACTAATACCATGTAGCAGAATGACCAATGGGGAAAGCACAGGGATCCTAAATCAAGGAAGGGTCCAATTAGAAAGGGTCAGACAAAGAATTACAGCATACTAGTATATAAACCAGAGACAAAGGGACAGGACACGAGACACATTTTTTTGTAGATTGAGAGAGAGCAGGCTTTTCCCATTTGGGGGTCCTTCACCAGGGGGTCCCCTTTGGAAACACCCCTGCCCAGATGGAGTTTGTATCTGCTTCCAATAAACTTCTACATTTTTTATTAAAGAAGCCTTTTTGTTCTCAAGTTTATTCTTCAAACTTCGTGAGGACAAGGATCCATGGGAAAAATCTGTACCCTGAACCTCATGTTTCACTTGCATCCACTACACAAGTTCCAAAACTCTAGCTACTGGCTCTTCCTTGGGCCAAAGTTGGGAAATACAGGAGGGAAAAAACAAACTCAGGAAATGTACCGGTGTTGATTGTTCCTCAAGTTATGACCGGCTCTTGTACCTGCTAGTTATTGCTTACTGTTTCAGAGTCCCAGGTAGTAGGTTTTTTGTATTCTGATCAGAATTTATAGTTGTAACCATTGGGAGAGGTAGGCTTTTGTGATCCATGGCACTTAAAGTTTTCATTATTGTAGAGAAACCTCCTGAAATATTCCATGGTAAAGGGGCATATTGTATACAACTTATGATTAAATATCCAGAGAAAGTAATTAAATATACTAGTACATAGATCTACATGTGGGTATAGTTATGGAACGAATATTAAGTGTAGAAAAATGTTAAAAAGTGGTGAATCTGATTAAAGTGTTTAGGGTTCTCTCTAATATACTTCTCCCTTTTCTTTAATTTTCAATTGTTTCAAACAAAAGGTTTTTTTTAAAAAAATGAAAATAACTCTAAAACGTCTGTAACTTAAGATTATTCTCTAAAAAATTGCTTAATAGAAGACATTTACCAATACTGTTTGAAAGCTCTCAGTATCTTCTTTATAACTTGTACTTTTCTGTGCAACATAGAATGATAAGTTTAACACAATAAACCCCTCTTCCCTTTTTAATAAGAGAATATGTTCCTGGAGCAATAGTTCTTGCAATGACTTTTTTTTTTACCATCAATTCAGAAGTCAATGTTCTGTTACAAATTAATATGATGGAGTCCTGAAAACTGACAAACACTTCAGGGCACCTTTATTATGTATGTGTCAAGTGTTTTTGAAATTATTATATTTTCATTGTATTCATTTGTATAAACTCTGTATCAAAACAAACAAAATAGAAATTAACATAATGACTACTCTATTCCAGCTAAACTTCGATATCCTGCTGAATTATAAAAATGTCACAAAATTTTATTCTTTGAAGAAATTCATCAGTTATTTCAGGTGTTGATTTTTGAATTAGACATCAGTGAAAGCTACAATTTTTGCTAGCATTTTCTCATAACCATACTTGTTTCATTGTCAGTGGCCTAAGAGTTGGAAGATTTTTTTTTTCTTCTGGGAGGTCATGCTTCTTCCTTTCCTTAAAACAAACAAACAAACAAACAAACAAACAAACAGCAAACAAACTGTTATATCGTAGGGTCTATAGAAGATTTCTTAAGCAATATTTTACTCTGAAAGATATTGAGCAATTATTTTATTATAAAATTTAAAAATCTATATATTATCCTATTATGTTCGAATGAATTTGGGTAGGAGCATTTGGCAATATATGCTTTAATTTAGTTTCTCTTATTGACAGTTGTTACGCATTTGGATAACGGCGGTACATGTGAATGAGTCCAATATGGCTCTTGCCTTTATAGACTATAAGTCTAATGGACAAAACGTACACTAACAATTAATAAACAAATAAACAAGATGATTTCAAATGGTGATAAAGATGGTGTTATGATAAGACATAAATAAATAAGACCAAGGAATAATAATGTTTCAGGAAAAGGAAATGCCTAAAGCTATAAGAAAAAAAACCTCTTTAATGTGTTTGAGAAACAAAAGGAAGGTCAATGTGGTGAGAAATTAGTAAATGAGGGGGAGAGTGGGAAGCCCCAAGTATAGAAGAGTAGACTGGGAAAATCATATGGGATTCTGAAAACCATGATAAAAGATTGAGATTTTATTATAAATGGTAAATATATATAAACATATGAGATTTATAATAAGAAATACACATTTCTCTGATTGTCCAGTGAATAATGGGTTGGATAGAACAAGAATGAAAGCAGGAAAACTAGTTGAGAAGCTTTTGCCTCAATCAAGAAGAAATTTAATTTGCACACAGTTAGGTGCTATAGAGATGAAGAGATGTGGATGAACTGGGGGCATGTTTTAGAGATAGAATCAGCAAAAAATGATATTAGATATTAGGTTTTAAGAGGGTAAGAGATATTATTCCCAGGTTTTTTGATTCAGTAGTTGATTGGATAATTATGCAATTAATTGAAATAACGAAGAATGGGGGAGAAACATTGGAAAAGGATAAAATTGGGGATTTTATTTCTCTCATCTTGAGTATCTCAGAGAAATTGGAGAGGTGATATTTAGGTCACATATATACATATTAATGTTTGAAAAGAGAAGGGAATTTGATAGTTTTTCCTCTTAGAGAAAAAGCTGAGGGAATAACTTAGGGCTTAAAGAGATAGAAGTATATTATGATTAGCAATTGTGACAATGTTATTAAATAGTCAATGAGAATGAAATAAAGGATCAACAGAGAAATTTTGAGGTCTCAAGTGAAATCAGATATCATGAGTTTATAATGAATATCTTAGTGTATATTAAAAATGTATAGTCTTAGATGATTTTTAGAAATGTCATATTACTAGTAGCTATGGATTTCTCATTTTATTTAGAGCTATAGACAATATTATTCTTGAGTAATGAAGACATTGATGCTCTAAGCACACACTGCAAGGGAGAGTGGCCAGGCATGGGTGAGTCACTGGTAGACAGAGTCCCCAAGAGTTGCTTGTAGATCAGGGAACAAAATGGATAGGCCAATTCAGATATCTCCATTACTAGTTCACTTAGTGTTTACACTCTAACACAATCCTCTGGTAAAAGGCTCCCCTTAAAGCTATATGCCCCTTTCTACTCCTATAATATGTGTGGACAACTTGTGCTTTTCATCCCTTTCCTTTCTTTTTTAGTTCAAACTTAAATATTTGTTATCCTAAAAAATCCTGTGCTTGCTCTGGAGTGCCTCACAGAGAGAGGTGAAACCAAGTGACTTCCGCTCTCTTAAAAGCTTGTGCCCACCTTCAGTAGGGTTTTACCCCAGGAGAAATCCTTCCAGCTTTCTATATTTCTCAGGCCTAGGTGTGATATATTGTAGCATTCCTATTCATCTTTATGTATTATTTTCCTGATAACTTTTCCCTCTCAAATGCCCAGGCTATTCTTATTTTTTACCTGGAGTTACAGGTAACTCAGCTTGTAACACCTGAAATACTCTTCGGTGAAATCTTAATCTTCACTTACCAATGCTACCCATATTTAGTATAAACTCTTAGCTGATCAGGCAGAAGGACATCAACAGGGATTTCCCAATAATTCTTGTTATTTTTTCCCTCTGGATCATCTTTAGAGGACACTTCTCAGTTCCCTGGATCCAGGTTCTTGGTTGGAGTCATAACATACAGCTCTCTTGAGACCTTGTCTCATCAACTATTGAATCTCTTTGGGGTTTAAATATACCCATATATCTAGAACCATCACTAAAAGCAATAACATATGAGCATATCTTTTTTCTTTCTTTCTTGTATTGTCAGTGGTCAGCTGGTTTGTTCTTATAAGCCCACATACATTAAACTAAATAACTTCTACCTTTCTTTGGAGAAGTTGTAGTACGGCTCAGAATCATGGGCCCTCTTTGCCATTGTATCACAGTCTACACACATTATATTAACCCCCTTAAACCCAGTGTGGAAATCATTGTTTCTTCTTCCTAAGCATTTCTGTCGCCTGTCTATTGCACTCTTTAAAAAACAAAAAACAACAACAACATCGAAGTAAAACTCTTTATTTCTTCAAACTGTAAACAATAAATAGACATCCAGGTTTCCATCAACCATTTCTTGAGATACAATTGAAATGGGGTTTTCCCACGTGTGGGATTGATATTGGCACATAGTAAAATGATACGGCATGGAAATATTTTCTCTCTTCTGTCCTTTTTATTAATAGAAATTTTCAATCAGGGAAGTAGAGAGAATAGTCTAATGAACAATTAAAAACTCATGATCACTTCATCTATATACCTATTTATAGTCTACCTCCCTTCCCAGTTTACTTTGAAGCAAATACCAGACTCTGTAGGGTTGTATTACCTTAGACACTGTCATCAGATGCAGTCTCCCCAGAGCTTTGTAGAAAAAAAAACTATTACTTTCCCCACCTAGGATCAAATGTCCCTTTATGTGCAGCCTTGAAAATCACTGCCTGTTTGGGGACTGTATTATACCGTGTGTGCAATTCTAATTGGTCCTCAGTTTCCAGGCATTTGTCCCCTTTAGTGATATTGATTTCTAGCGTAATTCTGCTCATGGATTTCAGACTATTTTTCCTGAGGTCTGTTCTTGTTCATTCTCCTCAGCATTTATGGAGTACTTTAGAACTGAGCATTCACACTCTCTTATATATACTTTAGGATAAGTCTCACATCATCTTTGAAGTAGTTCTTTGCATTTTATAAATAGATCTGAACAAGCCACAGGAAGGTAAAACAAACCCTCCTGGAAGGACTGAACTTTTGGCACAACCAAGATTAGAAAAATGTATCAGGAAAGCTGGGATGGGGATGGGGAATACAAAAACTCATTTGTTTCCTCATGCATGAATCAGCATTCTTTATCAGTTTACAAATTTAAAAAAAGAAGGTTAATTTAAAAAGCTTTCCTTTTCCTTATCCACCACCTGTATTAAGTTGTTGTAAAGATTAACTGAGATAATGAATATAAATATTTCACAAAGACTTTACAAAGGTGAGTTTAGCTCAGGATAGAAAAAGCAGTGATCACGTTCAATATAATCTAACTCAAATCTTGATAAGAAGTTTTAATTATGAAAAAAATCACTAATGCTGATGGCTTGTTGAACATTTTTTATAGTTTTTTCAACCATGCCTACATGAGAATGATCTGCATAATCATCGGCTCAATAAAAATGCATGAGATCCACAGATTTCAGTAAAGCTCCTCTGAGATGAGTTCTACCCCCTAGAAATAAAAATCATCTTTGAGGATTAAAAGTAGTAAATCAGACAGACCTGATTTGAATCTCAGCACCATCAGTTACTATCTAAGTGTTCTTGGAAGAGTTACCTATTGTTTCCTGGACAATAACATAGGATCATGGGTGGTAATCTGTTTGAGGATTAAATGAGAATGCAGGCCCAGCACTGAAATCAGTGTCTGGTACATATTCCTCAGTCAATATATGTTATTACTTTACTTTTAGATATATTTGACTACAAACATTCTTCTTTTATTCATCTGTCACTGAAAAAAAAATTACTGCTGGCTTCTTTTCCTTTATATTTTCCAGGCTTGCATGTTAGATGTTGAGGGCTACAAAGATAGATGGATGAGATTGAATGTCTACTCACCAACTAGGACATGGACCTGTCCATTGGTGTACCCCAGGAAGTAACAGTATATGTGGTACATAGTTGATACTACATATTTTTTAATTAAATGTGTTAATATCTCATAGTGCTTTTGGCTGAGCAGTTGAGATGATTTAGTAAACAAGTTTGCAACATGCATTGTAGTAAGTGTTTTAATTTAGGAGTGTGTTATCTTAATTTTATTTCATGATGCCATTCTGTTGTTTAGTTGAATACATTTTCTTTATTTTCCCCTCCATGGCTTCATTGCTATTGGTTTTTAAGCTTTTTCAATATTTACAGTGCCTCCCAATTTTGTATCATGTAAAAATTTCATTAACTCAGTATTTATTCCCTCTGCCTGGCATTGAGTAAAAACAATTTTATACAATAGTTACCAACACCCACCCTCACTTTGAGGCTGCTGCCTGATAGCCTGTTAAGCACTGCATTTATCACCTGATTTGATCTCTGATCTTTGATCAAGTGTGATCTTCACAAGTATGATTTTATCAAAGGCAATTTTATAAGCATATTTTCCAACAACATACTTATCAATGCTAGTACATGCTTGTCTCTGTGTGTATGTGGTGTGTGTGTGTGTGTGTGTTTTTCTTGTGTGAGAAAGAGAAATTCAGTCAAGTAAATCTAAATAAAATCGAATGATTTATATTTAATAATAATCACATAGTAGAATGATCTCATGGGAAATTATTTTCTAATACAGAATATACATTAGATCACAGATGAGGACCTTCAGACCTAGATTAAAGAATGTCAGCTAAGATTTTTTCAGTACTTACAGAGTGTCAGGTGTTGTTGTTTTTTAATGAATTCAATCAATAGTTTTGAGATGAGTCTAGAATTTTCTTTGTTCACAGATGAGGAATCTGAGGACAGACCAGTTAAGTAACTAGATGACAATCACAGAGGCAGTGAGCATATGGCAGAGCTGGGATTTCAAACCCCACACACCAGCTCTAAAGCTCATTTTCTTCTCTACGAGAATTTTTGCTTTTTGCCATTATAACGTGGCCCACCCAGAGTTCATTCCTCCTGTTTCAGGTAACAACATTTTGATTTAGCTTTGGGCACCACTGTATGCCCACTGAAGAAAGACGCAGTAGAGCTGTCTATCAACTTTCTTGATTTCTCATATAAAGAGAGATGTGCATGACCTGAGAACAATCACACTCTCCCAACATTTTTATAATGATTGGAAGACTATAAAGAGTAAAAGTGATTGGAGTCCATTTTCTCTGAGGGTAGCCCCCTAAACAGACTATGAGTTTCAGCTTTTAAAGTCTCTGGAGTTTCTTTGATTTTTGGTCTTCCAAAGTTTGGTTCTCCAACGTTTTTTTCGATTCTCTGAGGTTATACGATAAGGCCATGGGTTATAATCATACAGATTACATACTGACCAGCTGAAGTGGGTAAGCAAAAGCAGCCTTGTCCTTCACATTCCACCAACACATTCCTTTTTGTCTAAATTAGTCATTGATAGTATCAGTTGTGATTAAAGAACCCCAATCAATCTTCCAGGATATGATGGCTGTTAAGGACTGAACTGTTCCCTCTCTCTCCCAACCCCCAAATCAATATATTGAAGCCCTCACCCCCAATTTAACTGAATATGAAGCTAGGGCCTTTAAAGAGGTAAAACCTCATTTGATGTTAAATGAGGCCAGAATCTTCTAAAAAGAGGAAGAGACACCAGAGACCTTTCTCTGCATGGACCCGGAATAAAAAGGCCACGTGAACACACAGTGAGAAGGCTGCTGTCTGCAAGTCAGAAACACACTTCATCAGAAACCAGCCCTGGCAGTAACTCGATTTTGGACTTTTACTCTCTAAAATTGTGCAGAAATGAATGTCTTTGTTTAAGCCACTCAGTTCATGATATTTTGTTATGGCAGCCCTAGTGAACTAAAACAATGGCCTTGAACTCTCCAAGGTCTTGGGTGATCTGCCATGTAAAGCTATTTTTGTTTCCCCCTGCCCAGTGCATTATTGTATGCTAAGCAACAATGAGTCAGTGGTGAACAAAGTAGACACAATTGCTGTCTTTATGGAGATGGTGTAAAGTATGTAAAGTTAACTTCATGCAAAGCTCTTTTACTTCCTGAAGCTCTCTGCTAAAATATTAACTTATCAGAGGTCTTCCTTGACCACCTACCCAAGAAGCAATCTCCCAACTTTGAAATTTCTTTACCTTGCTGTTTTCTGCCTCTAACATTTACTGCCACTTGAGACATTAACTATTTATTTCTTGATCTGATCATCTTCTGTTTCCTCACCAGAATGTAATCTCTGTGAGTTCATGGGCCTGGTTTTTTTCATCGCTGCATCTGTTTCAGTTAGACAGTATTGGGCATATAAAGACACTCAATATCTTTTTATTAACTAAGTTAATTAGAGAGTGAATAAATGAGGTACATAGCAAAGTGAAAGTCTCAATTAATATTAATTAAAATTTCTTTAACTTCTTTCTATATGCTTTCCCACTATGTGAATTGCTTCTCTCTTCAGGATGTATCTTTTCAGCACCATTCGTTGCCTCTGTTTTTTAACTTTCTTCTTACCTACCTCTTTTTTTCCCCTTTTATCTTCAAACCTGCTTACTTTGCTCATTCTCCCATTCCTTCCTCCCCCTTTTAGTTATGATTTTAATAACGAATCATAATATAAAGTAGAAAGCATATTTCCAATTGCTTGATTCAGTGGTATAGTCATCCTTGTTCATTAAAAAGTGATGAAGCCACTTAGTTAAAATTCTATCAGAAAGGAAAGGAAAATCCAACTTGTATATGCTCCCATCCTAATTGACTAGTGAACTATGAATTAAAAAATGATGTGTCCTCAGTCCTATAACAAGCTAGTGCTTCACACTTGGGTAATTGATATTCCCACTCATATGATTTTAAAAAAAATAGATTTAGTTGCCAATATTAAAAATTGTTTAATTCCATATGTTAAAAACTCTCAGAACTTGGATTTCTGGCTCTTCTTGAGAAACCACATCCTGAAGAGGTTCCTGTTGCTGGCTGAGTGGCAGCTGCCCTGTGTGATCTCCAGTTCCTTCTCTTCTCCTCACCCAACACTCCTTATTAAATTCCCTGTGTCTGACTGCACTTCTCCCTGTGCTACTCATGGTTGGCCCCTTGAGGTGTCTAACATCATAATCCTGATCCACACATAGGAATATTTTTCATAGAATATATAATGACTACTTAAATAAAGCTACTGCACTGAGTTAATCCTTTCTAAAGTATTTTAATGGAGTAGGAGGGATTTGAAATTGAAATATAGAACAGTATTATGATTAATTCTTTGTGTGTTTTTTTAATTTATGATTTTAGTTATGAACTACCTCCTTTTCAGTCCCCTAAATGGCTCCTGCAAGAGTCAAATAATCCCTCACAAAGACGTCAGTGCTTCCTAGGATCTAAACTGAGTGCTATCCCTCCTCAAAAAGGACTCTCATCCATCATTCAATCTTATAGTTAATTATGCTCATCCTTTCCATCCCAAGTCCCAAGATCTAGGGTCTTGCATTGTTTTTGGTGCCAAGACCACAGCTTGCAGCTCTAATTAAGTAACAAGACTGTCTCTTCCTGGCCTTCCTTCTGTCTTTGCAATAGTTTCAGGATTGATGTCCCTCCTACTCTCACCAATTCTTGTGGGGGAGTGCATTCTTGCCTTTGAACTTATATACATACATTTTATATACTCTTCCTTGATGGAAATTTAGAAATCCTTAGTCCTCTATGTTCTTTAACAAGTTAAAAATAGATGCATAGTGCCAGATGAAAGCAAAATACAGCATCAGTCCAATTTCCTGTAAAGTTGGAATGAAGCCTGGGGCTATGGTTTCATTGAAAGGAGGTTTCTCTCTCTCCTCAAAGATAAATCTTGAGACGTTTGTCCAGAAAGCACTAGTAAGCATACAGAGATGACTTTTACACATGAAGGAGCCACATGACTTCATGAAAAATATACTGTCCTAAACAATGGATCATTCCAGAGCGGGCAGGGGAAGGAGGGTAGGCAGCCAAGTAGGCATCCAGGTAGACCTTTACTGGTACAAGGTGTGGTTTGCTACTTGAGTCAGTCAGATAAAAGCCTTCCTTAGTGATTGGAATAGCAGAAAAGAGATAAGCCCAGGCCCACTAACATTTTTAAAAAATGAAGTGACACCACTTTGCTGTGCAAAAGCTTTTAGTTTGATGAGGTCCCATTTGTTTATTTTTTCTTTTGCTTTCCTTGACCAAGGAGATATATTAGAAAAAGTATTACTATGAGCAATATCAGAGAGTTCACTGTCTATGTTTTCTTCTAGGAATTTTATGATTTTAGGTCTTACATTTAAGTCTCTAATCTATTTTGAATTTGTTCTTGTATATGATGTAAGAAGGTAGTCTAGTTTCATTTTTTTGCATGTATCTGTCCAATTTTCCTAACACCATTTAGTGAATAGATTATTTTTATCCCATTGTATGTTCTTGCCTCCTTTGTCATATATTAATTGATTATATGGGTGTGGATTTATTATGTGATCTGTATTCTATTCCACTGGCCTATGAGTTTGTTTTTATGCCACTACCATGCTGTTTTGATTACTATAATTTTGAAGTATAGTTTGATGTCAGGTATCATGATACCGTTAACTTTGTTCTTCTTTCTCAAGATTGCTGTAGCTCTCCGGGATCTTTGGTGATTCCATATATATTTTTGGATTATTTGTTCTAGTTATGTGAAAAATGCCATTGGTATTTTGATCAAAATTGCATTGAATCTATAGAATGTTTTGGGTAGTATGGGCATTTTAATAATGTTAATTCTTCCTATCCATGAGCACATTATGTTTCCATTTATTTATATCTTCTTCAATTTCTTTCTTTAATATCTTATACTCTTCTAAATTCAGGTCATTTACCTCATTGATTAAATTTATTCTTGAGAAGCAGGTCTTTATGGAATTGTAAATGTGATTATTTTCTAAATTTCTCTTTCTGATAGTTCATTATTGGTATATAAAAATGCAAATCAACAGGAAAAAATTAATTAAAAAATGGTCAGGGGGCCTGAAAAGATATTTCTCCAAAGAGGACATACAGAAGGCCAATAGACATGTGAAAAAAATGCTCAATGTCATCAATCATCATAGAAATGCAAGTTAAAACTACAATGAGAGCCCTAGCTGATTTGGCTAAGTGGATAGAGCACCAGCCCTAAAGGGTCCTGGGTTCGATTCTGTCAAAGGCATATAACTCGATTGCAGGCTCAATCCCTGGCCCTGATCAGGGTGCGTGTGAAAGGCAACCAATCAATGTGTCTCTCTCACATCAATGTTTCTCTCTCTGTCTCTCCCCCTTCCTTCCACTCTCTCTAAGAATTAATGGAAAAATATCCTTGGGTGAGGGTTAACAACAACAAAAAACCCATAAAACTACAATGAATATCACCTCACACCTGCCAGAATGGCTGTCATTAATAAATCAACAAACAAGTGTTGGCAAAGATGTGGAGAAAAGAGAACCCTTATACATTGTTTGTGGAATTGCAAATTGGTGCACATGGTGCAGCCACTATGGAAAACAGTATGGAGGTTCATCGAAAAATTTAAAATAGAGCTACCTTATGACCCAGCATTTCTATTCCTGGTTATATCTGAAAAAAAAATCAAGAATGCCAATTTGAAAAGATATATGCACACTCCTATGTTCATTGTGGCACTACTTACAATAGCCAAGATATGGAAACAATCAAAGTGCCCATTAATATAAGATTGGATAAAGATGATAGGGTTTATATATACAATGGAATATTATCTGGCCATCAAAAATGAAATCTTACCATTTGTGACAATATAGATGGACCTAGATGATATTATGCTAAATGAAATAAGTAAGACAGAGAAAGACAAATACCACATGATTTCACTTGCACATGGAATCTAAAGAACAAAATAAATAAACAAGGCCTGACCGGCATGGCTCAGTGGTTGAGTGTCTACCTGTGACCCAGGAGGTTGCTAGTCCAATTCCTGGTCAGGGCACAAGTCCGGTGTGGGCTTCATCCCCATTGTGGAACATGCAGGAGGCAGCTGATCAATGCTTTTCTCTCATCATTGATGTTTCTCCCTCTCCCTTCCGTTCTGCAATATATATATATATATATATATATATATATATATATATATATATATATAAAATAAATAAACAAAACAGAAACAGACTCATAGATGCAGAGAGCAGACTGACGGTTGCCAGGGGGGAGTGGGGTGGGGGGCTAGGTGAAAAAGTTGAGGGGATTAAGGAGTACAAGTTGGTAGTTACAAAATAGTCATTGGGATGTCAAGTACAGCATAGAGAGTATAGTCAGTAATATTGTAATAACTATGTATGGTGCCAGGTGGGGACTGGGATTTTCGAGGGGATCATTTTATAAATTATATGATTGTCTGACTACTATTCTGTATACCTTAAATGAATGTAAAATAATATTGGATGTCAACTGTATTGGAAAGTTAAACATAAATAAATGCAGTGATACCACTCAGGGCAAAGGTGACAGGATAGATCAGGGTTGCCCTATGTTTGGTTGTCATGAATTCCTCTTTGTATGTGGATGAGCAAGGAAAAGGTATTACAGAAGAGGCAGGAATATTTAATACCGCCCTCTCTTGGGGTTATGGGGATCAGCCAAAATTGATAACATAAGAATAGAGGATATTTTCTCTGACATCCATAATTCAGTGTATACATTTACTGTGTCCATTTTACAGATGAGGAAACTTGGTCTGGAGACTTGGCAATATTAAGTAAATGGTATGAAGGCATACATAGTAAATGGAGATACAGAACCTGAACTTGGCCTCTACTACTTGGTAATAGACCGCCATGAATAGGACACTTGCCTGCCTAGCACCCCACCTTTACTTCTGTGGATGGAACAAAGATCCCTACCTCATCCTCCTCTGAAGGTCTGTTCTGCCAGTTCTTCTCTACCTCTCAGTTTATTCACACTGACCACTGAGTTCTGGCTACTTCAATAAACTGATAAGCTTTGGATACAATATGGGGCGTTAGAGATAAAGATAAGAGAAATAACACTGATTTATTTTTGTTAACTTCTAGAGTCCAGTGCCATTACAGTAATATTTTTCACTTAAAGTCATTAAATGTTTATTTTGGAAAGGAGCATCCTGCAGGAAGTCAGCTGTACATTTTTAACAAGAGAAACAGATACACCTGTGCATGATAAAATATTTGCTTAATTTTACTACTGAGAAAATTACCCCATAGGAGGGGGCACTTGTAATCTCTAAGCAAAATTGCCCTGTGGCTTTTTGATAAATCTATGATAGGGTGATACACTACAGGAAACAGTACATGTGAGATTAAATTTAGAGGACATATTTTAAAAGTAGATGTAAATCCTCTCAGTGGTTTTTGTTTATCTTGCTCACCGCTGTTACTCCAGCACTTAGAATATTGTGTGATGCATTTTAGACACTTAAAAATATTTGTTGACTAAATTAGTAAAATTGTGGAAGATCATTAAGATATAGGGCATTGGGGCATAAGTCGTTCACTGGAGTATGCAGATGGGCAATCTACTCCTGTGATAGAATATTACTCAGATTTTATTTCCCTTTTGTTGTGCCATGGTTAGCCCTGAGCGCATCTCCGCATTAGCTAGAGTTTGTGTCCAACCTCCAATGCAGCCAACCCCTTGGAGATACCCTCCTTCCATTCACTTTAGGTATCCGTTTCCTTATGGTCCTTCCTTGTGTTTTCACTTTGTAGTTACCAAGTCCAAAATGTGCTTTGGAGAATACCAAGTGTTGCATATACATCCTGATTTTTTACTTTTTTGATAGGAATTTACATATAAAACCAATAAAAGGAAAAAAGAAAGAAGGAAGGAAGGAAGGAAGGAAGGAAGGAAGGAAGGAAGGAAGGAAGGAAGGAAGGAAGGAAGGAAGGAAGGAAGACCCCCTACGTAATTTCACATTAGTGACAGAAAGTATGGGTGTATTTTTTGATGGAGCCATCACGTATCTGCTGGCCCCAGTGGCATTGCAGTGCAAACAGTTGCCTATTAAATCTGCATAATATTTTATCTATCTTGTCACTGAGTTTTTAATCACTCAGATACATGTATTAATATTATCTTTAAACATTTAGTGCTATTTAAGGTTTTTTGGACAATAGGTGCTACTCAACTCAAAATGATAGTGTTATGACCTTAAAGGAGTGCTCATGAAATACAACTGCTTTAATTACAGGTTTACTGTAATTAAACCTGTAATTAAAGATCGAAGGGAGAACTTTGAGAAGATGAGAAAAATAGAGTCATCAGAATGTCACTTTTCTTCACTCTGAGATAAACTTATCTAACAAGATGGAAAGATTCATCACACTGAGTTAGCAGAGGCGGTCATACAAAGATTCAAGCCACAGGGCAGAAGGAACAAAAATTGATTATATATCTAATTTAACGAAGTGCCCATGACTGTAACTCCTGTGATTTATAAATACCAGTGCATAAACTAGGGAAAGGCATCATTGCTTGAAATGTAGTCAGCCTGGTATTCACTCACTGATGATCCGCTCATTTGTGAAATACAATGAACAACATAAACTGATAAACAAAAATAGATCCAGAGACACAGAAGCATCGAACAGACTGTCAGTCCTTAGAGGGAAGGCAGGGGAGGGTGGGAGTGGTGGGGTAAGAGATCAACCAAAGGACTTGTATGCATGCATATAAGCATAACCAATGGGCATAGATAGTAGGGGGGTGAGAGCATGTACTGGGGGGGTGGGGGTGAGAGTGTCCAGAGATAGGTCAATGGAGGGAAAATGAGACATATGTAACACTTTAAACAATAAAGAATTTAAACTTGAAAAAAAAAAACACCAACATAATTTTTAACGCAATAAAAAAATAGTTTATAAGGAAATAATAGAAATGACAATATGTTAGTTGACTTACTCTAATGTCAAACTGTGCAATTTCTAATTAATAATATCATTTTATGTATGAAACTTCAATTCTTTTAAGTTAGCAGTCAAAGGTGCTACTGAACAAAACACAGATTTCTTATCTTCTATGATATGAATTATAATAGCAGACATCGAGGAGGTGCTAAATAAATATTAACTTGCAAAGAAACAACAATCTTTTCCTGCCCCTTTATTTTTATCTCTATTTAATTTTATATTTGAATATCAACTGTACTAATACTGGTTAAAAATCTAAAGCACTGCCCTAGCCAGTTTGGCTCAGTGGATAGAGCATTGGCCCACGGACTGAAGGGTCTCAGGTTTGATTCTGGTCAAGGGTACTTACTTATCTTGGTTGCTGGCTGGATCCCCAACCCTCATCCCCCCATTGGGGAGGGTGTGGAAAACAACCAATCAATATGTCATAGACTAGGGAAAGGCGAGTCTTACAAGTCCCTTTAAATTTTTTTTACTGTTGTCACATTTTTCATTCTTCTTATTACAAAAGGATTATATCTGAAAATCGCTGCATGAAAAGTATGGAGCAGCACCGAGTTTGCTGTTATTTTTTTAATCAAATGCCTATTTGGGGAAGAGAAAGAGAGAAAACAGTTTGCTCAGGACTAATGTTGCTCTGTTCAGTAGTAGTTCGTGAGTTTCCAAGTCTTTGCTAAGGGCCTTGCATTAGTCTTGGGACAGAAGGGAGACGTGAACAACAGCCTTCTGGGTTAGAGGTAGCTCTGGTGCAGCTTCGACGACATCTTCTTGATATTTTAAAGGTCTGGCTATGCCAGAAGGAGGCCTTGACAGGATGCCCTCTCAGAGGCTTGGCAGGGCCTGAGGAAGGGGCCATCTGCCTCCTCCAGAAAGAGCTTTCATGAGCTCTGGGAGTTGCTCTCAGGACCTTTGATGGCGACCAATTCCTAGACTTATTCAACTTCTCTCCAGCAGGTGGACATTCATATCACTTGCTAAGAGAACACAGAGAGCAAAAATGATAAGAAATGCAACTTGAAAGAATTAAGAACTTTCCCATTCATTTCACAATTAGTAACAGATGGGAAAGCAGTGAGTTTTTGTGGGGAGCAGTGCTGGGGCTGGAGTAAGGCTACTTAGGTTTGGGTTCTGTCTCTGCCACTGATTAGCACTGAGTCCTGGGGCAAGTCAGTGAATCCCCTTTATGCCTCTCTTTCCCTAGAATGTCCTTAATTCAAAGAGTAAGTGTTGTGAACTTTGAGACAATATGTGCAATAAATGTTGTTTTTATGAACACCAGCTTAACCACTGCCTGCTCAGTAAATTCTCACCTACCCAGGCATAATTCTTGCAATTTCTAATAATCGTGTCTTTTCATTACCAAAGAAGTTGAAGTTTTCTCACCTGCAAAATAGCTTAAAAACTGAGAAATTATTCCTTGCACAAATGCACCTACAATTTTGTGGATGCTTCTGGTTGTTACATAAAACCCGATCAAAGGAAAGGCGTGAATAATTCTACAGTTATCACTCATATTCTTTCCCCTCAGAGACTTTTAGTGTCTTAAAAACATTATTTGGTAAGTCAGAGCCTCAGCCTCAGTTTCTCCTTTTCCTGGAAGAATGACTAAGTTCATCCCTCTAGGTAAGTGTTTAATGGTTCTTTAAGACTTCACCTTCTCTCTTGGGAAGGCAAAATCAAGTTTAGCCCATGAGCCACACTGTTCCCCTGCAATTGGAAGCACAGTGTTGGAAGAAAGGAAGTGGTCTTGAACAGCCCACAAGCTCAGCAGCTCCGAAGCTTCCAGAAGGCAGTATGTCTAGAAGGCTTCTAAAGGAGCCTGTTAACAAGATCCAAGAGAATGCTATTTAAAGTTACAAAAAAATGGAAAGTGTGCTGGCTTTTCAAAATGCAGCAGAGAACATTCTGTCTCTTATTTGCCCAGAAGTTTGATTTGGTTGTGTGGCAAATCAAAAGACGCAAACCTACATGGGGATGGAATGTTTCTTTCCATGTTTCTGAGATCTCTGCGAGTTCTATAGTTGTCCTTACACAAATCTGGTGCTTGGTATCCATCCCACTGCCTTTGTACTGCAATTCCTACAATCCCCACCCCTTAGAGAGTAATTTGAAAAGGGCTATTTCCTTTTTCATCTCTCAGTCTTTTCTACTTCTGCTCACTCCACTTTTTTTTTTTTGTTTGTTTTTGTTGTTGTTAATCCTCACCCGAGGATATTTTTCCACTGATTTTTAGAGAAAGTGGGAGAGAGAGGGAAAGACAGAGAGAAACATCTATGTGAGAGAAACACATTGATTGGTTGCCTCCTGCAGGAACCTTGACCAGGGCCTGGGCTGGGGAGGAGCCTGCAACCAAGGTAGGGGAGGAGCCTGCAACCAACGTAGTGCCCTTGACCATAATCGAACCCGGGACCCTTTGGTCTGCAGACCAATGCTCTACCCATTGAGCAAAACCAGCCTGGGCTTTCATCTCACTAT
Organism: Myotis daubentonii; assembly: GCF_963259705.1. Lineage (NCBI taxonomy): Eukaryota > Metazoa > Chordata > Mammalia > Chiroptera > Vespertilionidae > Myotis > Myotis daubentonii. The sequence continues at coordinate 61,836,692 of NC_081845.1, forward strand.
GAATTCCCTTTTCATATATCTCCATCTATCCATTCTTCAAAGATCTAAGTTCTTCCCAAGCCTATTCAAACAGTCTGAACCCACCTGAGCTCTTCTTTGGTAAGCTGATACCTGAAGTGCCTGGACCTCTCATTTCACACCTGTCACATACAATGGTAAGGGGCAGGTCAGAGGCTGTTTTGCAATGCTATTAAATTTGCCATAAAATGCCATTTGTCTTCCAGTCCAGACTGTAAGTTTCACTGCCCTATCTTATATAAGAATATTCTCAGCATTCTTTTTTCTAAAACAGATAATTATTATTTGATTTACCAGTAGACCAAAATTTGTTTTTATAAAACCTATTTTTATTATCTACTTGGCTAAGGATCAAAAAATTGGAAATGCACTGGTTTGTTGCTAAACTGACTTCCATTGTGTCCATTCAAGTTGACCCTTGGAGTCCTGGCATATTTTGGGAACCTGCAAGTCACTTTTTGCTACATCTTTGGTTCTGTATTGACTAATAAACTCAAAGCAAAGATTTTTGTCTTCTTCCAAGAAAGATGTTGTCTTTTCCCTAAAACATATAAAGAGAGGTTGAAGAATCAGAAGGAAATCATGAATGTCAAGTTAATGAACTGCGAGGGCTTTGGGCAACAAAAATAAAATGTGGGCTCTAAGCTTTCAAGAAATAGAATTCTTTGGTTTGAAAGCAAGTGGACCATGTTAGTGTATCTCAAAACAATTCTTGCTAACAGTAATTTCTTTGGATATATAGGTAAGTCTTATAATAATTTGAGGAAGGAGATACAATTAGAATGTTGAGCCCTAACTTTATTATTTAGACAAGCGTCTGGAGACCCCAGCGGACCCAGCCTGGGGTCTCAGGAGCTGGCAGTGTTTCAGAAGAGCTAGCCCCACCTCAACATCAGGAGTGAACCCTTCATGCTCCAAGCAACAACCTCTCTCCACCTTCACCTCCCCCTGGCAAAGGAAAACCCTCACAGCCTAAACATCACTAACTGTCTGGAGCCAATGGTATAATACTGTGCTCTTAATTTCTGTTTACATCAGTATAACACATTGCGTACCACATAGAAATCTCTAAGACATACGCCAGGACGTTTTTGGGCAAACTGCACGTTATTTAAATCATCATAACTACAGATCATAATGCACTTTAGGTGTTGTTTTTCAATAATTATAACATTTTTATTTACAAAACAATTAAACAATTAAATAATTAAAGTTCCTAGTACTTTTTTAACATATGGTACTGCGTAAAACATTTTCCTCTATGAAGAGGGACCAAACAAAATTTACATAAGTATCTAGATTGCTCCTTTTTCCATGGGCGGCACAAACTCTGCAGGCTGTCGTAGGAAATTTTTTCTTTCCACCCGCTGGAATACACATAGCTTCATGCTCTTCATATCACCTGACAACCTTTTGGGTGGATCTTTACTAGGTGCTCTCCTTGCACCCCCAGGGGAAGGGCTGGACAGATTTGTCTCTGTTTCCGGAGAGCCTTCATTATTGTCATCCATTATCCAGTCTCTCTCCACCGATAGCAGAAACTGTTTATACTTCACTTTTGCTTGTGGGTTGAGGACATTGTACACTCTAAATGAATTGAAAAGTCCACAGTTTATAAGGTACAGCACTACTTTTTTTTGTCCATTTCATCGTTTTCCTTAGAATGGAGCAACACGAAAGGAATTGATCCGCACGGTCAACGCCTTTCATGTGGGCATTGTATTCCTTGATGCAGGTAGGTTTTACAATATTCTCTCCCGTTTTTCTATTTTTTTTTTTCCTGTTGTCGAGACAGAAGTGTCATGGATCATTGATATCATTCGGACAACCGCTTGTCTTTCCATGCTAGGAGAAGAATATCACCTTTTCTGGAAAATATTATGTCACCTTTCTTCATTCTTGATGTTTTCATTTTCAAATTTGGCGGTAAACCTCTACTCTCCCTAATAGTCCCACAGACTCTAGTTTTGTTCTGTAGCAGCAATTCAGCAGTAGATGTAGCATTGTAATAATTATCCTGGTAAATATGGTGCCATATGCCAAGATAGGGTCCAAGGACTGAAAGAACAGTTTCTTGCAATTTCCTTCCTTCAGCAGTGTATATCTCCATATTGCAGATATAGCCGGTGTCACTCTTGCACACCATCTGAACAAATAAACGGTATTGTGTTATTTTTGCTGGGTTGTACATGCGAAATTTTTAATGTCCCCTCCATGGAATCACTCCCTTGTCCAAAGACAACTGTTGCTTTGGTTTGTATATTGTTCGTAATTTATGCAGGAAATAATACAGCACAGGTTGGATCTTGAAAAGTCTCCCCGATGCCCTGACCGGTTTGGCTCAGTGGATAGAGCATCGGCCTGCAGTCTGAAGGGTCCCAGGCTCAATTCCGGTCAAGGGCATGTACCTTGGTTGCGGGCACATCCCCAGTGGGGAGTGTGCAAGAGGCAGCTGATTGATGTTGCTCTCTCATCGATGTTTCTGACTCTCTATCCCTCTCCCTTCCTCTCTGTAAAAAAATCAATAAAATATATTTAAAAAAAAAAGAAAAGTCTCCCCGAGCGACTGTCCGTTTTGGCGTTATCATTGAAATGCCAGAATGTCCATATTTGCTCAAATCTATGGCGACTCATTGTCTGTGGAAATATAGGGGTACATATTAAAGGATCTGTTGACCAATAGTCTTTCAAGCTATCTTTTCTTGTCTGACCCATCAGAATAATTAGGCCAAGGAATTTCTTGATGTCCTTCTGTGTAACCGGAGACCACTTTAGTGTTCTAGATGGTGTTTTGTGTTTCATTGCGGTTTGATCGTGATAGTTGGACACTCTTTGCACAACCTCTCAAATAATTCATCACCAAAAAAGAGATTGGTCACAGAGGGTACAGAGTCACACTGAGACGGAAATGTAGTGAGCCCAGCATGACCTTCAAACATTTGTAAGCCCGGTGGTGTGTCAATTTCAGATCAACAATTATCAGTAGCTTTGTCAGTGTCGGAATCACTTGAAAGCACCGTCACCTTGCGCTTCCTTACAGGTCTAATAATTTCACTGTCAGTAGAATCAGTAGAATCGTCTCAGAATCGTCAAAACAGTCATCCACATCTTCGATCTCACTAGGAATATCTGATAAATTATCGTTAAATACTTCTGGAAGTGTATCAGTTTCATTGGTTTCCTTCCTTTTTCTGAGAGAGGGCATTTCTAAAAGCGCCAGGAACTTGAAGACGAAGACTATTCGAATGACCAAAATATAATGTAATTGCAATGCTTTATGGGTTCATGCGAATTATATAGTTTTTCGTAGATTGACCTGCACCGTTTCCACCAATAAGATCTCTTCATTCGATGTGGACTGTGCCGCGCCAGCACGGCCAAGGGTGTCTCTGAGTGGGGGGGGGGTGAAAGGATAAGGAAAGACAGACAAGAGAATAATAGCTGGGTCTCGGTGGGACGCTGCTCCCTGAAGAGGAGACAACGCCAATGCCCACAAGCCGTGTCTTTATTTTATAGCAGATGCCATGAGGCAAAGTAGGGGGCGTGATCACGTTGTTTACAGCATTCTCATGAGTCTCAACTCTACTCAACTACATGCACCTGAACTCTATCACACAGGCACGTGGGGCTACGTGTTGGGACCATAGGTTCAAGCTTACAACCACAGCCTTTGGCTATGATTGTGCTGGGAGGGCCCTGCCTTCCAGCTGGGACTTGCACGTGGCAGTGAGTGGACCCTGTCTTTTCATTAGTCTGAGGCTTGAACCTGGCCAAAACACTGTAACCGCGCCCCACAGTGGACAAGACAATGTTCTGACATCTAAGGTCCATAACAGATGGGGCGCAAAACACGAGAAAACTCATGAGCGGTCTTTAAAAGATGGGGCGCGAAACACGAGAAAACTCGTGAGTGGTACGCAATGTGTTAATGATGTACAGGACTTCAGACCATCTCTTCCCTATAGGGATTCTCCTCCCAATGCAGTTTGGTAGGCATGGAGGCCACAGTGGGCCAGTTTCTTGCCTTAATTTTACCTCATAACATTTAGAACTACATAAAATACCATATGTTTTGCTAATTACTTGTTTCCCTGACTCAAATATAGTATCTATGAGGGCAAGTGTATATGTGCACGTGTATATGTGCCGGGGTTCAGCCCCAGCGGGTCCAGGGGTCCCCAAAGGTGTAGACGGAGTCGGCGAAGAAGGAAGGACACGGAGACAGCATTCAGTTGATCAGCAGCCTAGCCAGGATCTCCAGCCAAGATCTCCAGCCAAGTTCTGGTCTGGATCTCCAGAGAGGTTCTGCTTCAGATCTCCAGCCAGGTTCAGTCACCAGGTTCTAGTCAGGTTCTCTTGCCATGTTCTATAGTCAGGTTCAGTCCAGGGTCTATTGCCATGTTCTCTCCAGCGAAGTTCTTCTGTCTCCAGGCTCCGTGTAGGTTCTGTCTTCTGAATTCTGTCTCATGAGTTCTGTGTTCTAAGTTCTGAGTGTTTCTGTCTTGTTACAACTGTATTTATACCAGTTGATTCAATCCTATCAATCTCTATTACAAAGGTTAGGGCGTTTCTTATCTCCATTCCAGGGAGAAAAGATTATGTAGTTTAAGCATGATTGTTCGTAGTTAAAGGGATTAATTACCCGCCTGGCACTTAGTTGAGGGGTTTTATTCCCTCCCTAACTTCAGGGGAAAATCCCTACCTGGGGATTCAACCTTTCTCGGAGAGGTGACCTTGGTTAAAACACAGCACCAAGAAGGTGAGCAAACATATTAAGAACCGTATGCCATATATGCCATGTCCCTTGAAACAGCAAGGATGGACCGGCTCCCGGCATATATGCGTGTCTGTTTCTGTATCTCCAGTGTAATGGTGCCAGCACGTAGTAGACACTGAACAGACATTTGTTGAATAGATGGGTGCATGTGAGCATGAACATTTCCCAGGAGGGTCTGTCTACTAACAAGGTCAGGGCCCCTCAGAGGCAACCTTGCTGGGTGATTCTGGAAGCTCATCTCAGCTTCGGCTGCTTGTTTGCAGCTGCCACCAATTGGCTATTCCTTCAAATGTCTGTGAATGTTTCAAAAGTCATCCCAATATTTAAACTCTTGGGCTAAATAATCTCACTTCAAGAGTTCCATGGTAAGGAATAATCCAAAAGAACAAACTTTCATGCCCACAAATGCTGATGGAAGTTTTATCGAAAATAAAAAGCCATTCATTCATTCATCTGTTTATCCATCTATTTATCTATTCAACAAATTTTCATTGATCACATAGCATTTGCTGGAATACGTGTTAGATGTTGGAGCTATAATGTTGAGCAAACTCAGTCCTTATCCTCATGGGGAATTTATAGTATAGTGGAAATGATCTAAATTTCCAACACAGATACAATGATTCTGTAGATTGGGTTGGATAAGATTACTTATAACATATTTTACATCTGGTGACAAGGATATCATGATTCTTGTCCCTCTCTCTACCCACCCTGCCATATATCTGCATGCCAGACCTTTTCCTTACTATATTTCTATGCCTAGGATGCCTTATATTTTCCCTTCACCTATTGAGTTAGTTTTTTTTCTTTTCTTTTCACATAATAAACTACTATCTGCATAAGTCTATCATCAAATGAGCACATTGTTTTGACTTATTTCTTAGACTTCTCCCATTCAATGCAATCTATTTTTTAAAAAGTGTGTGCCTTATTAATTATTGAATCTGTGACCCCAAAACAATCTCTTGACACATAGGTCAATGTATACACTAACCAATGCTAAATAAATGAATAAATAATTGAATTTTAGCAATCTACTAAATGATGGGCAAGACTTGAAATTAGATCTGGTATTGACCTTATAATACTTAGTTCCCTCTGTATTATTTATTATATGTTGGTTAATATTAACATTGACTAGTAGCATCTTCTTTCCCTTATACCTAGTATCATTGTAGATATGATCCTTTGGTTTTTGGATTCTTTTTGTTCTAGTTGCTCTGTCTATTTTTATTGAGAAATTCAGGTAGATTAGAGAGCCATGAAGCTTATACCTCTGTCTTCCCAGTTAGTACACTACTATGTAACTTATTTTGCTATATTTTTTGTAGCACATTATTGGGAATTTGCTGTAGGAGGAGACAAAATCATATTTATGATTTTACTTTTTCTCTTGCAGTATTTTCAGTTCAAAATAAACTAATTGATACATCTGTTATAAGCAAAATATAAGGTGAAATAGTTTGTAGATATTTTAAATTTTATTTTTGAAAGTATTACAGATGTTCCTTTTTTTCCCCCATTGACACCCCCCAGCCTTCCCTGAACTACTGTCTGTGTCCATGGGTTATGCATGTATGCATAAAAATTCTTTCATTAATCTCTTCCCAATGACCCCTACCTCCACCCCATCCCACCCCCACCTTTTCTCTGAGATTCGTCAGTCTGTTCTATGCTTCTATGTTTCTGGATCATCAGAAAGTAAATGTTCATCAGATTTGGTTCTTAACATTACAAATTCATAGTAATTACTTTTTGCTAAATGTTAATAATCTCTAAAAAAGTTTTGTACTTTTGGTACTTGTCAAATGTAGTCCACACTATTCTGTCTTTGTTCCTTTATTTTTAAAAAGTTAATTTCATAATTAACAAAAAGCAATTATAAAGTACTTTAAGCTCCTGAGAGTTATAGACATACTGAATAATAATTGTGAACTCTGTATGCCTTTTGTAATTTGTAAAATTTTATGTTGGATACAAAAAAATTTGCCCTAGAAACTAATGGATAGCTCCTTTGTGATGGGTTCAATAACTGTGTATTAGGTTGAGGGGTCTCTGGGGAAGAAGTATAAAAGGGATATAAGCTGATTGCAATGCAGACAAAGCTTATGTATTTTTAACCAAGTCCCTTCAGTAGTCAAGCATATCTTTTGTTTCGGGTAACCCCCTACAGCTCCTCAAACTGTAGACTCCCAGCATTTGCATTGTGGAAGAGATACATGCAAAAGCTTTCCCCGTGCTTTTGTTGAGCTCTGTCATTGTGTTTGTTCTCTAGCCTGTCACAACCATTTGATTCTAGTGGTGTGATTCCCTTTTTAGAAAAACTCAAAAGGGAAAATCAGACATCTGATGCCAAACACACAAAATGCATCCTGTGAAAATCTTTTCATGATGAGAGAGAATTCTGTTATTTCTGACATAAATAGCAGGTAACAGAGAGTAAAAGACACCTGTAAATGTAAAGAATATCTATTTTTCATTCTGGAGTTTTACTCTACCATGTATGCTGTTTGAAAAGTGTTTTGTGCTATGCACATAAAGCACCCATTAGGGGAAACATCTATGCAGTAAAAGTGTGCCTCTACCTCTGTCACTGGCTTACAATGTTGGACAAGAGAAAAAACAACGTCTTGGGATACATTTTCTATAACACTTCATTGCTTGCCCTCATGATTTGATTCCGAGCTCTTTCCCCAAATGCTATCAAAGAAATGTGTTAGCTGATGCAACTCAAATGGCATATTACTTGCACCTTGAATGTGAGACCTCTGATGCTTCATTTCTGAACAGAGATTTGTGTTGCCGGTATCATGATCTGCCACTAAGAAGAAGACGACAGACTCTGCAGGACTTTTGCATTCCTGGGGCCAGGCCGGAAGAGAGCTCTGGGCTTTAGGTTGCACCTGAGTTTCAGCAATAAGGAAAAAGCAACCTGGGCTCTTTGCCTCCCTCCTGCAAGGCTGGTTAAAGTGGGAATTACCCAGACTCTGCACTCTACACCTGTTGATGATAATTTCAGTTTCATAAAAGCTGACATAATGACACTGCCACCTACTAACAGTGCAGTGATAATGAAGGTGATGTTTCCAGAGAACATCATGCTCTGCAGCGAGGAAGTTCAGCAGAAGCAGGGAACTGCAGCAGCACCTTGGAGGACATAGATGCACACTGATAATAGCTCTCAGACCCAGGGACTCACTTTCATGTAGACATTTGGGAGACTTGAGTAATTATTTCTCATCTCCTCTCACACCACAGCTATTGTTCCCCTCCCTTCCCCCCAATCAATTTCAGCTTATTGCTCCAGCCACAATGGTCTTCTTTTGTTGACTTCATCACACCAAGTTCCCTTCCTGCATCATTGTCTCCTCCGACTTGCCTGTCTGCCCAGGATGCTCTGCCACTAGACCAGGGGTGGGCAAACTTTTTGACTCGAGGGCCACAATGGGTTCTTAAACTGGACCGGAGGGCCGGAACAAAAGCATGGATGGAGTGTTTGTGTGAACTAATATAAATTCAAAGTAAACATCATTACATAAAAGGGTACGGTCATTTTTTTCAATAGTTTTATTCATTTTAAACGGGCTGGATCCGGCCCGCGGGCCGTAGTTTGCCCACGGCTGCACTAGACCATCCCATGGATATGTCCTCTGGTCAATTAATTCTTATAGGGGCTTCCTTTCCATATCTAAAGTACCCTATTCACTCCTTAGCGTACCATCTCATAGAACTTCTTCACGTTATCTTAAAGGATATTGCTTATTTGTTTAATTATTTTGCAATCTGAGATCCCCTCCCCTACAAACAGAGTACATGTTTCATTAAAGAAAAGTCCTTGTGGTGGCCTTTCTCATTTTCTTTGCCAGGTGACGGAATCTCTCTACCTCCCATAGTTCTTTCTCCCAGGTCTCTGCTTTGAATGTTCAATTTTACATGGAAGAGCAAGGCACAACAAATAGATAAGTCAATATTTAAAACAAAAGCAAAGATTGAGAAATGCCTAACCAGAGAAAACAAGGTACATAAAATCTATGGCAATAACACAAATCAGATGATGCAAGAACAGAAAAGTAGAAAAGTGGGAGCAGAATAGTGCTCTCAGAAAAATATCTACATAAATATAAGAAATTAATTCATGATCAAATGATTATTAATAAAAATGAATGAAGACTTGGAAACTTGGTTATATATAAAGAAAATCAAAGTGAGGTCCTTACCTTATATCATTATAGCCATTTTAAATGTAAAAACTAAAAGTATAAAGCTAATGGAAGAAAATGTGTGAGAATAATTTAATAGCTTAAGAGTAGAGAGAGATTTTTTGGAAAGATTAAAAAAAGCATAAATCATAAGGTAAAATTGATTTTTTATTGTTAAAATGAAAACTTTCAAGTCAATGAAGAACTGAAGATACAAAATAGATAGATGGTTGTCTAGGAAAAGATATTGCATTTTTTTTTTAGTGAAAAAGGGAAATTTATATTGAGGTAACATGCACCTCTATTGGAATCATAAAAATTAGAAAATGGGCAGTAGCAATTGTTGACAAGAACTTTGTAGGAGAGAGAATTCTCATGCCCAGCTTATGGAAATGTGAGCTTTACAAATCATATTGTTTTTAGAAATTGATTTTTTGGAAATAAATCTGGCAATATTTAACAGAATTAAGAATGCATATAGTTTATATAAATGAATTAATTTATATACAGGTTCTAAGAGACATAAACGAGAATATTTACTCTGATTGTATTTAGAGAGATGGAGAGCCAGAGCAAAATTAGGTGTCCTTCATGTGAGGAAGGGGTAAGAGGTAGTCACTGCAGACTATCATATGCTCTGCAACAGAATCAACATGTCAATATACTATATGTGCCTACAATAGCATGATAGACTTCTATTGACAAGTGGAAAATAATACAATGTGATTTATAGTATAGTATCTTTCAAAAGAAAACAGTGCCACTTATTATATAAGGATATATGCATACTTAAGAAAATATTATGCAACTAAATGGGTTCTTATAGACATAGAGATGAACAGGGCTTAGTAATTGGGGTGGGAAAATGATACAAAATGAAATAGAGGAAAAGTTACATGGATTGGGGATGAGAACACGTGAAATGAGGAGTATGGTTATCACAACCCTCACTATCTAAATGCCATATCCTTCCCCACCACAGATTCATATTGAACACCTACTCTGTGTCAGCTCAATTACTTTAATGTGTTAATGAAAGAAGCACACACTCTCCTCTCTCATACCATGGAGAAACATAATATTTGAACTCATTCTTCTACATTTTGCATTCTCCCATTGTCTAGTCCCAAGAAAAAAAAAACTTAAGTGACAGGATTTCCTATCACAAGCCCAGGCTCTACAATTCCCCTGAAGTGATGTGAAGGGACCCAGTTGAAAGAACCTTTGGAGTTTGACTAAGAGGCTTGAATTCTCTCCCTGGATGGAAGAATTTTATTGCTCATTTCCAATGCTGTGGTAATGGAAAAATGAGCCATTATACTGACCTCCCTCAGCTAACATTTATCTGTCACTGTCATTATCTTCATGATAAGAAAGTCTGTTTTACTTTGTTTTCGTTGATCATAGACCAGGTTCCTTGGGCATAAAACTCATGATTCTTTCTACTCTTTACATTAAAAATAGAAGCCCTCTCACTTTGCTAACCATCCAAGATCAGCGTGGGGCTTTCTGAACTTGGATGTGCTGCAGCACTCAATTACATCTTCATCTATGGTTCATTGATGTAGATTTAAATGCAAGGGCATTTTTACATAGGAACTGTCCAGAAATAGATAACTACTTCTAATTTCTATTAATGCTGTCTTAATTGTTTCTAATGGATGCATTTTGCAAACCAGATACAGAGTATCTAATTAACCTCAACAGGTGATTGCTGTGCTTAATCTGAAGTGGCAGCCTTTGCTATGAATTCCAATGAAGAAAGGAAGGGGGTGGGGAGCCCTCTCTTTTCTCTTTATATCTTAATGCAAATGCATGCCTACACTTTTTTTTTTTTAACAAAAAAGTGAACACCAGGGATTTGAAAATAAGAGATGATCAAATAGATTTAAAGAAATTTAGTGCAATGGAAGTCCTGGTTTCCTTTTTAACCTTGCAAAGTAGAGGATTTTGATTACTTGATCAACTTGATTATCTAGACAAGTTAAAATTTGGATCTAAACTTTAAGACCAACTTGATGCATTTCCTTAAGAAAGAAACAGCAGCTTTCTTAGTTTCCTTTATAAACTAAATGCATTTTTTTTCAGGTTTAAATAATATAAATAAACACTTATTTACTGTATATAGCACACATCAAGCATGTACATCACAATAAATAGTATTTTTTCCCTTCGTCTTAGTGTTTCAATATACATATTAGTTTGTCACTTGTAAGAGTTTATATGACAGAAGGGTGAAGAAAATAAAAAGTGTTAATTAATGATAATTTTTGAAAGGTGACACTTAACAGAATGTTTCCAAATGTTCTTTTAGCTAAGTCATTATTTAGTGAATATAGCCATAGCCAATCTAAAATGGAATCCTAAAAGACTCCTTTCAATCTCTTTGATAATTATTGATCTGAACCACTTGTTTAATATTTTACTTCTAAGGACAATATCTCAGAACTTACCTCATCTAGTTTGCAAACAATACCCTTTATCTGGTGATTTTTTTAAGAACATGAAAAAATTTGTCACTGAGCTTTGATTTTCTTTGAAATGACCATTATCCGAAAATGAGGTATTTATTAATCCTATATCTAATAAAAGAGAAACATGGTAATTGGCGTACGACCGATACCCTTTTCATTGGCTAATCAGCGAGATATGCAAATTAACTGTCAGCCAAGATGGCGGCCGGCAGCCAGGCAGCTTGAAACTAACATGAGGCTTGGTTGCCTCAGTGACGGAGGAAACCAACGTTCCCCGCCTGCCGCTGCCTCTGAGCCGGCAGTTTAAGAAACTCTGTAACAAATACGCCCAACTTCAGCCAGCAGATTCGCAACATTGTAAGCAAAGGCCAGAAACCTACTTTCAGCCAGAGGCCTAAGAGCTGGAGCCAAGCCTCAAGCTAAAGCTGGCCCAGAATTAAAAAAAAAAAAGGAAAAAAGGAGCGTTTGGGAGTTCAGTCACCCCCAGCCTGAAAACAGCCCTCAGCGCCTCACCCAGACTGGCCAGGCACCCCATTGGGGACCCCCACCCTGATCCAGGACACCCTTCAGGGCAAACCAGCCGGCACCCACCCGTGCACCAGGCCTCTACCCTATATAGTAAAAGGGTAATATGCCTCCCGGCACCGGGATCAGCGGAGCCGCGAGGCCTCCCGGCACTGGAATCAGCATGACAGGGGGCAGCACCCAAACCCCCTGATCGCCCTACGACTCTGTGTGTGACAGGGGGCGGGGCCACAACCTCCCTATCCACCCTGCTCTGTGCCTGATAGGGGGGAGCTCCCCAACCACCACCCCCCCCACGGGCCCTGCTCTGTGTGTGACAGGGTAGAGCCATAACCTCCCCATCAGCCCTGCCCTGAGTGTGAGAGTGGCGGCGCCCCAACCCCCTGATCCGCCCTGCTCTGTGGGTGATAGAGGGCAGCACCCCAACCCCCTGATGGGCCCTGCTCTGTGCGTGACAGGGTACAGAGCCCCAACCCCCCTGATGGGCCCTGCTCTGTGTGTGACAAGGGGTTGCTCCACAACCTCCCCATCGACCCTGCCTTGAGTGTGACAGGGGGCGGCGCCCCAACTCCCCAATCAGCCCTGCTCTGAGCCCGACCAGGGGCTGCACCTAGGGATTGGGCCTGCCCTCTGCCACCCGGGAGCAGGCCTAAGCCAGCAGGTCGTTATCTCCCGAGGGGTCCCAGACTGCTAGAGGGCACAGGCCAGGCTGAGGGACCCCCCCTCCCCCCCCGAGTGCACAAATTTTTGTGTACCGGGCCTCTAGTAAAATATAAAAATGTTTGTATCAATCAAGAACTATTTGTAGCCTGGCTGGTGTGGGTCAATGGTTGAGCATTGACCTATGAATCACAAGATCATGGTTCGATTCCTGGTCAGCGTATATGCCCAGGCTGCAGTCTTGATCCCCAGTTGGAGGTGTGCAAGAGGCCATGATTAATGATTATCTTATCATTTTTATTTCCATCTCTCTCTCTCTCTCCCTTCTTCCCTGAAATCAATAAAAATATATTTTAAAAAACTATTTGTGAATAGCAAGTAAAATGAAACACACATTAAAGAAGGTAAATAACACAGAGTCAACATTTGTGCACTTACAAATAAATGTATATTTGGAAATGATTTACAATAAAAATGTGCATATGTGGGCCGCGCCAGCACAGCCAAGGGTGATCCTGAGTGGGGGTGATGAAAGGATTGAGAAAAGACAGACAAGAGAATGACAGTTGGGTCTCGGTGGGACGCTGCCTCCCTGATGAGGAGACAGCGCCAGCGCCCACAAGCTGTGTCTTTACTTTATAGCAGATGCCTCGAGGTAAAGTAGGGGCGTGATCACGTTGTTTACAGCATTCTCGTGAGTCTCAACCCTCCTCAACTACATGCACCTGAACTCTATCACAAGGCACGTGGGGCCACGTGTTTGGACCATAGGTTCAAGCTTACAACTATAGCTGTTGGCTATGATTGTGCTGGGAGGGCCCTGCCCTCCAGCTGGGACTTGCACGTGGCCATGAGAGGACTGTGCCCTCTCATCAGTCCGAGGCTTGAACCTGTCCAAAACACTGTAGCCGCGCCCCATACATATGAATATTTACTGCTTGAACTTTGAGGAAACCTAATGCATTATATACTAGTTAAATGTCATTCATCTAAAATAAATACTATTAGAAAAACTGTTCTGCTTCCTGGATATCAATGAAATATTTTTATGTAATGAGCTTCCTGGTAGAAAGTAATATTTCTAATAGTTTTGGCTGATGAGGTGACCATTTATTTACATCTTCCAAAACAACATACATTGAAAAAGACCTCTTTCCCCTTATCACCTTTGCTAATTCCCAGACCAGAGATTTATTTCACTGTATTCTATTCCTAGGAATCCCTTGTTAAAAAAATATGTACACCTGGTACTCACCAGTAATTACACATTAACATCATAGCATTGGTCATGGCATTAATTGCACTTACCTGGCTTGATTCTTCAGGCCATATTGAGAAACACTTGTCCATAGGTCTTGTTAGACAGTCAGGAGCAGAGCAAGCAGGATGGGCCAGGTACAGACACTCACTGGGACAGAAAGCCCCAGACGCCTAACAAGGGGCAACCTGGGAAAACAAGAACCTCCCTCCCAGGGTAACCTACCTTCCCCTAGCGTATCGCTGGTCAGGCGATTTAGACCCCTGGACCTTTCTCTCCCTAAAGACAATATCTAGGCCTCAGTTGTATTTCGGCTCCAGGCCCAGGAAAGCACCAAAACCAGACAGGTGATGCTGTGGCTGCCTCGTTACCAGCTACACTGACTAATGACCCCCTGTCCTGGCTCCAACCCCTAGCAGTGGAGACCACTAGAAGAGCACACCTGGAAAGCTGATGAAAAATCTATTAAGACCCTCCCCTGAGACCTTCCCTAAGATTTCCACCTGCAAGAGAGAGAGAGACAAATACACTCAGGACAAAGGACCCAGTGTGTGTTCTCCCTCCAAGGAGCACTCCCATGCCATTCCTGTCCCCACTTCTTCCCCACAGGCATGTATCCCCTAATCTCTAAGGGGCCCCATGAGACTTGCAATCAGGGGAGCAATGGACAGTGGCAGCTGGCCCTGGGGTAACCCCCTGAACCTGTCTCCCAGGCCCCCTTTTCTCTGACTGCCCAGTGAGCCAAAGCAGCCCAGCCTATGCTTTCCTATAGCTTCTTCTATGCCCTTCCTTGTTTCGCTATCCTAGGTATATTTTTGCTGCCATTATGGACCCCATACTCTTTGGCTCAGTGCTATGTAGACCTTCCCTTTGTATATCCCCATCTCCCATCCCCTTTTCCTTAAGTAAGTTCAAGTTTTCTTTGTTTGCCATCTGAGATGGCTATTACCACCGCCTTTAACCTTTCAGGCCACATGTTTCTAGATGTCATGCAAGTGAAGGCAGTGACTGCCTTTGTCCTGAATGATCTTTTACAAGGATGTTTGTGTAGTACACTGCCTTGGAAGATAAAGACAGTGTCCCCTTCCAGAGCAGAGATTTGCTTCCTGTCCAATATAGTGAAAATAATGTGTTCCATGAGAGCAAAGGTTGACTGCATTAGTTTGCAGCCCGTTATAAAAGACTGCTATTTCATAAGCTTGGGGTTCACACCAAAAGCCCACTGTACACAGCGTCCACCTAGGCTGCTATCTGTCGTTTCCATGTAATCTGAGTGTCAAAAGAAAATAGTGTGACTATTAAGCTCATGCTGCTTGCTCTGCGGTGAGTAATAAAGTCTTTTGTCTCTGACCCAGTGGTTCGTATTTTCTAACACCATCCATGAAACCCAGGAAGGCTACTGCCCCGCTTCACCAATTTTTGCCCTACTTCCCAAAGAAAAGTTATGCTTCAAGACTGCTCACATTCCCCTTCTTTGCGAGACCTTCCTGAATACCATTATGGCATCAAGCTTCAGCAGAAACAGTCATCATTGTGTCTTAGACTTTTTGTGCAAACCTATATCCATTTGTGATCCCCCTTGACCCAGAACAGTGCCTAACTCTCATTATATGCTCAATAAATCTCCATTGATGGAATAAATTCATAATTTGGGACTAGTTGAGTCCTATACTTCTTAGCAACTGGAAGTGGGTCTTGGGTTAGATTGCAGACCACCACTATCAAGAACAGGGTGACAGAGTGGAGTGTAGGGTCTGCTATTTCATTGCCTGGCTCTGACTTATTGTGAGATACAGAGGTTCTGACCCTTATATATGAGATAGTAATGCTCTATAGTATAGAGTCTATATAATACAAATCCAAGAGAAAGCTGAATTGATTTTTCATCCCCTTTCCTTCATGGTTGCTTCCCCACCCCCAATCTTACATTTTTCTGAAAGCAAGAAGCCAGCTGCTCATCTTTCTGGCAGCCCATTGACCTCCCTGTTTTATTCTCCTTTGGATCCTGGCAATTAACCACTACTTAAAGCCCTCTGGTCAGGCCTCCAGGAACCTTTGTAACACCATTTCTTCTTCAATCTTCTCAGCTAAGGGAGTTTTCACAGTTCATTAACTGAGTGCCGATCATGGCATAATCTTTCTTTCAGGTTCTTCTTAAACCTGAAACATTTCAACCTTTGGGCATTAGAAATCCATCCCCTCCTTTTTTGGTACCTGTTTTATTTTGTCGTTGTGTTTAATTATTATTTTTTTTATTTTTCTTAATCAGGACCTCATTAATTGTATAGAAAGCATCTCTCTCTTGCTAGTAAAAGGAAAATCCCGCACACACATGCACCAATCATTCCACAGCAGGTTGTTTTTATTTTGGTTTGGTCTTTGGGTTAAAAAGGGGGATGGAGAGGATCATTTGTTTCCAAGAATATTACAGGAACCTTGAGGATAGAAACTGTAGTCTTATAATCGGTTCACTGTAGAACACAACTCCATATTGTATAGATACCAGATGTTCAATAAATACTTAGAGCTGAACTGTCTAATATTGTAAATACCATGTGGCTAGTTTAAATTGAGATGTGTTATAAATATAACATGCACACTGATTCCAAAGATTTGATGTATAAAAAGGAAGGTAAAATATCTCATTAATACTTTTTATATTGGTTACATATCAAAATGACAATATTTTATATAAAGCAGATTAAATGCATTTCAAAATCAGTACCACATTTCTTTTTTTATATGGTTACTTGATAATTTATAATGACACATGTAGCTCATATTATATTCCTATTGGGCAGCACTGAATTAGAACATTAAAAACAATAAACAAAAACATAAATGATGTATATTTCATTACTTCAGTCTATTGATTATTAATGTTATTGATGTTAGTCCTTTTAGTGCAGTAGAAAGAGAATGTGTAGTTTCATGACTATATTCCTGAGTTCTCATGCGGCTTTGGCACTTTATGGTTCTATTATCTTAGGCAAGGGTCTTACCCTCATGAGTGTTTATATTTTTAATCTGTAAAACATAGGAGTGACAATACCTACCAGTTAAAAAGACTGAAAGTATTTAATTTATATTCAGTACTACAAGTTTTATATATGTTTTACTTTCTCTTATTATAGAAACCTGTATTATTTCATTCCTCAATGGTGTTTTATATGTTATATTTTAGTAGAAATTTTGGCGGAAAAGAAATTTGCCAAATATTTTTCAAAGAAGAAGAAATTAGTGATTAACTTCCTCATTTGGTAGACGCATATTCTGAAGTAAAGAATCTGTAGAAAAATAAAGAAATGAAGTAAATATGAAACAAACATACCAAAGCATGTGTTTATATAAACAGCACATATGTGTTTATATAAACAGCGCATAAGTCACTCTGCTTTTATTTTCATTATATTTATTAACTACCTTTATATTTTGTGCACATTTCCTAAAAGTAATAATTTTTAGGTAACTTGTGAAGCTGATGCTGTATGTGTCCTTTCAGAAATACTGTCTGTACTTGGGACCCACTCACCCAGGATTCATGTTGGACATTCAATTACGAGAGAACTCCGTCTAACATACTTAATGAACACATTGTTGCTTGTACACAGGTGATGACTATTCCTTGGAAGACCCTATGTTAAACTTTTATCTTACCTCACCTGCAACCAGGTCTGTTCGATCCAGCCTGGTCTGTCTTCAAGCCAGTGGGGTGCATTGCCTTTCAATTCAGAGCATGCAGTTTATTTCTTCTGGAAACTTCTCCAGGGCCTTGGCGCATCTTTGAGCTAGCTAGCCTAGCCATTACACACACAATGTCTCAGAGACATGCAGGCAAACTCTGAAATGTGTCTCAGCTGAAGCATCACTCCTGGTCATATATTTTTCTAACATGTCCTAGAAGTATATGATTGACAATTTTCTTTTTAAATTAAATTTTAAAATTTATTTTATTGTTGACATTACTACAGAAGTTCCCATTTTTGCCCCTTTGCTCACCTCAACCCAGCCCCCACAATGCCTTCCCTCTGGCCTTCACCACACTGTTGTCTATGTCTATGGGTTATGCACGTATGTTCTTTGGCTAATCTCTTCACCTTTTTTATCCAGTCCCCATACTTCTCCTCCCCTCTGGCAGATGTCAGTCTGTTCCATTTATCCATGCCTCTGTTTCTATTTTGTTCATCAGTTTATTTTGTTTATTAGATTCCACATATAAATGTGATCATACGGTACTTGTCTTTCTCTGATGGGCTTGTTTCACTTAGCATCATACTCTGCAGGACCCTCCAGAGTTATCCCTTCTCTTTTTATTTTTAGTTTAGAATGGATTTTACCAGCTGATAGCTCCATCGATTTTACTACTGGGAGCAATCTGATAGAATGACACCAGTAACACCAGAGACTATAGGTGCTACTATAAGAAGGATCTGCTAATAAGGTCCATGTCTAGTGACTGTTTAGTTCTCTTGTGATCTTTTATATGTGTTCAAGTCAATATTCCTTTTCTGAATGGCTAAATACAGGGCTTATCTCTACAGTTTCTAGTTTAGAAAGTTAAAGTGATCTTAGCTAATGATTTAAATGGTAGGCATGCTTCACTTCGCCAGTCTGCTTAGTTTCATCCATCTCCACAGCTGCCTAAATTCCAAGTACTTAAATTATCTTTTTGTTTTTAAATGACTCATATATCCAAGGTTTTTTCTTTTTAAATGACAGCACAACTGCCATCATTTTTCCCCAAACTGCGATTATTAAATATAGAAACTCTTGTACTCAGATGGCTAGTGCAGGGAGGAAAAGAAGGAGCCAGTGAAAGGAAATTGGATGTGTTAAGAATCTTATCCATTAGTCATACCTTTTTTTTGCTTTGTTCTTATCATTTTATGAGGTCTGTGTGTGCTTGCCTTTTGAAGACAAAGAATAAACAAAGATTGAGTCCAGCATATTACTGTTAAGGAAAAGTGAGTTCTAATAAGCTGAATTATGCTACAATTTTAATTTTTTTATGCTTATCTTATAAATTTGACATGGCCATGGCTACAAATTAAAGATTAGAAGTTGTACAATTGTCTAGAGTACCAACTTTTAAAGTTTTTACAATTAAGTGTGTCATGGGGGAGTTCAACTTAATATCTTTTATAATCCCATAATATCACCATTCCACTGTTGTGTGAGCAGGCTATTGGGCCTGTATAAAGGGTTCCAGAGTTACTATCTCTTGCCTGAGCCCTGGCATAAATGCTTCAGATCTCCCTTTTTAGCATCCTATCTAATAATAGAGAAACATGGTAATTAACCATAACTTCACTACCCTTCCCATTGGCTAATCAGGGCAATATGCAAATTAACTGCCAACCAAGATGGCGGCCGGAAGCCAGGCAGCTGAAGCGAACAGGAGGCTTGCTTGCTCCAGTGATGGAGGAAGCCAAGGTTCCCTGCCTGCCACTGCCGGCCTATGAGCTGCAGTCTAAGAAACAATGTTGCAAATATAGAAG
Source organism: Myotis daubentonii (assembly GCF_963259705.1). NCBI lineage: Eukaryota > Metazoa > Chordata > Mammalia > Chiroptera > Vespertilionidae > Myotis > Myotis daubentonii. The sequence goes on from NC_081845.1 coordinate 61,856,104, forward strand.
CTAAACATTCCCCAGAAAACTGCTTTCAGCCAGCCGGGCCTCAGAACTGGAGTTGCAACAGTGTTTCAATTTTAGAAGCCAAACAAAGCCAGGTACCTGCTTTCAGCAGCTGAGGTCTCAGAGCTGGAGCTGAGCCTCAGAGCTAAAGCTGGCTCTCAGTTCCAGTGACAGCCATAGAAGGTAAATAAATCCCAGAATAAAAAAGAAAAAAGAAAAAAAGGAGAGGTTGGAAGCTTCAGTCACCCGCCAGCCTGAAAACAGCCATCAGCCCCTCACACAGACTGGCCAGGCACCCCAGTGGGGACCCCCACCCTGAAGGGGGTGTGACCAGCTGAAAACAGCCATCATCCCCTCATCCAGGCTGGCCAGGCACCCAAGCGGGACCCCCATCCTGATCTGGGACACCCTTCAGGGCAAACCAGCAGGCCTCCACCAGTGCATCAGGCCTCTATCCTATATAGTAAAAGGGTAATATGCAAACCGACCCTAACAGCAGAAGGACTGGGAATGACTGGTCACTATGATACACACTGACCACCAGGGGGCAGACGCTCAATGCAGGAGCTGCCCTCCGGTAGTCAGGGCGCTCTCACATGGGTGGAGCTCTGCTCAGCCATAAGCCAGGCTGATTGATGGCTGCGGTGGTGGTGGGAGCCTCTCCTGCCTCCTCAGCAGCGCTAAGGATGTCCAACTGCAGTTTAGTCCTGTTCCCCACTGGCAAGTGGACATCCCCCGAGGGCTGCCAGGCTGCCAGAGGGATGTCTGATTGCCATCTTAGACCCAGTCCTCTGGGGAGCAGGCCTAAGCCAGCAGGTGGTCATCCCCTGAGGGGTCCCAGACTGTGAGAGGGCACAGGCTGGGCTGAGGACCCCCCTCCCCCTGAGTGCACAAATTTTTGTGCACCGGGCCTCTAGTTTAATATAATTTATAAACAGCTAAGGTGATGACGTATGTGTAAGGTAAGCATGGCAATACAAGTTTACTTAGAAGGAATTAAAAAACACCTGTTTTCTAAATAAAGACAAACAACATACATTTTTAGGCCAATGAAAAGAGTATTAGGCAGTCCCTATTTCCACTTCCATATACTAGTACACATGCTCAAAAGGTATAGAAATTTCCACAAAGTCACTCAAGCTTCATTTAACCATCTTATTTTGTATATCTAAATGAATAAATAAGCTAATAAACTTAGTGATGCCATACAACATGTTCTCAATTATGTTGAAACTAAGTAACATGTATAAAACTAAAAAATTAAAAACTGAAAATTTTGAAAGTATTTAAAGAAAATCACAGAATGAGTAATGATTTTATACCCATTTAAAAAAAAATTATCTGTTCTACAGTTTCCTTTTAAATTCTAACTGCTCTTTAAAAAAAAACAACACTGGAAATATACAGATTCATAGCAATAAATAACTTTGGGGGAAAAATGTACACACAACAATATTGTTGCTCCTGAATTCTTCAGTAAGAATTGAGCAGATATGACTAAAGCAAAACTAAAATATTAAGTGCATTGCTATACAATTTTATAAACATAGTAGGCACATAATGAATATCTGCTAAACTGAACTGATGTCCAACCCTAGTTTCTCACCATTACAATTTGATAGTTTTAAGTTGAGCCATTTAATTCCCAATTGCATTTTTGGCAGCACCTAACTGTAATGTTACTAGTAATGCCTCAATAAACTTATTCTCTTAAAACATGATAGAACTTTTTTAAGATTTAAATTCATGTATTCAAAAAATGTAAAAGTTGAAAATATTTCACCTAAATTCAAGATTTTAGAGGTTTTCCATCCTCTGATTATGAGAGGAAAGAAAATATCGGCATAAGTTAACACATCAGGCTTACCACTATGACTGCAGTCCCCAAGGGGCCTGCTCTCACATTTTTACAACAACAAAGCATTCTGGTGTGGTCCACTAAGAAGTTGGATACTTCTTAGCAAAATGTACAGTTTGATTAATTACCTGTTTAGTTAAATTTCAATAGCCCTTTATTATCTTTAAATCTCAGTTTCCTGTGTCAGAGATGATTATTTCTTTATTCTTGGACACCAAAATCAAAGGGAAAACAGAGGGGAAATTGAAACTGCTGAAATATAGAAAAACTGCTTTTCCATGTGCCATTGTTCCATGGCAGTCTGGACATAACTGTATTCTGTGGGATCTTCCATTTATACGTAAGCTAAGTTATTAAATAAAGTGTTTAGTAAGTGTTGCAATTAAATTAGCTCCCATCTTAAAACTTTACTGTGGAATTCACATACAAACATCTGTGAGCTTTAACTGTGAAAATCCAGGCCTCATGAAGAGAATGTACCAACCATACTATGATACAGTTGGGTCATTGGAGCCATTGTATCACGAACAGCCTGTTCTTGTGATGAGTAGCCATGCTCGGACAGGAAAATGTGAACTTTCTGATTGCGTGAGGTTGGGATTTCTCCTCTTTGGAAAATTGGGGTATGTAGGTAGAAACTCCGGCATTATTGGGTGATGACTGTGGTGATGTCATTAGAAGGAAAAGCTGCACCTGTCCAGGAAAAGGTACCTGTGGACCACACAGCTCCCTAGGCCTCCACTCTTCAAAGGTTGGCGACAGCAAAGGCAAACACCAGTAATCCAGTAAACAGCCAACTTCTTGACAGCCCATTCAGGCAGGACTCCTGTCTGGGGGTCGGGGGGGGGGGGGAGGGCTCTGAAGGAAATAGGAATGTGACATCAGGAGTTGTCATCAATAGAGGCAGCAGCAGTAACAGCACTGTGTAACAAGGCAGGAAGGCAGGGAAGAGGGCTGAAGGGACAATCTCTAGCAGTTACGACGCAGTGACAGGGGCATTCCAAGACATTGGTGGTGGGGGCAGAGGAGAGAGAGAAGTAAATTCTTTAAAAAGAGCTAACTTCAATTGTCAAGACAATGAACATGTGCGCTAGGATTTAAAGACTAGAAAAGAATTTAAAGATTCTGTTCATGACATTCTGTTGCATGAGTTTGTGAAACTTTATTTCAGATGCCTTAAGAGAGATGTTTTCCTATCATTTTTATTAATGAATTATTGGCAAGTTTTAACTTTATTCCCCCCGCCCTCAAGGGCCATAGTAAGTTATGTGAGTGTAGAAAGTTGGTTAAAAAATAGTGCCTTGCCGAAACCGGTTTGGCTCAGTGGATAGAGCGTCGGGTTGCGGACTGAAAGGTCCCAGGTTCGATTCCGGTCAAGGGCATGTACTTGGGTTGCGGGCACATCCCCAGTAGGAGATGTGCAGGAGGCAGCTGATCGATGTTCCTCTTTCATCGATGTTTCTAACTCTCTATCTCTCTCTCTTCCTCTCTGTAAAAAATCAATAAAATATATTAAAAAAAATAGTGCCTAATTCAATTAATAATTGTTTTTTTTTATTTGTTAAAAAGTTTACTTGCTGTGTTTTGGGATAAAAATAAATTTCTGTTAATAATAATTATACATGCCTTTTCTTATGTTCAAGGTGAGGGAAGCATCTATTGAAAGTGAATTTCTGTTTACATAAGATAAACAGAAATAATTGAATAATTGAAGTACAAATATCCTGTGTATTTTAGTGCAGGAATCTCTTTGTATTGTCCAGAGAATTCTTCTTTATTTAGTGCAATTAAATACAAATAATCAAATTAAGTAAATCTGTGTAAGTTTCTTTGCCATTATGACAATTTAAGAACTGTTGGTACATGGAAGCTTCATTTTGTTACCTCTTTGCATTCGATTTCTTGTAAATGGATTCAAAGTCAATCTTTGTCAAAAAGCCTTAACAGTTTAGATGATCATTCCATGACCTATAAACAGAATTCTGCACCTCACCTCCTTCCTTTTAACAAGACCTTAAAAGTCTGAAACTTCTCATAAGTGATTTGGTTGGACATCTCTTTTCCTCCAACTTTCCCAAATCTCAACACTCTGAACTTTTCCTCTCCACCCTCAGAAAATAGAAACAGATTACTATTATTTACACTGATTGTAAGCATGAAAGCCAGTTCACTAGATAATTTGTCTTATTTTCTAAATTTAGAAAGAATGGTTCAAATCTACCTTATTAAATTATTTAAATGATCTTTTTTTGGCAGATGTCTTCCAAAACTAATTCAGAATATTGGGTATAATTTAGGAAAATATTTCATGACAGATTTTTTTTTTCTGGAGTATTCACACAGAAACTATTTATTACGCTTGGTTATTGTATAGGTAACATTTAACCTAATTTACTAATATATGTATAATATATGAACTTTGGGGTCTTAATCATTCATGCTTTATATCTCGGAACAGAGGAAGACCAGCTTTCAAAGGTCTTATTTTAGGAATATCTATAGTCTTCTTTATGAAGATAGTAGCCCATTCTTTCAAGTGAGACTCTAATATAAGCTACCAAAAATTTAAGAGACTATCAAACTTAGTGTTCTATGGTTTTGTTTTTTAAAATGGATTTGATTTTCTTTAATAATCAAGAATAATGTGTTGCTAGGGAACATAAACCTAAGCTCTCTAGTTAATTGAAATACGTGTTGTATATCAATAAAAACAAAATAACATATACGATCCTACCTATAAAACAAGAGGAAGTTCAGAGATTTTTGTTTTTACTTTGATTTTTCACTGTTATCATTTAAAACACCCCATCCTTCTATTTCTAGTGCTATTTCAACTTAGAGATAAAAAGGCTCCTATAAAAATGAAAGGCTATTTAATCATTCTGCCATATGGTTATTCATGGGAATGCGTATTCTCTCTCAAAAATGAGTATTTGCCCTCGAAGGAAGATCTATCACCAGAGCAGGAGAGAATGCCTTGGAATACCTTTGCTGAGGACACTGCTAGATTGCCTCTTTCCTCGTGTCCTGATCCTACACTCACGGAGCAATCTTCAGGTTTTAATTTGACTACCCGTGTAGCTTTTCCACAGGGAAAGAATATGCTAACTGTTAAATGTAGACATTTAGTCTACTTCAAATAGTGTTTTTCATTATAAATGAATAAATTATAATTCTAAATTTATACAGCAGTCACTTCAGCGTGCTGAACTTGAATCTATCCGAGTGAGGCTGATTAATTCCCAGTTCTTGATAAAACAGAATTTCTTGTCATTTCCACCTGAAAATGAGATCTTAGACATAATGATCCAATTGAGGTGTCTTTTTGGAGGGGTCTTCCAAGATGTTAAAAGACAAAATCATAATTAGTGCTGGGAAGGGTGGCAAATAATATACATAGTGGTATGTGAAATGAGTGCTTCTCTATCTGGCATTTGAATAGACAGCTACACTTTAATATCGGAAAGGCATGAATATGTAATAACCTCTATAATGCTAGGGAAAAAAGGTCACAGACCAATAAAATGGCCAACATTTCTAACAATGCATTCCTATTTAACCTCTCTTGCAGGTGGGCAGGTGAGGCCATGTGCAATCTGCCTACACAAGCCAATACCACAGTCATCACCAGGTATCTAGGGCTTAACAGGCAGAATTTTATCCAGGAAGAGTCAATATGAGCCTAACCAGATGCCAGTTGTAGTATAAAAGAGAGGGAAAAGCAACACTGAACTTCTGAGCAGTGACATTGAGAATGACAATAGATGAGAAAGATTAGAATTTGAACAAATGACCAATACCATAAGGCTGAGTGAAAGATATTATAGTTCAGAGTGAATTTGGCATAACTCATTAGCTTCATGCTCTGAATTTTCTCATCAGTCTTCAATAGAAACTATGACCTTTTAGCCATTTGTTTATTTTGTATTACATTTATCGAGATAACATTGGAGGAGGGTGTGGGGTGGATAAATGGTGATGGAAGGAGACAAGTTGGGGTGGTGAACACACAATACAGGGTACAGATGATGTATTGTAGAATTGTGCACCTGTAGCCTGTATAATTTTGTTAACCTGTGTCACCCCAATACATTTAATAAAAATTAAAATAAGAACATTGCTTAGTAACATTGTATAAATTTCAGGTGTGTAACTTTATAATATGCCATCTTCATTGTGTGCTTACCACCTGAAGCCTGGTCTCCTTCCATCCTCGTTTACTTTATTCCCTTTATCCTTTTAGTCCTTCCCCAATTCCCCTCCCCTCTGGTAACCACCATTCTGTAGTCTATATCTATGACTTATGTTTTTTTGTTTGTTCATTTGTTGCTTTTTCTTTTATATCCCACATATGAGTGAAATTATACGCTCTTGTAATTTTGTGTTTCACATAGTATAATATTCTCAAGGTCCACCCTTATTGTTGCAAATGGCAATATTTCATCTTTTTTAAAATATATTTTATTGATTTTTTACAGAGAGGAAGGGAGAGGGATAGAGAGTTAGAAACATTGATGAGAGAGAAACATCGATCAGCTGCCTCCTGCATGCCCCCTACTGGGGATGTGCCAGCAACCAGGGTACATGCCCTTGACTGGAATCGAACCTGGGACCCTTCAGTCCGCAGGCCAATGCTCTATCCACTGAGCCAAACCGGTTAGGGCAATATTTCATCTTTTTATGACTGAGTAGTATTCCATTATATTATATATATATACCACATCTTTATCCAATTATTTGTTGAAGGACACATAGGTTGTTTCAATGTCTTGGTCATTGTGAATAATGCTGCAATGAACATAGTGGTACATATATCTTTATGAAGAAGTGTTTTTAAAATTTTCAGGTAGATACCCAGAAGAGTGATTGATAGGTCTTATGGTAGTTCTATTCTTACTAGTAATTAAGGAAACTCCATACCATTTTTTTCATAGTAACTCCAACAACTAATATTTCCACCAGCAGTATGTGAGAGTTCCCTTTTCTCCACATTCTCTTCAACATTTGTTATTTCTTGTCTTATTGATAATAGCCATTCTAACAGGATACTATCTCATTGTTGTTTTGATTTCCATTTATCATATAACTAGTGATATTGAGGATCTTTTCATATGTCTGTTGATCATCTGTATGTTTTCCTTAGAAAAGTGTCTCTTCAGATCCTTGTGAAGTATGGTACCTATTTGCTTTGTTTAACAATGGACAGGTTATTTTGATTTTCTGAATTGTATAAATCATCCCATTTGATTGAATGCCTTATTGATTGAATGACTATCCCATTGATTGTGATCTTACTGGTTATGGAAGCACATTCTTCTGTACCTGGAAACAGGACAGCACAATTACCCGAAATTGTTTTAGTGGCCACAGGTGGTGCGTTCCAGCTGACTCAGTGGTCCCGAGACCAGGACAGCACAATTACTCTAAATTGTCCTGACAACTCAGTAGTCGGGAGACCCAAGGGCTCTAGATAATGTGTTTCTATCAACTCAGTGATCCGGAGACCCGAAACTGTAATTTAGATAACATGCCTAAGTTTAACCCAGGTTATCCAAGGGCTCTAGATAATGCATTTCTGTCAATTCAGTGACCCCGAGACCCGAAACTGTAATTAACATGCTTAATTCTGCTTCTGTAATCTGCTTTTTTGCGAGCCAGGTGCCTCATTCCAAACCCTGGGATGTAATCAATACCTTTGTGATTTTTGCCTATATAAGTCTGGTTTTGCCACCATCTTATTGCTATGAGATTTGGGAATGGCCCCTCATAGTCCCGGATTGCAATAAATGTGACTCTTTAATTAGACGTCTTGAGGCGTCCTTCTGTGATTCGTGGGGTACGTTACAACATTTGGTTCATTTTTTTTAACTAGATTTGATTGTTGTTCAGTAGTATGAGTTCTTTATAAATATATAAAGAAACTATGATCTTCTGATTGTGCAACTGTGTCCAGGCACAAGTCACTTAAGGCATTAGGTGTGTGATGGTTAATTTTATGTGTCAACTGGAGGTGCCATGAAGTGCCTAGACATTTAGTCAAACATTATTCTAGGTGGGTCTCTGAGGGTATTGAGGGATGAGATTAACTTTTGAATTGGTAGACTGAGTAAATTGCCCTCTGTAATGTGGGTGGGCCTCAATCAATTGAACACTTACATAGAACTAAAAGGCTGTGTAAGGGGAAACTCTTTTGACTTGAATGCTTGAGCTTCAGCATTAGTCTTTCTCAGTCTTCCAACAAAGGTGAACTGGACCTAAACTTGGGCTCTCCTGAGTCTCCAGCTTGCAAACTGAAAATCTTAAGACTTAGCCTCACATGAGCCAACTTCTTATAATAAATCTATCTATCATCAATCTCTTGCTGTGTGTATATATATGTGAACATTTATGTAGTGGTTCTTTTTATTCTGGTGAACACTGATAAATACAGATTTGGGTACCGAGAGGATGGGTGCTGCTGTGAAAAATACTTAAACATATGGAAACATATTTGAAACTAGATAATGGATAGAGACTAGAAGAATTTTGAGGTACATGCTAGAAATACATACATTCTGGTGAGGTTTCAGATAAAAATGAAGAACATATTATTAGAAATGGGGGAAAAAGGGTGATCCTTGATTTAAAGTGGAAAAACTTGGCTGAACTTTGTTCTAGTGTTTTGTTGAAGGTAGAACATGTAATGAAATTACATTTGACTGAGGAAATTTCTAAGAAAAATGTTGAAGGAACAGCTTGGTTTCTCCTGACTTTATAGTAAAGTGTGAGAAGAGAGAAAGGGATTGAAGAAAGAATTGTTAAGTTCCTTTTTAAGGAAACAGATCTTGAAGATTTAGAAAATTCTCAGCCTGTCTGTAGTGTAAAAAATGAGAAAGAATCTTTTAAAAAGAACATCAAGGTGTGGTTAAACTGTGACTCAACAAAGAGTTTATTGGCTTATATCAACAGATACACTGCCTACTTACCAGTAAACTGGATGGAGGCTGGGCAAAATGAAGGAAGGCTGACAGACTTGGATTTGACAGGAGAGGAGGATAGAGCTATTCACTTTTAAAGATGGACTCTTCTTCCAGAAGTGGGAGAGATGATCTTGGAGATGAATCAGACATCATCAAAGCCACTGCCCTGGTTTCTATAGGTTGGATGGTCTCCACCTGAAGCTATAGAGGTGGGATTGTCCTGCAGGGGTGTGGGGTTGGGACTACCAAGTAAAGATTTCAGGGTGGTACTTACCCCCACCCCCCAGTGGTTCTGGAAGGTGAAACATTGAGCCAAAGAGGATTATGCTTGAGCCTTAAGAGCCAGTGGAATTTTCTTTGCTAGATTTTGGACTTGCTAGGAACCTGCCACCCCCTTCTTCCTCCTGATTTCTCCCATATGGAATGGGAATGCCTACCCAACGTTTGTTCTACAATTCATTTTGCACATAACTTATCTGGTTTCACAGGTTTATAGCTAGAGAGGAAATATGCCTCAGGATAAATTATACCTTGATTTAGATGATATTTAGATGAGACGTTTGACTTTAAACTTTAGAATTAATTCTGGAATGAGTTAAATCTCTTGGGGCTGTTGGGATGAAATGAATAAACTTCGCATGTGAAAAATATATGAATTTGGGGGATCCAGGCTGAAATGTTATGAACTGAATTAGATTCCCTCAAAATTCATATGTTGAAGCTCTAACTCCTAACTTTGAATTGGTGCCCTTACAAAAAAGAGACTCCAGAGAACTTCTCTCTCTCTCTCTCTCTCTCTCTCCCTGCCATGTGATGAGAGAGTAAGCAGGCAACCATCTGTAAGCCAGGAAGAGAGGCCTCACCAGACTCAATCATACTGGCACCCTGATTTTGGGCTTTCAGCTCCAGAATTATGAGGAAATAAATTTGAAAGGGTCAATCAAGATACAGGGCTCTACTTTAGTAGGGGCTAATAAAAGAAAGCTCATTCTTCAAGTCTAAGCCTTGCACAAACATGCTCCCCTTGAGTGGTTATTTTACAGAAATTCCTGAAGACCATAACTCCTGACATTGTCTAATAGAGAAATGGATAGATGATACCGCAACTCAGATCAGAGAACTGAGTGAAAGAAAGAGGACTGAATGAAATAATAAGGGAAGAGTGGGAATTACAATATGTCAGTGCACATCTAGTCAAAAAAGAAAGAAGAGAGATTTCCAAGTTGGGAATTGGTTCAAGGGAAAATGTGAAGCCAGGAAAAAGCTTATGATATGTCAGGAAAAAAACAAAACCCTAAGTAAAATAGCTAGCTAAAGAAGGTTTCTGAAAGAAGAAATAAAAACTCAAAGTTAGTTTTGAGTCACAGGCTAATGATTCATATATGGAGATGATGTATGCTTTCCTAAGGTATTATGTATTATCCGGTTTGCAGCTGTGAAGATAGATTTACATTGATCGTTTCATGTGCTTTTCCATACCACTTCTTGAAGGTAATATGGTTGGACCATTACAGTCCTTTCAAATCCCAAGGTACTCGGGTTCAATTTCACATTTTAACAGGCCTGACTTGGATGAAGAGCATAGTCTGTTACTATATATAAAAAGGTATTAACTGGCAGAAAGAGCTATCAAAACTGTGACCTTGACTTTATTAACAACACTATTTAGCCCAGTGATGGCCAAAGTAGGTCTATAAACTCCTCAGGAGTACACAGTGTCAAAAAAATATTGGGACTATTATTTATGTTTCTTTTAATCTCAAATTTTAGTGAATATTTTATAATAAGCATAACATATTAACAACTATGTACATATAATTATAAATAAATACATACTTTTGAGGGCGTGTTTAAAACATTTACTAATAGAATTATGCAATATAAAAGTTTAAAGATCATGACTTTAATCAACTGTATTCTTCTGAAGGTGAAAGACTTAACTGATTTGGTAGGAATCTTGGATGGTCCCCCTTAGAAGTTGAATATCAGCTGAAGGGATTTAAATATGGAAATGATAAGGTCAGATTGCTTTTCCAAGGGTTCAGTCTGAAGGTTCACTGGAAGGAAGGTCTGAAGGAGACAGTGAAAAGTTGGGGGAGCAGTTAGTAAACTCTTCCTCTCTCCAAGCACAGTAATAGCAATGATGAGGGTTTGATTTAGAAGGAGTGGTAATGAAGACTGAGTGGAAGGGACGACATTCAGAGATGATTCGCAGCAGAAGTCAGCAGGGAGTACTGATTAATTGGCTGAAACGTGTGAGATAAAAAAAAATGAAAATGATGCCAAGGTTTTTAGTTAGACCACCAGTTCAAGTTATCTGCAATAAAAATACAAACAGGGATGTTTTAGGGGTAAAGAATATGATCTGTGCCATTATAGCCACATTAAGTTTCAAATGCACCAGTGGGAACTGAGGCTTAGAGGAGAGGTCTGGATAGATATATAAATTTGAGAGTCAGAAAAGGTACAAGGAGAGGGGCTATAGAAGTATATAGACTGAGAGTATAGAGTAAAAAAGCAAAATCAAGCATGCTGGAAAATATTAAGAGCATGCATATGCCAGGGAAGCAAATGCAGGACACTTTTATCAGACCTAAACTTTGTGGTTTGAATTTTTTAAGTGAGTGGATGAGATGGAAAATGTTGATGCACAGGTGGTGATATTTTTCAAACTTGGAAAGCATCTGCATTCAAGATGGAATCAAGAGATGTGACAGAAAACTTTCATGGTAAAAAATTATCAGAGTCATAATTTTTTTTCTATATTACAAAGGATAATGACTTTAGAATTGAATGTTAGAATTAAATTAACTAAATACATGTGAATTTATTATGCATGTTTTCTTATAAAATATTGGTGAAAATTTGTTAATATAAGTCAAAAAAAAGTTCATATAAATTAAAATTTTAGATTTACCTTTTACTTATGGACTCCTATATTACCTCCAAATTGAACTTAACACAAAAGACTCTTCTGATGTTTATTCTTATATATATATACTTTTATATTTTGAAACCTTTTTTTTAAGTTGGAATAATTAGCCCTAGAATAAATACAATTTAAATGTGAATACCCATTAGGATATTCTCAAGAGCAACAAAAGGAATGAGAGAGATCTTATATCATCACATCACTGACAATACATGATAACATCTAGCATTTTTTAAAAAAATATATTGTTATTGATTTCAGAGAGGAAAGGAGAGGGAGGGAGAGATAGAAACATCAATGACGAGAGAGAATCATTGATCGGCTGCCTCCTGCATGCCCCCTACTGGGGATCGAGCCAGCAACCCAGGCATGTGCCCTTAACCGGAATTGAACCTGGGACCCTTCAGTCCACAGGCCAACACTCTATCTACTGAGCCAAACCAGCTAGGGCACATCTAGCATTTTAATGTTTGCCAAATATATGAGTATAAATGGATAACTCATTTTAGTGTTACGTTTATAATTATTAATGAACTTGAAGATGACATATACCAATTAGACATTTGGCCTACCTGTTGTGTAAATTCGTATTCTTTGTTCATTTATTATGGAATTTTGTATCTCTTTCAGGTTGATTTGTAGGCACTTTGGTATACAGGGCATCCCCCAAAATGTATACACACTTTGGCTGCTATTATTAACTCCAATGGGTTAAACCTGAAAGGAAAGTAACACTAATTGAGCTATCAGCTGTTAAAGTCTGTAGATACTTTTTAGGATACCCTGTGTTTTAAATAGTGTTCCTTTGTCAGTTTTAGAGGTACAAATGTCCATTCTCAGTGTGTCCCCAATCCGGTAACTTGCACTTTGCTGATAGTGTCCTTTATTAAGGAAGAAATTATCAATTTATCTAATTAAATCATTAAACACTTTCCATTATATATCCATATAAATTAGGGAATATATTCGCTACATTTGTTACAAAGAATCCAGCCAGATTTATGATTAGAACGCTCCGTAATAATTTTGTTGCACTTGAAATGTTCCTATTATGAACATTTGAAATGTTCCCGCAGAAGAGCACAGACTTTCCATTAATTTAGAAGTTCTTTTATGTGATCAAATAGAGTTTTAGGTTACTTTCCATATTTTTGGCATATTTTTCGTTAATTCTTGGGTAATTTCTTTCTTTTCAGCTATTACAAATTATAGTTTTCCATGTATAAGATGCTATTTTTTTCTAAAATAATTAGACTGAAAATTGAGGGGCATCTTATGCACAGAAGTCAGCAGAGGTGGGAGCTGAGCACGTGCGTAGCTGCCCATACCTTCAAAGAGACTTCCCAAAGCCTTACTGTTACTGATGTCAGTTGATGCCGTAATTGGAGGTGGAGGTGGAGAGTGTGCAGATGCAACAGGGACCGGAGCTTTCTGAGCTCATAAACATGTCAAAAAATAGAAAGATAGATACCGGTAAGCGATTGCCTTACTCTGCAAAATTCAAACTGAATGTAATCAGCTGTGCAAAAGAGCATGGAAATAGAGCTGCAGAGACAATTTGGACCTCCTCCCACTGAGTGTATGATCAGACAGTGGAGAAAACAGGAAGAACAACTCCTTAAGATGCCAAAAAAGAAGCAGGCCTTAAGAGGAAAACCAGCAAAATGTTTAAAATATTGATTTCTTAATTTTGGGTTGGAAAAGTGGGGGTGTCTTATACGTGGGGGCATTTTATACATGGATAAATACGGTATATCTTCCAACTGGATATATTTTCTAGGTCATGATTGCCAATGAACAGAAATAGTATTTATTTTTGTATGCTTATCTTGTTAATGCTGTTGGCTTTTAGGGGTAAATTATTTCATCATTTTTTGTTTATGTCGTCATTTTAAAAGTTCATATATCTTTTAAAAAATATTTTTATTGATTTCTAAAGAGAGAGGAAGGGAGAGGGATAGAGAGGTAGAAACATGGATGAGAGAGAAACATGGATCAGCTGCCTCCTGCATGCTCTCCACTGGGGATCGAGCCCTGGGCATGTGTCCTGACAAGGAATGGAACCGGTGACCTTTTGGTTCCTGGCTTGATGCTCAACCGCTGAGCCACACTGGCCAGACAAAATTTGTATATCTTATCTCTCTTTTCCTATAGTGTTTTTCCAGGATCTCAGTACTCTTCTAAACAATGTAAGTGATACTGAACCTCCTTGTTGTGTTCTTTATTTTAACAAGGGACTATCTAAATGTCTTTTTAAGTAAAATATTTGCTGCTAGTTTTTTATTAAAAATTTACCAGATTAAGGAAACTCGTTTATAATTATAATTTTTTATACAATTTTGGTTTATGTCAGATGATTTTCTGCATGTGTTAAAGTAATCATGACTTCGCTACTTTTATCTGTGGACAATTACACTGATATATTTTTATAATCATCCTTGGAATAAAAAATACTTGGTTACGTTTTGTTATCATCATATATTACAATCTGATGGCTTCAGATAACTAGTATTTCTTTAAAATATGTGATTCTATAATAATACATGAAAAGGGACTGTAATTTCTTTTTTTTTCTATGTCTGTAGTCAAGATTAGAATAAAAGGTCTAATAACCTCATAAAATAGCAGTATTTTAGTCTATCTAGCTATCTATCTATCTATCTATCTATCTCAAAGTTGGCTCATGGTTGGATAGAAAGTATAGTTCTTCATAATAGTATTATCCTATATATCTGTATAGGATAACAGTTTTAGGTTACTTGTTTTTCTTAACAGTTTATCTCTAATATTCATATCATTACTTTTTGAAGGTATTGTTTTAATAGCAATGTAATATTTCATGAAATAAGAGTCCATAAAAATTATTTAATCTGTGAATATTTTTTAAAATATTGCATTCTAAATAAAACTATAATGATAATTATGTGCTTTCAAAAAAGGAAAGTCTCATGCAAGATATTGAGTGTCCTGTGCTCCAGGGGTCATGATATAATGGACTTTGTATCCTTTGCATATAGAACAGTGTAGGGCACATGGGACACGCCTGATGAATATATGTCAGATGAGTGATTGAATGAGCGAGGGAATGGTCATTTCCTCCACAACTGTTGATTTGGCTAATGAGACTTATGTTTACTGACATCACAGAATAGGCATTGATCAACACCTGTCTGTCACTAAAGACTGACCAGTCTCTGAAGAATGGTGTATGTAATATAAATATTTTGTTCATGCAAATAAAGTCCTCCATTTTAAAGAGATAGTAATAGCCACAATTTTTTCAGCATTCTTTGTGGTAGTCTCATTTCTAATCCTAGCCACAGTCTATGAAGTTGGTACTATTATCCTCGTATTTGAAATAACAAATCGAGACCTGGGAGCTAGGACGTGGTGGAGACTCAATTCTAATTTACTAGTAGGTGTGTCTGATGCCAAAGCTAGATCCCTTGACCACAATACACATGATGTCAAATATGTTTTCTCAACCAAATCCGTTGGGATAATAAGCACTGACTACAGGGATTGGTGAATTAAGCAGAATTTCAGAAAAGCACTTAGGTCTTGGTAGCCAGAGGGCATAGCCTTTAAATTGAAGCATCAGCCGTGGTGAACGGGAGAGAGATCAGTGGCAGCACTTGGTTACTTGTTTAACTCCTCCCTACCTCTACCACTTCTTACCACAGGTCCCATCATTAAATTTGGCGAATCCTCTACTAACAAAACATTCTATCTGCTTATATTGCTGGATTATCTTGAGCATGGGTTTCTGCCTCCGGCTCCTCTAACACCTCTCCCCAAACAGTTCTTCAATTAGCATAACAATTGGTTTTCTCATTTTGTTCCTGGTGTTCCAGTGCCAGAGCATTTTACCTTTTCCTACTCTCAGTAATGAGAGAGGCATCTTCTTTCTGCTTTCTTTACCTCAACAAGGGATTTAAGAAGTAAGAAAATTCCCACAGCAAAAAGTTCATATACTGTCATTCTTTGGCAACCAAATAGTTATATTTTGAGAACTTCTTGCAAGTCCATCAAAGGTTTAAATTTTATTGTGTGAAAGTCAAGGAAGTGGGTATATATCTCAGTTAAGTCTTTCACTGACATGGAGTCTTTTATTGACCCACTAACTCATTTTATCTCTTTTTTCATTATCTTTATAATCTTTGTTCTGTTGGTCAGATGATGTTGAACGTTACTTTTGTGGAAATGTTTATGCTTTTTTTCTTTTGTGAATACTACTTATAAAGAGCACCTTTTTTGGCTCAGAGCAGTTGTCATTTCTCAAGGCTGGCATTTCTGTGACAGGGCAGTGAGAAGCGAGGAGAATTCCAGGACAAGTGGAAAACGGACACTAAGACCAAAAAAAGGTAAAGTAAGGCCAAACAGTGTGGGCAGTTTGCAACCCGCATGTAAACTGCAAGCCCTTATTTTACCCAAAGATTTTTGAAAGCAAATGGTTAATGACTCTCCAACTAAACAATGCAGGAAAGGAGTGGGGAAGGGGGAAGGAGGAAACAAAGGAGGCAATTTTATTTTTTGCTCCCTAAACAGGGAAACCAGAAGTCTTAAAGTTTGGCAAGATAAAATTGCCAGGTGCTTCTCGTGAATTTTTGGAAGGCCACAAAATAGTAAAAATGGATCTTGAGAATTAATCTGTGCCAAGATATTCAGCAGAGGAATTTTGAAGCCTACAGACAGGAGGGTATATAACACCTTGAACCCTCAACCAACTCACTCTTCAGATCAACTGAGTGATGTTCATCTGTGCTCCCAGCCAGATGAAAGAGATTAGTTTACCTTGCTTCTTTAATAAATTTGCTTGCTTTAATTGCTTTAATAAATTGTTTTTATCACAACACAATCAGGGTCTCTCATTTAAATTCATTTATACGAGAAGACCAGAATTGGAGTGGGGGCGGCCCTCTCATTCTGACACGGGGCTGTCCGATGATGCCTGCCTGGGGTCTCTGGGCTGCCTGTGACATTTCCATTTGGTAACGTGGCTCTCAGGAGAAGGTCTCTGCTTCTCTTAGTTGCCAGTGGGGGTGCTTCGTTAAATACTGTCAGAGACAACTTCATACATTTGCCAGCTGCAGGGGAGCCATCACACTCCAGGGCTCCGAATTTGATTTATTAGTGAATCAAAAGCAGGCTTCCTATGGAAGGACAGGTCTTTAGCAGAGCTTTTGCTGGACATTTAAAGAAAGTTAAAAGTTCAAGATGAAAGACAAATGAATTTTTACGTCTGCCAAGCCTTTTAGAGTTGTACTGACATTCTTCACATGAATGAATTCACAAAAAGACATGGAGAAAAGGTTTCAGGAGCATCTTGCAAGTATAGATAGTGAGAATCAGATCTGCGTGGATGCTTACATCTACCATTATAGTGAGAATAATTGAATTCTTTTGTGAAATTTGGTGTCAAGATAAAAAAAGGGGTATAAGAACTATATATGGACAGGTCTTAAGCTACAAAAAACTTTATTTTAGTTTGTAAATCCATTATTTTTCCCAGCTTTATTGAGATATAGTTAACATAAAACACTGTGTAAGTTTAAGGTATACAACATGATGAGCTGGTGAATCCATTCTTATGGGACATTGAATTATTTCTAACATATTTGTGAATCCCTCTGCTTCCCTTTCCCTCTGCTTCCTGCCTTTTGCTCATGTCCTTCTATAGCAGTGGTTCTCAACCTTGGCTGCACATTAGAGTCACCTGGGAATCTTTTTAAAATCCCGATTTCTGGGATTTCTTATTTTTTCCATTGCTTTTATAGCCTCCGGAAATTCTGTTTCTTTGTTATGGGGTGAGGCCACAACATTAGTAACAAAGAAACAGAATTTCTGGAGGATGAGGCCCAGAAATCAGGATTTTTAAAACGATTTCCAGGTGATTCTAATGTGCAGCCAAGGTTGAGAACAACTGTTCTATAGTTTTGATAAAGAAAGTGTCAATTCACAACCTCCATTCAGAATAAGCTCATGTTTTCCCATCTGATGAAAGCTTTGTGTACAAATGAAGTAGACTTTGTAAGATGCAGATCCTATTAGGAATAGGAAAATGTTCTTTACATTTTTTCATTTTATGCTTTATTTTCTAAAATTCAACTCAAGTTTTAAATACTTAGATTATAGAGATTATATGTTGCATACTTAATGTTTTGCATTATAAACATTTTTAAATTTGGGTTTCATGAGCTAATTAAAATTGCCTGAAATACAGTCAATCTTGGATAGTTTTCAAGAAAAGTACTTTAATAAAGGAATAAAAGAATAGAAATGGTATTCTACTGAAGAAGCCAAAAGGCACAGCAATGGTTATTCCCTGATACTTTTTGTCCCAGATACTACAAATAAACATACCAGTTTTTTCTTTTTATTATATAAATTCTGATCAGTAGTTCTACTAGCAACTACTGATTGTGTAGGCTCACAACTTCTAAAAATCATTTAAATCATGGTTCATATTAGAATATGTCTGAAGGGTGAGGCTGTGCATCAGCTGGGGCTGCAGTTTATATTTTCAAGCCTCAAATCTAGGGAGGGAGCTATACTGGTAAGCAGCACCTCTAATAAGGCTTTTACTCTTTGGTCTAGAAACAAATCTACTTTTATGCCACATGTCAACTTACTGTGATCTTACTTTATTTTATTAAACTATGCACAGTTGTTTGAGGAGGAAAGGTAAAGATATATAAAAATGAGGTGAAAGAGAAAAAAATAATTACTCTAGTAAGTGGCAATCTATAAAAAATGAATTTTGAGGGTTGAAAGATACAAAGATTCAAATTGATAAACATTTTCTCTAAATATTTTATAAAAGTTATTTACTAAGTGCAGATGCACATTTTTTAGAAGTTTGCTTTTGTTTATAACAATTTTGCTTTCTCTATACACATTTTTTGGGGAAATTCAGTAATATATGAAAAAGAAGCCTCCATGTTCTCACCACCATTCAAAACCCCTGATATGTTTTGGCATATTTACAAGTACTTCCAGGCTTTCACACACACACACACACACACACACACACACACACACACACACACACTTGCACACACGAAATGATTCTGTTCATATGTATTTTGTTCCTTATTTTTTCCATTGGTTTTATATCTTCAAGGTTTCCTTAGTATGGCATCACTCCTGTGACTAAAAGTTATTCACCAGTGGATTTTGTATGTCACAAGTTAATCTCGGCTCAATTTGCACTCTCCCTTCACTCATTTCACCCAAGCCATGCAGGCCTCCTTGTTCTTCAGACAGGCCAAGCATCGCCTCTTTGGGGTCTGTCTTTGCTGTCCCTCGGCTCGCAGCACTCTTTCTGTTAGTCGGTGCGCGGTTTTCTCACACTCTTAGTTCAGCATTAACCTTATGGAAAAGGACATTCCAAGGCAGCCTATCTAGGTAAAGCCCTTTACTGCATCACGCTGTCTTACCCCTCTACTAGCTTTTCTTCATACTTCTTATTACATATATATATATTTTTTAAATATATTTTATTGATTTTTTACAGGGAGGAAGGGAGAGGGATAGAGAGTTAGAAACATCGATGAGAGAGAAACATCGATCAGCTGCCTCTTGCACACCTCCTACTGGGGATGTGCCCGCAACCCAGGTACATGCCCTTGACCGGAATCGAACCCGGGACCCTTCAGTCCACAGGCTCTATCCACTGAGCCAAACCGGTCAGGGCTCTTATTACATATATTTTCTTATTGTCTGTTTCTCCCTTATCTTACACACATAAACAATCTAGGAGAACAGGTTCTTTTTTTTTTACTGTTCAATTAACAGATCCTAGGACAGTGCCTGGTACATAATACATAATCAAAAATTGAACAAATTTATTGACTGCATAGTATTTCATTTCATAGATATACCTTACTTTACTTAACAGTATAGTAGAACAATGTCTATTGTAATAAATAAGGCAATGATTAACATATTTATAAATAAGTATTTTATCTATCAATTTAATATATCTATATATCTAGCTACCATATCTAACTTATGTCCATAAGATTAATTCTTAGCAACAAAATTCTTGGGTTAATAATATGAAAAAATTGAAACATTTCTTTTTAACAATATAGTCATGAGTAATTTCTTTAGCAAATTTTGTGAACAATTAATACAGATATTAAAATCACCATTTGATTATTCTGTAGTAATTTATATTTTTACTGGTTTGCATATAAGTAACCATTTTACTTCAACTTAGCCAGAGAGGATATTTTTTAGTGTTATAGTAGTTTTAAAATTTTTTATTTTTGAATAATGAAGAAGCAAAATATATTTTAATGCATGATAGTAACTAGTTTCCTCTTCTGTGAAATTTTCCTATTCCTGTTTTCTGTTTTTATTCTGCTTCATTTATTAAAATTTTATAGTTTTAATTATTGCTTTATTCACAAAATATATACATATATGAATGAAACATGTATACATTTTCATAGGTAAATATATTAATATAAACATACAAATTTTATTAGTAATAACATTTAATGGGTATCTAATATTTAAGGAACACCTTATTTAAGGTGTGCCACTTTCCTTATATCTAATTCCTAACTGCTAAAACTACATGGACAGTTTTTAATTTTATTTATTTTCTAAGTATATTTTTATTGATTTCAGAGAGGAATGAGAGGGAGAGAGAATCATTGATCAGCTGCCTCCTGCAAGCCCCCTACTGGGGAATGAGCCAACAACCCAGGCATGTGCCCTTGACTGGAATCAAACCCAGAACCCTTCGGTCTGCAGGCCGACACTCTATCCACTGAGCCAAACCAGCTAGGACGAGTTTTATTTTATCATCACAATCCTAAAAAGAAAAAACCTGAAATGTATGCATTAAATAATCATTTTTGACACATATAATGGTAAGTTCATATGTTTTAATCTAATATTTATTTTCTTTATAATTTTTCCCTTTGACTCAAGGTTTTAGAAATATTCTCAAATTCATATACTTGTTATTCCATGTTATAATATTTCTAATTATTTTGAAATCCAACCAGGATATTTTTTCAAAGCAAATAACCAATTTTTTTTAATACCATTTATGAATAATCTTTATTTTCCCTTCCTAGTATTTCATGTCATCCTTGTATACTATAAAATTAGAATATATGCTAATTGCATTGGTTTCTTTTTTAAAATACATTTCTTTATTGATTTCAGAGAGGAAGAGGGAAAGAGAGAGATAGAAACATCAATGATAAGAGAGAATCATTGATCAGCTGCCTCCTGCACACCCCCTACTGGGGATCACGCCAGCAACCCAGGCATGTGCCCTTGGCCGGAATTGAACCTGGGACCCTTCAGTCTGCAGGCTGACGCTCTATCCACTGAGCCAAGCTGGCTAGGGCTGCATTGGTTTCTTAAGGCTGCCATGTCTAATTGGCATCTCACTCTTAACATCTCCAAAAGCAAACTCTTGATCTTTTCCCTGAACCAAAACCTGGATCTCCCACAATCTTCCCTATTAGCTAAGAGTCGTTCCATGCTCACTTCACAAATCTAACGCTGTTCTTGAATTATTTTTGTCTCACAGCATAGAGCTAATCCTCCAGAAAATTCATTTAAAATACATTCAAGAGCTTCACTCCTACTCACCACCTCTCCGGCCACCATCATCGTCTCATGGGAATCATTGCAATACTCTCCTAACTGGTTTCCAGCCTGTATTCTGGCCCTAGTTTCATCACAGGCAGCCATAGTGATTTGTTTAAAACTCAAGCCATGTTTTTCCTCTGCTCAACACTGCTAATGTATTCCCTTCTCACTCATATGAGAAGGCAAAGTTCCTAGAATAGGTGGAAAGACTACAGTCTGATTTTGGACTCCTGAAACCATTCTGATCTTATCTTTACTCACCTCAGTATCTGCCCCAGCCACACTGGTCTCACTGCTGATTCTAGAAATTAAACCACAGGATGGTAGTCTTCCCCCCTTCTCTTTGTACTTCTCATATCTTGTGCCTACAACACTTTTCCTCCACATTAAGCCATACCTCTCACTTCCTTCATGTCTGTATTTAAATGATGCCACCCTGGTGATGTCTCTGAATACCCAATTTAAAGCTGGCTTCTCAAGTTAGGTATGCCTCCTTTTCTGGTTTATTTTTCTCCTTAGTATTCTTGACTTTTAAACTTATTTATGTATTAAATTATATTCTTTTATCCATAACAATATAATTTTCTGGACAGCAAGACTTTGGGTTAGTTCTCTTTTCTTATCTTTAGTATCTAAAACAGAACTTAGATAGAGGAGAAGTCTAGTAATTAATTAATTAATTATTCAATAAAAAATTACTTTTTTCCCACAGAATGAATCCTAAATGCAGATGTTTATTTATACTGGCATTCTAATGATATTAATGGTATTTAATATTAACTCATCATTAGCCATGCAAATTAAAACCACATAGTGACAATTTTTGTCTGTAACATCAAAAGAAAAAAGGATGATAAATACTCTATTGAAGATGTGGGGAAATCAGTACTCTTACTGCTTTTAGTAGAATTTAAATCAAATGCTTTAAAAAATGTACTTCCCTATTGACTCACACATTGTGTTTCATGAAAAAATGTATTCAAAAAGTGTAATTATGATATTTATATATGTTTAATGATATTAGACACAGAATGTTTAAAATTGCAATACACTTGAAGCAACTGTTTACTCAAGAAGGATTAGTAACATTTATTACATGTTTAAGATGGAATGTGATGCAATTATTGCAAATAACATTGTGAAAGATTGTCTGATAACATGGAAAACATTCCCATATATTGTTAAATGAACCAAAGCAAGTTATAAATCAGTTTGTATAGTGTGCTCTGTAAAGTAGTGCAGACCAATTTCTCTCTTCTTGCAGTTATTCTATTTAGTTTCTGTGCATTTAATCTTACAATAAGTAAAAAGTGCCTCTCTCACAAGCAGACAGAACAGTCAGGAAAGCGTGTGCTGTTTGTATAATGACAATGCCCTTGATGTCAGTGAATTTAATATTCTGATAAAATATATTACCTATGCCACGAATTGTTTTCTATTTTAATTAAAATGACTGCTAACTAATAACCTGATTTTTAGAATAATTTATTCTGAGCATCAAGCCCCTGTTCTTTTGCTAATTTGAATTGATACCATTTTTAAAAGGAATAGTGAGAAATGCTAATGTCAGTCTTCCTATGTTATTTAACAGATTGGCTGATTCTCATTTAAATATCTCCATGTCTTGTCTTCTGAGACATTTCCTGGTCTGAATTTCTCCCTTCCTCAGCTTTCTGTTCTCTGGGTTTTTTTTCTTCTTATTTCTCCCTCATCATAACTATCCCCCAACATCCCATCCTTGAGTATTACCCTTCTTTCTCCATCTGTCCAATGAAAATAATAACTCACTTCTCTATTCACTCATTTATACATATGTTCTTTCAACACATTTATTTATTACTTAAATGTTTCAAGCACTGTGCTGGAAGCTGGAATGAAATCTTGACTAAGTCAGACTTACTGCTATGGACTCAACTGTGCCCCCATAACATTCATATATAGGGGGTCCTAACCCCAAATGTGATTAGCTCATTCAGGTAGGGCCCTCATGATGGGATTGAGGCCCTTAGAAGAACAGATACCACTCTTTCTACCCACACATACCAAGGAAAGGCCATGTGAGGAAGAAGGAAGGTGCCCATTTACAACCCAAGAAGAAAGCACTCACCAGACACCATCCCTGCTGACACCTTAGTTTTGAAATTGTAGTGTTCAGACTGTGAGAAATCAATGCCTATTAAGTCACCAGTCTATGATATTTTGTTATCGCAGTCCAAGTTGACTAAGACAATTTTTGGTACTGAAAAGTGGGGTACTGCTGTAACAAATACCTAAACATGTGGAAGTGGGTTTGGAACTGGGTACTGGGTAGAGACTAGAGGAGTTTTGAGGTACACGCTAGAAATATGAGCTTTCTGGTGAGATCTCACACAAAAATGAGGAACATGTTATTGGAAACTGCAAGAAAGGCTATCCTTGTTATAAAGAGGCAAATAAATTGGCTAAACTGTCTGCTAGTGTTTTGTGGAAGGTAGAAATTGTAAAGGATGAAACTGGATATTTAGCTCAGCAGATTTCTAAGCAGTATTGAAGGAACAGCTTGGTTCTTCCTGACTGATAATTGTAAAATATAAGAGAGAGATGAATTGAGGAAGGAATTATTAAGTAAAAACAGAGCCAGAATTTAAAGATACAGAAAATCCTCAGTCTTTCTGTATTGAAAACAATGAGAATGTGTGCTCCGAAGAGAATGCCAAGCATGGGGGTACCAACCATTTGGTCAGGAGATTAGAATAGGTAACCATAGACCTTATCAGCATCTCAACAGAAGACAGAAATAGAGATGGGATTATATGAGCAGAAACACTACCTGCTGAGAGGAAAAGAGAAAACAGAACAGGGAATAAAGACTGAGAATTTATGCTATCTTTCAAGGAAAAGGAAAAAAGTACCCAAAGATGATTCAGAGATTATCAGGGCTTGTTTCTCTCACCTTAGGCCCAGAATGCATAGGTGGGGTCAGGGGAGTGGCCCTCCACCTGGGTTTCAAATGACAGGATCTTTACCCAACAGAGCTGCAGAGTTAGTGGTGCCCTGTGGTGGCAGTGGAGAGAAAGCAAGTTGGATGATTTTGTATATATTTGGAAATCAAATCTGCAAAACCTACTAATGAAGTGGTTATGAGATGTTAGGGAGAGTAAAAATGAAAATTAACTCTCCCTTGCAGAGAGCAGTTGTAGCAGTGAGGGTGTTGCTCCCAAACCAAGGGGACAAGGTCGCGCCTTAGAGCCATGAAGGTGACACACCACCCCAGCGGATCCAGAGGGCAAAGCACTGAACCAAAGAGGATTGTTTTCAAGCCTTAAGATCTAGTAAAATTTGTCTTGTTAGGTTTTCACCTTGCTTCCTTCTGATTTCTCCCTTTTGGAAAGGGAATGTCGATCCTATGCCTGTTCTACCATTGCATTCTGAAAGCAGGTAATTTACCTGGTTTCATGACTGGAGGGGAATTTAATCTCAGAATGAATCATACCTTGAGTCTCACTCATATTAGACATAAAAGGTATTTAGATCAGACATTAGATTTTCAACTTTAGAGTTATTACTGGAATGAGATAAGACTTTTAGGGCCATGGGATAGAATGAATGACTTGTATTTTGTTTATGAAAAGGATGTGAATTTATGGGGAGGCAGGGACAGAAAGTTATGGACTGGATTGTATCCCTCCAAATTAATAAGTTCCTTAAATCACTAAGGAATTTAAAGCCTAGTAATGATAATGATGAAAATAATAATGATAACCAACATTACTAGTGTTTTCAATGAGTGAGCTACTATTTTAAGTGATTTACATGTATTATGTTACATTTCCACAAAACTCATGAAGTGGACACTAATTTCATCCTGAATTTAGAAGTGGGTGGGAAAAAACATAGACTGAAACTAGGCACATCCTTACAAAACTAATTAAAGAATTTAAATTGAAGTAGATGCTCTGAAGCAGAATTAAAATGACATAAAATAATATAACAGGATGCTTGACCTGAGAATTGAAAAGTCTAAGGATAAAGTGACTTTTAACCTAAGATGTGACTCATGAGTAAATGTTAGGAATGAAAAGTGTTGTAAGAAAAGAGAATAGCCTGTGAAAATACCCTGAAATGGGAAAGGACATTCTATTCCAGGAAGTGAAAGAAGCACTTGTGGGGGAAAAAAATGAAGGGATTGACAAGGTGCACAACCAGAGTGGAGAATCAACTGGTGGAGGGCAGGACTGGGCACAGAGACCACTTATGAATCCATTTAGTAATTCCAGACAAGAGTTAGTGGTGCCCTGTGGTGGCAGTGGAGAGAAAACAAGTTGAATGATTTTGTATATATTTGGAAATCAAATCTGCAAAACCTCCTAATGAAGTGGTTATGAGATGTTAGGGAGAGTAAAAATGAAAATTAACTCTCAAGTTTCTGCTTTGAACAATTTGGCAAGAGTAGAAAAGCACAGAAAAGACTATATGGATTTAATAGCTCTTTGTAACATTTCCAGAATACAGGTGTTTAATGTATATTCCACATCCATTCCCTATTCATTCCCTGGTTTCTTACAGGCTGTATACCATGCACTCGGGTGTTTAGAATACAGAGTCATGGGGATAAACCTCAACAGGCCGGAGGTGCTGGGACTTGGACCTCTAAGGAGGAGGCCTCTGCTTTATTTTTTATGCTCTAATCTCTAAAGAAGTGCAATGAAGATGTTTCTGTGAGCGAAGGAAGACGGTGGATTCTGGAACCAATTGCTACTGCAATGAACTCATACTTTTAGGGTGAAGAGCAATTTCTGGAGGGATGCTGACAGAAACATCAGGCAAATCAGAATGGAAAAGTCCCTTTTCTATCCGGCTACCTGCCAGTGACCCCCTAGCGCCCATTGCTTACAGAAACTATCAGAAATCCAGTTGTCAACTAGGGAAAGGACTTTGTAGAGTTCCAGCCACAAAATTATAGAGCGTTAGAGGCTTGCTTCCGGAGCTGAGAGACAGCAGCTTCATAACCTTCATACTGTCAAGGGGCTCATACATTCACTAGTACATTTCAAGTACATAACTTTATCCTGAAGTCCAGACTTCTTTAACTGCCTATTCACAATCCATGCTTGGGTGTCTAGCAGAAATCATACACATAACATGTTCAAAACTGAACTCTTGATTTTCCCATATAACTTGCCTCTCCCACATTGTTCCCATCTCAGTAAAAGGTCACTCCATTCTTCTTTCACAAGACAAAAACCATGAATCCTCTTGACATTTTCTCTTTAACTCCTCATGTATAATCCATCAGAAAATCATGTTAGCTTTCCTTGAATATATATTCTGAATATAACCTCATCTCACCAGCTCTGAGCCATTATTGTATTTTACTGGGATAACTGAAGTGGTTCTTAATTAATCTTCCCTGCTTCTGACCTTGCTCCCATCTCTCAAGAGCCAAATATTTCTTTTAAGCATAAGTCAGATCACCTAAATTCTCTGCTCAAAATCCTTTAGACTTTTTATCTCACTCTGAATAAAAGTTAAAACACCCTCATTGACCTATCAGACCATAAACACCCTTTTCTGCTCCATCATCTCTCTGATATCATATCCTACCTTACTACCCCCTCTCCCATCCTTGCTCTCCCTCTAGCATGCCAATCACTCTCCTCCATCAGGGTTTGTGCAATTGCTGTTATCTCTGTCTCAAATGCTCTTCTCAAAGTCTTTCTAAAAGTGGCCAGCATACTTAGTTACTCCATAAATATTTATTGACTAAATTAAGGAGTCAGAAAACACTTTCCCAAGAAAGTAATATTTTATCCAAGATCAGAAAAAGAATAAAAAGTACATAGATGAAATGGGGGTGAGAGTTGATTAGGAAAAAGAGATCCTAACAGAGGAATAGCATGTGCAAAGGTCATGAGGCAGGTGAACATGTTCTTTGTATGTTTTAGGCATGCCGAGGAAGAGAGGAGCATAAAATAAGTCTGGAGAAAAAAGTAGAAATAAGACTATATCAAGGGATAAAGTTGTTACATAGAAATGCATCCTATACTTTTCTAAATATTGTTTGCATTAATTACCTTGTCATTTCCTCAGAAAACCAAATGTTTGAAGTATCCCAGAGTTTTCCTTTTTTATTCATGTAATCATCTGGTCCTGTAGATCTGATGATATCTCTTTCCATTTACACTTTTTTTTTTATTCCTACTAGTGGGACATGAATCCAGATCTGTATTTCTTCTACCCGAATTATGTTAATACTGCTATTTCAGTGACTCTGAGTTTCCTTTGTTATCTGAAGCACACACAGAAGCCTCTGGTATTTTCTTTATTTTTCCAAAAATAATCTTCAATGCTGTCCCCTCCAGCTTTAAACTTTAGCAACTTTCTGCTCTTTATTCTATTAAGTCAAAATCTTGGCATTCAAAATCTGTCAGCCAACACTCTCAACCTAAATACCTGCCATTCTTCTCTACCATGCCATATGCTCCTACAAAACTAGACCAATAGAATTTCCCAAATATATTTATTTCATATTTCATTCATCCAGCCACCCATCAATCACATTTATTGAACATATGCATGCGTTTACATGTATTGTTCAGAACACCTGAATGACCTGTTCCCTATTGCTGTCTGTTGAATTGCTATCCATTTATCATGGTTTTTCTCAAGTAGCTCCCCAGGTGCTTCATAAGGACAGCTTTGACCACTCTAAATGAAAGCAACATTTTCAGTCTTTGATTTCCTGTAGCATTTTATCTCTTCTGGCTATATTATATTTTGATTTTAATGTAGCCATTTATTTTATTGATTAAACAACTTAGTGAACATAAAAGTATATTGCAAATAAACTTGCAATACAAATGTAAAACTTCACTTTTGCTATTATTATCAACATTAATTTTCTTATTATATTCCTCACCACAATTCTGAAAGTTTATTGAAACATAGGTTATAATGTACTCATTCTCCTTGTCCTTGAGGTAATATATATATATTTATAGCAAATTAATAAATGTGCTTTGAATTGCACTGATACTCATCACATGTCCTAGATTATAATATTTAATTATATACAAATCTGTTTTTTAATAAAATCTATTTACATAATAGAATTATTATGTTCTGTATGTTCTAATTATAACACATGAAAGCAAAAAAAAGCTCTTTCTACTAGGTTAGCTCTCCTCACTTCCTGTAAAACATGTAAGAAGTCAAAATACTTTTATCCAGAAAAGCTGAGCAGTGATTCAAAACTGGTAGCTACTACTTTGATAACAAATAACATTGTAATTACCTGAGGAGCTTTTGAAAATCTCAATGCCCAGGACACATACAAACCAATTAAATCTGAATCTTTGGCTCACAGACATCAGTGTTATTTAAATCATATCCACCAATATATAAAAAGAAAATGTGCCATGACCAGGTGGGATTTATTCCAGGTGTGCATAGCTGGTTTAATATTAAAAAACTAATAAATATAATGCACCATATTATTCATCTAAAGAAAAAACAATACATGAACCTATCAACTGATGCAAGATAAATTATTTGACAAAATCTAACACCTATCCAAGATAAAACTCTCAGTCAACTAGGAATAGAAGGTAACATTTTCAAATTGTAAAAAGCATCTCCAAAAAATTATTCAGTGAAATCATTAATGGTGAATTGGAATGTTTCCTCCTGAAATAAAAAACAAGGTAAGGATATTTTCTCTCATTAGTTCAATAGTAGTGAAAATCTTAGTCTGTGTAAAATAAAAAGGCATAAGCGAAAATAAAAAGCATACAGGTTGGAAATAAAGAAATAAAATTCTTGGAAATAAATAAATGACATTTGTCTGTGTGGTAAATCCCAAGTAATTGACAACAAAACTAGAACTAATCAGTGAGTTCAACAAGGTAGCATGATACCAGGTCAATGGAAATACGTACCATGTTTATGAATGAGAAGACTCAACCCAGTAAAGATGTTAATTATCCCTCAATTGATCTATAGGCTTAATGCAATTTTTATCCAAAAATCCTAGCAGCTATTTCTTTTGAGATATAGACAGATGATTCTAAAATTCATATGGAAAGAGAAAGGAAGTAGAATAACAAATAATTTTGAAGATATCACACTACCCAATGTTAAGACTACATAGCCGTAGTGATCAAGATAGCATGGGAATAAGGAGAAACAGACACACTGATCAATGAAATATAAAATAGAGAACCTAGAAATAGACCCACCCAAATATGCTGAACTATTTTTTAATGAAGACATAAAAACAATTAAGTGAAAAAAGTGTAATTTTTCAATAAATTATTTTGAAACAATTGAACTTGCATAGGCAAAAATATGAATCTAACCTAACTTTCACTCCATATAAATATTAACTAAAAATGAGTAAAACATATAAATTTAAATCATAAAACTATAATTACTTTAGACAAACACAGAGGAGAAAATCTTTGTGACTTAGGGTTAGGTGAAGAATTTTTAGACATGACAGCAAAAACATGATAAAAAAAATAAGTTAGACTTCATCACAATTAAATATTTATGTGTGTGAAATACCCTGTTAAGAGGACAAAATTAAGCCATAAGCAGGGATATAATGATTGCAAAACACACTTGAAGTCAAAGGACTTCTATCCAGAATAAATTTTTACAAAAAGCTCTATTTCACCCAAAAAGATATGTAGATGTCAAGCAAACCTCCATAAAAAGATGTTCAACATCATAAGCCAAATTACAGCACAAATTAGAGCCACAATGAGATACTATACACTCCAATCAAAATGGCTTGTATAAAAGTACAATGCCAAGTGCTGGCAATGGTGCAAAGCAACTAGATCACTCTTACCTGGCTGGTAGAAACGGAAAGTATAGTCAGTCTGTAAAAACAGTTTGGCAGTTTCTTATGAGGTTGTGCATGACTTGCTATATAACCCACTAATCACTTCTGCGTGTACATTTATCCTAGAGAAATGAAAATGTGTGTCCATCTAAATGTTGTGTATAGTTCATAGAAGCTTTGTGCATAATAAACAAATGCTGGAAACCACCTAAATGTTTTTCAGAGAGCAAATGAGTAAACAAACAGTGATACATATATACCAAGCAGTGACACATATACCATGAAATGTTACTCAGTTATGTAAAGAAAAAAAAATCTATTGATACACACAGCACACTAAGGTGGATTTAAAAGATGTTTTAGTGAGTGGAGGAAAATAAAGCCAATTTCAAGCTCAAAAGGTTACAAAAGGAATGATTCCACAAATAAGACTTTCAAAAGGACAAAAGGACCTTCATTCTGAGAAAGCAGCCAGGACGGGGGATTGGAGTCGAGTCTGACTATAAAGCAGAAGCAAGGGGACGTTTCTTGCTGGCAGTAGACAGATCTGCGTCTTGGTTGTGGTGATGATGAAATAATTTATATATGTGATAAAATGTCATCACACGACACGCAATAAATGAGTGCATGTAAAGATTGGTGAAATTTGTAGTTTAGTTTATAGTATTAGACCCATGTCAATTTCTTGGTTCTAAAAATGTGCTTTGGCTATAGAAGATACTATCATAGGGGAAATATGAGTGAAAATTATAGAAAACCTTTCCTACTTTTGCAATTTATTGTGAGTGTTAATTTATCTCTAAGTAAGGTGTAAAACACACACAAAACAAAACAAAAATGGGGCTCCCACTATGACCAAGGTTAGGTCTTGGGCAGGAGGCACAGGGTGGTAGCTTTGCCCTCAAGGAGCTCACAGTAAAGCAGTGTTGGACCTTTAACTGAGATGGGAAACACGGCAGGAGAGGCAAGCTTCATAATGGAATTTTGGACGTGCCTGTAGAAATCCAAGGGTCAGTACAGGGGAGAGTTGGATGGAACTAAAGTTCAGCGGAGAGGATGAATACGCAGATTTGGGAGTCGTCTGCATAGGGGAGATTATGAAGAGAGTATGTGGAATGTATTATCATAATTGCTGGCCCTGTTCTCTCTCCTCCCTGGCACAGCTACCCTAGCTTGCGGTGGTGTCTTCTCTCCTTTCAGAAATGTATTGGCGCTGTGCTGGAGGTCATAGGCTCAAATTCAGAGAAATAATAATAATAATAATAAACGTGTGATTTGAGCCCGCTGTAAAGAAGACAGAAAAACAGACGGGCTCCTGGAGAATGGGAGGAAGCATGCCTTGTTTAAAGTCATTAAGTTCCTATTTTGTGCAAACACTCTTTTGCTAGCCAAACAAAACAAGATTGCAGCCAGATTCTGCCAAGAGCTGCTGATTTGCAGCTCCTGTCTGTCAGGCATGTGAGTTGACTAGTTTGCTAATTTCTGATTAAGTGATGACTTCTCCATGAAGTTATTTTTGCCTTTTGAAAGAAGAGTTTCAGGAGATGCAATATTTTTTAACTTGTGGGAATTTCACACAAAGGAACTCTAAGATTTTCAAGGGAGTTCTTTAAGCAATGCTGTCTAAATTACACTCCAAGAAGCAAATTGTGTAAAAAGCCAATCCTTATTTCAAAGACATGTCCATATAACACAAAGTGCAAGTGACCTCTGGAATTCTCTGTTTATTTGATCAAAATCAGTTTTATTTGTTAGCCCCATTTTACTGATTGACTTGTTAGAAATGCTGTCTAAATACAGGCACACCTTCTTTCTTGTACTTAGTTGTTACAATGAAGATTGTCATTTTTCTATTCAGATTAACAAGTTAATCAACTAAAAAAGTTTTTAGACATGGGACACGATTTAGTCACACGATTATGCTTGGAATCAGATACCGCATGCTAATATTATGCTAACATTAGTGATGCAGGTGACTGAGTAATTAGATATAAATTATTTCTGCAAAGATTCAGCTCAACACTGATAATAAAACAGGAGTTAGAAATAAACTAATTTATTTAAGGAAATCAGATTATAATAAGTATTTAATGAGCAGCATAATAATGCATATTATGTTAAGAAATCTAGGTGCTATGTGAGATGAAACCTGAACATAAGTGTGGCTTATCAAGAAAGTCCTTAGCCCGGTTTACAAAGTCCTGTGTAGTTTGGTCCATGCCTACATTTCCAAGCATAGCTTCTTTTTTTCTCATCTGCTATGTTCTAGCGCATGATTTTGTTTTTCTATTACTTTAATATGGCAAAGCTGTTCTAGTTTTAGAGCATTTTCATTAGCTCTTCCCTTAGCCTGGGAGGACCTTACTCCAGATATTTGAAATTTCCACTACTTCTTGTCATTCACATTATTGTTGAGATATTACTAACTCAGAAAGGCCTTCCGAACAACTAGCCTAATGAATCTCTATAACTTTATTTTAATTAGCTGCATGCACTGGTCGCTAGCTGATTTTTTTTTTATTTGTGGTCTCTCTTACATCTTCTCTCTCCTCTAACCTTCATGAGAGCTGAGGAATAATATAAACGCTCTGTAGTGGGCTGAATGTGGCCCTCAAAAAGGTGTGTTTGCATCCTAGTCCCCCAAATCCGTGAATATAATCTCATGCAGCAAAAGATGTTACAAAGTTAAGGATATTGAGAAGAGTTTATCCTAGATTATCTGTGTGGGCCCTAAATCCTAATCACATTAATCCTTAGAAGAGAGAGGTAAGGGGCATTTTGAAACACACACAGATAAGAAGGTGATGCGAAGAAGGAGGCAGGGATTGGAGAGATGAAGCCATAAGCCAAGGCACGCCAGCAGCCTCCAGAGCCTAAAAGAGGCCAGGAAGGATTCTTCCCTGACCCTTCGGAGAGGGCATGGTCTCGTTGAAGACCTGATTTTAGACTCCTGGCCTCCAGAGCTCTGAGGAAATAGCAGTTTTGTTAAGCTACCCAGTGTGCACTAATTTGTTACAACAGCAATAGGAGACTAATACACCTTCTTAAAAAAAACCCTGAAAATAAATAAATTAAGTGATAAAGCTGGTAAGAAAATGCTAAAAGACAATAGGAGGGCCCAAAGAATGAATGGAAACAATCTAGAAAGCAATGTTAAGGGCAATGACAATTAAATTTTAACCAGTTAACTGCCACTTGTCCAAAATGGAACCATCCCCACACACCACGATATTTTGAATTTAACTAAAAAAAATCAATTTGAAATGAATATTATAAAAATAAATATATTACTCCCAACTTGGGTGTTCTTGAATATTTTCAACTGAAAATTCTCACGAAAAAATGATTTTAAAGTTGGTCAGGGCTGTCACTTAGGGAAAACAGTTTTTTGTTTTTTTTATAGATGAGCCTGGTGTGTGGGGAAGGGCTGCCGCTTGTGTCTACAGATGCTTATGGCGGACAATGGGTTAAAACTGACTGAAATAAGCTAGTCCGAGAAACACAAGTACCATATGATTTCACTCATATGTGGAATTTAATGAACAAACTGAACTACCAAACAAAATCGAGACACACTCATAGATAGAGAGCAGGCAGACTGCTCTGGTTTCTGTGTGTGTGTTTGTGTGTGTATGTGTGTGTATGTGGGGGAAGGGCGGAAGGGTGGGAGGGTGAGGGAAGGAGGGATTGACCATAAAAGAAAAAAAAAACAGAGAGTACTCATGGACATGGACAACAGTGTGGTGACTGCAGGGGTGGAGTGGGAGTGGAGGTGGAAGAGGGCATAGAGGGGATAAATGGTGTTGGGAAAAAGAAAGGTTAAAAATAACACGAATGAAAACACAGAGACCTAGGGGGCAGATATAAGCAAGTTCCACAAGTGAAAACACTAAAACGATTACAGAGACTATGCTTAATATGAAAGATGGCAAAGATGATAAAAAGTGGTTTTGGAGTCCCTGCATAAAAAAAAAATAACATTCAACGATAGGGCATAAAAAATTTCTCTGAGTAAAAAATATAAATTTATTTATCAAGGAACACACCAGTTTTCCCCAAATAATATGATATCATTAATTAGAAAATATCAAGATATAGTTTATGAATTTTAAGTATAAAAATAAAGTCAAATGGCTATAGAGTCTGCAAAAATAAGTATTTTCCAATATCAGGGGTAGAAGGAAGACAGACCGCATATTTAGTCTCAGACATCCTCTGAACCACATACAAGCTCAGAAAACAAGAAAATCCTGAAGACAACTAACTAGTTAAATGCAAGTGGAGCCCAAGAAATATACCTAGTTGATAGAAGCAGAGGATAGACATTTTTAGAAATGTATGAACTAAAGTAACTCAGCATTTATGAGCCTGTGTGGTAAGAGTTATTAAAATGGGAATGTCCATTAGAAGTCTTTGAAACTATACACTTCCATAGAAAATAATAGTAAATAAAAAACAATAGCACATTTTTGAAAGTATGAACTAGTCAGTGTCACTCTCAAATATTTAAAGACAAGTGTGGTAGTCCCTGACAGATTTCCATATAATTCAGCAGCCTAGTCCCTGAACAATCGGAATAGATTATTATGGATGATGTTGGCCTAATAAAGACAACTAAGTAGTAGTTCCAATTATAGATGTTATGCCAAATATGGTATCTTTGCTAGAACAGATTAATCAAGCTACTGACATGTGTAGCTATTAATCTAACAGATTATTTTTCAAATTCTATTCAGAAGGATCATGAGAAACAGTTAACATCACATGGGATAGACAACAGTACCAGATGGGGCAAAATTATTTTTACAGCTGTTCGTTTGGAAAACAATACAATAATTAATAAATAATAATACAAGAATAAACTCTGTTTCCCATACTCACAACCAACGTAAACCTACTTTTGCCCACCTTATCTGGCTAGTTTTAACCCCAGAGCTATGTTAACTTTCCAAAGCATTCCCCAGCTCATCACTTTGATGGTATTTTTATCATGTTGAAAGGCAGATGAACAAGAAATGGCAAGTGCCATGAGGACTTAGCAAGATACACAGGCTCCACAGGGTGAGAGATAAACTCCAAGATGATTCAAGGAACTGCTATGTAAGTAAAGTTTTACGGATCCAGAAATGCAGGTCATACTGGGACATCCGATCTTAAAGTATAAGACAAATAATCACATATTGCACATCCCACAAGTAAGAAACACAGTACGTGGGAGGACCCTTGGGCTTTGCATCAGCATATTATCTTTTAAAAATAAACCTTTACTGATGCTACAGCTACTCCTGCTGTCCTCACCGATCCACAGCGTAAATATGCCGCAGGAGTTCGCAATCGTCAACGAGCCTTAATGCACAGCCCCAAGTTACCATGCAGCAGCCCACTGTTCAAGTACAACGTCAGGAGCTTTGAATGCTTCCATGTAGGCATCTGCCTCTCCTTAAGAACAAAAGCAAAGGTTGGGTGAATGGCCGTGTCCTCTAAGTCAAGCCATGTACCCTACTCTTGCTGGAAAAGCACTGGCACATTGTTGGAGATCAATAATTCTAACTTCATGTGCTCAAGTCTGTAGAGTCTCTCTGTTCTAAAGCTGATGAAACTGCCGCTGTAGTAGGTGTCCACCAAGAGGCTGCCCCAAAGCAGTCAGCGGTGCCACTGGTGTTTCAACTGTTTAAAGTTTATCAGGAACCACGAAAAGGAATTCGTGCTTCACCGAAGAGAAATATCTGAACATCGAAAAACTTAAATATTATGGGGAAAAATCACAAAATATAAAATAAGAAAAGGAAAGGAGAATTAGAACCTTATGTACTGAGCAAATGCCAGGTCCAGCCAACATAATGCTGGCCCTAGATTACTTATTGATTTAAAAGCCCCACAAAAATAGTAAAATATAAAACAAATTAATGTTTCATAGACCACGGGAACAACAATTTTCAGCAAAGTACAAAAATGTAAAGCATTCCTTTCTTTAATTTTGTAATTCTTTACTGTGGAATAGCTCAGAATGTCACTTCTGTTTTAAATAACAGAGTTGATCACTGAGCAAGGAAACATAATTTGGATTATAAAATTCTTGCTTTTATAAAAATTCCTTAAAAATGGAAATAAACCTTAGAACAATCTTAGGTTTACAGTAAGACTGAGCAGAAGGCACAGAGAGTTCTCACCTCCCTCCTGTCCTCACTCATGCATAGCCTCCTTTGTTATCGGCATCCACCATCAGAGTGGTGTATTTGTTATATGTGAGGAACCTACCCTGACACATTATAATCACCCAAAGTCCACCGTTTACATTAGGGTTCACACTTGGTGTTGTATATTCTATGTGTTTGGACAAATGTATCATGACAAGTATCCATTATAGTATCATACAAAGTAGTTTCACTGCCTTAAAAATCTTTTATGCTCCACCTATTCATCTGTCAGCATACATATTTAATGAAAACAAACACATATAGCACACATTTATATGTAGATAGAACACTACTACCTAATATAATTTTTGTAAGCAGCTAAAGTTAGTATTTCTTTCAGTATATCAAGGAGTTAGCAGTTAGAATTTCTTAGTCTTCCATTATATCTGCACTCTTTTTAGTAAGTTAATGCAGGTTAAGTCAGACAGTAGAGAATACCAATTCTAATTCCAAACAAGCATTTTTAAATGCCCTTGGAAGTGTTGTTGTATTTTAACTTCTAGAATTTGGTGAGTAACATAAGAGATTTTTCTTTGCTTTCTAAAGTCAAGATATTTCTCATTTAAAAGTTAACTAAGTTACTCACAAATTAACAGAATTATAACTCTGCCCATGTTCTTTATAAGGTGGTTTTAATATCCCAAATTATACAGAATAAAATTTATTAATGCTTCTGGCATTTTGATGTAGGGAAAGGCTTACTGCAGACCAATATCTTCTGGTTCAGAAAGAACGTAAAAACAAAAAAAGGGAAGCACAGCAGTTACCGTAATTTAGCGTTCATATGGTTTTACTGGAGACGTCTGATTTCCGTTATTGCTTTCTGAAGCTTTTACCATGTATCTTAGAGTACTTAGAAGGCCTTAGTTCTCCTGATCCTTGGACAACATATGCCTTGCTAAGTAAGACTCAGGCTACCCTTAGGGTCTTTTAGTTTTCTTTATTCATCTTAAAGATCAATCTGGAAAGGAAGATACCAGCCAGGGTTTCTCAGCCGTGGCCCTGCTGACATTTTGGATGTAAGAATTCCCTGTCGTGATGGGCTGTCCTGAGCATTGCTGGATGTTTCACAGCATCCCTGGCTTCTGCCCACTACTTTCCAGTGTTCTCTCTCTACCCCAGCAAGACAACCCAAAATGCCTCAAGGCATTGTCAAATGTCCCGTGGCAAGCGGGGTTGCTACAAAATTGCTCTCAGTTGAGAACCACCATTCTAAAGAGAACAAATTAGTTCCCTTTAGAGAAAATGTTCCTGGGAAAGACATGTCCGTAGCAGCAGAATGGTAGAGCAGAAATGGTAGAGTATACATAGGAGTAACAGAACAAAACAATAGCGAACACATGTACTGCTTACTATGTGCTTGACGCTGCTGCATGCTTTTACCTGTATTAAGTTACCTAACACTCTTAACAGCTTATCAGCCAGGTAATATTATCTGCATAGACAATTGAGGAAACTGAGGAATTAAAATTTAATTTCCCATGTCATACAATTAGTAAGTGGTTTCAATCCTAAAAAGCATATTTCCAGCATAAGAGCTTGTTTTTGTTGGTTAGTTTTCAATATACCTTTTATTTAAGCTAGTTTTATATTTAGAGAAAAGTTTCAGTGATAATTACAAAAGTTTCCATATGCCTCATAACCAGTTCTTACTAATGTTTCCCCTATTTTACATTAGTGCAGTATGTTCATGCTAAAATAAGCAAAACAAAATAAACAATATGTTATGATGAATGAAAATCCATACATTATTATTACTTTTTTTTTTTTAGTTTTACCTAATGTCCTTTTTCTCTTCCAGTCTCTTCAACATTACATGAAGTCTTCATATCTTCTTGTTTTAGGCTTTTCTAGACAATGACAGTTTCTTGGACTTCCCTTGTTTTTGTGACCTTTATAGTTTGAGACGTTATGGTCATGTATTTTGTAGAATGCCCATCAACAGGGGTTTGGTTGATGTTTTTCTTATGAGTTTATCTGGGTCATGGGCTTTGGGGTTAAAGTTCACAGGGATAAACTGACCTTTTCATCACATCACACCGAGCGCATGCTCTCACTGTGAGTTATCACTGTCGATGCTATCCTTGCTTACCTCGATGAGACAGAGTTTGTCAGATGTCTATATAGTTACTCTTTTTCATTTGTTTATAAGTTACTCTTTTTAAAGTATAAAATTACTCTTTCCCCTGGTCCTTTTATTACAGGACTTTTTGGAAGTCCCTATGTGCAGCCCAAAATTAAAGAGTGAGAAGTTTGCTCCATCATATACTTATCTAATTTTATGTATATAAAGAACTTAGTATCCTTCTGCCTGTGATATGAATTTAATCTCCCAATTCTTTACTTTTAAAATCATTTGGTTATACCAGTGTGGACTCATGAATATTGTTTTTATACTCTGGGGTGCAATCCAGTCCTTTACTTTTTTCATTATTCAGATTGTCCCAGCTTTGGCCACTGAGAACTCTTTCAGTTGATTCCTATTCCCCTTTTATATACTCCCCTCGTGTGTGTGTGTGTGTGTGTGTGTGTGTGTGTGTGTGTGTGTGTGTTAAGCATTTCCTTAATTTCTGGCATTATAAAACGTTCCATTTTCATCTTGTGTATTCCCTGCCTCAGCCCTAGAATCAGCCATTTTTCCTGGTTGATTTTACTGGACACAGTATTGGAAAGCAAGATCTGAGTACTGGGTGTGTTCTTTGCTACCAGAGAATCCTTGCTTCTGGGCCTTCTAAACTAACAGGGAATGTATGTGTGTATACTACACATGTGTTTACACGGTGTTAGTGTCAGCCTACTAACAATGATGCTACTGACGAGGAATGCCTGGGACACTCCCCTGGACCCCTAGTACTTGTGGACTACTCCCATCGACATTTCCCCACACAGAGCCAACATTGTGGCTGCACCAGCCCTGTGGTTCCTACTATGATTGAAAGAAACATCTCAGCAAAAATCATCCAGTGTATTTATCAATTTACCCAAGATCATAAAGACTTTCTCCCAGATTTCCATCAAGACTTTTTATAGTTTGCATTTTACAATTAAGTCTATGATCCATTTTGAATTAGTTTTATATAAAGTATAAATTCTGTGTTTAAATTAATTCTTTTGAATATAGACATCTAAAATTTTCAGCAATATTTGTTGAAAATATTATGCTGTCTCCATTAAATTTTCTTTGTATATTTGTCCAAATAATTTGAATATATTTGTACGAGTCTGTATGGGTCTGTTTCTGGGCTATCTACTATTTCCATTGATCTATATATTTATTCTTTCACCAATATGATTCTCTTGAATTATGAAGATTTATAATAAAAATTGATATTGGTTAATGTGAGTCTTCCAACTTTGTCCTTTCTCAATATTGTGTGGGCTATTCCAGTTTGTGTGTGTGTGTGTGTGTGTGTGTGTGTGTGTGTGTGTGTGTGTGATTTTTATTTTTTCTTTCTCCATACAGTTTATAATCAGTGTGTTGATATCTAGAAAGTAGTTCCCTAGGAATTTTGTTTGGAATTGTATTGAATCTGTTGATCAAGTGGGGAAAAATCAGCATTTTAACCATATGAGTCCATAACACAGTATTCTCTATTTACATCTTTGATTTTTTTCATCAGTGGTTTATAATTTTCCATATAAAGATACTATACTTATTTTGTAAGATTTATCCTTAAATACTTCATTTTTTTGATGTTACAGTAAATAGTACGTATTTTTTAAAATTCAAATTCCAATTGTTTTTTACTACTATGTAAGAAAGGAATAGACTTTTATATATTAACCTTGTGTCCTATGACTCACTTTTTATTTCCAGATTTTTTTTATTCTTTACTAGTGTTTTACATAGATAACCAGTCATTTGAATAAGTATAGTTTCCCTAGGAAACATAGTCTGTCAGCTAAATACCAGGTGTCTTAGAATTAAATTGGCTAAAGTCAAAGGTCATGGGAGGCTAAT
Organism: Myotis daubentonii; assembly: GCF_963259705.1. Taxonomy (NCBI): domain Eukaryota; kingdom Metazoa; phylum Chordata; class Mammalia; order Chiroptera; family Vespertilionidae; genus Myotis; species Myotis daubentonii. Next base: position 61,896,456 of record NC_081845.1, read on the forward strand.
ACTAGTAGTTCTAGACACAGTTCTTTACTCATTCAGTGAATTTTAAAGTGTTACTAGTAAATCTTATTTTATGAGGAAATGATCTTTGAGGGTTAACTTAAGAGAAAATCAATATGTCTTAAAGCTTGTGGTGTGCACTTGAATCAGTGTTAAATAAGGAAATGTAGGTAAAATTCAGTATGAGTGAACAAAAATTCATGGCCTTCCTTTTCAGTTCTGCCATCCAAAGTTTAGATTAGTCTGTCTCACACACTTTAGCCAGATAAAGCATGTGCAATGTGCTAGTTATCTTGGATAGGGAGACTATAGAGGCTGGGGACTGGTTAAAATTTTCCCTGCAGAGAGCTGTTGCTAAGCTGTGAGTCCTTACTCTGAGTGTGTGTATGTGTGCATATGTGTTCTTCATATTAAGCCTGCAATAAAGCTTCCTATGTGACATGTTAGAAAAATATGAAATATGATTCTCATAGTAGGGATACTAAGAGAACTGGTCAGAAAGAAAACTGATGTTGTCTGTGACCACAGTATAAGGGTGACTTCACTGTAATCGGCCTTTGAAATAAGATTGAAGGTTGATTAATAGATTGAATTGAACATTTTTATTTCTGAGTTGGGATTGTGTTTGTAACCCATTGACAAGATGCATGTTTGTTATTTTCTAAAAGTTATTAGAGAAGTCATGAGCTTGTTGAAGTTTTCATCCAATTATAGGGGAAGATTATAAGAATAACTTTTAGTCGTAGCTGGTTTGGCTCAGTGGATAAAGCCTCGGACTGAGGACTTAAGGGTCCCAGGTTTGATTCTGATCAAGGGCTTGTATCTCTGTTATAGGCTTGATCCCCACGAGTGCAGGAGGCAACCAATTGGCAAGTCTCTCTCATGTAGTTGTTTCTCTCTCTGTGTCTCTCCCCCTTCCTTCTACTCTCTCTCTCTAAAAATCAATGGAAAAAATATATTCAGGTGAGGATTAAAAAAAAAAGAATAACTTTTAAAGGGCAGTGAGTGACAATATAAGTTTAAAAAGTAAATATGTAGAGCTTTCCTTCCTCCCTCCCTTCCTCCCTTCCTTCCTTCCTTCCTTCCTTCCTTCCTTCCTTCCTTCCTTCCTTCCTTCCTTCCTTCCTTTTTTTCTTTCTCTTATTATGAGACATCCCTGTTCAGCATACAGTTATGAATGTTTGTTGAAATTCTGTATACTAATTTTATATTTTTTCAGTTAAGTAAACATTGAATATCAAAGGGAAGGTGGGGGTGGGTGGATGGGTGTGGGGAGACTAATCAAAGAACTTATATGTTTATTTATGTGTATACAGATTCTTGCACCACTGGGGTCCCTTGGCCTGGCCTGCGGGGATTGGGCTGAAACCAGCTCTCTGTTATCCCTTCAGGGATCCTGGATTGTGAGAGGGCGTAGGCCAGGCTGAGGGACCCCACTGGTAGGTGCACGATTGGGACCAGAGAGGGACCAGGTGAGGGCTCCAGGGCATGTCTGGCCCATCTTGCCCAGTCCCAATCAGCAGGACCCCAGCAGCAAGCTAACCTACCGATTGGAGCATCTGCCACCCGGTTGTCAGTGCGCATCATAGTGATTGGTCGAGCAGTTGAGCGAATGGTCGGACACTTAGCATATTAGGCTTTTATTATACAGGATATGCATAACCCATGGACATAGGCAATATTGTGGAGAAGGCCTGGGGGTGGAGCAGGTGTGGAGTAGAAGGGGTCAATAGGGGGAAAAGAAAGGGGCATCTGTAATACTTGCAACAACAAATATATTATTTAAAAAAATAAACTTCATTTTGCCCCTAAAATTTTTCAGTGCAGACTATTTCAAGCCTCCCCCAAAACAATAAAAACTTACCAACATCCGAATGGTATCTGGCTGTGCATGCATTAATACAGCCACAGAGCCCTTATTGTGGCTAGGTGCCCAATCAGTACATTCCCCTTACATTTAGGAGCTGCTTAGGAAAGTAAGCTGTAATTAAAATAATCACAGCTCTAGATCTGTGCTTTCACATGCAACATAGTGTACAGTATTTGGAAGGGAATTTTGTGAACACTCATTTTAAATCTCTCATTTAAATAATAATTCCATGCTTGTTGCATAACCTAGATTGTTCTGAACCACATGTTTCCAGATATATTCAAATTAAATAAATAAGAAAATTACAGCATAGGGGTGGGCAAACTTTTTGACTCGAGGGCCACAATGGGTTCTTAAACTGGACCGGAGGGCCAGAACAAAAGCGTGGATGGAGTGTTTGTGTGAACTAATATAAATTCAAAGTAAACATCATTACATAAAAGGGTACGGTCTTTATTTTTTTTAGTTTTATTCATTTCAAATGGGCCGGATCCGGCCTGTGGGCTGTAGTTTGCCCACGGCTGCTAGGGCATGACATTGTAGCTGTACTTAAAAACTACTTGAAAAGTGAGCTTTTCTAAGAATAAGCAGAATATATTTCTCTCTCATCTAGGATGCTGCCTCTTTCCAAGCTAAGCCCATAATATTTGTGCCTGGTAAAATAATGCTCACCGATATCCTCCCCACCCCCCACCCCCCAGGCTCAGGGAAGCGGACATGTCCCAGCACCTTTGCAGTCAGGCAGTGAGTGACAGTGACACAGCACTTCTGGGGTGAGACAATGAAATCCCGGGTGACCTTGCAGTTCTCTCTCTTTCCTAAGGGAAGGCAACAAGCCTGGAATTATCATTTTGCTTTTGTTTATTTAATAAGCAAGGAGTTAAGGACAATTGCAGTTATGTTTCAGCATCTTTGAATTGCATTATTTCAGTATGAGCTTACTGGCACATTTCCAGAAATTGTTTGCTATACACAAATTGCTACGTTTTTAATATAAGCAGTAATGTGCTCACATTACTTCATTTAGTCTTTATAACAAAAAAATTACATGATGGAGGAGGACCAGGCAACTACTGCTGCCTTATAAAAGGCAGCTTAGACTGTACAAGCTAACTGAAGAGATGAATGGCCGAGCTGGTTTATATGAGCCCTCGCCCATCCACAGTCCATGGAGATGGCAGCAACCCAGTGCTTTGGCATCTGAGCAGATGCACTGGTTTAACTGATTATGGAGTTTCCTTTCTTCACTTGTTGCCTCACCCATTTTTCCCCCTTTTTACCATTTTCCCCTCTTTGTAATAGAACCAGGCATAGCCACAGCTTTTAATTTGGCCAAAGTAAGTGAGAGGAAATGCTGTGTATCATTGCTGGGCTCTCAGAAAAACTGTGATTTGTTTCCTCTTTCCTGCCTGGGTGATTTTGGAAGCATATGTCCAGGTGGAGCCTCCATCAGCCTGGGGCCTTTTGAAGCTAAGGCAGGGCCCCTCTCCATCACTTCAGGCATGTTAAGTGGGCGAGAAATGAATGTCAATTCACACATGCCACTCCGATGTTAGAGTTGCTGATGAGCACACTGTAACCTAGACTATTCTGCACCATATGTTTCCAGATATACTCACATACAACCACCTAATTTATCTCTCACTTTTATTTCCCCTTCCCAAGTGGACTGTAGTCTCTCAGAAAATAGGAATTGTACCGGTTCCTTGTTTGGTGCTTCTATAGTGTCCAGAGTAGAGCTTAACACTTTGTACATAACTTTATTATTATGAACATTATTTATTATTATTATTATTATTATTATTATTACTATTAAGTTGAATGGCCTTGATAGCTGAGTGTCTATGTTCTGGGTATACGAATGATTCTACAAATGAATGTCAAAGATAGTAATGAAAAGTTAGGGGTAGGAAAAACCTTGTCAGAAGAACAAAGGGATCAATTCAGAGGGAATTATTTTGTTTGAGTATAGATTTAGTGCTTTGGGAGAATCGATTATATTTGTAAATTCAGAATTATCCCGGGAAGTAATTCAACCCCAATGGCAGAATTTCAGATGCACTTGAAGATGGGAATGTTTAAACTAGAGCAGATGAGCTGGTGACAAGGATTTTGAAATGGATACATTTAGACAAAGTAAGAAGAGATTCTACACACACACACACACACACACACACACACACACACACACACTCACTCTATCATCATTATGTAAATAGCTAGGAAATTTCATATCTAAACTACATCATAGCAATAGTTGCTTTGAAGAGTTCACCTACTGATAGCTCTGGGCAAAGTGTAATTGCTTTAAATTAGTTCAAATTGTATTTGAAAAAGTCTCAATGGCAACTTAAATGTTTTGCTCAAGAAATATTTTGTATTGAACATAGTTTCCCATTTGCCTTCAGGGATATGTTTGACATTGAAAAGCTGAATACATACATTTATTCATTCCTATTTATGGCTAGAATCTTCAAGCTCCCAAGGAATATATAAAATGACAATAACTGACCATGGAACCAAAGATTGATGCTTGTTCTAATGCAATCCATCCAGACTTTCAGAATCTTCCAAAATTAATAAGGTCATCTTTGGAGTACTTCTGAACATATGGCAGGATACTTTGACTTATCATGAAGATTCTAAAATAAAACAGTAAAATTAATTCAGTTCAAAAGCAAACATTTGAACTCAAAGTTCAAATGGAGGTCACGATTCTTCATACTGAGTACTCTAGAATGGATAACACATGGTATTATCTTTGAGGAACTCAAAATCAGGCAGAGAAGAGAAAGACCACAGTGTAATACATGCTATAGAGGAGACGGGTATTCAGTGATAGGAATATGGAAATATGGGAGCAAATGTGTATGGTTATAAGGCAGGACAGGAAGAGGATGAAACAATAAGATTTTGTGTTATTAATTCATTGCCCAACATTTTAATGCACAATTCTTAGTATCTGATCGTACTAGTAACAAAAATCAATAATCCAAACATTGTGGAATGAGCACAATAAAAAACTAAAAACTATTGTTGTCATAGTGCAGTCTTCTAACAATGAGAACATAATCTTGAGATGTCTAACACCAAAATGAGTTGGTAAGTTTTCAGGGGTCTTATAAATCTCTATTTTTTGTAATAAAGCACTTCTTCTGGAGACAATTATATCACATTGCATATTTGCCAACAAGAAGAAACATAAATAAGATATGCAATAGAAGACTGGAGGCTATTTGGAGAGAAAAAGTTGGGTTGGAATTTGTTTTTCTAGAGCAAACAAAATGTCTCCTCAGTGCATTAAGATTAAAGAGATGCCCGGTGGCGTGGCTCAGCAGTTGAGTGTTGACCCATGAACCAGGAGGTCATGGTTTGATCCCCCATATGCCCAGGTTTTGGGCTCAATCCCCAGAAGGGGGCATGCAGGAGGCAGCCAATCAATGATTCTCTCTCATCATTGATGTTTCTATCCCTCTCTCCCTTTCCCTTCCTCTCTGAAATCGATTTTTTTAAAAAAAGATTGAGATGCCCTGACCAGTGTTCTCAGTGGTTAGAGTGTCAGCCTGTGCACCAAAGGCTCTCGAGTTCGATTTGCAGTTAAGGACAGTCAAGGGCACGTACCTGGGTTGCAGGTTCTATCCCGGCTACCTGCAGAAGGCAACCAATAGATCTCTCTCTCATTCTCTCTCTCTTTTCTCCCTCACTGCTTCCCACTCTCTCTGAAAATCAATGGGAAAAAAATATCCTTGAGTGAGGATTAACAAAACAAAACAAAAAAGATTACAGAGATAAGCTGTACACCTATCACTATACTTTTTAGTTATGCAATTCAAAAATAGGTAGAAAGAATTAGCAAAATATGAACAGAAGATGAGAGCAGTATGTTGCAGCCAAAGAATTTGGAAAAGAGAAAAATTAAATTTTTCTTTAGGAGATAAAATATGCATAAAGGGTGAGATAAGATTAATGAACACTACCAAATGAGAAAAATGGTTTTTATCCTTAAGAGCCATTGACTGGATAAAAGGTACACGAACAAATATAAGTGGAAGGATAGGATGAGGAGACAATTGCTAATCAAAAATAATCGAGGGAGCAATCAAAATGTTCAAGTGCATTGTGCATATCTGGCCCAAACATAGAGAATGAGGCATGAAGAGATGAATGCTAGTAAACATTCAAAATATACGAGAATAAAAATTGTACAGTGACCCTCTTCATTTCTAGTTCCAGGCTTACCAACAATGCTTCTTTGAATCTGATTCACATGAGTGGGCTTTAAAGAGAATCTCAGTCAAGTCCCTATGAGACAACTGTAGTTCCTTATAGCCAAACTTCTTATGGTAAAGCAACATGAAATCTTTTTAAAACTTTCAGGAATAGTTTTGTATATCATATGTAATGCTTACTTCAAGGCAGGTAATGTTCAATGATAAGCATGTAGCAAAACTTGCAACATGCTTATTTAAAAACTAGAGGCCCTGTACATGAATTCGTGCATTGGTGGGGTCCGGCCAACCAGCCCACCCCTATTGGGGCCAGGGCTGATTGGGGGCTGGCCAGGGAGAGGGGCTGCAGGTGGTTGGACAGGCTGCCCTGCCCCCTGGTGGTTGAACTCCTGGTTTAACTCCCAGTTGGGGGGACAATTTGCATATTAGCCTTTTATTATATAGAATAATAATATTTCTCTGGTATTTGGGCAAAAGCCACAGAAATGGCAAATTGATAGCTACCTCCAAGAAATTGCAGCCCATTTTGCTATCCCTTGTGTTAACTAAAAGGACAAGGAGAAAATGTTCTAGTAGTAAAGAAGCACTTTACTTCGGAGATAGTAAACATAGGCCATAAAAAGCTATTGATCCTTACTTTGATGCCTATCCCAGAAGTGGGTGTTTGAAAAGTAAACATGTTAGTGTCCTGGAACTCCTCTCAGTATCCCATTAGACCTGTATTCAAGGTTTATTTCAAGCTCTTCTGTACAAATAGAAGGTTTGGGTCCTCTGATCACAGACAGAATAAAAACGGGGGTTGTAGCAAGAGCTCCCTACCGCTGAGCAGGTTGAGCGCCTGCAGTTTCTTCATTCTCCCTGCAGTCAGCCCCGCCCTAGCAGCCCAGCCTGTTGTGCATCTGATACAAAACCTGGGCTGTGCTCCGGTGGGACCATTGTTGTTTTCTTCTGAACTAAGGCCTCTGAAAACAGCTTTCATCAGAGAAACCGCTCTGTCTAAGTGAAATTAGAAATGTCCTGAGAAGCATACGGTGGAGTGGGAAGTTTAGCCAGGGTGCTCCATTTCTGCTTTATAGGCCCAGGACAGCGGGAATTAGGGAGCACAGTGACGTCAGGAGGCCTGAATGTGGCCTGACATGGGAACCCTCCCTTTGGGCTGGCCATCCCTCTCCTCCGCCTCTAGTCTTATGGTAACGTACAACAACGCTCATTTTGCTTTATTTGGGTAGATCAAAAAGTGAACACTATGTAATTAACAGCATAAAAAATTAAGGATTTGAAATAATTTGAAAGCATTAAATTCTAGAGAATTAAGGTCTAGAAAGTTATAAATTCGTTAGTAATGAACAGAGGGCTGCCCAGCAGATTACAGCTTCAGAGGACCCCTTGAAAGCTTCTTAGTTCAAAGTCCTCATTTAGCAGGTGAGGAAACGGACCTTCAGTAGCTGACACTTGAAAGAGAAGATAAGGAAAAAGAGAGTTAATTATTTGTTATTTTAAATTCGATCCAGGAACACAGGATCATGGAACAGACTATCCAATCTCAGAGGGAAGTGGGGGGCTAGTGGGAAGAGATCAACCAAAGAACTTATGTACAGATTTGCATAACCCATGGACACAGACAGTAGGGTGGTGAAAACCTGGGGCAGAGGGGTGAGTGTGGGTTAGAAGGAGTCAATAGCGGAAATACGAGGGTATATGTAATACTTAAAACAATAAAGGTTTTAAAAATAAAATAAAAAATTTGAATGGCTAGTAAAATGCCTAGTGGGAAGTAGTAACTGGGCATTAGGCACTGTGATCACAGGGCCAGACTTCCTTCCTTTTTATATGGTGTTTATTCTGAAACAATTTTTCCTAAGACATTATGGACTGATAATATGACACACTAGTACCACCAAGAAAGGTCATATTTCTTTGTTACATATTGGTAACAAGGAGGTTAAAACAGCATCTCTCCTAAATTTTCTATCAGGTATTTTCTCCTCCTTTACTGTATTTTCACAGATTATATATGTGAATCTGTCATAATCCTAGCTCCTCTATGGGCCACCCTTCACTCTATGAGACACTCTCTAGAAGTTCTGGACACATTCTTGTGTAGAAGCCTCCATTCTCCACACCAGTGCCAGTGGACTCTGAATACAGAACATGTTGGAGGTCTCCAAATTTAACAAAAAAGTCTGTATGGGCACAGCATTATTTAGGGTTGGCGTAACTAAAGGGCATTGCAGTACTGGAGGAAAATTAAAACCACATATTTGTGACTTTCCCCATTACTCAAAGAAAAAGCTTGTGAAAATAAATTCTACTGAAGCATCACTTTATGGATATTGTCTGGCCTCGAGTGCTTCTTGGTTGTAAAAACCTAATGGCTTTCATCTCCGGTTGCCCATTAGAATCACTTGGGGAGTTTTAAATTTTTTTTTGTTTGTTTTGTTTTATTTTATACAAATGCCTGGATTGAACACAGACTGATGAAATTAGTTATCTTCAAGGAGGTATATAAAGCAATTGTAATTAAAAAAGAAAAGTTCCCAGGTGATTCTAAGGCATAGACAGGTTGAGAAACACCATTGTCATAGGTGTAGGGTTCTCCATGCACCTTTTCTGAAAATCTACCCACTTACTATCACTGTTTCTACCTCAGGCTCCAACTTTCCCAAGTGACATATAATGACCTGAGAATGGAACAAGGATGAATAGTAGATCTAGCAGGAAAATAAGTGGGTGTTACCTTTGGCAATCCAATTCCTGAAAACAGGGAGGAGTGCGAATGGAGGGCCCCCCCGCCCCATTGCCTCTCCAATCGCCCCACAGAGGGAAGTGACTAGCAGCAGCAGCAGTGGCGGGGAGTGGGGCCAGCGAGCGGGTGGCACATGGCTGGCCAAGGCGGGTGCCATCAGGGGCCCCCTGATTGCCCTGCCAGTTGCCCCACAGATTGGCCCTGATCACCAGCCAGGCCTAAGGACCCTACCCGTGCACTAATTTTGTGTACCAGGCCTCTGGTACTTACATAATCACCTCTCCTCCCATAATGGAGTTGTCCATCAAGTTAGCAGGTATGGAAGGTTAGTTCCTTTACTTTTAAAATCTTTATCTTCTCACACTTATAAATTGTGCTTCCTTCTTCCTGTGAAGAATAATATACAGGCCCATTGCTGAGCCAGAAATCTCTTAATGGCTACGACATAGAGAGCCATCCAAAATTTGCAATTGCCTTTCTTGAAGAACTCCATTAATTTCTTGGCCAGGGACCATTTTTACCTTCAGCCTCAGTCTCAGTGGAGATCTGGATAGGATGAAGAAATAATTTGTTTACTTGTTGGCTCTTCTATGTCCGCTGAAGGCAATTGCTCACAAATCCAGGATCAATCAACTATAATAGAAGCTCACACAATGACTTAAGTGTGGACACAAATTATAATTTATTAGTAGATTTATGCACATTTATGTCTTTAAACATAGCAATTACAAAGCAATTTTGTATATCTTTTTCTTATCTTCCCAAACAGAATGCAAGTATTCTGAAAACAGGAGCTATTCCTTAATCTATTTTTGTGTAATACATGATTTTATACAGTATCAGACACATCACAGCTAACCAGTAAGCATTAGTTAGATCACATTTAATTCTGCATTTTGTAATATACAGAAGAAGTACAAAGCATAGTCTCTTTTCGGGCTGATTTCCTCTGCAAGGAGAGAGACTGAAGAGATGGTTGAACACTGCTGTAATAGTCCCACATAGCCTGCTGGGGACCCTAGAATGATGACCTCAGTCTACTAATATTAGAGATGGCTTTATCATACATTTGTTTTGCCTAGAAATATATTTTTATTAATCCTCACCTGAGGATATGTTTGTATTGATTTTTAGAAAGAGAAGAAGGGAGAGAGAGAGGGGAGAGAGAGAGAGAGAGAGAGAGAGAGAGAGAGAGAGAGAGAGAGAAACAGAAACATCAGTGTGAGATAGAATCAATTGGTTGACACCCCTACACACCCTGACCAAGGATAGAACCCACAACCACCACCTTCTCCTCCTCCTCCTCCTCTTCCTCCTCCTCCTCCTCCTCCTCCTCCTCCTCCTCCTCCTCCTCCTCCTCCTCCTCCTCCTCCTCCTTCTTCTTCTTCTTCTTCTTCTTCTTTTCCTTCTTCTTCTTTTCCTTCTCCTCCTTCTCCTTCTCCTTCTCCTTCTCCTTCTCCTTCTCCTTCTCCTTCTCCTTCTCCTTCTCCTACTCCTCCTTCTTGGTGTATGGAACTACGGGACTATGCTCCAAAGAGCTGAGCCATCCAGCCAGGGCTGACTATAAATATTTTGAGGCCATTTTATACATGTTGCTTTGGAAATTTTTAGACTCCAAGTTTTTCCCTTTACTATATTATGACCTATGATTTTTCAGAAATCATTGTGAACAGACAAGGATACTTGTAAACAAGAAAAGTTATTACTATAAATACATTTGTTTGTTAATTCAAATTTTTTATTAATGTACTCTGTGCCATGTATTATTCAGGAAGCTTGTTATATACCAGAAAACATAACAAACAGAGTTTTCATTGAGTTTTTATTCTGTGAATGGAATTCTTTTCAAGTGTAATTAAATTTTTTAAAAATATATTTTTATTGATTTCAGAGAGGAAGGGAGAGGGAGAGAGACAGAAACATCAATGATAAGAGAGAATCACTGATCAGCTGCCTCCTGTACCGGGAACCGAGCCTGGCAACCCAGGCATGTGCCCTGACTAGGAATCAAATCTTGAACTCCTGGTTCATAGGTTGATGCTCAACCACTTAGCCATGCCAACCAGGCTCAAGTGTAATTAAATTTTAAAGAATGCAAATCAATTATTGTGGATGACATAATGCTAACAATTGTTTTGCAGATAATTCGTTAAATATTTATTAATTTCAGTTTTGTAATTTTCTTTTAGCATTTTAATGCATATACACATACATGTATATAGACACACAAGCACACACTATGTATTTACATATAATTTAAATCATATTACATGACGGGAGCCAAAGTTTTGCCACTCTGAAGCTATCTTTTTGGGATATTGATTTGAAGCTGTTTATTAAGAAACAAGACTCTTGACCCTCCCTCTTCCTGCCTAGGAGATTCAGATGGGAACGCCTACTCCAGAAAGCGAATCTTAAGATGCTGCCTTAGCCTTATTTAAATTAAGTATGATAAATAGAAGGGTGCCAGGCAGGTGCCTGCTAGCTAGGTACCCTGTGTCCTCTTGTTTCTGAGTCGCCTAGCATGTTCCCCTCTTCCTCAACTACTTGGTAAATCACCCATTCTCACCTTTTCTCCTTTGTCCAAAATGTCATGTATACCCAATGTTACCCCACTGTCTTTGGAGTTTTTATACCTATGTGAATTCCCCATGCACACGTGTTAAAATTTTTATTTTTCTCCTGTTAATCTGTCTCTGTTAATTTGATTATTAGCCCAGCTAGAAGAACCTAGAAGGTGGGAGGGAAAGTATTAATTTTTTAGCATATATATATATAATGTTATATATAAAATTTATATATATTTAAATACATATTATTTATATATCTATAATGCAGGTATAATTTTACCTTTCTTGGATGATGAAAAGCTCAAAGGTTCTAGATATCCTTCCTAATATGTAAAAAATGATAAAAATGGTTCTGATTTTAGTTCAATGTCCTGAATTTAATGCTGTTTGGCTCAGTGCTAAAATTAGTTCATAAAATATAGAGCAGAAAAATTTCTAAATTGGAGTAATGACTGTTATAGCAGGAGAAAGCGTTTGAATGCTCCTTCCCTACTATTCAGACGGAGCACTTCCCTTCTCACACTTCCAGTCACCAAATGCAGGATTTCCCCCCCACACCAAGCAATTTTCTGTGACACCAGCAGGTGTCCTACAATTCAATTCAATTCTGACAGGAGCCAGCTTGAGTGAAGATCCCACAGCTTAAGAGTTAGTCCCACAAGACTTGCCCCCACTTCAGCAGCCAATTGAGAGTAGGAATGTTACCGCAGGTTCTTCTGCGGTGTCATGGGAAATGGATTTCAGGGACACACAGGTGGAGGATTTTGAGCGATAGTGGCAAGATTTATTAGAGTGAAAGAGATAGCACTCCCTCAAAGAGGCAGAGGGCAGGCAGGCTATAGCAGTGGCTCCCCCGGGGTCCTTGCTAAGCCTCTCTATTTTCGTGGGTTTGCAAAAGAGCAGGCTGTCTTTCAAACTATCCAATCTTTTTTCCTGTTTGTTTGTTTGTTTGCTTTCTGGGGCTGTGCTAGTGCCCTCCCTCTCTCTGATCCCTTTCCTGGATCTTCCAGGGTTTTATGCCCTTACCCTATGCAGTGGTTCTCAACCTTCCTAATGCCGCGACCCTTTAATACAGTTCCTCATGTTATGGTGACTCCCAACCATAAATTTATTTTCTTTGCTACTTCTTAACTGTAATTTTGCTACTGTTATGAATCGTAATGTAAATATCTGATATGCAGGATGTATTTAGGTGACCCCTGTGAAAGGGTCGTTCAACCCCCAAAGGGGTCGCAACCCACAGGTTGAGAACAGCTGTGACCTATAGCATCTTTTCCCCAGGTTTCTCCAGGTTAGACCCCTCCTCTTCATGGTTGCCATTTTGGCTCCTACTGCACATGAGCTCACTAAAAGGACTCCCCCCTGCATCATTGCTCCCTTACCCGATTAATCCAGTAGAGGGGTGCTGGCTGTTCCCTGGGATGACTGAAAAGCCGGTCTCTCCTGACAACTTGGAGCAATGCGGGCTATTCCCAGGAGTGACTTTGAAACTGCCCCTTCCCAGTGCTAAAGTTAGTTCATAAAATATAACCCCATTTAACCAGATGTCTGGCTCCCTTCTCCTTCATTAATATCTAACTGATGTCAATGTAAGAAATGTTCAAATCTGTAGAGAATTTTTGAGTTTGTTTGAGCCAAACTGGTGACAATTGCCAAGGAACAAAATCTCAATGCATTGAGAAAATGCTCTGGAAAAACAGCAGTTCTGCACCCTGCTTTATACATTATAATCAAAAGAGAAGACATAAGTGGGTTACATGAAATCTGTTGGTGCTAGATTAGGGAGGCGGGAGAAAGCAAAGTGGGGGGGGACCTCTAAGGGTGGATAAAAAGTAAAATGACAGATACATACTTCTTTTACACAAGTGGGTACAGAATAGTTAACAGTCAACAATTAACACGCTAACAATGACAATGAAGGGACTTGTGGTCTCCCTCCACTCGGATGCAGTGCCCATGCTATGAGAGGTCCGGGAAGGGAAATTACTTTGTGCTTGCAGAGGCATGCTTACCAGGTGTTACTCTAAATGCAAACAGACAATAGACAGGCTTAATTAAGGGGACGATTGACCTTTGTCAGGGAAGATTCTCACCTACGACATGACTACCCACCAAAAACTGCTCTTAGTTAAAAAGTTTTAATTTCAGGCCATTTATGTGGTTATTTTAGGTCTCTGAGTCTGTAAGGCCAATATGCAGGCCTTCCTGAGTTTGACAGGCTTAGAGTGTGTCCCCTTTTCATCCACACTGCCTACTGAAATAGTACGTCCCAGGTTACCCACAACTTCTGTTCCAACTGGCTACATGTCAGAGGTTCCCATGTCTCTCCACTTTGGATTTGATCATTTGCTAGAATAGCTCACAGAACTCAGGAAAACTCTTACTTACATTGACCAGTTTGTTATATAATAACGGATGTGGGAGAACAGCCAGATGAAGAAGTAGGTAGGGTGAGACCAGGAAGGGTTCTGAATGCAGGAGCTTTGTTGGGCTGCACCACCTTTCTGGTACATCGGTATGTTCACACCTGGAAGCTCTTCAAACTCTATACCATTGGGATTTTTATGGAGGTTTTATACTGCAGGCATGACCCATCATTAACTCAATTTGTTAGTGTTTTTTTTAAAATTTATTTTATTTGTTTCATCATCATTTATCCCCTCTCTGCTCTCTTCCACCTCCACCCAACACCCTCCCCACCAAAATCACCACACTGTTGTTCATGTCCATGAGTTCTCGCTCTTCTTTTTTTTTTTTTTTTTTTTTTTTGCTCAATCCCTACACAGCCTCCCCGTCCCGCCCCCAGGTTCCTGGGACTCCTGTTTCAGGGGCTGTGCTTCCCTGTGCCCATATGGCTCAAGGCCACACTGCCTACTGAAACAGTAAGACCCAGGTTACCCACAAGAGACTAATGGACTTTAATCTGGCCTGAATGCTGAAATACACCGGCTACACCATGGCACAGAAGCTCTGGACACTGGCCCTCCTTTTGGCTCTGCCCAGCTCCCAGCTACCCCTTTCAAGATTGGCTTAGGGAAATGGGACATTGGAAACTGAGGAATACAACTCCATACCAATAAAGTCTTCTACTACCTCTCATTCTCCCATGGAGGCTCTGAAAATGATTATTTCAGCAGAGCCCCTAGAACTCCTCTCCCAGAAACAATGGAGGAATCCCACTCGTGTACCCCTCCAGTAGCAGCACCACAGCTGTTTGATCCACTCATGGACACTTGGCTGCTTTCAAATCTTGGCTAGTATAAATAACACTGCAATGAACGTAGGGAGATATATATATATATATTTAATTAGTGTTTCAGTTTCCTCAGATAAATTTTCAGAAATGGAACCACTGGCTCATAAGGCAGTTTCATTTTTAATTTTTTGATGTAACTCCATCCTGCTTTCTATAGTGGCTGCACCAATCTGTATTCCCACCCATGGTGCACAAGGGTTCCCTTTTCTCCACACCCTTGCCAACACTTGTTATTTGTTGATTTATTTATGATAGCCATTTTGACAGGTGTGAGGTGATATTTAATTATAGATTTAATTTGCATTTCCTTGATGATTAGTGATGAGCATCTTTTCATATGTCTATGTCCTCTTTGGAGAGGTGTCTATTTAGATCTTTTGCTGGATTTTTTAATTGGATTGCTTGTTTTTTGGTGTTGAGTTTTGCAAGTTCTTTATAAAGTTTAGACATTAACCCCTTATTAGATATATCATTGGTGAATATGTTTTCCCATTAATTGTGTTGTCTTTCTATTCTTAAAAAATAGGGAAAACCCACACTAAAACTTAGCTTCTTTTGCCACCTACTAAATTGAGATATTGAATACAGCAGCAGTTATATTTGGTATTATAACAGAGCACATCTTTAAATTTAATAAACTGGTGAATAATTGCCCATGCGGAACTTATTTTATTCTTTACTTTTGATCTTTTCCAAGATCTACACAAAGGATAACAAACATTTTTGTCATGATGCTCATTTATGGTAACCATTCTGGAGGTAGAACATGATACCACAGATGCATTTCTTGTTATCTGAAGTCACAATAAATTGTACAGACATGTTCCAGGGTTAAAAGCTCCTATAGAATGACTGACAGTGTGCTTCTAAGCGACACTTCTATTACCAGATATAATCCCCTCACTTCAGAGAAGTAATTGTGGTGTTCAATGTGTTTCTGCAGAGAATTTACACTTCTCGACAATGGAAACTCTCTTAAGATTTTCTGCCTTTATAACAAGATGTTTTGGGTAACTGTATGTGTTTTTTTTTTAAATTTAATTTTCAAACAGAGTCATCAGTTAGCTCACTGACTCCAAGTTATGTGTTGCATTTCTTTTTTGCTTGAAATAGGGAAGAATTATATGAATCCTCAGGAAGCCAGCGACCCTGGAATAATAGGCCTCAAAAGTACAGCCATCACAAATGCACTAGAAATTCTGATATTTTACAAGAAATGTTGTGCATGATCACATCAAAGGAAAGATGCTACTAGCTTATTTTTACCTTACTCTCTTCAGACTAATACTAACAGCATAGAATATGGAAAATGTTTTATTTATAAATAAAAAATTCATCTTTTATCTTTCTACCATAAGAATTATACATACATATAATAGAAAATATGGAAAAAAGAATAGCAGCAATAAAAATCACCCATGATCTCACACTACAGAAATACCTACTATAAGTATTTTTATATTCTTCTAATCTTTTTATATGATTAATTATTTAAATTTATTTTAAGAGTGGCAATCACACTATGTGTAAAATTTTGCATTCTGCATTTAGTAAACTATTATTTTATCTATAAAGGTTTCTATATGGCTGAATCTTGACCATCTTTTAGATTTTGTCTTATGCCTGAGAAAAAGAGTGAGGCAGAGCAAGTTTCATAGAACGTCAAGGATTGTCTGTCTCAATCAATAGGAATCAAAAGGAAAGTAACAGAAAGACAGTAAAACTAAAGTTTTCAACTCCTGTGGATGCTTTTCTTGCTACATCCAGCTACATCACGCCTCTATACTTTATCAAAATATAAAATAAATAAAACTAAAACTTCTGGGGTGTGGCAAGCAGGCTCTAAAGTGCTTTTAATTATTCCCTTTTTTAAAAAATATATATTTTATTGATTTTTTACAGAGAGGAAGGGAGAGAAATAGAGAGTTAGAAACATCGATGAGAGAGAAACATCGACCAGCTGCCTCCTGCACACCCTCTAAGGGGATGTGCCTGCAACCAAGGTACATGCCCTTGGCCGGAATTGAACCTAGGACCATTCAGTCCGCAGGCTGATGCTCTATCCACTGAGCCAAACCGGTTAGGGCTTCCCTTTTCTTTGTACTCATGTTCTTGTGTGTAATCCTCTTTGTTTGAGTGCCCTGTAACTTGGTATGTCTAACCAGTAGAACATGGTAACATTATGAGATGTTCCTTCTGTGATTACATTATCAAAGATCATAACAATTGCCTTGCTAGGAGACGTTTTCCCTTGTGGGTTTTGAGGAAGCAAGTGGCCATGCTGAAGAGGTCCGCATGGCAAGAAACTGAGATCAGGCCCTGGCTGAGAGCCAGAAAGAAACTGAAGTCATCAATTCAGTCGCCTTCAAGGAACTGAACGCCACCACCAACCACAAGAGCTTAGAAGTGGATCCTTCCCCAGTCAAACCTTCTGCCCAGAACCCAACCCTTACTGACACCATGATCACAACCTTTGGGAGGGCCCAGTTCGGCTGTGCCTGCCATCTGACCCACAGAAACTGTGAGGTTATAAGTATATTGTTCTAAGCTGCTATGTGTGTAGTATGCTGTCATGTAGTAATAGATAACTAATATGGTGTCATTAACTATGCTTCAGACGCTGCTAAGGGGATAGAAGGGAATCAATATGGTCTATAATTTAAGAAATTTCACAGCTTGCTTGGTATGCAAATATTTAGGAACCATATATGTTCTAAGATTTAGTTAGTACAAATATCTGGTGAGGGAAAAAAAACAACAGAGAAAAGATAGATTGTTTTGTTTGCAGACTGATGATGCCCTCAAAGAGAAGGTGGGTCTTGAAGAATAAATGAGTCCAATGGACAGAGAAGAGTGGGAAAAACCTCTGGGCTGTATGTCAAACAAAAATGAACTGACATGAAATTAATTTCTCCTATAGGTGGAAAAGAAACACCAATCAGTAAATAATTTATGGAAAGACATTTGTGGGGCAGGAAATATGTAATTATATCATGTGATGAAAAGCAACATTTCATAAAATCAGCATTGGTCACATGTGTGTGTGTGGTTTTTTTTTTTTCATTTTAGCTCTCTTATTTTTAGTCCTCTTTCATATCTCCCAATCCAAACACTCATATGTGTGAATACACACATACATGCACAGAAATACTAGTATACCTCTTAACTCTACTTTCTGGATGTGCATAAGAATATAAAGCATCAGTTTTCCAAAGGATTACTTCAATGACTGTGATAGGCGGAGTAGGTAAGAACTGGGAATTGTAGAAGAAGATAAGGATAGGACGGAAATGCCTTTTACTCCCTTTCTAGAAATTTGAAATCAATCTACAAAAATTAGAAGTCCACTCCCTAATAACTACTTAGAAGATATTTCAAAATCTACCACTATGTTTCTAAATCTCTCTTTGTGTGTTTGTGTGTGTGTGTGTGTGTGTGTGTAAGGGAGGGGAGAGACAGAAAGAGAGAAACATTGATGTGAGAGAGAGAGACATCGACTGGTTGCCTCCCTCTCTGGGGCCAGGGATCCAGCCGGCAACCCAGGTACTTGTCCTTGACTGGAATTGAATCCACAACCCTTCAGTCCACAAGCCAATGCTCTAACCACTGAGAAAACCGACTAGAAAAGTGAAACCCATTTTAGATTGAGACTGAAAGACTGATTCTCTTAGTTTCTGTTTAAAGCTTATTCATTGTGCCCTGGCCAGTTTGGCTCAGTGGATAGAGCGCCGGCCTGCAGACTGAAGGGCCCCAGGTTTGATTCCGGTCAAGGGCATGTACCTTGGTTGCAGGCACATTCCCAATAGGGAGTGCGCAAGAGGCAGCTGATCGATGTTTCTCTCTCATCAATGTTTCTAACTCTCTATCCCTCTCCCTTCCTCTCTGTAAAAAAATCAATAAAATATATATTTTTTTAAAAGTTTATTCATTGAACTTCTCTAATATTAATGAAGAAGTGGAATTTACTTACACTTCTTTTTCTGTTTGGACTTTTGTTTCACACACCAGACTTGGCTAGTGAGAATTTTCATTTACAGAGGAGTGACTTTCTTATAAATGTCCTCTACAAATATTATACCATATGCACCCTTGACTGTCAACCCAAGAATATACTTCAAGGCAAAAAAAATTGATCTCTTTGTATTAAGTTTCTCTAGTTGAACATTTTGGTGATCTTTAAATGGATATACACTGTTCATTTATAATTTAAATCTAAGCAATTCATTCATCAAATCCATAAGGGCATGAATTATATTATTTATACATTTCACCCTGGTGAATGAATAAAACACCATTTGGTACAACATGCTTCTGTAGGCATTTAAAAGAAATTATTATTAAAGAATAAATTTTAAGCTGGAGCCCATGGATATCTGTCTTATTTGTCAGCCTCTCTTAAAATAAGTCAAGACCCCGGTGTGGTTTTATCACTGGGGAAAACATACAGAGAAACTATGCTCTTGCCCTTTTAGCTAGGTAACATTTCACTCGATTCCCTTTTGTCTCATATGGGCCAACTGTTCTTGTTTTAGAAAACAATGGTATATTTGTTCAGTTTTCAATAAGCCTTTTTCTGTTAAGACTACACACTCTAACAGTCATGATTCTCCTCTCTGACCTTGCCCACTGCCTTGGCTACAGCCGACTGAACCACTGTGGACACCTGTTCCCAGCTGGTGCAATTCTTATTTTCTAAATCTGGAATTTGGTATAGAGACTATGAAATTTGTAATGAGTATGGACAACAAGGGGGCCATATAGTAAACTTGACAAGCTCAGGGGAGGCCTGCATGGTGGGTCTTACAGACTCAGAGTCCTAAAATAACCACATAGGATGGTCTAAAATTAAAACTTCCTAACTAAAAGCAATTCATGGTGGGTAGTCATGTTCTAGGCGTATCATGCCTGACGAAGGTCAATCTTTACTTTAACTGAGCCTGTCTACTGTCTATGATGACATATCTTTGGAATGTTAGGGTAATTTCCTTTCTCCGGAGCCCTCAGAGCAAACTACGGCCCGCGGGCTGGATCCGGCCCGTTTGAAATGAATAAAACTAAAAAAAAAAAAAAAAAAAGTACCCTTTTATGTAATGATGTTTACTTTGAATTTATATTAGTTCACACAAACACTCCATCCATGCTTTTGTTCCGGCCCTCCGGTCCAGTTTAAGAACCCATTGTGGCCCTCGAGTCAAAAAGTTTGCCCACCCCTGCCTCAGCGTACCATTTCCCACAAGAACAGAGACCACAGAGCCCCTCATTATTATTGTTATCATGTTGTTAACTATTAACTGTCCTGTACCCACCTATGTAAAAGAAATATACCAGTATGTCTATTCATTTTACTTTTTATCCAATCCCACTTTGCTTTCTCCCACCTCCCTAATCTATCACCAATGGATTTCATATAACTGCCTTATGCCTCCTCCTTCGATTGTAATGTATAAAGTAAGGTGCAAAACTGCCATCCTCTGGAGCATTTTCTCAATCAGTTGAGATTTTTCTTGTTGGCAATTGTCGTCAATTTAGCTCAAACTCATAAAAATTCTTTATAGGTTTAAATGTTTCTGATATTGACATGAGTCTGCTTAGATCAGCAAAAGCAAATAAATGTAAACTCAGGAATACAGAATTTCTGATGTGTATATGAAGAATTGGAGTGAAAAAGCATTCAAGAAAAGAAAAACGGTTCATACAATAGAGAGATGAAAAGATGAGAGATGGAGAAGGATGACCATCTAGGTTTCTGATGACCTCCCAGTTACTAGTTCCAGTTCTGGCTCTAGTTACAAGGAACACCTGCCTCTGGTTTCCATAACAGCTAAGGTTTCATAAATTAAATACATTTGATTACTTTGCTTAAGAAGCTTCAGTGACTTTCTATTATTTACAGTTCAGTCATGACTAAGACATTTCCTAGGTTTCCTTCACATGAAAGAAAAGTTCCCATATTGGACTAATAGGATAATTTTTTATAAATTAAAATGAAAGGCAATATATATTACTAATATTATTGCTATATGATAGATGATAGATTAAAAATATTTAGTTATTCTTTACCAGTGGTTGGCAAACTCATTAGTCAACAGAGCCAAATATCAACAGTACTTCTTCAAAATAGACTCGCCCAGGCCGAAAACCGACTTCTGCGCATGAGCCACGAAGTTCCAATCGCACTGTATGTGCTCCCGCATGTGGTATTTTGTGGAAGAGCCACACTCAAGGGGCCAAAAAGCCCCATGTGGCTCGCGAGCCGCAGTTTGCCGACCACGGCTCTAGACTATTGAATTTTTACCTTTCAACCAATTCATCCTCTCTCTTTCCTATGTCTGAGCCTCTATAAACATAGTAATTCCTAATGTGTTTCAGTATCCAATTGTTGATAGAAATATTAAACATATGTCTTAAGACATAGGTCTGTACCTCACTATTGTAAATATCCCTGAGTTATCAAGATTTGGTTAATCAACAGTTTTCTGGTAGGTTTTATTTTAAAAGTTATATCTTTATCTTCTATCATCAAGACCACATCCCTCAGGTTTATGATATCTATACTAGTATATGATTCTATTTTATAGCCATACTCTAGTCTGTACTTATAGATCTATTTATATTAATACTTATATCTGTATCTATGAGAAATTTAATATATATTGACAAATTTCTTGCTAAAACAAAGTACATTAGATCAATAGTATTGCCCTAATATAATGATTCTAAAAAAGGGGAGCAATGTGACGTTTATCAAATGTGTTCTTACATATGTGTTCTTTACTTTGTGAATTTATCCTATGTGTTCTTAGGTGAAGTTTATCTTCACAGATTTCATTTCCGTATCTCTCTTCTCCTTGTTGTTGTGACTCCCTCCATCCATTCCACCACAGATGCACTCATGCACTTACTGACTTCCCATAGATGTCCTACAAACCTGCACAATATGCCGTGATCTGTTCTTTTTCTAGTAAGCTCAGTCCTTTGGAGGACAGGTGGGTGTTTGGTCAAATACTCACTGTCAGACATGGACATCAAGGCTCCACATACAGGGACATTACACAAAAGACACAGCACTTTCCTTCAGCAGTTTTGATTTCTGGAGACAATGTGCAGCTATGGTAATGCCTGGTGTAGTCGCCACAGCCTGTGATGACGACATTCAGTCTGGGAGGCCCAGACTGGTGTCTGAGAAGAGACCAGCTTTGTCAAAGCTTATTAAACCATCTGGAACTTCCTTAGCAATGCTTTTTTAACACACATTTGTTTCCCCATCATTTGTAGCCCCTAATCTTCATGAGACTTTTATCATTTGCCATAGGCTTACTGTAGGGACTTCCTAGCACATTCTACTGCCTTCAGTCATTCTTTTTCTTGGCCTTTCAACCAAATATGTTATCTCTCTCACTACCTTGAGTTTACCGGGTAGCACATTGTATAAGTAATCTTCTCCAAATCTTATATCTTCACATCTACTACTACTTGGTGTATATAACCCTAGCTCTTATTAAAGTAAAAAACTTTAACTATCAAGATTTTCTATCACCTAGCCCATGCTATCTTTATGACTATACTAGAGGCCTGGTGCATGAAATTCATGCACGGTTTTGAGGGGTGGGGGTCCCTCAGCCCGGCCTGCAGCTTCTCACAATCTAGGACCCCTCAGGGGATGTCCGACTTCCAGTTAAGGCCTGATCCCTAGGGCCTAAACCGGAAGTCAGACATCCCTCTCACAATCTGGGACCGCTGGCTCCTAACCACTGGCCTGCCTGCCTGCCTACCTGACCTAATCGCCCCAACCCCTCTGCCTGATCACCCCTATCCACTCGCCTACCTGCCTGATCGTCCCTGACTGCTTGCTTGCCTGCCTGCCCGACCGCCCCTATCTGCCTCTGCCTCAGCCCCCACCTACATGGCTTTGTCTGGAAGGATTTCCAGAATGATGTCTGGTCTAATTAGCATATTACACTTTTGTTATTTTAGATTTCTACTTCCTGTACAGCTATTCCAGAAATTTTACCATGCCAGCTCAGTTTTGGGAGTTTCATATTTCACCCAGCTCTTAATTCTATATCACACCTGATAATGCCGTTTTTACTACTTATTATTGGTCACAACTATATACTAGTACTAAGTGAATTTCACATATTATCACAATTAATCCTTTAAAACCCTCTGCAACATACATTATTGTTCACATTTACAAGTTAGAACAGTGATATTTTACCCAAGAACGCAGTTAATTTATGATGGGTTCAGATATGAAGTATATTTCTCTGCTCCAGAAGCTACATTCTTAATGATAATCTCCAAAGACTTGCCTTCATTTCTTTGTGATCATTTTTCATAGCTTAGGTTGCACTGGTGTCTATTTGGGCAACGTTTATCACATGATTATTGACTTTTCTATATTGACTTAGAATGGCCACGAGAAGAAGAAAATTCTGAGATGTCCTCAATTAAATTATAATGTGCCCAAAGATGGAAGGAAGAGATAAGAGAGGTTAATCAGTTAACCAGAGGGTAAACCAAGAGACTGCTTGCATTCCTGCATGTATGGTGAAACTTAGAATTAACTTCCAAATGGTTATTTCTGTGAGTATTTAAAGAGAATAGCCAGGTGCCATGGACCACCAGGTGCCTGAGCTCCTTGCTTGTGCATGAACTTGCCAGACTGTTGCCCACAACCAATCTAAAGGAGCAAACACTTCTTCCGTATGGACTATGCACCTGTCTGGAATTAGCCCTGCTTCACCTCTCCCACCGCTGTTATCTACAGCTGATGTAAACTCTCCCAAAACAACCTTTCTTCCCCACACTGCTCACATAAAATAGCCCCTCAACTAGAGGATGTGAGACGTGCTGTTTTCTCCATCCAGCCCTGATGCTGGCCCGTTAGCCTTCATTCCCTAGGACTCGGTCCTTTTCTAGCTAACATTTGGCTCCTTTTTCAAAAGCTTTCAGGCGTGAAAGCTATGATCCTCCAAAATGGATCTCACACACTCCTGTGGGATCATACATTCGTTTTTGGATGAATTTCACAATATTTTGTTGGACATATACTTTAGGTCAGCAGGGAGACTCAGTAATGAGGAAAATATTGTCTCCCAGAAGCTTAGTGCAACAGAGAATATATAAATCTGAAGAGAAATATTCAACTTTAATGTTTGTAATTTGGGATAAATTATGGGGCCAGTTAACAATGGAAAAGTGGGATGCACAAGGGAGAGTCCTAAAGGAGCCCTCTTACCCTCCCCTCTCTCCTGGCCCCAAGTAGCTCAGTAAGATAAGTATATTTTAATTCCTCAGAAATATTCTGAAAATAAATAAAACAATGTATAAGAAGGTTCTACTTTGCCAAAAGGTAGTTCAGTGTGTCTGTAAACAGGGGAGAAGTCTAGAGTTCATTTTAGGGATTGTTTTTCACCAGTTGAATAATAATAGTATGCAGCTATAGATATAATGTGTATCCTATTGTAGGGCTATGGTATCTATCAAGTAAGCATAATTTATGTTATAGTAATAATGGTTTGCACTTGTGATTGACATATATCTTTGCTAACAAGCAATTTGGACAGGGAAAACAGTCACTTTATTCATAAACATGTGGGCAGTACAATTTTATAATAGGTTGGATGCTTTAAAGTTAAAGTGAAAATATTTTCTCAATATTTTAAAAGTGATAATTCAAAAGGGTTCACAATGCCTGTGTATGCATGGGTTTATTTATGGGCTCTCTATTCTGTTTTATTGATCTATGTGTCTATTTCTATGCCAGTACCATACTGTTTTGATTGCTATAGCTTTGTAATATAGTTTAAAATCAGGGAGCATGATGCATTCAATTTTGCTCTTTTTCAAGTTTGCTTTGGATATTCGGGGTCTTTTATGGTTCCATACAAATTTTAGGAGTGTGTGTTCTATTTATGTAAGAAAAAATGCCATTGCAATTTTCACAGGGATTGCACTTAACCTATAGATTGCTTTGAGACAATGAATATATATAAGAAACATTTTTCCGAAATCTTGTGAGATATATTTTATTATTTGCATTTCATAGATAAACATTCTTAAGCCAAACTGGTAAGTAATTTCTTCATGTTTACATAGCAATGGTTGAAACAGAAAGTTATAAACCCCATACTCTTTAATTTCTGTCTTGGTAATAAGATGGAATGAAATAGAAGTTACAGGTCTCAGCCATTAATCCCAAGTAAAACAAGGAGTAAAAGTATGTACGATTAAGAGCGTTAAGAAGACAAGCACTTAGCTAGCCATTGCATGTTGCTAAGAAGAGGTTAGCAAATATTTATATACCTAATATGGTAAAATTTAAATTAAATACATACTTATTGAATTTATCATAACAAAGTTGGCTCCCTAAGCCTGTTTGAAAAACAGATTGACAAGTTTTGTTTTGCCTTTTTTTACTATAAAATGATTTGTTTCACTAGTTTCAGGCTTAATGACTTATTAACTTAAGTTGAAATATGTTTCCTATAGAAAAACACCTGTATAAATTTTGCTGAGGGAAAATGTTCACTTAAAGTTGTAAAATATCTTTGCCAAAATGTGGTAAGCATTTAGACATTAGCAGAGCGAGGACAATGGGCCAGTACAGAAGGTCACCAGGATGGAAGGCCCTGGGTGCCTAGCAATGGGTAAAACTGGGGAAATGAGAACCTGGTCCCCAATGTGACCTTTCCTCCCCTAGCATATCACTGGTCACGAGGTTTAAACCCCCTGAGCTTTCATATAACTGGATGGATGTGCTTTTCAGACCTCCTCCTGACCTTTCTTCTGCTGGCATATCACTAGTCATGTGGCTTTTAGACCCTCTCAGAGGAGGAACAAGGGGCCAGAAAATAGCCTCACATGACTTCCATTCAAGCCCTTACACAACCACTCCCTTAAACATTAAGCCCTAGCATTAAGACAATGAAGTTCCCTATCAAATAACCTTAGGAACAAAGCCTTAGGTATGTTGACCACAGAAACAGAGTTTTGGTCAAAGTAGAGATAACATCTGTGCCTCAGTTGTATTTCCGGCCCAGATAAGCAGCAAAACCAGAGAAACTCCTTGGCTGACCACAGGACCAGCTGCAATGACTAATGACCTCCTCCCCTAGCACCAATCAGTGGAAACCATCACCCTGAAAAAACACACCCAGAAAGCCAATGAATATTCTATTGAGATCCTCCCTTTACACCTGCCCTAAAATTCCCACCTTTATAAAGCAGATAAAATTCTTCAAGATGAAGGAAGCCAGTGTGGGCTTCCTCTGAAACATTCCCACACCTTCCTTTCCCCTTTCTTTCTCAGGCATATATCTCTATTCTCTTTTTCCTGAGCTCTAAGGGTCCCAGTGAGACTTGCCACCAGGGAGCAGTGGACCAGGCTAAACCTGTGAACCTGTCTCCAAGGTCTCCTTTTCTCTGACTTTTCAATGAGCTAGTAGCAGCCTTGCCTTGGTTCACTTCTGTCACTGTGACCTTTACTTCTCATTGTGTCCATGCAGCCCAGCATGGCTCACTTCTCTCCTGTAATGTTGCTAGAGAGCCTAAGCTGGCCCTGCCTAGTCTCCCTCTGGTTGCTTCTTCTATCCTAAGCCCCTCACTGTCCCCATCTTAATAAATGTACTCTCAATATCATCTGAATTTGTATTGTGAACTCTTACCTGCATGAACTCAAGAAACCATATAGTTCAGGCTGGCCTGAAGCAAACCAGTGACAAAAGGAGGTTAATTTTACCTACCAAACTTGACAATTAACTGACTATGACCTAACTGCAATTGCCTTAATTAACTACATTGGTATAAAGGACCTGTGCAGAAATTATTTTTCTTTTTAATTAAATTTATTGGGATGTCATTGGTTAATTGGATCATATAGGTTTCAATGTACATTTCTATGATACATGATCTCTATATATGTTGCATTGTGTGTCCAGAAATTCTTAACATTAGGAATATTAGCTAAAGATGATTTCTTTTTTATAAAACATTTTCTTTTAATTTTACACTAAAATTAACATGATTTGTTATTCCAATAAGAGACATGGTTCATTCAAGTAAGGACACTTGAAAAAGGTTAAGTGAAGAATCAATTTATAAAATAAGCTGTCAGGGTTTGGGAAAATCAACGAAGGATGGTAAAGTGCCCTGAGGCCAGCAGCATGCTATTACTACCCTGCCTCTGAGTGGTTAAGAAAGGGGAACAGTTACAAGCACTCAAGGGAGAGAAGCTATAGCTATGAGCAGTGCTGTTGGACAGGAGTTGAGACATTTGGTAGGTAAGTGCATCTATGACCAATTGCAGGTATACCATGAAAAAAAAGATGGGGCCCTAATCGGTTTGGCTCAGTGGATAGAGCGTCAGCCTGTGGACTGAAGGGTCCCGGGTTCGATTCCGGTCAAGGGCATGTACCTTGGTTGCGGGCACATCCCCAGTAGGAGGTGTGCAGGAGGCAGCTGATCGATGTTTCTCTCTCATCGATGTTTCTAACTCTCTATCCCTCTCCCTTCCTCCCTGTAAAAAATCAATAAAATATATTTAAAAAAAAAAAAACGATGTTTCTCTCTCATCGATGTTTCTAACTCTCTATCCCTCTCCCTTCCTCCCTGTAAAAAATCAATAAAATATATTTTTAAAAAAAAAACGATGTTTCTCTCTCATCGATGTTTCTAACTCTCTATCCCTCTCCCTTCCTCCCTGTAAAAAATCAATAAAATATATTTAAAAAAAAAAACGATGTTTCTCTCTCATCGATGTTTCTAACTCTCTATCCCTCTCCCTTCCTCCCTGTAAAAAATCAATAAAATATATTAAAAAAAAAAAGATGGGGAAATAAACATCCCGCACTCTGCAAGCACTCTGATCTTTTCCTGGTGACTCATAAAAGCCAACCCAACCATACGCCAGACACCAAAGTAACCTATTGATCCATCTGGAAAGGTCTGCATTCTAGGACACAAATGTGGCACCAAAATGGAGACTGGATATTGAGAAATGGAGCAAAGTCCATGGCTTTGTTCCTCAGCACCCACCCTCATTGTTCACCCAGAAGAAAAACATGTGTGCCCATTTCAGGGGACATGCAAGGTCAGTTTCTCAAAGCCAACTCAAGGCCTCCCCTGTAAAATTTTCCTAACTCTTACCCCTACAAGCATTCACCTTTCTGCTACACTTATATTTTGATGCATACATAGATTTTACTCATCATTTTATATTGTATTTTTAAAATTATATTTATTTTTACCTACTGGATTGCTGTACACTTAGGTTTTATTCCTTTGTATCCCTGGCATCTAGCATGGAAACTGATCTGTTATGATTCTCCATAATGATGACTGATGGCATTGAATTGTATTACTATTCTTTTACCTTTGAAGGAAGGATGAAATAGAAACTCCACTTGACCAATGTCACAGCTGATAAAAGTCATAGCTGATATTTGAAGTTGTTTTTGACCTAAACTCAAAGTTCTTTCTACTACCACCGCCACCACCATCACAATAAGTGCTCTTTAAATAAGTTACTTTTAAAAGATAGGAGGAGAACAATCAAATGTTTACTAAATAGCATTTCCCTTTTCACTAGATTCAGTCAATTCAACAGATTTTACATTGGAAATCTTGTCAAAATGTAGCTTGGTGTCTGGTGATTCTTATATTGTTATTATTTGATGACAAATGGTAGTGTTATTAACATTTGGATGCAATTATATTCTCATTGACTTTGTAAACTGATTTTTCACAGAACTCTGATATTTTACCTGATAATTTAATGAGGGAATTTCAGAAAAACAAAATGTACTTTTTTTAAAAAAGGTATATTTACATTATTAGGATCCCTTAGATAATATTTTTTCAAATTATTTTTATATTAGTTAAAAAATACTTTCTAGCCCACAGCCAACATCATACTCAATGGACAAAAACTAACACCATTTCCCCTAAGAACAGGAACAAGACAGGGATGCCCACTCTCACCACTTCTATTCAACATAGTACTGGAAGTATTTGCCATTGCAATTAGACAAGAAGAAGAAATAAAAGGCATCCAAATTCGAAAAGAGGAAGTAAAACTGTCCTTATTTGCAGATGACATGATATTATACATAAAAAACCCTAAAGACTCCATCAAAAAACTACTAGACTTAATACATGAATTTGGCAATGTAGCAGGATACAAAATTAACCCCAAGAAATCTAAGGCATTTCTATACACCAATAGTGAACTTTCAGAAAGAGAGACTAAAAAAACAATCCCATTTACCATCGCACCAAAAAAATTAAGCTACCTAGGAATAAACTTAACTAAAGAGGTAAAAGACCTCTACTCAGAAAACTACAGGACGTTGAAAAAAGACATAGAGGAAGACATAAACAGATGGAAGAACATACTGTGTTCATGGATTGGTAGAATTAACATCATTAAAATGTCCATACCACCCAAAGCAATCTATAAATTTAATGCACTTCCCATTAAAATACCAACGGCATATTTCACAGATCTAGAACAAACTCTCCAAAAATTCATCTGGAATAAAAAAAGACCCAGAATAGCTGCAGCAATCCTGAGAAAGAAAAAAGTAGGTGGGATCTCAATACAAGATATCAAGCTGTATTACAAAGCCACTGTTCTCAAAAGTGCCTGGTACTGGCACAAGAATAGGCATATAGATCAATGGAATAGAATAGAGAGCCCAGAAATCAGCCCCAACCAATACGCTCAATTAATATTTGACAAAGGAGGCAAGAACATACAATGGAGTCAAGATAGTCTCTTCAATAAATGGTGTTGGGAAAATTGGACAGATACATACAAGAAAATGAAATTAGACCACCAACTTACACCATACACAAAAATAAACTCAAAATGGATAAAGGACTTAAATGTACGACGGGAAACCATAAAATACTAGAAGAATCCAAAGGCAACAAAATCTTAGACATATGCTGAAGCAATTTCTTCACTGATACAGCTCCTAGGGCATTGGAAACTAAAGAAAATGAACAAATGGGACTACATCAAAATAAAAATCTTCTGCACAGCAAAAGAAACCATCAACAAAACAACAGGAAAGCCCACTGCGTGGGAAAACATATTTGCCAAAGTCATATCTGATAAGGGCCTAATCTCCAAAATTTATAAGGAACTCATAAAACTTAACAAAAGGAAGATAAACAATCCAATAAAAAAATGGGCAAAGGATCTAAATAGACACCTTCAGAAAGCCAAGAGACATATGAAAACATGCTCAAAGTCACTAATCATCCGAGAGATGCAAATCAAAACAACAATGAGGTACCATGTCACACCTGTCAGACTGGCTATCATCAACAAATCAACAAACGACAAGTGCTGGAGAGGATGTGGAGAAAAAGGAACACTTGTGCACTGCTGGTGGGAATGCAGACTGGTGCAGCCACTATGGAAGACAATATGGAGTTTCCTCAAAAAACTAAAAATGGAACTCCCGTTTGACCCTGTGATCCCGCTTCTAGGAATAGATCCCAAGAAACCAGAAACACCAATCAGAAAGGACATATGCACCCATACGTTCATAGCAGCATAATTCACCATAGCTAAGATCTAGAAACAGCCTAAGTGCTCATCAGTAGATGAATGGATTGGAAAACTGTGGTACATCTACATGGTGGAATACTACGCTGCTGCAAAAAAGAAGGAACTCTTACCATTTGCAATGGCATGGATGGAACTGGAGAGCATTATGCTAAGTGCAATAAGCCAGTCAATGAAGGAAAAATACCACATGATCTCACTCATTCATGGATAATAAAGACCATTATAAACTTATGAACAAAAATAGATACAGAGGCAGAGCTGCCTCAAACAGACCGTCAAACTGCAGCAGGAAGGCCGGGGAGAGTAGGGGGGCAGAAGCGGCTGGGTAAGAGATCAACCGAAGGACTTATATGCATGCATATAAGCATAATCAATGGACATAAGACACTGGGGGATAGGGGAGGCCAGGGGATTGTCAAGGGCAGGGGAAAAAAGGAGACATATGTAATACCCTTTGTAATACTTTAAGCAATAAAATAATAATAATAAAAAAATAATAATAATAAACGTAAAAAAATACTTTCTAGTTTCAATAATGTTGGGAATTACTATATACTATATTACTTTGTGTAGATTTATATTAGCAAAACAAACAAAAACCCCCACAAAATCTGAAGTAAAGCTATTAATTTGGTTAACCTAATGTTCTCAAGCATATTTCCACAGAACCTACTGTAATATAGCACCTAATAAAATCCTATTGATGCTACTTGAAAAATATTTCATTAAACACCATTCAGGGGGCTTGTGACTTTAAAAAAATAACAGCAGTAAATTATACAGATCACGCAGTAAAAAGCAAATGTTTCTACAAAATCATTACTGACGAGGCTGGTTCTAAAATTCTAACATGAAATAGAATCAGTCACAAATAAGGTGAGACTTCCTGATAAGAAATCACTTTTCTTTTGCTCTGAAGCCCAAATTTGGGGAATACAAACAAGAGTCGTCTAAGAGATCCAGGTACCCTCACCCTCCCTTTGAGGAAAGCTAAGGGCCTGGGGCTCTGATTTAGTCTGCTTTACCCCCTGCCAAAAAACAAAAATCCCTAGGAATAGGCAGGTTTTTAGTCTCAAGGTCTGATCCAAGGTCTGATCCAAGTCTGTGTCAGGGAAGGGCATTCTGAGAATTACAGGACAGTTCGAAGTCAAGTCATTGGGGTGAAATGAAGGGTAAGAGCTATTTTGAAAGAGAAACGTGTGTCCCAGGGAAGATTCCTGATAGAGCAAGAGGTGGATTCCTGGAGGAGGTGGGATGCGTGGGGTGGGACCTGAGACCCTCAGCCAAACCCCTGAGTGGTGGAGACCTGACTGGCGACAAAGGCTATGATGAGGGATGGGAGGCCTAGACCAATCAATACCAAACTCTATTGACTTGACTGAAATCTCTTAATTGTACTGATGAATGTACAGTTGTTCATCCTGATTTACCCATGATAGAAGCGCCCACTTATGGCCCATTTCACCAACTCTGACAAAGTACTTGTGTGCTTGTGTGCAGCCTGCTGTGCTACACTTTACTGTAAAAGTTGGAGCTGAGGCAACTGGATAAACACATTTAGTGTGCAAGTTTTTTCCATATTAGCTTCAAATCGAGGGCAACCTGAATTTAAGTCAGTGAGGGATGAAACCAAATACTTAAAGTGCTTTTCATGTAATCATAAACCTAAAATCAGGGAAGCTATCTTACAGTGCTGAGGTCTGTTTAGAAAGTGCCTGTGGATAAAGGCTCATCTATTGTTATACAGAATGAAAATATATTTCAGTTGAATAAAAGCTACCTGATTCTCTTCATTTTTGTTAATACTTCACCCTCCTCCCCAACCATTGCCTCGCAAAGCTTTTAGAAGTCCTGGAAATAAGCAGAAAAGGTTAATTTTATTTACTTTACAAGATACAATATTTTTGCCTTTTTAAAAATAAATTATCCCCCCTTAGTCAACAGAATGTTGAACAAATCCATAAAGCAATGATATATTTTCAGCACCTATAGAATTCTTTAGAGCTAAAATACGTATTTTCTGATTCTGAGAGGCTACTTTGAAAGCTATGTTATTACATCAATATATTCAGTTACAGGAATCTCATTTTACATTTCCACACAAAATTGTTCTGGAATAAAAATAAACTTGTTGAATTCCAGGATTATTTAAGGAATGGGAGCACTGGCTTCTCAAAGAATTTCAAGCAGAGGAAAAAGTTCTTACCTAAAAAAGAATGTATGGCTCAGGTATTAAGAAATCATAGAGACCACCCAGCCAGTGTGGCTCAGTGGTTGAGCATCGACCCATGCACCAAGAGGTAACCGGTTTGATTCCAGGTCAGGGCACATGCCCAGGTTTTGGGCTTGACCACATCAGGCAGGGGGCAGGGGGTGTGCAGGAGGTAGCCAATCATTGTTTCTCTCTCATCAATGTTTCTATCTCTCTCTCTCCCTCTCTCTTCCTCTCTCTCTCTCAAACCAATAAAAACATATTAAGGAGAAAAAAAAAGAAGTCGCAGAGAGCAGTGTGGCTGGAACAGAGAGAGCAAAGAGAAGAGTAATTAGAGATGAGACTAAAGAGTAAAGGAGAGAATGATAAAGATCATGTCAGCACTTATAAGCCCTTATAAGGATTTTTTTGTTGTTGTTAATCCTCACCTGAGGATATGTTTTCCATTGATTTTTTTTTTTTTTTAGAAAGAGTGGAAGGGAGGGAGGTAGAGAGAAAAAGAGAGAGAGAAACATCTATGTGAGAGAGACATATTGGTTGGTTGCTTCCCGTATGTGCCCCAACCAGGGCTGGGGATTGAATCTGCAATCCAGGTATGTGCCCTTGACCAGGAATCAAATTCACAACCCTTCGGTGTGCAGGCTGACACTCTAACAACTGAGTACACTGGCCAAGCCCCTTTAAGGATTTTTTATAATTATCCCCCAAGCAAGATGGAATGCCAATCTTTTGAGTTGGAGAGCAACTCTCTTTAAAAGGATCAATTGGCCGAAACCGGTTTGGCTCAGTGGATAGAGCGTCGGCCTGCAGACTGAAAGGTCCCAGGTTCAATTCCGGTTAAGGGCATGTACCTGGGTTGCGGGCACATCCCCAGTAGGAGATGTGCAGGAGGCAGCTGATCGATGTTTCTCTCTCATCAATGTTTCTGACTCTCTATCTCTCTCCCTTTCTCTCTGTAAGCAATCAATGAAATATATTCTAAAAAAAAATAAATAAAAATAAAAGGGTCAATTGGATATTGTATGAAGAACAGAAAGTAGAGGGCAAGAATGAAAGCAGTAATCCAGGTGAAAGATGATGGTGGCTTGAAACAGGGAGGTATAACTGTGAAGATGGTGAGAAATACAGACAGTCCTCAGGTTACGTTGGACTCAATGTACGTCATTTCTTGGTTACGTTGCCATCTCCTATTTATTTATAAAAAAAAGTTCCATCATTTTGAGGTATGTACATATGTGCTTTATGTTTTTACTAGGGGCCCAGTGCACGAAATTCGTGCATTGGGGGGGGGGTCACTCAGCCCAGACTGCCCCCTCTCACAGACTGGGAGCCCTCAGGGGATGTCCTACTGATGGCTTAGGCTCACTCCCTGCTCCCCTTGGGGAGTGGGCCTAAGCTGCAGTCTGGTCTCCCTCTGTGGGAGGCAACCTGGCTGATCAGGAGAAGGCACCAGCCCCATCACCCCGCTGCTGCAGCCACTGCCAGCCACCACAGCTGCCAAGGTGTTTTCATCAACACAGACTCCAGTCCCTTCACCATGAAAAAATGACAACTTTCTTTAGGCATTTTCAAGATGTGTCTTTCATAGGCTAGGACATTTCTTTCTTTCTTTTTTTTTATCCTCACCTGAGGATATGTTTCCATTGATTTTTAGAGAATGTGGAAGAGAGAGAAAAAGACAGAGAGAAACATCAAAGTGAGAGGAACGCTTTGATTGATTGCCTCCTGCATGAGTCCTGACCTGGGCCCCAGCCAGGGAAGAGCCTGTAACCTAGATACATGCCCCCTTAACCCAGACCCTGTGGTAGGAAGGCCGAGGCTCTATCCACTGAGCCAAACCTGTAAGGGCAGGATATGACATTTCTTAGCCCTCCAGCAGCAGACCTTGGTTTTTTCCTCCAGGAGTGAGGTGGAAAAACCCTAGATCAATTAAGGTAAAGATTGACTTTTGTTAGTTAGTGAAAAATGCTGCCTTAGGACATGACTACCTGCCATGAACTGCTTTTAGTTAAGAAGTTTTAATTTTAGACCATCTTATGTAGATACTTTAGGTCTCCACATTTGTAAGGCCACCATGAAGGCCTTCCTTGAGCTTCAGGTTTAGTGTTTGGCTCCTTCTTGTCCACACATTTGAAGAAGTAATTATTCTGTTTCACAAATTATAAAAAGTACCATGTGATGCAAAATCTTTTTATTTTGATGTAGTCCCATTTGTTTATTTCCTCCTTTGTTTCCCTTGCCCTACGACCGTGGTTGGCAAACTGTGGCTCGCGAGCCACATGCGGCTCTTTGGCCCCTTGAGTGTGGCTCTTCCTAAGCCTTAGGAGTACTCTAATAAAAGACAAACATGCAAATTGACCGTACCTTTGCTATGCCTTAAGCCACTCCCACCAGCCAATCAGAGCGACTATATGCAAATTAACCCAACCAAGATGGCGGCCGGCAGCCACAGAGCTAGAGCAAGCAGGAGGCTTGGTTGCCCCAATGATGGAGGAAGCCAAGCTTCCTGACTGCCATGGTCTGCTTTGAGCTCCACTCAAAGCAACAAAGTTTCAATTACAGAAGGTAAATAAACTCCAGATACCTGCTTTTAGCCGGCCATGGCCACAGAGCTGGAGCGAGCAGGAGGCTTGGGTTGCCCCTGGCAATGGAGGAAGCCAAGCTTCCCTCCCACCCACCCTGGCCAACTCTGAGCTCCTCTCAAGGCTACAAAGTTTCAATTATAGAAGGTAAATAAATCCCAGAATAAAAAAAGAAAAAGAAAAAAAGGAGAGGCTGGGAGCCTCCATTGCCGGGGGGACTTGGCCAGCCTGAAGACGGCCCTCAGCCCCTCACCCAGACTGGCCAGGCACCCCAGTGGGGACCTCCCACCCTAAAAGGGGTGTGGCCAGCCTGAAAACAGCTATCAACCCCTCACCCTGGCTGGCCAAACCTCCATGGGGTGAGGGTCCCCACTGGGGGGGCTTGACCAGCCTGCATACAGCCATCAGCTCCTCACCCAGGCTGGCCAGGCACCCCAGTGGGGACCCCCACCCTGAAGGGGGTGTGACCAACCTGTAAACAGCCATCAGCCCCTCACCCAGGGTGACCAGGCACCCCAGCGAGACCCCCACCCTGATCCAGAACACCCTTCAGGGCAGACCAACTGGCCCCCACCCATGCACCAGGCCTCTATCCTATATAATAAAAGGGTAATATGCAAACTGACCCTAACAGCAGAATGACTGGGAATGACTGGTTACTATGACACACACTGACCACCAGGGGCCAGACGCTCAATGCAGGAGCTGCCCCCTGGTGGTCAGGGGGAGCTCTGCTCAGTCACAAACCAGGCAAATGGCTGCCAGTACAGTGGTGGTAGTGGGAGCCTCTCCTGCCACCTCAGCAGCACCAAGGATGTCTGACTGCAGCTTAGACCTGCTCCCCGCTGGCAAGTGGACATCCCCAGAGGGCTCCCGGGCTGCCAGAGGGATGTCTGACTGCCAGCTTAGGCCCAATCCCCCGTGGAGCGGGCCTAGGCCAGCAGGTGGTCATCCCCCGAGGGGTCCCAGACTGAGAGAGGGCACAGGCTGGCCAGAGGGACCCCCCAAGTGCACAAATTTTTGTGCACCGGGCCTCTAGTTAAGTTAATAACAATGTAACTACCTATATAGTTTAAGTTAAAAAAATTTGGCTCTCAAAAGAAATTTAAATCGTTTTACTGTTGATATTTGGCTCTGTTGACTAATGAGTTTGCTGACTACTGCCCTAGGAGATGTATCTGCAAACATATTGCTAGGAGAGATGTCTGAGGTTTCACTGCCTATGGTTTCGTCTGAGATTTCACTGCCTATGGTTTCTTATATTTGAGTCTTTGATCCATTTTGAGTTTGTTCTTGTGTATGGTGGAAGTTGTGGACTAGTTTCATTTTTTTTTTTGCATGTACATGCACAATTTTCCCAACACCATTTATTAAAGAGACTATCTTGATTCCCTTGAGTGAATAAAAATGTTGTGGTACATTTACACCATGGAATACTATGCAGCAATAAAAAAGAAGGATCGCTTACCCTTTGAGAGAGCATGGAGGGACCTGAAGTGTATTATGCTAAGTGAAATAAGCTCGTCAGAGAACAACAACTATCACATGATCTTACTCATATGTGGAATCTAACGAACAAAATAAACTGG
Organism: Myotis daubentonii; assembly: GCF_963259705.1. Lineage (NCBI taxonomy): Eukaryota > Metazoa > Chordata > Mammalia > Chiroptera > Vespertilionidae > Myotis > Myotis daubentonii. Next base: position 61,933,090 of record NC_081845.1, read on the forward strand.
TGAATAAAATAGATCCAGAGATGTAGAGGTATAAAACAGACTGAGAAATCTCAGAGGGAAGGTGGGGGTGTGGGTGTGGGTGGGAAGAGATTAACCAAAAAACTTATATGCATATATACATAACCCATGGACACAGACAATAATGTGGTAAAGACCTGGGGGGGGGGGGGCGCGGTGTGCAGGATGGAGGGAGCCAATGGGAAAATACTTTCAACAATACTGTAATACTTTCAACAATATATATATATATTAAATACCAGGCTGAATTATTAAAATAACTTACTCATCTGTTTTAATGTTCTTCTGGAATCCAAAGTTGAGAGACTCTGCAGACCTTGTTGACAGGAATAAATATTGGGTCAGAATAGGAAGGGATTCTGGAACTCACAAAAGAAAGCCCTATGCTAATGGGCAGGTAGTTGTAAGATGTCAGAGCAAGAGAAAAATTCTAAACTCTAGGCAGAGAGGTAAAGTGGAGTGCCATGAGATGGAATTGACTTTGGTCTATATGCTCAAATTCAATTTATCCCTGGGTGTGGGTTTCTTGAGCCTATGAACACCAACTGAGTAAGGTCTGTACTTGGGATCAGAGCTGGTGAGAACGTGCTCTTAATTTGACAAATGTGCTTTCCTCTGGTGCTGTGCCATTTTGTTTAATAGTCACACATTTTATGAATTATAGCATAAGTTTAGATCAGTGGTTTCCAAACTATTGTGTGCATCAGAATCATTTGAAGGAATTGTTAAAATGCCAATTTTGGGGTCCAAGTTCTTGATTCAGTGGGTCTGGAGTGGAGCCCAACACTTTTAATTTCTAACAAGTCCCCAGTGATGCCTCTGCTGCTGTTCTATAAATCACACTTTAAGAATGAACCATTGGTGTAGAAATTACTTTAATTGGGCTTTTCCTTAAATAACTAGAGGCCCGGTGCACGGATTCATGCACCGATGGGGTCCCTTGGCCTGGCCTGCACCCTCTCGCAATCCAGGACCCCTCGGGGGATGTGCAGAGCCAGTTTCGGGCCAATCCCCACAGGCCAGGCTGAGGGACCCCACCGGTGCACGAATCATGCACTAGGCCCCTAGTATGCATATTAGATCTTTGGTTAATCTCTTCCTGCCCTCCCCCCTCCCCCCTTCCCTCTGAGATTCATCAGTCTGTTCCATGTTTCCATGCCTGTGGTTTCCACTCCTGCATTGAGAATCTGCCCCCTGGTGGTTAGTGTGTGTCATAGCTACCAGCCAGTTGGACGGTCAGCTGGTCTGCTGGTTGCTTAGGCTTTTATATATATAGATTTCCAAAACACAGATGTTTTCTTCTTTTCTGGATGATTATTCTCATTTTAATTCCTATTTTTTTACTATGGGAATTCTTATCACAATGAAATGCTAAGTTTGTGCATTTACATTTACTTAAATGTTAATGCCTATAGTGCAATTTCCTGTCCATAAATTTCAGAAACAAAATGATTCCCAAAATAAAATAAATGTTTGTTTTTATTCACTTACCAAAATAAAGCACACAAGTATTGATTTTTACCACTTCAGAAAATTTATAAGCTTTTAAAATGTTGACTTTTTTATATTGATTTAATATTGGATTGAAAGTACAATGGTGAACATTGAGTGAGAGATGGCTTATTTCCTATTCTGTCTGCCTTTGCTCCTGCTTAACCAAGGATTGGCCTAGTTTCCATCTGTTAGTGCAGCTGTTCAGCTGGCAAAGTCCCTCAACATGCAGACGGGCATCTGGAACCCAACCTAAGCATCTCTTAAATTGCTACCAGTGCATGCTTTTCTTTCACAGCCAAATTCTTGAACAGCTCAGCTCATACCACTCTGTCACTTCATCTGTCTTAGTCATGGAGTTTGCTATGATACCCCTGTTACATCATCTGATATTACTTCTACCCTGTGGTCTTCTCCTTGACAACCTCGGATCCCACTCCACAATATTTCTATGTCCCTGTCCTATGGCCACACTGGAGTGCTCCTCCTGACTTGACAAAATATCTGGGATTCTTCTACCTCCTTCTATAAGAGATGCTCTTCACTGGCTTACTCCCTTTTCTCGGGTGGAACTGGAGAGATGAAATTAAATTAGCAACATTTGCAGTGAAATGAATTATGCTCAAAGTGTATTGCTCTAGATTAGGCACATAGGTAATTTATAGTCCTAAATCAAGTATGTGCAAAGTTGTGTGTCCCAAAATTGATCTCCCTAAATGTTGAAATGAAACAAAATCTTTCCCTTATACTCATAGTAATTGTAGTCAATAACCTATTCTATCTCCTCCCTTATCCTACCTTGTAGGAAAAGGGAAATAGATAAATAAAAAATATTGACTGCCCAATTCAGTGGTTCATCAACTCCAAAGTATATAATTCTACCTTGTTTCAGGAGATGGTTGCATGTGAAAAAACTGTCCTATATTGCCAGATCTTTCTATTATTATTTGAAGTATTTTTATCAATTTCAGAGAGAAAGGGTGAGTGAGAGAGAGATAAAAACATCAATGATGAGAGAGAATTATTGACTGGCTGCCTCCTGCACACCCCCCAATGGGGATCAAGCCCACAACCTGGACATGTGCCCTGACGACTGAACCATGCCAGTCAGGCCAGATCTTTACATTATTGAAGGGAATCCTGGAATTTATATATGAAATATTCTAATGTTTGCAACTAAGATTCTTTGACTTTCACTGTAAGTCATGTAAAAAGACACATACACACATGGTCCAGGTTTAAGCAGTAGGACTACCCAGTTTGAAGACTATTTTAGGAGTTGACTGAAGGGAAAATTCTGTTTTCTAGTATCCAAAAGGACATTTAACCTTATATGACTGAGTTTTTGAATTTTATGTACAGTGCAAAAATATCAAAATGGAACAGTAATAGTTCTGTATTTCCTCTAAAAACTTTGAGAATGGGAAGTATTATCTTTGGTTAAGCTGATGTATGACCTGAGTCCCATTCAGGTTTATCCTCAATTTATGTTGAAATCCTTGGAATGCTGTTTGCAACATTAGCATTTCATATGAGTTTGAATAATGATTCATTTCTGGTTGCCAGGTATTAACCACTAGTATTATTGTTTTCCGGAATAACTCAGTGCCTGAATCCTAACTTCTTTTGCTAAGCTCTTGAAGGTGTGATAACCATGCAAATAAGATTATTATAAAGCTTCAAGTCATTCCAAACTTGTGTAATGAAAAAAATTCCCTGACAAGAATTAGCAAATATAAAGGAAGCAATACTTATTTACTGATTTCACAGATTCTTTGATATTTCTTCACTATACATAGGAGAGAATCATAACTTTTGACTTAAAATATATTCAAAATATAACTGTTTATACTGATGTAACTCATGGAAAAGATATCAGGGAAATTATTTGATTGGCAAATATAAAAACTCTTGATGGATCTCTCCCATAAAGTTGAAAAAAGAAGGAGCTGAATGTTGCTAAATAAAAGTCCACTATTAGACAACCATGGGATATTTGAAGTATGCAAAGAATTAAGATAAGCAAAGTCTTGTAGGTCACTTTTATTATTATGTTTAAAAACTTGAGAGAGGCTTTATTCTTTGGGTTATGATAGCCTTAATCTTTAGGCAAGGGGCTTAACTATGGTCAATGCCATTGGGATGTTTTTATATTATTTTCTTATGATTATCATTCATGGAGACTATGATTCAAAAAGATCCTTGTCATTTCTACTGCTAAGACTTTGATCCACTAGTAAAAATCTTAGTAATTCTTCTCCCAAAGCTTCTTATTAAAATTTTCACTTTTGAAATTTCAGAGGAGCCTGGATTCAATCCAAGTCTCCCATTTCCCTATTTTGAATAACTATGCTGAAGACCTGGAATGCATGTAAGAAGCTATCTGTAGGTTAAGAATCTGAGCTTCATGTAAACACCTAATTTCCACAAAAATAACTCCAGTTCACAGAACAGTTTTCAGACTTGTCTAATAATAAACCAAAGTGTTCCTCCATCCTTACTGCCAACATACACATTTTGGATGACAGACTGAATTCAGATTAACACAAGCAAGTTTACCATTATAGAAATATGTCCCAGGAAAACATATCAACCTCATGTTTAGCAAATATGCCTATGAAGGTCAGTGTTCCAGGCAGTCTGGGGATGGCAGTAGACTTGAGGGAACAGACTGATGATGTAAAGTTTATTTCCCAAGGCACAGAAAGACTCAGAAACCATGCTCCTTGGTAGAGGGTTCGAGCAGTGAGTCTGTGAGAGGAGAGAAGGTTTCAGAAAACGTCATAGCTGTCTTCAAAAGCAGGGCTGCCATGTGAAAGACTTGCTGGCCTTAACCTGTCCTAGCAAGCAGAACTAGTGCCAGGAGACATATTTTGACGACAGGAAAGTCTTTCTAAGAATTAGAAGTGGGAAGCAATGACATAGACCATTTTATGAAGGCAATTCTATATTTAACACTATTCTGGGAAACTGGACAGCATTCTGGATTTCAAGTGCAATTCCTTCAAAAGGTTCGTTGTACATGCCTTCTGCCTTTAACTTACTGTAAAATTATTCTCTATTGCTAGTCTCTCTGTCATCATTCTTTAAGAGAGATATTCTTTTCCTACTGTCACCATCACTAATAGATTCCAAACCGGTCACCATCACTAATAGATTTCAGTGGAAGTTGAGTAAAACAGAACAAATTCCCTGGAGTGCACTATGCCAAGGCACTTACTACCTAAGGTAACCAATATCCAGTTATGTTACAGAACACTTACTCTTTGAAATCGGATGATTCAAAACTCATTAAATATAGATCTCACTACTTTTAAGAGTTAGATATTAAAAGTTGACTATTTCCCAGGTCCCAAGCTGAGTGAGTTGGTAAACAGGAGGAACAATATCTTTGCAGACTGGTAAGGTGTGGTTAGTGCTATCTGATCCCTCCTCAGGTATACACACTCCAACGTGACCTACCTTGTTATCTAAACAAATATTTAAATTTCCTTCTTTAACCATATTTTTTGCAGGTTTTTACTGAATGGATGTCTATATTCCATGAATACTGAGTAGTTGCTACAAGTGTAACTAACTGAAGGAGAGATGATAAAAATCACAAATAAGTTAGTTAATTTAATGTATGTTAAGAATATATCTCTAAAGAAAGCATCATTCCTCTAAAAAGTAAATTCCCCAAGCTCTATTATCACTTCATATGGTGATCATCCTGTTTAGTTCTTTTGCAAAACTAACCCTAATTTCTTTTATCATGGAGTAGGCGGTCTCTATATCTCTGTGGCTGTTCTTGGGTGTTCTGACATGACTTGGCCATCTTGATTACATGCAGGCCTGCAACAAGGTACATGCCCTTTGCCACGGAATCCTTCACACTAAGACCTCTTATTAACTTGTGGCTCTATGGCTAGTGCGAGGCATTCCTAGCACATTCCTGAATTTTCTCAGTTTGCCAGGTTGCATCCAAAGCCAATTCTAGGTGTTTCTTGGTTCTGATGATTCCTCTTAGGACCATATTTCAGACATGTTTGAAGTCCTATCACTATCAACTGAGCAATTATTTCTCAATATATACTATTTATATGTTTTACAATTTTATTTAGTTATTTCAATCTTTATGTATTTGATGTTTTAACACATTACCAAGCGCATTAGTGGCATATAACTATAAATGCTGATGGAGTTTGAGACCATCATTGTGTCAGGCTTAGCAGCTCAAGACTTAGGCAGTCTCTGGTTTCTTTTTCCCAGTTTTCAAATTAAGTCCCTTTCTAAAGCACTGCTTCACTCACAACTCTATTCCCACCTGTACACACATTCCAGTAAAACAAGAGTCATGACAGAGAGTGACTTCTGTTCCAAGTTGGTCTGGATTCCTCTTCTTTCAACATCTAAAGGTGCTTCTCAATGTGCTGACTGTTCTCATCTGTCCTGGCATAGCTACTTCATTTAAGGCACTCATTAGTGTTTACAAATCTCAGTAATCTTTGCACGTACAAATATTCAGTAATGTAAATACCATACACTAAGATTTCTCATAATTCTCTTGGCCATTTTGCTTCACCAAAGTGTGACATAGACACATAAATATTAGCATCACCTGAGAGCTTGCTAGACATGCAGAATATCAAGGCCCATCCCAGACCTACTGTATCACTTGAGGTCCAGTACTTAGAGAAAACACACTCTCCTGTCATTTTAACAGAATTTAATATTAGGAATTAAATAGAATGGAAGTTGTTACTTAGGTAAAAAAGGCAAAAACAAAACAAAACAAGAAGATATGATGAATATAAGAGTGTAGAAGCATCTCTTAATCTAGGGCAGTGGTCGGCAAACTCATTAGTCAGCAGAGCCAAATAGCAACAACACAACAATTGCAATTTCTTCTGAGAGCCAAATTTTTTAAACTTAACCCCTAGAGTGCCGGGGAGCGCGAATGTGCTCCTCCTGTCTTTCACCAAAAGTGCCGGGAGCGCTATCAAAACTTAGAAATGGTGTCCAGTTCTAAGTCTGCTTTTATTAGTGATGATGATATTGCTAAATATGTCAATGTAGTAAAGGTTTCCTTAAGTTTTTGAATATGTAACTTCATTTACTTGCGATTCATAATTTTTTTCCTAAACTGCTGTAAAATCAGCAAAAATGCCTTGGCAATTTTAGCATAGTTCCTAGGATATTGGTTGGCACTCAAAGGTTAAACTATATAGGTAGGTACATTGTTATTAACTTAATTAGGGTACTCCTAAGCTGGCCTTTGCTAAAAACGTCTTCAATCTGATTGAGGCACATTAGCTGAGGTCGACCCCATCCAACTCTCCCATCCACACTGGTCTTGTATACTTGTTTTGTCTATCTCCTTTCGTTCATCCTCTCTATATGTCCAAACCATCTCAACATACCTAACCACTGCACAGTGAGACTGCTGACTGACTGGCTCACTCAACTCGTGCATGAATTGCCCATGCCTCCCCCGTGCTGTGTGCCCGCCTGTGCCGTGTCTCCTGTCGCCGGACTGACCGGCACCCCCCACTTCTTCTAATGCCACTTCTTCAAAATAGACTCACTCAGGCCGAAAACTGACTTCTGCGCATGGGCCACGAAGTTTCAATCTCACTGTGCGCGCCCGCATGTGGTATTTTGTGGAAGAGCCACACTCAAGGGGCCAAAGAGCCGCATGTGGCTCGTGAGCCGCGGTTTGCCGACCACTGCTCTAGGGGAATTGGAATGATTAAACACTTGGTCAAGGAGAGGCTCCATGGACTTGAAATCCAGACCAGTGGAAAAGGAGTGCTTGTCAGCTGATGCTGGTGACCCTGACCTTGGGGGAGGGACTCCACTGAGCTGGGGCCAGTAGTCTGTAGGAGAGACAACAAGGCAACTGGTGCTGGTATCTCAGCTCAGATGAGAGACCCCTTGAATTTGAAAATCAGATCTTCGAGTAGGAAACTCTATGCACTAGTCCAGGTTTCCATAGTTAGTGTTGGGTGGGGAGGCATGAGGCTAGTTCAACAGATGTTGGAAATCCACCCTGGATTTAGCTTCTGGGACAGGAAGGAAATGCTGCCACTGGTGTGAAATGATAGTCTTAAAATGGCATTCACAGGAGCATGGAGCAGGCAGGAAACCCAAAGGAATCAAAAAGGGAAAAGTTCTTCTTCTTCCTTCAGCTTTGCATTCTGTGTTTTGTGCCCTATTGGAGGAACCTCACCCAGATTAGTGTGTTAAACACAAAGTGGGTTGAGAGCTCTGTGTCAATAGATTGCCTGCAGAATAAGAATCTGTATTTCAGTGAGATCCATCTCCTCACCCACTATGCCCCAGGATTCACAGGATATTCGAATATGAGATGCTCTTGTTCAGTTGATATTCTAAATTGTTCTCTTATTTGGAATGTATAATTTTAACTCTTTCCAAAGATTAATAACTACTCTAACCTACTACTGTAGATCCTTAATTACATAGCTTAAGCAACATTAATTTTCAATAAACATTAATTATAGTTTCCTTTTTTAAAAACAATAAAGTTGATAGATGATTGCCTATCTATGGCATCATATAACAAATTCATGAGGATCTGGTTGGTTTACCCTGTTAGTCTGACATCTTTATAACAGGAATAACTGCTAACTGGTGGCCTCTGAATCTGCAAAGAATTCAAGTATAAATTTATGAACAAGTACTGGGATCTCTGGTGTAAGAACCAGACATATTTGCAGGTGGATATTTAGGGTGTAATTTTAGCTTCATCATTGATTTGTTTATCCTTTGGGGTAGGTCCCTTAACTTGTGCTACTGCATAAATAGAGAAAATGTGATTTATTTGTTCTATATCCCAGAAGCTGCATGAAGATCACCTGGGCTTTAAAGTTGTACAGGTTTCTTGAAGAAATAATGCAGGTATAAAAGTGAAGTGCAGCTGTAAAGAAATAGTAGTTTTGAGCACAATTTCTAGGCTTTATTTACTAAACTCAAAATTGTCACCCTGGGAAGGTATGATGTTTGCATATTCCTAACTAGGACTGCTTGCAGCATCAGTTTCAGAGGCAAATTTATCTGAATAGTCTCAGTTGCAGCACACTGTCCTTTGAGTATAATTTATTTTTTAGAAATAGACCCTTTCCATACTCCTATTAGCCTATTCCTCTCTAAGGATAGAAGCATCTAGATTTGATTCTTGAAATTGCAGTGCTAAATTTGGGCCTGGCATGTGGAAGGCTGCACCAAGATTTGTTAGTAAGAGACTGAGTGAATAGCTAAATGAAAGAACATACTCGAGTAATACAATTTAATTTTGGCCAAGGTATACATATAAACTTGTTATCAATATGGCTAGAAAGTGAGTCTAAGAGTACTTTTCAAATAGAAACTCCAAAAACTATATGAAGTAATAAAGTGTAGATTCCAAAGGAAAGATAAAGTATTGACCTTTAAAAAATATATATCCTTATTGTTGAAAGTATTACAGATGGCCCCCCTTTTCCCCTTAAAGTATTGATCTTGAAAGACAATTTCTGTTAGATTTGTTTAAATCAGCTTTATTTTAATAATATACATTATACATAAGTTATATACACATTTTAGTATATTTTTCCATAACTATAAAGAAAACTAGTGGCCCAGTGCATGGATTCGTGCACATTGAAAGGAAATTAATTAGAAGAAATATTTTAATATTGCTATTTGCCTTTTCTCTATAATAGAAGTGTCAACCAAATTCACGACCAATGATGACAGATTGAAACACATGTGTGTGATTGATGCCAGTGAGAGCTTTATATGTATGGTGCATGTCAACGTTTATTTTTAAATTGCCAGTGCACATCATATGTACTGGCCACTCAGTCGGACAGTTGGATAGATGTATGGTTGGTCACTTAGCCTTTTATATATATAGATAATGACTAAAGGTTATTTGTATTCTATTAGGAAACACAACTTTATTGTGTTATTTTATAAAATTACTCAAGTGCTTGGGAATCAACTCAGGTACCCTCAATCTTCAGTAGCATCATTAGCCTTTTTAGTGTAAATTGGTTATTTTTGTGTCAATTCAGGATTGGTCACGTCAGTAATGGAGTTTGTGGTCTCAGCAGATGAGGTATCTGTTTAATTGTAGTGAACCACCACATACCATGCCACTGCCAGGATGCACAACTCCAGAGATCTTTGCAGCTGCAGACTGACCTGTTCAGAAGAGATGACATTGACCAGCAAAGGCCATATGCCTTGGAATAGCTTAGGTTGAAATAAAGGTCTATCATTGGATTGAAATATTGAAATGTTGTACACTGAAGGCCCAGGACTTCCAGTAGATCCATATGGCAAAGGCACAACAATATTTGTGAGCTCCCGAGACAGAGGGCCCTGCCTCTGTATTATTTGGTCCACACAAAGCCTAGAATGCCATTTAGACCAATAGTCCAAATATGCTGAGAGAACCCAAAGGTAAACAATATGGAAGTGCAGATCCGTATCTGGTGATGTAAATGATTTATTATGTATTAGCATCATTGGATAAAGATGCTCTGAGCCACTGGTCACCAGACTCAGAGTGAATTGTTATGTTACAAAACATTTCCCGTTTTGATTAAATGTATAATATGGCAACAAGAAATTTAAAAGAACTGTCAAAATTGTTGTCTTCATTGTCATCATCTTTTATGGAAAAAAGGCTCTTCCTGGGCTGGCCTTAGGCAATATTGTGAATAAGCTTATTCGTCTTTCTCCTTTTCCCTCTCCTCGAAGAGTAAATCAATGACATGAAATGAATGGTGATACAAAGACCATTGAGAATATCCTGCCAGTCAGGGACACTGCTTTAAGGTTATTAACACCTTGAATCCTCCCCCAATCCCAAGTGATACCCACTGTCTTTTCTGTTTCTTACAGACACATTTTACAGACAGAGACAGAGTCCCCAAACCCCCAAGTCCCCGAGACGAGACAGGCAGCGGAGAGAGTCAGCCAATGTGACTCCAGGTCCACATGCTCAAACAGCAGCACAAGCACCCACATGGGTAGCAAAGTGGCCTTGAGTGAAGACACTTACATTTTCAGGAATTCAGTTCAAGGAAATTTCCGTAATGATCTAAGACATTTTATTTAGAAGAATTCCTGACCTGAGTCTGAACTGAGTGGGGAACTGCTTTGGCTGGGAGAGTTCTCCCTCATGCTCCTGGAGCAGAATCCCTGGGGAGCAAACCCTCTCTGCCTCACTCAGAGTCTGCCTGGCACAGGCCATGGAAAGGGAAGCAGCCAGCAAATCTGAGCTCTCATGAAAGGGTAACCTGCTTCTCTCATGGGGTCTGTTCGTTCTGTGTCGCAGCCCTTGGTGTGTCCTTGACCCTGGATAAACCTGCCTTTGTGTAGCATTCTCACAACTTCCTCCTCCACCTCCTAGAAAGAGCTCAGGGCTCTGAGTCCCCAGGACACTTACCCTTCAGTCTGCTCAGAACTTCCTGTGTTTCACTGATGCCATTTGTTCAAGTCGTCTTTCTCATTAGAAGTGTGTTCTGCAGGGCAGGGACCACACTGCTCTTCTGGGGGTAACCAGCCCCCACCACAGTCGCATGGATGCCAGGTGCTGGGACTCAATGAAACTTGGTGATATTGGCATTTATCAACAAAAATTTAATCAAAATGTGCTGCTGATTTGAGGCCTCAAATATTCCAGATTTCAAAGTGGAATAGAGCTTAGAGAGAAATAGTATTAGAGATGGCCTCTGAGCAGTGTAGGTCAATCAAGATCTATGTAGCTAGCTGCTGGCTTTAGGAAACCAAAGATAAGTCTGATAAGAAGGTGAACACTGAAGAAGTTAAAGGAAGCAAATTATAATAAACTATGGCTTGCTAAGTCTAGGCTGGATGTATCAGTAAGAGTCTCCTGAAGGTTATAATTTTAGGCTTATTATCATCTTTCTGAGACAGATTATTTATAAAACCCTTTAGTCAAATTGAATCCTTTGACTTTACATTTTTTTATCCTAAAATTATATAAAATCTGGTGAAAAATACCACTTTAGTTTCTCTACCTAGAGTACTCACCAATTTATAAATTTAGATCTGTGCTGATGATATGCCATGATTTTGGACATTAACCTATGGCATGTCACATATTTTGTCTCATATATAAGAGCATGTTGTCCTCATGCTAAAACTTTATCACTCACATGCCACCTAAATAGGTAATAATCGAAGATAACATTTGCTGAAGGATAATTATAGCCTTAAACCTAGCACTATAGGTGGACTATGTTATTTTAACCTCACAAGAATTTTAGAAAGCACGTATTATTTTTCTTATAGTTTTTCAGAGAGGAAAGCTGAGAGGTGCAGCAACTTGCCTGAAGTTGCTCATGTATTAAATGGGGGCGGGGGGCAGTATTGATTCTTGGGCTCTCTGAGCACAAGTAAGTTAGGCAAGGCCACTTTATCACACAATGAAGAGGACAAACCAGGAAGATCAATCTCACATTCTCAGTTGGCTGTAACTTTAACACATAAAACCATCTAAATGTCGCTGAGGAAGCAGGACTTACCACAGAGTCACAATGCTGTGACATGGCCCTTCCTTTCTTCTGTTTATGCCATGGCAGCTTTGTGACATCAGTCAGGATCAACCTGGAGGTGGCACACAGGAAGTGGTGCAAAGATTGATTAGATTAGGTCTGTGTGTTCCATAGTCCTGACTCTATTTTCATTTTTTAATTGCTAGCATTTACTTTTTAAATAGAAGTACCTTTATTGAAGGTATATAATATGATTTGATATGCGTACACCTAGTTAATGATTACTACAGTCAAGTTAATTAACATATCTTGCATAGTTACCATTTTTTTATCTGTAAGATGCACACCTGAAGTCCTGTCTCCTAGCAAATTTCCAGTATTCAATACAGTATTATTAACTATAATCTGGACATTAGTCATCCTACATAACTGTAACTTTGTGCCCTTCAATCAACATCTTCCTATTTCTCCCACCTCCCTGACCCTGGTAACAACATATCTACTCTCTGCTTCTATGTCTTGCATGTTTTTTATCCCACATATAAGTGAGGTCATGAAGTTTGTCTTATTTCTTTCTGTATCTGGCTTATTTCACTTAGCATATTATCTTCCAGGCTTATCCATGTTGTTGCAAATGGCAGGATCTTCTTTTTCAAGGCCTAATAATACCCCATTCCATACATGTCACAGTCTGAATCACCTTTTAAATGTATTGCATAATGTGAGGAAGCTATATACCTTGGGTGCAAATTTTATATGTGTAGAAGAAAAGAAAAACAAACCTAATCTCTCTGAGTGCTGGTTGTCCTTACAGCTCTAACTATAAAAGAGAAATTTATTTGAAAAATAATGCTTTTTCACTCACGGAATTTGTCATATTCTAGAGAATATGTGGAGTGTCACATTCCTCTACATCCAGTGGAATACGGTGAATCACAGTCACAAAATATGGGAGACCCAAACTTCAGTATGCAATCAGAGCTCTCTGCTCAAACTGATGCTCACAGCAAGCACAACCTTGATCAGGGCTCTGACAGCCACACATCCTCGTGGTTGCCTGAGCTGCAGCAGAACACTATATAGCCCTCTGGTGTGTAGCACTTGCCCATTGGAAGCTAGTCAGCTTGGGGCTTGACCGGAGAGGAGCCGGTACGAGGACTTGCAGTATATCACACTCCAAAAGGGCGTATCGGATCTGGGTGTCACTCACTTCACCTACATAAAGAAATCAAGATCCAGAGATGGCAAATGCCTCATCCAAAGCTTCACTCTCAGCAGGATCTGAGCTCCAAACTTTACCCCATTCCTATTTTATTCCTTCTGATTTTGCATCTTTACTTAAGGTCAAAGGATAGAACTGATTACTTTCAAGAGGAATTATATATTTTGTTTAAATTCAGACTTTTTTTTTCCTCTTCATACACTTTCTTTCTTGCTAGGTGTTTGCTGCTGCTGTTGTTTTTGTTTTCCTTTGGGGATGATTTTGCTCCTCTGCCCCAAGTGACTGGGATTGCAGTGATTGTTGGTCATGAAATGTGGATCTAAACGGGAAAAGAGCAATGCTGAATTTGCATTGGACATCAAAAGCATAGTGATAGAATTGGATCTAAAAATGCACCGTATTGCAAAACCCATATGGGATATAAAAAAGGAGGTCATATTTCCTGTCACTCTAGAATACTCTTTGAAGCACCTCAATAAATTTGTTATTGTTATGTCTGTATGCGTCTCTTCTCGGATTTACTTTGGAAGAAATTCTTAATTGATGTCGCATTTTAAAAGCCACCAACCCACCAATGAAAGCATCCAATAAACAAAGCCTGCCAGCAGACATTAGGGAACATCTCAAGTGATTTCCCACAATCATAGGCCACACTCATCACTTACCCACCTGCACAGTATAATTAGCAAACATTGGCTAAGTGATGCCAGAGATGGTCGATGGGTATCAGACTTGCATTCAGAGGCAATCTGGAATGTGGCTCTGTGGACAGACACAAAAGCCAGCTGGCCTTGGCAATAATATCAGTAAGGATGCTTTTAGCTGCAACCTGGCTCCAATAATAAAGATATTTACTAGATGACATTCGTAAATATTGTCCAGTAAATATCTTCCCTACCCTCGCTCCCATGACATCAGAGTTGATTGATTATTTTATTTAGTAGTCTCTCTACTTTGCCAACGATAGTGTTGGCTTCATCCTTCAGTTTATGGCTGAAGAAGTTTCACATACCATATCTAGACAGGGAAAAATAAATCCCCCTCTTACTCTCTCAATAAAGTAAACTGTTTCATAGTCTTTTCTCATTAACGAAGTGTCATTTTAATTCTTGAACCCAATTCTTATTTAGAGAATGGATTACTCTCACAAGACAGGATGTCTGCTCAAGGAGGGAATGGGTTTTATGCACAATGCTGACTACCTCAACGCAATTCAGAGATCCATGGAATCGACCTTACAAAATTCCTTAGACAGAAAGTATGGACACATTCCATTCCTCCACTCTCCTAGAATGCTATGTGATACATATTTCCAACTCCTTGTTTTCTCTAATGAAATTACTATCTGTACAACATTAAAATATTTCCAAGGTGATTTTCTAATACACTCCAAACAAATTACCAAACTTGGCCCTCACAACAATCATGTAGTCAGAGAGTGTATAGGTTTTCTATGGCTGCTGAAACAATTGACCACAAACATTCTGGCTCAAAACAATATACACTTATTATCTTACAGTTCTGGAAGTCCGAAGTCTGATGCAGGTTTCAATGGGCTAAAATCCAGATATCAGAAAGGCTGGCCCCTTTCTGGAGGATCTAGTGAGGAATACGTTTTCCTACCTTCTCTGGTTTCTGGAGGCTACCTTCATTTCTTGGGCCATGGCTCACTTCCAGTTTTAAAGCTAGCACCAGTGAGTTGAGTCTTCACATTGTATCACTTTAATCTTGCTCCCATCACCTCCCCCTTTCACTTTTAAGGACCCTTGTGGACATTGTGTCCATCTGGATAATTCAGAATGACTTCCCCATTTTAAGGTGGGCTGATTAGCAACCTTAATTCCATCTGCACCTTTAATTCCCCCTTGCAATGTAACATATATTCTCAGTTCTCTAAAATTAGTAAATGGACATCTTTAGGGATAACAAGGCTACCTACCACACAAAAATATGTAGAATTTCATTACAATTTCACAAATAAAGCAAAAAGAGCACAGAGAGTATAAACTTTTACACAAGGTAGATAACTAATAATTGACAAAGTTAAAGATTCGACTAACTCAGACCCCAAGCTCAGTGGATATTTTAGAAGACAAAATAGTTACTCCCAAATGGCTTTCAAAAGAATGCTTTATTTTCTGTTTTAATGTGGCAAATTAACATCATATGTAAATATGAAATAGAATGTCCTCAAGGTATAGTGATAAAATTGTCTTTTTTTGCTGGATGAACAAGTAGTAATTTGACCACAGGTTGCTTTGAATGACTGTAGAATGAACAGTCATTATCCACTTTTTGGTTCTCAGTTCAAAATGCTCTCAGAGAGGCCTTCCTTGTGCACCAGTTTAACAGTGACCTACACTCACTCCCATGATGTTCTTTTACCACATCTCCTGTCATTTTCCTTATGGTACCAATCACTACATGAAACAATTGTGTTGATATATTTGTTCAGCTGACATTCACCTCCCTTCTCTCACCAACAGATGAATGTATGTTTCCTGAAAACAGGGATCAATCATATTTTTTGATCATTTTTTTTTATCATCACAACTAAGGTAGAACCTGGAATTTAGTAGAAAATTGGTAAACAGCAGTTCAATAAATGACTGCCCAAATTATTTGCACAAAAAAGGATGGACATAAATGAGGTAGGAGGGGATCTTTTATCAATTGTTTCTACATCATAGCTTCTGTAGAACTGGCAATATCTACACACACAAAAATTAACTTTACCATCTCCTTATGGTTTGATGTTCAATTAATTTCATATCCTCCTTTTTCCTATCTATATATATAAAGCCTAAGCGACTTAACGAGAGAACAACCATTTGGTCGCTATGACACGCAACATGCACTGACCACCAGGGGGAAAACACTCAATGCAAAAGCTGCCCCCAGTAGTCAGTGTGCTCCCACAGTGGGAGCACCGCTCAGGTGACTGATGGGCGCCAGACACCAGGCTCATGGCTGGCTAAGTCAGCTGTGGCGGTGCAAGCCTCTCCCGCCTCCTTAGCAATGCGCTACCGAGTGGCAGTGGCAGCAGGTGCAGTGGGGCCAGGATGAGCGGGAGTAGCACCCGGTCCCAGGCTCGGGCTTCTCCCTGGCCGCCTGGTGCTTTGTGCACTATTACATCCCCCCAGGGGTCCCGGATGGTGACAGGGCGCAGGTCAAGCTGAGGGACCCCATTGGTGCACAAATTTGTGTACTGGACCTCTAGTTAAAAATAACAGTAATTAACAGCATTTTACAAAATTATTATTCTTTATCTTGATTTTATCCTTATATTAAATTCCTAGGATTAAAATTACTGAGTTAAAGGGTCAGGGCATTTTTAAGGCCCTTGATAAATATTGTCTGTTTTCTAGAAAATTTTTGTATAAAATTGTATTTTTACCACCATGTGTATGTAGAAAGATATCTGATTATATCCTTGGAAACAAGTGGTGATTTCTAAAATTTGCTAATTTGAGGAGCCAAAAATGGGAATTCTCATTGCTCATGGGGAGTTTTTATTTTAATTGTTAATGAGCTGCACAATTTTTATGCTTGCTATCCATTTTAAGTCTATTTATAATTTTATATTTTATAAATTGTTGATATCTTTGACTCATTTTTCTTTTAGATTCTTCTATTTTAAAAAAATAATTTGTCATGCTTTTAATATCTTAATTTTATCAAACTACTATTACATTTGTAGTTTTTTCCCACTTTGTCATTTATCTTTGGATTTTTCTTTGACATACAGCTAGTGTTGTTTTCAGAACCCCAGAAATATTTTATTATACCCCTAAGTTTATGACATGTTTTCATCACCAACCTGTTTATGACCCCTCTTTTCCTTCCTTAATATGTAGTTGGTGTATGTGCAGTTAGAAAACATATTTTATTATTTGTCTTAATTTTCTTGATGAGTCTGGTTAAAGGTTTATCAATCTTGTTCATCTTTTGAAAGAACCAGTTCTTGGTTTCATTGATTTTTGGTTTTTTTAGTCTCTTATTTCATTTATTTCTGTTTTGATCTTTATTATTTCCTACTTTCTATTCACTTTGGGCTTTGTTTGTTTATGCCCCCCCCCCAAGTCCTTTAAGTATAAAGTTAGATTGCCTAAAATATCAAATATTTTTCTTAATTTTCATTCAAACTTGATTTTGAAATCTATCCATGTCACTTGCAGTGTAGTATTAAATCACATGCAACAATCACTGTAGCAGATGTTGGTATTCTACCCTCAGGTTTTCATACCATTTTTGTGTTTAGCATATGGATTTCAAGTGGCCAGCACTTGCAGTTTTGCCAGTGGTTAGCCTATAAGCTACTGGAATTCACTTTGTTGAAGTGCATTACAGGCCAGAGTGCCTGGCAAATTACATCCACTGGGGAACGCTTAATGATGGCTGCTGGATGGGGGTGGATAAATACATTTGCTCCCTCACTCTTAGCTGCGATTATTCCCAGGTGTGTGTTTTCCACAATTTTCCAGAGCTTATCTGTGGCACCTTATAATCATATGTTTATATGTGTAATCTCAGAAGGGTATGACCTCACATACAAAATGTTTTTCAACATTTTGGGAGGCTCTTCTTGTTCATTTATTTTATTTATTTTGCATGGACAACGACATACTTTGACAAGTGTAATGTCAAAATTACATTATAATCTTGTTTATAACTGTGTTAATCTTCAAATTAATTTTTAAAATTTCATTTCCATAAAGCATTCTATATTTTTAATGATTTCATTAATCAAAATCTTCTATGTCACTCATATGTGTCCTTCACATGTGTCTCACCTTAGAGATTATCTTTCTAACATGCTCTTCTGGTGGCGGGAGCTGATAAAAATGGGGAATTATTTAGAGAGATTGTGTCAAATTAAATACACGGCATAAGACTATCTTTGAATGCTAGAAGCAATCACTCAGGGCTCTGTCACCCCTAAGATCAATTGTGATATATTAATAAGAAATATCACTTTATTCAAAATTAACATGCAAATAATCCAGGCATTAATTAGGAACAGATTTGGTACAGGGATTCACTAAATGATTGCAGAATTGAATTATTGAATGTGGCGATTCTAACTTTAAGCCTTCATTTTTCTAAATTTTATAAACTAAGATAATTTATGTAACAATGTAACAGGAATTGGTCAATCACAATTTAATAGCATTCATCCACAGGTTCTGTTATATTGATGCAATAGTCACCCTTTGGGTTGAACTAATTAAAGCTTTGCAAATC